>NC_140128.1:33123813-33761543 GCF_964035555.1 Netta rufina | reverse complement strand
TTTCAACTTGGAAATACTGAGTGATGTGGAATGATTCTTTAAAGCTCTTGTGCCCCAACTCCCCATAAGCAGAGATCTGTCTCAGACTTCACCTTTTCCACTGAAGTGGGTTTTGGCTCCAGAATGCTCAATAAATCAGGCCTTGCAGTTGGCTGGACTTGTTTCTCACTGATACCTGTCTGCTTTCAACTTTCTGCAGGAATGACCAGCTTTCTGATCTTTGCCAGAAGGACTGACATCCGTATGGTCTCTCTGGATATTCCCTACTTTGCAGATGTCGTTGTCTCAGTCAATGTCACCATGAAAAACACCATTGCAATTGGAGTGGATCCTCGTGAAGGTATGAACTTCATAGTGTATCAAACTGCCTGTTTGAGAGGCAATAAGTGACTTCAGTATCTAAATGTCTGAATAAAGACCTGGGTGCAGATTTCACTGTTGTAGATTGTGAATTTGGGTAGATTTTTTTTTTTCTAGTATATGCTGCAAATGTTCCTTTCACATCAGGAAAGGAATACCTACACGAGAACAGACAGCCCCAGCTAAGTGGCCAAAGCTGCATGCTATACAGGGAGAGGTTCCTGTCCATTTTGGATTTAAGAAAGCTTTCCTCCTGCTGAATTGTGTTACAGCAGTAGAGCTGAGGCTTTGTCTATTGGCTTATACTAAAATCTGATGCTGTGCTTGATGTAAACCTACTGCTGTGTAGTAAGGTAGATGATATGATTGCTGTCCTCAGGGACATTGCTAGAAATAAGACGTGGGATTCTACTACTAGCTGATAATGCGTTATATGTTCTCTGACCTTGTGTGTAGGTCACTGTTAGAACAGCAGAGAACTCCCCAGAGCCGGTGCTACCACACCTTTTGGGAAGAACTGGAACAAGATAATTTGTATTGTTCTATTGCTCTAGCTGAACAGTCTTGTGCTGCTGCTATTCCTGTGCAGTCAGATCAGTCTTGAATGGCCTAGCTGGTAGTCAGAGACCTGGATCTGATTGTTAAGGGTTTCGGTGATTTATTTTAATTTCTCTTCTTCCACCCAGGAAAGGTTTACTGGTCAGACAGCACACTGCGAAAGATCAGCCGGGCTGCCCTTGATGGCTCCAAATTTGAAGATATCATCACCACAGGTAAGAGTGATTTTGTCCAGGGGTCCTCTTGTGCAGTGTGGAAAAAAGAGATTCTCTGATCTCCCGGTGGAATAATCTTTAAATTTTTGGTGGAAGGGCAGGCAAAGCATAAAGTAACTCCCCGATGAGTTGCAAAAAGGCAATATTGGAAGCTTCTGAGTAAGCTGAGAGGATGAGCAGTGACTGATACACCTTAGTGTTTTCTCAGGTCTGTTGACTACGGATGGGCTGGCCGTGGATGCTATTGGCAGGAAGATATATTGGACAGATACAGGAACAAACCGTATTGAAGTGGGCAACCTTGATGGCTCCATGAGGAAAGTCTTGGTCTGGCAGAATCTGGACAGCCCACGGGCAATAGCCTTATACCACGAGATGGGGTTAGTGTTGTCAAGAGGGTTATCTAGGTGTTGGAACACAGCTTCTGACATCTATTTCCATAATACTTACTGCTTTTCTCTAGGTATATGTACTGGACAGACTGGGGCGAGAATGCCAAGCTGGAACGCTCTGGAATGGATGGCTCAGGACGTGTGGTGTTGATCAGCAACAACCTGGGCTGGCCTAATGGACTGGCAGTGGATAAGGCTGGGTCCCAGCTGCTCTGGGCTGACGCACACACTGAGGTCTGTTTCTGTTCTTTAGTATGGTTTGTCACTGGGTCTTTAGTAGATCCTGGAGGCTATTTTGAAGCTCTTGAACAAGCTATTGTAAGAACAAGGGGAACATAAGTTTTTCCAAGAGCTTGGGCTGTGTGGAGGGTGGACTTGAATAACTTGAATAACTGGTTCCCACTTGATATAGTCGCTGTTACCAAGAGGGTCAGTGTGTTGAGTGTTCTGCTGATGTGATTGCTTCTTTCTTCAGCGTATTGAGGCTGCAGATCTCAATGGTGCTAACCGCCGCACCCTGCTGTCCCCAGTGCAACACCCCTATGGCCTGACTTTGCTGGACTCTTACATCTATTGGACTGACTGGCAAACTCGCAGCATTCACAGGGCTGACAAGGATACTGGTGCCAATGTCATCTTGGTGAGGGCAAACCTGCCTGGCCTCATGGACATACAGGCTGTCGACAGGGCACGGCCCCTGGGTGAGTTGCTAGGCTGCTCCCAAATGAGTGTGTCTGCTTGTGGTGATTAGGAGAACCCTTGGGTCATTGAAAGTAGTCCTTTGAAAAAAAATGAGTGATAGAAATAGAGCACCAGAATCAGCTTTTCTTCTTCCCTCTTGTGTATCTTTTTTTATAATTTCCCCTGTTCATCCAGCTCCATAGGCCTGTTATTTATTTTTTACTGCATGCCTTTTGACCGTTCACTTCATTTCCTTCCCTGGATTGCACTGACAGCCTCATTATCACATGCATCAGAGCCATTTTCTTAGGAAGACTGAATGAGTCATGCAGTATTAGACTTCACCTGAGTCTTCTGGCAATGGACAGTCTTTTTTTTTTTTTGTAATCTCCAAAAGGCAATCATTCCTCTTAAGTTTGTTGCTGAAACCTTGTTTCAAGTTCCAGTCATTTTTTGCCCAACTACTGCATGCTTCATCTTCCCACTTGCCACTTTGCTCTACAAATCTGTGCTTTGTTAGCAGCTCTTAATATATCATCCGTTTTGTGCCAGAGTGGAATTCCTTATGTTACCTTTTGGGGATCCCATACAACCTCATCTTGTCTCCTTGCTCTTCAGTGTGAGTTGCTTTGTGTTGTCCCTTCATACTGGGGAAATTCCACTGAAATGTACTTCTACAAAAGACTCTGTGCTGCTTCTCTGTCACTACTAACAGTAGAGCATTGCTCTTGACAGTACAACTTAACAGTATAACCTGAAGCTAGAACTCTAGCCATCATATCCCTCTTACATTCCCTCCACTCCCTGCACCTTAAGGGCTTATCCCCTCCTAATAAATGTATGCTGGCTTTTCAATAAAGAAAAAGAGTCGGAACTGAAGATATGACCCTAATATGTCAGACACTTACAGCAGGCTTCTCTGATGCCTTTGTTTATTTGCCACTGTGTGCAGCTAACTTGAAACAGAAGCTTCTTTGTCAGCCTGGCCTCTGGTGCATTGTCACGCTGCTTCCCCACAGGGTGGGATCTTTAAGTCAGCATTATTTTTTTGCAGCTATAATAAATCTAAGCTGCAGTTCTGTGAATCTATCAGCATTTGTATGATCCTTTTTCCATGGGAAAACTGATCAGCAAGGAATAAAGGTCAGGATTTTGCTCCTGTGCTCCCCACTACTTCTGTGCCTTTCTGTTCTCCTTGCCCAACCATTCATTTTGGAGGGAGGCAATCTCTGTATGCAGGGCCGTAGATTCCCAGTAAGGCTACAGTTAGGATGAACTCAGCTGCTAGCAAGTTGTGCGTGTGTTTAGACTTTAAAATAAAGCTTTGTTCTCTGGGACCACATTGATCCTTAAACTGTGCTTTGTCTACTTCTAAAGGCTTTAATAAATGTGGATTTCGTAATGGTGGCTGCTCCCACCTTTGCTTGCCTCACCCCACTGGCTTTTCCTGTGCCTGCCCCACTGGCATCCAGCTGAAGCGAGATGAGCAGACGTGTGACTCTTCTCCAGAGACCTACCTACTCTTCTCTAGCCGTGCTTCCATCCGTCGTATCTCACTGGACACCAGTGACCATACAGATGTGCACATCCCTGTTCCCGAGCTGAACAACGTCATTTCTCTGGACTATGACAGTGTGGATGGCAAGATTTACTACACAGATGTTTTTCTTGATGTCATCAGGTGGGTGCCAGTGATCTGCTCGGCCAGTGCCCAGGTCACCCAGCTGTGTGTGCTCTGTGCCACAGTGAGCTGTGTGGAGTGCCCCAGGAAGTTGGGGAAACCATGAGATGCTGTCAATACACCACTCTTCATGCCTTGTCTGTGGCCTGCAGCATCATGTGGTTTGCTGAAGTAAATGCTAAAGGTGTCTTTAACTGGCTGGAGATTATGGGGAGAAAAGAGATTTGGGAGGCAGCAGTATGAAGTAATCCTGTCGGTGGGGGGACCTTCTTGTGTGATCCCTGTCAGGAGCTGCCCATTCCTCACTGCCATTTGTTACTGATTATTTTTTTTTTTCAGGCGATCTGATCTGAATGGCAGCAACATGGAAACTGTTATTGGTCAGGGTCTGAAGACTACAGATGGCCTGGCAGTGGACTGGGTCGCGAGGAACCTCTACTGGACAGACACAGGACGCAATACTGTAGAAGTAGCTAGGCTGGATGGCAGCTCCAGGAAAGTGCTGATCAATAACAGCCTGGATGAGCCCCGAGCTATTGCTGTCTTTCCCAAGAAGGGGTAGGTTGGGCAGATAGTTGGGAGAAGCAAACTACAGACCACATGAGCCTTTCTGAAACCAAATAACGCAGTTTACTGAAACTTCTAGCTGAATAAGGCTGAATAAAATGTTCTTTTTTTTCTTGCATTTGCCTCTTATCTCATTAGGTACCTCTTCTGGACAGATTGGGGTCACATTGCTAAAATTGAACGGGCAAACTTGGATGGCTCTGAACGTAAAATCCTGATCAACACAGACCTAGGGTGGCCGAACGGATTGACCTTGGATTATGACACAAGGAGGTCAGTGAAATGATTTCTTGCACCTGTATAGAATTAAAGGATATATTAAATTTTCTTTAACTGTTTTAGCTTAGTTTCAGGAAGTGTTTTGATTGGTCCAGTCCATCTTGGCTAGCAAATGACTAGAAAGTAAAGAGGGATTGGAAGCTCACCTCTTTCCCTGTTCCTCCAGGATTTACTGGGTGGATGCACATCTTGATCGCATAGAGAGTTGTGATCTCAATGGGAAGCTACGACAAGTGTTGGTCAGCCAGGTGTCACATCCCTTTGCTCTGACCCAGGTAAGAAGATTTACCCCCACATACCTTTCTCCCTGCTGAGCTGTTTGGACAGTGGAGCTTGGGGACAGGCAATTATTATAGTCCGGGGGAAATCAAAATAGATATGGGGTAGTACTTCTGTGGAGTTAACAAAGGAAGTTTGTCTGAACTTCTCTGGGGTGTACACAGTCTTTTTCTTTATGACAAGAAGGGGTTGAAAAGGCCTTTCTCTGGGGCCTTCTGACACTGGGACATGTTTTTGATGGGTATCCTGCGTCTATGTGGCTAAACATGCTAATGGCTGTGAGTTTTTTCCTTCTTGCTATCTCCCTGAGCAGCAGGACAGATGGATATACTGGACTGACTGGCAAACCAAATCTATCCAGAGGGTGGACAAATACTCTGGACGGAACAAAGAGACAGTCCTGGCCAATGTTGAGGGGCTAATGGATATCATTGTAGTTTCCCCTCAAAGACAAACAGGTAAATAGGAGGGCCTCCTCTCAGGCAAATGTTAATTGGAGTCAAAAGGAAATCTAGAACATTGTGCTACTATAGATGTCAGGTGAGGTTGACATCCTTCCTTGGATGCAAACTTAATGCGTCTTCCCTGGGCACGTTCTTTGTCTGCCTGTGACATTTCAGCCAAGAACATCTTGACTGTGTTCTCTTACAGCTTTGATCAGCAAATGTCACTGTCTGTATTATTCATCTGACATTGTGTTAAAACAGAATGTGAGCTTGTTTTTTTAATCTGTGCAGCTGTGTTGACTGGGCTTCTGTCTACTGATTTCCAGTGCCTTTGTTTCAAGGCTATCCTAATCTTACCAACATCTGGCTATTGTCATCACTTTCTTAGCAGTCAGATATAGGGCATGTACCAGAGAATAGTAATTTGCTGAATTTCTAGGAAGTAGCTCTGGCTGAGCAAGAAAAAAAAAGATTGTTGAGCTCCTACCTGGCCATCTGCAACAGATTTAAAAATTGCTTGTTCCTTCCAGGTACTAATGCTTGTGGAGTGAACAATGGAGGCTGCACTCACCTCTGCTTTGCCAGGGCTTCTGACTTTGTCTGTGCCTGTCCAGATGAACCAGATGGGCGGCCCTGTTCTACTGGTGAGTTTTGTGAGCATCACTTGGGTAGTAGCTTCTATGTGTGAGCCACTGCCACTACTTACATGTTGAGCGTTCATTTATCTATGGCAACCGGAGCATCCTGAAGCTCTCTAGTGCAAAAAGTTTGCAAAGTCTTGTACTTGGAAGTAAGACAACTGTGAGCAGAGCTTTCTTCCGTCCTTTCTGCTTGACAGGCTGGGTTTGGGATGGCAATCACATTTCAGAAGCTATCTATAGCTTACCAGACTTGTTCATCTGTCTCACAAAGTTGGGGTCGTCTTTATTTTTCTTTGTCGTTCTAGTTCCTGGTGTGGTGCCCCCTGGTCCTGAAACCACCAGAGTAAGTGAGAGAAGTCAGACACCACCTGGCAGAATGGGTACCTCAACAGCCAAACCTCTCACATCTCTGGAAGCAGTGGAAGGAAAGTAAGTACTATTGTTCTGTTGGAGTTAGGGTTTGAAATGGTTTGCACCATTTGTGCAAGATGCAACATGCAAGCTTTCTCTGGCTGTCATCATCCAAATACACATCTCCTTAGCCAAAAGGGGCTATTCCAGCTCCAGACTTTACAGACATAAAGACATAATGAAGTGTTAAATTCCTCCTGAGCCCATGTTGCTCCTTTTGATTTATTTTTCAACTCCTGATTTTAAGAACTTAATTTTGAGAAGAGACAGGAATTTGTTGCTCTAGTTCACTCCAATGCATCACACCTGACAGACAACTGAGGAAGTGGTTTTGCTGGGTAATATATGGCTGTAAATATACAAGGCAAACTTTTGGCTTTGTTGGATACAATCTATTGGACAGAAAGATCTCTGTGCTGACTCTAGGAAGTTTTTTCTTTTTCTTCAGCACTGTGATTTTTGCTTCAGCACTGACACTGAAAACGTTGTGATCTAGTGAAATACACATATGAGGTCCTCTCTCCTCTGGATGCGGGAGGGTACTAGAGAGGAGAATGGAGGGCTCCTGTTGTTGAGTTGGAAATGGAAGGGATTTCAGTGCTAGCCTGTTCCATCCTGTCTTTTGATACTTTTGGTATTACTTTCAGTAACAGGATACTAACTGAGTCCTTTTGTCATTCAGCTGCTCCGACAAAGATGCTATACGAGGTTTGTGTACCCATGCCAATGAGGCAGTGTTGGCAACAGTGGGTGAGTTCCCTTTCTTTGCTCTTAAACTTGATCCTTAATTCCTCAAATGCTTTCTGAGCAAAATGTATCTGAAAATGAATAACAGTCATACACATACATTAGCCTATATGGGGACTTTTCCAAACGCCACTTTGGTGTGAAGAATACTGTTGTTTTCTTTCATCTCCTACTTCATCCACTGGGCTCTCTCCTTTAATGTTACCCCGCTTCACCATCCTCTTTGTGTTTAGTGGAGGATGGTTGGTTAGGTTAATGGTTTCTCACTACATGAATAATCTGTTAGCAAGGAGGTCTAACTCATCTTTATCCAGCCCCATTACAAAGATCGTGATGCTCCTGGTTTGCTGGGGCCTAGGTGGGAGGAATGGATTTGTTAATATGTGAAATAAAACCCTTTGCTAAACCTCTGTGTGTTGACGTTTTACTTCACGTACTTCTGTATTTTGTTACTGAGGTCAGAATTATCCAGTGGAAGTTAAGGAAAGTGTATAATGTACCCTTGCTGTTCTCTTTCAGGAGAAGGACTGCACGTTAGCTACATTATTGGGGGCCTTCTCAGCATCTTGTTTATTTTGCTGCTTATTGCTGCTTTCATTATATATAGGTAAGTGATCTTTTCCCCTTCTCCTGGACCATAGTAAAATCTAGCCTGTTTAAGAGCAGAAACCTCCTGAGTAACACTTTGTAAATGCCAATGAAGAAAGACAATCCCTTTGTTTTCATTTGTAAGCAGTGTCTGATGATTGTATTAGCCAGATCAGTACTGTTCCTTTGAAGTGTTGGGCGTGCACATATTTTTGAAGCAGTATTGGCTAAATTTTCTGCAGTGAGCTTAGGAGTTATGGACAGGGATGTGAGGTGATTCGTATCTCAGTACATGTGTGGGCCTGTGTGCGCTCTGCCAGGTAGCTTCTCCGATTATTGCCAGTATAGCTTTAGTGGTTACATGGCAGAGCCTTGCTGCACCTGGTAGCTAGTGAGTAGAGTATACTGGTAGCTGAAGAGCCTGGTGAAATCAGTGTTCCCCCTCTCTTTGAGGGACAGTGAAGATTGCTGGAGCTTTCCATTCACTGAACACTCAGGAGCTTCAGATCCTGGCGGAAGGGCTCTTTCTCTTTTCTAACAGCTCTCTTCCTCTAGGCATAATAAGTCCAAGTTCACAGACCCTGGCCTGGGGAACCTAACCTACAGCAATCCTTCGTATCGGACATCTACCCAGGAAGTGAAGATTGAAGCGATTCCCAAGCCAACAATGTACAACCAGTTGTGCTATAAGAAAGAGGTAAGAGCTGCTACTAAGGATATGGAAGACGAGTTCAAGCTGCTGTTAAGTATTACAGGGCTTCACGTGTGAAAATGTTGCAGCTCTGTCAGCATTTACCCTTTAGGACATTGGAGGACAGCTTCAGTAAATTTCTCAGGCTCCTCCAAGCAGCAGCATTTCTTCCCTAGTGAGCTGTAGTGAATTGGGCCTGTCTTTAGCTCTGTGCTTCTTCTCCACTCCCACAGTGTCTTATATTTCATTTGCATTGGATGTTTGCTGCTGAAGTACAGGAGTCAAAGGGAATTGTCTTCCCTGGACACAGTCCTGGTTGGTGACTGTTGCCCCAGGGCTGCTTTGGGCAGTCACCAGGGGAACAAGGAAGGCAGAAAGAATTTGGTAACAAGAACGTGGCTCCTGGCTGTGCACTGCATGGAAGGCGTGGGTGGGGTAGGGCGAGAACTGGAGCTCTTACTAAACGTGGCACTTGAAAGGCCCGCCAGAGGTCCACCTTGTGTGCATGGCAGGATGGAGAGGGTTTAATAAGATGTCTTGCAGCCCTTAGTTTCTCCTTTGTTTTCTCCTCAGAAGCTTTCTTATCACTCAGATAGTTTCTCATCTTCCCTCTTCTGATTTCCATCCACATCCTCACGTCAGGTATCACTATTCTATGTGTGTGTTTGATGCTGCCTCCCTCACTCAAGCTGTGTTGTGTGGCTGTCCCATACTAATTCCTCTTTCTTGTTTTTTTCCTTGGCTTTTATGTCCTTAAATCAGTTCTACTGTCTGCCAAGAAAGTTGAGGTCACTTTCTCTGGTCTTGGCTTTGGCTACTTAGTATGTGAGATCTGAAAAATAATTTCTGTACAAGTATTTATGATAGCCTGTTAAATTACTTAGCTCATCTAGCAGGGATCATGACAAGACTTATGCAGAGAAGAGTTTTCCCTGGCTTTGTTTTTCAAATATGCTATCTAATAGATTTCCCAAACTTTCCTGCAATTTTAGCCTTGCCTAGTAAGGATAAGACAGGATGATTTCTTTGGAAATCCACATCCTTACCACTTACTTACTTCTGCTGCTTTTACATATGCCCAGATGTATTCCCCTCTCACTCCACTTTCTTCCCAGGGTATACATCAGATGTTCTAATGCTCCTTACTTGCCAGTGAGCCAAGTAAGGCAGATTTCTTTACTTTAATCTTATCAGAGGCTAGCATGACCATACTGATTTCCATCATTTCCCTATAATCTGCTTCCCCGGATCACTGTGGTGCTCAGACTCAACAGCGGTGTTCCAGCTGTGCCTTCCTGAGAGCTGAATCTAGAATGACTCAGATATCAATTCACTAAACCTACCTATATTTACCATGAAGTTTTCTAGCTCTTTCTGCTTTCCATGTTTTGGTGGGTTTTTCTTTTTCTTTTTTATTTATTTTTTTTTCTTTTTGGCTGGTTGGTTACTTCTTGTTTAACTCCTTTTTAGGCTCAATATCCTTGCTCCCTGCTGCCAGGGGTTCTATATAATTGAATTAGGAGAGCTACCTCATGCTTATTCCCCTTCCATGATTTCAAGGAGTTTGTAATGAGAGCTCTTGCAGGGACAATTGTATCTGGGGAAGGGTGAAGAACTGAGGGGAAACTTAGAATGGGTTTTGCCGTTGTGACAGTGAGAGCCAGTGGCTGTTTACATGGAGGTCCAGCCTGTTACCTGCTTCATGCTTTGTGCCAACTCTGCTTTGCTCTTTGCCTTGTTTTTACATAGATGTATTGTTTTTTCACTCATCTCTCTGCTCCTTAGACTGGTCCTGACCACAGCTACACCAAGGAGAAGATAAAGATTGTGGAGGGCATATGCCTTTTATCCAGTGATGATTCAGAGTGGGATGACCTTAAGCAAATTCGGAGCTCTCGAGGAGGGATCCTCCGGGACCATGTTTGCATGAAGACGGACACGGTCTCTATCCAGGCTAGTTCTGGTTCACTGGATGACACTGAAACTGAGCAGCTGCTTCAGGAAGAACAGTCTGAATGCAGCAGTGTTAACACAGCAGCAGCCACTCCTGAACGGCGGGGCTCACTCCCAGACACAGGCTGGAAACACCAACGCAAGCCCTCCACGGAGAGCGAGGTCTAAAGTACACGCTCCTTTGGAAATGCTCGTACCCTCCCTAGCCTTTGCTCTGCACAAAAAAGACAGGACTCTGCCTGCAGGCAAGGAAGGGCACAGAGACTAGCCTCTCTTGTGAGGGGCCCAGAGACTGTGACTGCCTTTCAGCAAGGAGCTTGGGCAGCTGTGCTGTTGTGGTTGGAGGGGGAGGATGGGTGGGTTGGAACCCAGAGACCCTTTTGGCTCATTTTCACTGTCTGTGGTTTATTTATATGTTCCCTTTTCCTGGAAGCTGCCACGTTAACTTTTGCAGTGACTCCTTTGGCCTGAATCTGGTCCAGGTTCTGTGTTCTCTGGCAACCTGCAAGTCCTGTGCCGTCCAGCTCACAGTCGATGCCCATGAAGAGAGCAGAGCTGCCTCGATGCTAGCTCCTGGTCACAGAAGTTCCCCTAGTCATTCCAGCACTAGCAGCACTCTTTGAGGCTTTATGTTGTGGGGTCTCTGACTGGAGAGATGTTTTGGAATAGATGGAGTATACTCTGGGGCTCAAGGGGACAGTGACACAGTGTCAGGTCACCTTTTGAGGGCATAAAGAGGGTAACCACAGTTGCCGTGACACTTCAGGAGAGCATCACTGTTTACGTTCCCATCTGCTAGTAAAAATCCTTACGGAATTCTCAGATCGGAGCACTGTGTCTGTTGCTGGCAGTGGACACTGCTCCTGTTTCTCCCCTTTCCTCTTGAAAAATATTTCTGTTCCAGAAAAGTAAGAGTCAGCAAGTCGCCCTTTCAAAACTGCTCCCTGTGGGTACTGGAGTCAGAGTGCTGTACTCGAGGAAAGAATAAACCGGTATTGTTCGTAGCTCTAGAGAGCTAATGGGAGGAAATGCATCTCAGCCAGACCCAAGTTTTACTCTTGCCTTTGCATAATTGATATATATAAATAAATATATATATTAAAAATAAAAATAAAATTGCTAA
Source organism: Netta rufina (assembly GCF_964035555.1). NCBI lineage: Eukaryota > Metazoa > Chordata > Aves > Anseriformes > Anatidae > Netta > Netta rufina. The sequence goes on along the minus strand of NC_140128.1, from coordinate 33,749,931 downwards.
ATCCCCACCAGTTCCAGTTCTTTTGGAACTGAACAGGTCCCAGTTCTCTTGGCCTTTATGACCTTCGATTACCGTAGCAAGGGAAAAAGGAATTCCTAGGTCAAGCCTCCCCCAGGGGCACCCTCAGTGCTAACAGTTAGGAGCTGGTTTATTACAAAGCCGAGCGCATTTGACCTAGAGTTGGAGACAATAATCACGGAGCTGCAAGGGCCATTTTAAAATAGTTTGTCAGGGAGAATAGCACTTTAAGCCCCGCTGTTCTACTAAAGAGCTCTCCTTGCAAAGTTGTTTTTCCCATCAGCTGTGTGAGCTTCAGTTGTTCTCTGGCCTCCAAGGCCTTTACCCTCTAGGGGGGTAATTCTACCCTTGCAGTTACACCCCAGCAGCAGCTGGAGCTTGCACGCTCCCAAGGACTGTTGCCACCTTTTCATAGTGTCCTGACTTCTCTTGTCATCTGTTTGTTCAGGCAGGAAAAAAGATTGAGCAAATGTCTCTTGACGCTTCTTCAGAAATGAGATTTAAATCAACCCCTCAAATTACATGAATACTATCATGGTAAAATAGTAAGTGTTAAACCAGATACTTGGAAGCAGAACTTTCCAGTGAAGAATTTCTCACGGCAAACTGTGACCTCTTTATCTCCTAGGAAGAAGCCAAGTACATCCCCACCCATGGTGTAAAGAGAGCAAAGCATACGGTAGATGTGCAGGGGAGGATACATCTCCTGTGCAATATTTTTCCAGCTAGTAAAAAAAAAAAAAAAAGGAAAATCAGAAAATCAATCCTACTCTGCTCTAACCTTGTTCATATACTAACAGTCCTGCCACCCCTGAGAACATGACGGTTGCTGGTGGGTTGGCTGTACATCTTACCCCAGAGGTAGCTTTGCAGTAAGGGGAAGGCTGCAGCTTTGCCCTGGCTAGGTGGCTTGAAACTGTTCATAACTGCACCATTGGGCTGACTGGTGTGTATTGCTGTGGAAAACAAACTGGAGCGAAGGCTTGGATATCTCCCTGTGTTAATGTGGGACTCTTCCCTACTCCCAGAGGGATTGTTTTTTTTATTAGATTTTTATTTAATTATTTATTTGATTGACTCCAGCATGGGAAACTTTTTTTTTGTTGGACGGGGGCACTTCTGGATTGAGGTGTGGACTCAGGTGGGGACTGAGAAAGGATTGTGTATCACTGACACGGACCTGGTCGGTCTAGGCTGCCTCATACGGGGACATCAAAGGCTGAAGCACAGGCACAAGGCTCGATCTGAACAGAAGCCACGTGTAGGGGCAGGGGCATTAGAGCTGGGAGTGAAGGACAGGGGAGGAAGACTTTGACTTGTGGGAGAGCAGGAGCTTTTTTTATATTTATTTACTTTTCCCCAGTAGCTCTCTAAGTGTGCACCAACCTCCTGAGGTGGGATAGGGGTGAAAGGAAACATCTGTCTAGACTGGCCCTTGAGGTTCAGTCAAGCCTGTTGAAATAATTGCTGTCCAAGTCACGAGTGCAGAAGGGAAAGGAAAACCCAGTCAGTCCTTCCAACAACTAATGGTGCTTGTGATCTCCACCTTGGTTTATCCTCTGCTGCTTCTGAGGAGGGACCTTGCATACTCCAGCCTAACAACCATTCATAACTGCCCCATTCCTGAGAAGAATACGGCAGAAAGGCACCAAAACATCCCCCAGTCTCTCCTCTGCAAGTGAGGTGGACAAAAATTAGTTTCTTAAAGTATGGAGAAAGCTCCAGTGAGATGCTGCCTCGGGGGTGCATCGTGTTTCCCCATTCTGGGGAAGAGAAGACCCTCATTGCACTTAGGCTGCTAAGAATGTAAAAAGGCCACTGGAGGATGATCTCTTGAGCACTGATTTACTATGTAAAAAGCAAACCTCTCTCCTGTCTGTCCTGAGCTAACATCAGTGATTTCCCTGTGTTCCTGTGTAATGGTTTTAACGTTACTCACTGGAGACATCGGACTTTCTGGAGTTATTTAACCACTGTGTTCAGTATTTTAGGGGTTGATGATAATTTAATATAAATTTAGCTTTTCTTAACCACTCTGCCTGGCTTTTGGTTGTGAATCGTGCATGTTATTTGGACTCTACTTTGAAAGAGGAGCTCCCAGACCTGTTTGCACAAAACCTCACCTTACTTTCAGTTGAGAGGAACACAAAGGTAGGAGGGGATGGGGGTGGTTTCCCTCAGCAGTGTCACACACACTTCTGTCACTAAGGCTTTGAAGCAAGGGCCAGCTCCCTCCACTCACCTTTACGTCCCTACACCCACGTGTACTCTCACCCTGCCCCTATTTGGCTTTTTTCCCTTTACCATTTTGACATGGGGACAGCCCAGCAGTGTGGCCTTTTTATTTTTTTATGGGAAGGCTCAGGACAACTGCTCTCCAGCAGCGTATGACAAAGAAAGGGGTTGGTGGAAAACAGAGCCCTGAAGAAGAGGAGGTGCTGGCTGGGGCCTTTTTTTAATATCAGAGCTTAACGAAGGAGGCAGAATACTGAAGGACATGCTCAGTAGGAACTGCCTGCCCGCTCCTGGTGCTGATCTCGCATTCCCTGCTGCCTGTTTCTGGGGGAGCAGAACACCACTGACACCATTCCAAAAACTTCTGCTTTATTCCTCCACAGCCTCGGAGATAGCGCAGGAGTGATCACCCTGAGGCCACACACAAATGCTTTGACACCTCATTTTTATTTAATGCCCGTCCCCTGGGTGGGGCGGGGGGCACAGGGGCAGGGGGAGGCGCTGCGGGTCCCGAAGCCGCCCCTTTGGGTCCCCTCGTGCTGAGGGCGGCTCCCCCCGGCCGCAGCCCCCTCAGCTCCCGGGGCTCTCCTCAGGGCCGGGCCGGGCCTCGCCGCTGCCGGATTCAAACGGCCCAATGAGGAGCGCGGCTGCGGCAGCGGGCGGGGCGGGCGCGGGCCAATGGGCGAGGAGGACACTGGGAGGTGCGGGCGGGGGGAGCGATTTCAAACGGCGCCGAGCAGCGGCCGGACACTCGCCGCGCCCGACCCGCGGCGGCCAGGTGAGAGCTGATCCCGCTCCGCCGGGCCCCCGCTGCCGCCTCCCGCCGCGCTCCGCCGGGCCCACGGAGGCCGCTGAGGGCTGAGGTAGGCCCCGGCCCTCCGCTAGGCCTAGCGCCGGGCCCTCCGCCCTGTCAGGGGGCCGCGGCCCCGGGAGCGGCGCTGCCGCCCCCCTGCGGGAAGGCGCCGGGCCCCCCCCCCAGCTGTCCCCGGGCCGCTGCCGCGCTGTGAGGGGGGGACTGGGTGCGGGGGAGGCCGCGGCCTGCACCGTGCAGGCGGCTGGGGCCTGGCGGGGCCGCGGCTGCGTCGCTCGTGGCATCGCGGCGGGGAGGTGCTGGGAGGTACTGGGGGGTACTGGGAGCTGCTGGGGTCGCTCTTGGGAGGCGGCCGGGCTCGGCCCGCTGCTGGAGCCCCGTCACGGAGGCGTTTTGCTGACCTCCCGCCCCCCCCCCCCCCATCCCCAGCCCTTGTGTGGGGATAGCTTCCTTTCGCGAATCACCTGGGGAAGATGTCCCTCGAGGTAATGACGGCCTCACAGCAAAACCTGCGAACGCTCCTGCTGGTTCTCCGTCCTCTGGGCCCGTCCCCAGGTGCTGAGCCCTCTGTAGCTGGCAGCAGTGTGGGATCCCCCCACCCCTCTCCTCGTCGGCTTCATTCTGGTTCTGAGTCACAGTCTTGTGATGCTCCTTAACGCAGGAGCTTTCACGTTGCTTGGGGGGGGTCCTCCAGAATCTGTTTTTTTTCCAGCAAGGGACCCATAGGATTGTGCAGCAGAGGCTGGGGAATGAAACTTGTGTGCAGCGCAAGCAGGCCTGGACTCTGCTGTTTAAAACAAAACAAAACAAAGCACACCCATCCCCCAAAACACCCTAAACTCTTCTGCTACAACCTGCTGTCTGATTTTTGTTCAGTGTGTATCAGCTATCTAATTATGTTGAGGATTTTTTTTTTCTGATTCTTATGTTACGTTTAGTATTAAATCCTCCAGTGCTTGTACTAAACCACGGTGCTATTACAAATTGCCCTCTGCAGGTGGGGAAGGAAGGAGTAGCTGTCAGGATGCTGGGCTGCCAGCTGTGGGAGACCTTCCTCCCTTATTACTGCTGCGTTGGAGAAGGCATTGCTCTGCACTTACAATTAGCATGCTAATTAGTTGGAAACTGTAAAGACGCATGTTTCCAAATGCTGCTAGTCTCAAATATTGAAGTATTATGAAAGGCTACTAATAGAAATCTATTATTATTGAAACTTTGCAATAGCATCACGCCAGAAAGAAGAGTGATGGGGTGCAAGCTGCTGTTACAGTATTGACACTTCCGCTGTCCAGGATCAGATTGGTTGGGTAAAAATTAGGATTTTGTTGCACTGTCTCTTCCCTCATGCTTCACCTTCCTTAAAACTTTGCTGTTCTTGGTTTCCTCCATTCAAAACCTATAGACACGCCTTCTTTTTTCCCCTTCAGACAATTGCAATAGGGTTAAAGCTTTTAAGCTTCACCAAGAAATGGATTTATCAAGGTAGTATCAACAAAAGCAGCAATTAGGTACAGTAAGCTGGTTGTCAACAGAGTTATAGATGCATTTATTGAAGGTAACTCTAAAGAACACAAAATCGGGAATATTAACTAGGGGACCTGCAATGGAAAAAATTATTTGTGGCACCTGCACAAAAATAGACAGAACTTGGATTTTGGAGGAATGGGAGATTAGAGCCAGACTGCTTTAAATCTGTACTGATGCAAGACTTCTAATTTGCTAAGTTAATATTAAAAAATGAATGTGTGCTAATGGATGGGTATTACTGGTTCTCATGCCCGTGTGACTTGGATCTGTGGGACTTGTTTCCATGCTGACTCTTGTCCTTCCCCTGATGTGTGCCAGTTATGTAATCTGGGCCTGTGTCTCCCAAAAACCTGGCCTGTGCCACTGTGGAGCTGCTAATCTCGTGTAGACCTTACAGTTCTGACAGACATCGCGTTCCTGTTTCCCTGTCAGTTCCAAAAACCTGCCTTCCAGCTCACGTTACGACTTGTTTTTCTCCCGTGCCTCTGTGTGCGAGGTGATGAATTTACAGCTGAAATTCACTTGTCACGTTGTGAGCTTTTTCAGTCAATCCTTTTTTTCCCCCTCCTTTGCTACCCTGGCTAATTGTCATCTGCTGCCTGCACCAGCTCCCTGCATCCCTTTGTAGGTTGGTTAGGAACATCCTGAACTGTGCATGCAGTTGGAAGTTGATCTGAGCGCTTTGTGGGGTGGAAATAATTATCTCCAAATCTTAAGTATCTGATATGAAGGTTTTGTTGTGCAGGGAGTATGACTTGAAGGACCCTTGAGAGCTGTAAATACTTGGAAATCCTAATTTCAGGCTTTACTAAGTCAGAGTCAGCGATTATCTGATTGTTTCTTTTTCCCCTTCCCATTTCTCCTCTGTCCCATTGTTCCAGCTAGATGTGCTCTTCCGTCTCGTAAAAGAAACGTATTACATTATGTTGCTAATTTGTCAATAAAATACTGAATACGTGTTGTGAAAGCCCTGCTGGAGTAGGATGGGATGCAGGCCGCGGCTGCTTTGGGGACAGCACAGGGCACGGCGGGGGGACCCGTACAGCCACCAGCACGCTTGGCGGTGCCCCCCGCGGGTTACAAAGGCCCCCGCCTGGTTCATTGAACCCCGGCCTCGCAGCGGGCGGCGTCGGGGGCTTGATTTAAAGACCCCGCGGGGCAGGGGCAGGGGAGCCGCGTGGTGCCCGGCAGTGCCAGCCTGCGGGCCGCCTCCGTGCTGCCGCAGCAGCCGGGGGCCGGCGGAGCCGCCCCAGGGGAGCCCCCGTGGCCGCGGGGTGCCGGCGCTGCCCTGCCCGCCTTTGTCTGGCCGGGCTGGGGCCGGCTCCCCCCGCCCCCGGGCCCCGGCCCCGCCGCGGCGCCCCCGGCCCCGCCCGCCCGCGGGGCGGCGCTTCCAGCCCGGCCCTGCCCGGCCCGGCCCTGCCCTCGCCGCCTCCCCGCCGCCGGAGCCGGGCCGGGGCCGCCAGGTGAGCGGGGCCGGGGCGCGGGGGGAGGCGCGGGCAGGGCCCGGCGGTGAGGCGAGGAGGCGGCCGCAGACAATGCGGGCGGGGCTGCACCATCCTGCCCGGGTGGGGGCTCCCGGGGGCTTCCCCGTGGCAGCAGCCCCCGCCGGCCTCCTAGGGAGCATCCCGGGGGCCTCGCCTGCTTTGGCAGCGCCCAGGCTCCCCGCCCCTGCTGCTCCCCCTCCCACCAGCCATCCGCCCTCACGGTCACCTCAGGGCGCGCAGCCGTGCCCCGGCGCTGCCCTTCTCCCCGCTCTCTGCTGTGTCAGGTTGGCTTTGCTGCGGGCTTACCCCTGTGGGAAGGAATCGCAAATATGGATCTGCAAGCAGGAGGTCGGTTTGTTTTGCCTCGTCTCTCACTTCGAGGCTATTTCCACGCTCCTAAGTCATTTGAGGGGACTGTGCCTTGAAATGTATCCCAGAGAAATGAGCTGTCTCCCTCACCAATAACTTAGCAGTGTTGCTATTAAGATGTCACTGAGCCTGCTCAGGACAAATGCATTAGAGCAGGCAGGAGAATGTGATGCTGTTTACTCTTGTGTGCCATTCCAGCGCTGCTGGAGCTGCGAGGAGCTGTGCCATGCACTCCGCAGCCTGCAAAGCAATTCCTTTTAACCATGTGTTTCTCCTATTTAATTTTCATTATTCCGAGGCCCTACTTTCCTTTCATCGAGAGCCTGTGTATTTTGCATCTTCTAATTGAAATTGCCGGCCTCTAAAAGGTGAGGAAATTTTTATGGCCTAAGCAGCAGATAGCCTTCTGTGGGGTTTTTCTTGTGTGTGTTTGTTTTTAAACCTGATCTTCACTTTGTGGACTGAAGCTGGAAAGCAAATGGTCAGCATGACAAAGTTCTTCTGACTCTTCAGCTTTTTGCAGGCCTCTTTAGTTCAAGAATATTAGCTGGACTTCATCTTTCCTTCTGATGGTGGAGTTTACTAAAGCAACCCATTGCGTTGTTTCACTGACTAAGCTACAGTTCTCTGATTCGCATACTCAGTGTGTCTGAGTTGTGTTTAAAATAAAAATTTAACTATGCTATGGTTACTTTAATTTTTCATTATTTTTTTTAAGCCCTGTTATATTGTAGCTAGCAAACACAAAGGTTTAGTAAGGAAGTACTAGCAGTTCTGCTGGGCTGAACTTCTGAGGCAGTGAAACTTCATGTTTTCAGAGACAAAGAGCAAATGTGACCCAAAACTGCCATTAAACAAATAAAAATTCTTTGTGCTGAGAAGACTGGACTGTACTGGCAGAGAACTGTGCTGAGAAGCGTAGTCTCAACTGAAACGTGACATACAGCTTTGTGCTTTCCAAGTATGTGCTCTACTCTGCAGGAACATATCAAACCCAATTTGCCTTGAGAATGGCCTGCCTTGCTTTCTCTGAACTTCCTCTTTGGGTAAACCTTCTGGGAAGGTTACTTTGGCATCAAGAGTTTTGATGACTTAAAAGCTGTTCTTGCACAGCAGTGATGCTCAGTAGGTGGAAGTGGGTAGGGAGAAGTGGACAATCGGTATCAAGAAACATCTGGTTTGGTTAGCACAAAATGGCTCCCTAGGTTGCGGTGCACTTTTTATGGGAAAATGGTCTGGAAGCTGAAGGTTCATGATAATCTACAGTGAATTGGTAATGAACATCTGCTTCAAAATACAACATTTCAGAATGTTACATCCAGAGGCTTTGCTTTAGCAGTGTCCTGTAAGGTTGATACTGTTCAGCCCTCAAAAACTGTAGCAGAGAAAGCATTTATTTAGAGGCTGAGTTGGGAACTTCTCAGATCAGTGTGTAGCTAAGCCACAGATTCCTGCAATGTCACTTTCCCATGTTCTCTTAACGTGTTGATAAATTTGTTTCCTACACTTATATCCAGTGGGCCACTTTTACACTTTTTCTTGCATTTGTGCTGCCTTAAATATTTTCTGTACTTGCTGTTTTTGCATTGTCTCCCTTTAAGATATATCCTGTTCTTTCCTTGTTGGCCTTCATTTTCTTACTGCTCCGTAGTACAAGAGCTTGCCCTGCCAAGAACTGTCAGGGAAGATTTGTTGTTCCTCTCCATTGCAGACTGCTCAGCTGACCTGCTTTTGTAAATGTTCTGTTGACCACGTTACTAACAGGCCTCTCTCAGAAAACTTATTTTGGTGGGTCAGTCACTTCAGAGCTCCTGTTCACTGTATTCTACCAAAATGGGTGTTGCTACAGAAAGACTGAAATCTGTTTGTTCCGAGGCTGTAAAATTAGTTGTGCTCAAAAGAAAGCTATATAGGTCAAATGCTTCGTTGCTGCAAATTCACTGCTAGTAACGTAATTTAGCTGCGTTATAGTAGAGTGAAGCTACTTGCTGTTTAGTGCTGAGAAGTTATGGAAGAAGCTTACCTGTCTTTGCAAAGAAACTTTAAAACAATAATAAATGTAGGATCATTTCTGAACATACAGAAACCAGTGATGTAACTGAAGGGAGAAACAACAGTCTCTTATTCTGGTAAAGGCAAAACTCAGGCAGCACAAGGTTTTGGGATTAGGGCAGGTGTGAACAGTGATGAAGCTGGAGAGAAGTGATGTTTGAGGGAGCACTCCCTCTGTGCCTCTAGATAACATCCTGATAAACTGTTCCAAAGGGATTTGTAAGTTAGTGGAGAGGACGTATAATTTCAGCGCTATTTTTAGATGCAGGATTCAGCACAGAAGGCAACTTAACCCATTTTATAATTGAAGTAACAGTTGTAGATGTTGCAATTAAAAATAGTAGGGGAACTGACTTGACCAGGCTGAAAAAATGGGTGGGAATACGCACTGTGTTACCCTCCCCATCCCCACAAGGTGAGTTCCTCCTGGTGTTGGGAAGGAAGTGCTAGGTCTTCTTCTCTTAGTTTCTGTAATGCAGCACTAGGATATACAACCCAGGGTCAAACTTCATAGCAGTGAACTATTGTCAGCGTGTAAAGGTTTAAAAGGAATGTACTTGGAAGTCTGCATCAGGCTTGCAACGGCCGAGGCTTTTTAGAGGAACTGCTCCTGATTGAGTGTTTGAACCGATTGTAGGGTTGCAGTAAGGCATCACTGACCTGCACTAAGATTTTCCCTGGTGGAACAAGTCTCTGGAGAGAAAGGTGCCCCCTTGCACTGCTGAGGTCGGGAGTTTGTGTTGCTGACAGGTTTCCAAACAAACGGGGTGTAGATGAGGGTTTGTTGTGGTACCAGTGTCAAAACTGTACTCCAGTGTTTGTGCTGCTGCCAGGTATGTTGGTGCCTTACTCCTTTTCCTGTTTTACCCGTGAGTACCTCTTGTCCTTGTGTTGCTTTCATCAACAAAAGGATACAGACAGGGAACGGCTTGAATACTACCTCTGAGTTCCTCAGCGAGATTGAAAACTACTGAACTCCTTATCCTTGACAAGAATAAATGGAGTGCGTTCAGTGCGTGTGAGCCTGGGAGGGAGCGCTGTATCTAGTTGTGATTTGCATCCCCACTTAGGAAGTGCCCCCATATTTTCTGTACTGGTACATGAAGTTAAAGGTGTTCCTGATGCAAACGCAGCTTATATGGCAATGCTGTGCCTCTCCTGATGTTGCTTGGCTGCGAGGCTGACCTGATGGATTAAAAAAGGGGAGTCTGCTCCCGTGACTGCACTCATATGGGGGCATTCCCGTGTCCTTGACTAGATGAGCTGTTTGAAGAGTGTTTTTTATCATAAATGCAGCTTCATTTTCTCGTGGAGTATTGCTAGCCTGGTGTTCCTATTGCACCAGCTGTATGTTAGTGCTGTGTGGCTGGCAGATAGCTTTGCAGGACTTGCTTGTATTAACTTACACCGATGAAATTTCGCTCCTTATTCTAGGGCCTATTTGGCTATGGAGAACTGCTGTGCAAACTTTGTATGAAGCACTTTGTAGGTGAAATAAGCAGTTTTGCTGGCATAGGCTGAATTTACATCAGGAGTATTCTGCTCCTGAAGGTGTTTATATACCAGCAGAGTTGGATTATTGAATATAGTGGCCACCAGTTTTTGGAGTCTTCCTCTTTTTTTTTTGTCTGTGGATTTGAATTGGTATTCTGGAATGTGTTACTCCTTACCTGGTTTGATTTCACTTGTTTGTATAAATAATGTTGTGAGTCTTCTCATTGCTGCTGTTTTCATTTTGCTCATTTCCTCTTCATCAAGCTTATTCTCTGAGTGTTTGTATTAGTTGTACAGCATGCCAAAGGTGGGCCTTAAGCCTGAGGTCTCATCTCATACCACTAATGGTCAATATTCCTATTTTAATAAGGGGGGGGGGAACACAAACTTGAATGAGTAATGTTTTGAGCCTACATAAAGTAAGAAACTGATCTCTTGTTGACAGTTGGCAATGCTGGTTATGTTAGAATTGTGGCATAAGGGCACAGCTAGCAAAAAAAAAAAAAACATTGTTCTGTTCTTGGGACTGTTCATTTTGGATGTGCTGTGTGTAAAGTGGCTAAAATGGCTGTCCTCACGCTAGCACCCGATTATTTTTTCAACACTGATTCATGCCACCTGTTGCAGAAGGCACATGTCAGTAAGAGTCAGTTTGCTGGTGTTGATGGGTAGTCATTTCTTATCAGCTCCTTCATTGTAGCACATTATTCCTCAAGTTTAGACAAGGCTATATTCTGCATGCTTTAATCTCAGTTTACTAAAACTTCCACAGATTGAGATTTTTAATACCTGAAATGTTACTAAATGCACGGCTCTTTAATCTTCAGTGGCTTCTGGTAGCCTTACAGGGCTAACAGAGTACTGCTCTAGTCTTAGTACATACCTAAATACAATTACAAGCTTGGGAGCATGGGTTTCATGTTGGCTAGAAGACTTGGTACAGAACTGTCTTTTTTTTTTTTTTTTTCCTCAACTGTGTTGCAGGTAATGCCTTATGTATTTTTCTGTGTTCTGACTTGTCTCTGTCTCCGCAGGAATTAGTGTAATTGTAGAGAGAACCTGAATTAACAATGGGGGACGACAGTGAGTGGATGAAACTGCCCATTGACCAGAAATGTGAACATAAGGTAGGACACCTTCTCTTTGGGTTTGGCTTATTGTATATTAGCGCTGTGGTGAGGCAGTGGTATTCCCATACCTATTTGCACCAAAACTAGGTAATATAGCTGCACAGCATGTGTATAACAGGTCTGAAACTGCACCAGTTCTGCTCAGCCTAGAGGTAGAATAACGTCTATTAAGCACAATTTAGTTGCATGATAATCTGTATGGCATAAGCGTGTGTGCTGAAAGATCAGCGTACTTGTGCATGTGGAGAGATTACTCATCTGTAGCTGATACTCTGGTTAGGATCACACCTACTCACTGGTGGTTGCTAGAGCTTATGAAGAGCAGCGTAGCGTACTGGCATCTCTCTAGCCAGATCACTGTTGACAGGAAAACAGTGTTTTGTCCTGTTGCATGTTATTCATGTAGTCATTGAAGATAGATCCTGAGGATGCCAGCTTACTGAGCACACCTTCAACTATGATTGAAGTACTTTGCAAGACTGGTGAGTTAAGGTTTGTACTAGCACAATACTTATGCATTTGACTTTTGTTTCCAGCTGTGGAAAGCCAGATTAAATGGCTATGAAGAAGCCCTTAAGCTCTTCCAGAAGATAGATGATGAGAAGAGTCCTGAATGGTCCAAGTATCTTGGATTGATAAAGAAATTTGTGACAGACTCCAATGCAGTGGCTCAGTTGAAAGGACTGGAAGCAGCACTTGCCTATGTTGAAAATGCTCACGTAGCAGGGAAGTAAGTAGCCTTTGCTTGCTATCAGTAGGCTGTTAGGAGTTTCATGTGCCTCTCTGAGAGTCTGCAGGTGAATTTTATGGTGGCCATTAATAACTCTGGTATTTACTGTTGAGAGCAGGATTAGCTTTCAGATCTAGAAAGCTTGCTGAATGGCAGGCTTTCCTTGTAGATGGTCTCCATGTGCATGTTAATGTGTCACAAGTTGCTTACATAATGCCATATGATAACAATGTTCAAAGGAACTATTCAAGAGTAATACAGATTTCTGAAGTGGCAGAGAATCTGTAAATTGGTGATATGGATGTTGTGAATTGGAATCCCTGTTATTTTTTTTTAATTATTTTATTTAAAAAAAAAGTGTGTATATACAGGGAGGCTCTTTCCTGGGTGATATTCCTATAATTTAACCATTATGTTTATGTGGAGTTGCATCTAGCTTAACTGGTCTGAATCTGCATAGCTGCCAATTTCTTCACAGGACGTTTGTTAGTATTTCTTGGCTGTCGAGCCCCTGAAATAGCCTGTGCTCCTGGGGGTGAAATTAAAAATCCTAATGCACCTGATCAGTGTTTTGGTCCACTGGCTTTAAGTGACCTGATAAAATGAATAAAAAAAAGTATCTTTAACAAATGCATAAATCCAAACCATAGATCAAAAATCTAACAGCTTTTCCAAGCCCCTTAACTTACAAGTGGTGTAAATGAAACAATTTCATTACGAAGCGTGTCGGCAGCTTTGAAATAATCCCAACAAATTAATTACTATTTATTCTCCAGTGCAGTATGTTAACAGTAATATATGCAATTTCAGGAGATAACATTCAGTTACGGACCAGAACTAATGTGTATTAATAAATATACTTCTGAGAAAATGTCTTGTATTCGCTGTTTGGTGTAGCCTACTATTAGGAACATGCAGAATAGCACTCAGTCTGCAGGAGTTCTCTTGATTAAACGAGAGGTTAAAATCATCTCTTACAGAAGGTTATTACCTTTTGAAGTTAGTTTAGAATTTAGTCCCTATTGTATGAGGACTTACTAAGTTCTAATCCATATTTCTGATGTTGTGTGTGCTTTTTCCTGTGGATAACAATGGAGGACACCTGATTCACCTAAACATTCTTCCTTCTTCCAGGACAACAGGAGAAGTAGCTTCTGGAGTTGTAAATAAAGTGTTCAATCAGCCAAAAGCCAGAGCGAAGGAGCTGGGTGTAGATATATGTCTAATGTATATAGAAATTGAGAAAGGGGAGGCAGTACAAGAAGAGTTACTGAAGGGTCTGGATAACAAAAACCCGAAAATCATAGTAGCATGTATAGAGACACTGAGGAAAGCACTAAGGTAAGCTTTTAGTTTGGGGACTTTCTTATTCTGTGTGTTGTGTGTTTTTTTTTTTTTTTTTTTTTTTTTTTTCTGTGTGTGCATTTTCTTTCCTTCCCCTAGCTCCAGTAGAATGTGGAGACACTTCAGTGTTTTTAACAGGCTAAAAAGACTTGTTGAATAGGATGTATCTATACTGGCATTTTATGGCAACAACAGTTGTTAGAGCATCATGGGATTTGTTAGATGTGAGGGATCTCTTTGTTGTACAAGCCTCATCAGGATCACTTTGGTTAATGGTAACTGTTTGCCAAACTTCCTTTTTCACAATGGACCTCTGAAAGAGAAGGGCAGGATTAGCGTGTCTTGTTCCAGACAGTGCTGCTTCTCTTCTGAATTCTGAAAAACAGCGAAGGGAAAACTAAAATGTATTTGTTTCTATTTAAAAAAAAAAAAAAAAAAAAAAGTTTTTCTCACTGATATGAACCCTGTTGGCTACATTGTGTATTTTCAAAAGAGAAAGATCACTGCAGCTTAAATGTGTTTTGAATCAGAATTACGTCAATTTCCACTGTCCATATAACAGTATCTTCATTGAAAAATAAAAGATGTTCATACTTACAAAAAAAACAAATTTAATCTTGAAACCAACTACCCAGTCTTAAAAGTGGAGCATCTTTGTTTGTTCACCTTCAAATGTATTTTCTGATTTTGAAGATTGAGTGAAAAATACTGTTTTTAATCAAATTCTTCTATGTTGGGTGTGTATGTACCCAATCGGTAGTGAATTATTTAAAAAAAGAAACATAATATTGGTCAGAATAACTATTTTTTGTCAGAAAAAAGGCAATCTGAAAACACAAATACAGATATTTTATATGTTTTTTTATTATGTTTGAAATGGCAAGATCAAATTAGTTCATGGAGCCTTATTAACTTCTCCTTTAAAGTTGTCTTCTGCTTTCATAGAGTTTCTGCATTGATAGCAAGATTTGTGTTGTACCTAGTTTAGCTTTTGGTGTTTTTTATCTTGTGTTAAAGCTTCTGCTTTTCTTCTTGTGTTATACGAATCAGATAAGAACGTGAGAAGTTGGGGTGGCCTATTGTTGTATAGCCACTTTTCCTCATACACCCTTTTAGTTTTTCTGTATCACTCATTTGTTCTTAGTTTGCATTTAAGTTGCATTAATTCCAAGATCAGAGCCTGTTTTGCATGTTTTATTACTTCATATTTCTAGCAGTAGAATTTTTAGAACTGAAGGATGCAAGTTTCAGTACTTGAGCAGACGTTTTTACTAGACTAGCTTTCTCATGAAAAATTTGGCTGAAAAGAAGCAGAAGAAAATGTGATTAGAAAGTTTAATTTAGAGTTCTCAAGGTTCTCAAGGAAGAGAAATGGTTCTGAATCAATATTTTATTGCTTCTGAAGTAATCTAGATATGCTTTAAGAACCTAAGCAGTTTACTATAAGTATCAAAAGGAAACTTGTGTTTTCATTCAACAGTGATTGAAAAATGAAGTGTTGTGTGTTAAATCCAACAACATGTAGAATCTGCTGACAGGAGAGAGTGAGTGGCTGGGGAAAATTGTGTCCTTTCAGTAGCACGTATTTCAACACATGTATTTTCTGTGAAGATGACCCAGGCTTACTATAATTATCTGATCCAACAAGTAGCAAAATGACTAATGCTTTTACTGCAGTTTGCCTCCAAGGATAGACAAAGGAGATTCTATTCTGATTTAAAAAAAAAAAAAAAAAAAAGTAGGTCATACAAATTTCAGTCTAAGGACGCTTTTTTTTTTCCCTCTTCTGGCAAGGGGACAGATTTAGGCAGTGGATTGGAGTAAATGCTTTGAAGTAATTTCAGAAGAGGCCTGATTTTGGTAATTCCAATCTGGTTGTTGAGAGTAATTATGTTAG
The DNA here is from genome assembly GCF_964035555.1 of Netta rufina. NCBI lineage: Eukaryota > Metazoa > Chordata > Aves > Anseriformes > Anatidae > Netta > Netta rufina. Next base: position 33,734,840 of record NC_140128.1, on the reverse strand, counting down.
GACAAATATTTTTTTAAATTGTGCAGCAACTGAGTAGTGTCACCAAAAAAAAAAATGGTTTCAGTAAATGTCAGAATCCCTAGTGTATGTACTAGGTGCATATCATAGATTTTGTTTTAAATATTTTTTTTATTTTTTTTGTGGCTCACTCCTTGGTTCCTACTTGGACTCTGATGCTATTCCATGTTTTTAATTTTCAGTGAATTTGGTTCAAAAATAATCTCATTGAAGCCAATCATTAAAGTGTTGCCAAAACTATTCGAGTCTCGTGAAAAGGCTGTTCGAGATGAAGCCAAACTCCTTGCTGTGGAGATCTACCGTTGGATACGGGATGCACTGAGACCTCCGTTGCAGAACATAAATTCTGTTCAGGTAGGCAGAATGTAGTCTTGTATCCACACATTTGAGAAAACACTTCTACACGTGCATGTGCTCGCCCTCCCTGATCCTGTGGTGTTGGTCATCCTTAAAGGTCAAAACTGGAGCTTTCATTAACGAGGCATTATTTTTAGCTTCCTGTTTAGTGCCTCTTTGTTTGAAAAGACAGGACAACATTTTGTTGTTTGTACTGAAACTGAGGAGGAGATTTGGAAAAGTAAAACGGCTTGTCTTGGGGATCTAACCCAAGGGCAAGTAATTTCCTGCATAAAGGACTCCTGCACTGAAAGTGTTCAGGTCCACAATTTTTCCGCTCAATTTTCTTGTGTGATTGCTGTACTTTGGGAAGTGGCATCGCATTATGACAGATAACTATGCTATTGGAGATGGAACAGTCCATTACTTGAAAACTTTATAAATTATTAATGAATCTTTCTCTACTACCCACTTGTATTAATTGTGTTCGGGTGGAAAGCAGTAACTTCCTGGAGCAAGGTATAATTTTTGTTTGTTTTTTTTCAACTGTCTCGTCATACGTATCAGCGTGTTATGTTTCATCTTCATTTTACTATCTGAGAACAGCATGGATTTAACAAGGATCTTCCTCCGTGCTCAGCCATTCTTATTTTAAACCTTCTACGGAGGCCGCACAACATTCTGACTGTTCTACAGTTTGTTCTTATGCAAATGCTTTGCATTTTTGCTGATGATGTTGTGTTATGTGACTATACTTACTCAAAAGCTCCTGAACAGTGAGTGTGAACAGCGAGTCACTTTGTTGGTGGCAGGAAAAGGAACTTAAAAGATAGCAACGTCTTGGATTTGAGATGGGAACATTCTGTTGCTTTCTGTGAAGGGTGTCTTGTCTGTGGTATGTACAAAATATCTCGGATATGATGATTCTTTTCCCTTTGGCAGCTAAAAGAACTGGAAGAAGAGTGGGTCAAAGTGTCAGCAGCTGCTCCTAAGCAAACCAGGTTCCTGCGTTCCCAACAGGAGCTGAAAGCAAAATTTGAGCAGCAGCAGGCAGTTGGAGGAGATGGAGATGGAGGTAAATTACTTACACTTTTTAGTGGAGTGCAGAGATTATCACTGATACACTATTTGTTAACAAATACTTCAGTCACAAAGGTTCCTTTATTCAAGCTGGTGCAAAACAAGTGGAATGCACAACAAAGTGTGACTGGGGTAAGAACTTTATATGAGAGAGTATCTGTCCTTTGAAACAGCAAAATCACAAGTGTTGATACTGTTTTTTAAATGAGCCTTAGGCAGTAGTGTAGCTGACATTTCACTTGTCACTATGCTTACGTTTTTCTCATTTCTGGTTGCAGGAGATGATGATGGGGAAGAAGTGGTACCGCAAGTAGATGCATATGAGTTGCTTGAAGCTGTAGAAATTCTTTCCAAGCTTCCCAAAGACTTCTATGAGAAAATAGTAAGCAGAAACTTTAACACTAATACTACCCGTTAATTCCATGGCACATGGTGCTAATGAATCTAAAGATGGACTAGTATTTTGCGATGTAAACTATACTGCTACTTGAATGGATAGTAGCAGACTAGTGTAAGCAAAATATAGACTATCGTAAGTAAATATAAATTTCTTCTTTATTTTTACCAGCAAGAAAGCTGTAATTTTAAGGCGCTGAGGTAATCATCCTGGGAAAGTACTGTATTTAATGTTTCACTGCAGTTATTGATGTTAAGCTGTAGGGAAACTTTTTTAACAAGTTTTGACTTTCTCAGAATAGAGTTAAGCTTTAAAGTCTATGGCTTTTGCTACTTATGCTTCTCTAGAACTGTTTGCATTTATAAACTAATGTGATTTGCTCTGCAGGAAGCAAAAAAGTGGCAGGAGAGGAAAGAAGCTCTAGAAGCTGTTGAACTGCTGGTGAAAAATCCCAAATTGGAATCAGGAGACTATGCAGACTTGGTGAAAGTTCTCAAAAAGGTAATAAATAAGACCCAGTGTGTACATACAGTTTAGTATTTTTAAATAAAGGTTCTTTGTATTAAAGTTTAGAAGTTCTAATTGAGGTAATGCTCAGGAGTAGAAACTTCTTCAGTTATTCGCACCACTGTTACAACTTACCTGTAGCACGTTAGCTGTATTAAGAAATCTTTCCAAGTCTCTGAAACTTGGATTTTCAACCTGTCATTGCTTTTTGCTCTCCAGGTTGTTGGAAAGGATACAAATGTTATGTTAGTTGCTTTGGCTGCCAAATGCCTTGCTGGACTAGCTACTGGCCTCCGAAAGAAATTTGGACAATATGCAGGACATGTAAGTAAGAGTATGTACTTTTTTTTCTGTTTTTTCTTTGCTGGACACCAGGAAATATATTGGTTTTATTTATCTATTTACTATTTTGCTTGTCAAGGGCTGGTATTTATCAGAGAGATTTTTGTACTGTTATGAATGCCTACCTACCCCTTGATGGAGCAAGAAGTGAAGTGCCTGCCAGGGTGTCTTGCAGCTTAAGGTTTCAAAGGCTCTTGTTTATTAACATGGAACAATATAAAGCTTATTGTTGCAATGAATCTTGTTTGCTACGAAACTGTGAATTATCTGCCATGAGATAAACTTTATTTACAATACCCTATCCTGGAGGTACACCCACAGAAATGCATTTGTGGCTCACAGTGGCAAAAGAGCACTTCTGAGCCTGAATTCTACATAGCTGCTCCATCGTGTATAGTTGGCTTTTTTTTTTTTTTGGTTTATTTCTTGTTCTGTTACCTGCTTTAGTTAGCCAAATTGCTGAGACTTCAGTATCAAAATGTTCTGGTGATCTAGATTAATCTCTATTCTGCTCTCCTTTGCTACTCTTGTCTTATGAACAGCTAACATCAGGGGAGCTTAACCAATCTTTGGAAATAAAGGCAGCTTTAATTGCTGGTATCTCACTTGTTTCTTAAGTCACTGTTGCATTGTTTGTTAAGTTAATCACCTTTAATTTTATCTTCTAACAAGTCAAAGGGAGCTGGGGGTAGAGCTTGAGACCAAGAGAAATGTGTCTGGCTGCTGTTAGAATTAAATTTTGTGAGGAGTTGTGAATGTTTCTGGAGTAATGAGATTCGGTGACTTTAAGTCTCCTGAACTGTGAACAGAAGTTTGGGCAAAGACAATTTCATTCTGAAAGCTGTAGGTAGTTGTAAGTAACAGTCTTACACCTGTTTATGCTTGATGTGTATTTTAAAGGTTAACCCTCACAGCTGTGGAGTTAATATTGGGGAGAAAAATAAGCTTCTAAAATAAAGGTATAGCTCCATGCAAGCAGCTAAGCAAGCTGCATTGAGATGTAGATATTTTTTTTAAGTACCATAATGACAGCTCTGAATTGCATCATCTCAGCACCTGTTCTACAAGTTGACTCGGTTTGTGTGCTGGACTGATTTACTGGCGTGCTAGATGTAGGCTTTTCCTGAGAGCAGTTTTTTTTAAGTGTTGGGAACAAAGTTATTGCTAGAAATGTTGCTAAATGTAGTATAAATTCCACTTGTTAAATATAGGACTCTAATGTCCAACTCTGTGGGACTTGAAAAAAAGGAGCAATGAAATTAAGCACAGAACCATACTACTCATTATAGTTGAGTGCATGGTGACCTCCTTCATCTTTGACTGCCTTTGAAGCCCTAGACTGATTGTTTTTCCCCACACCCAGACCACCTTTCTCCCTCTTCCCCCCCATCACCACCTTCTCTCTTTCTTTTTTTTCCCTTACACATAGGGTATAGCTTCTAACTTTCATGTTTAAAAAAAAAAAAGTGCACCCTCTAGCTGTCAGCATTTTCTAAAATAGATTTAATGATTCAGTATCTCCTTCCTATGAGAAGGTTCAATGGTCTTAAATATTTCCAGGGGTGGGACATCCACAATTTCTCGGGGCCTCACCACCATCATAGTAAAGAATTTGTTCCTAATATCTCATCTAAACCTACCCTTTTTTTTTTTTTTAGTTTAAATCCATTACCCCTTATCCTATCACTATACTCCCTGAGAAAGAGTCTCTTCCCCAGCTTTCCTGTAGGCCCCCTTTTGGTACTGGAAGGCTGCAATAAGGTCTCTCCAGAGCTTTCTCATCTCCAGGCTGAACAAGCCCAACTCCCTCAGCCTGTCTTCACAGGAGACATGCTCCAGCCCCCTAGATTGTCTTCATGGCCCTCCTCTGGACTTGTTCTGATATACCCGTGATATGTCTGGTCACAGTGGGTTGAGATTTTGTGGTCCACTTTTGAGTAGAAAGTGATAGTTGTGGAAAACCTATTTTGTATCATGTAAGAGCTTATATCCTCTACGTAATCAGCTTCTAAACTATCAACTGTTACATTTACAAAACCTTTGAAGTAGCTTGCTTTCCACAGTTAAAAGCTCTGCATGTCTGTAGTTTAATGGTAGAAGTTCTTGTTACAGTACCAACTGTGTAGGTTATAGAGACCATAGTTAAGTGGAGCTGCTTGTATTACTGGCACGTGAGTGTGCCAGCTGATCTCTTTCAGCACTGGCTGACTGAGCAGCTGTATTGGGTATAAAATGCTGCGAAATTCCTGCGTGACATGGTTTAGTGACAGGTATGCTTTTTCAAGTTGTTACATCCAAAAACACCACTGTAGGGAGGGTGCAGGTGTATTGCTCTAGGAAAGATTCAGGCTTTAGAATGTAGCCGTGCCAGCTGTGAGTCAAATGAGAGCATTTTACAGAGCTGTGCTGAATGCTGTGAGGAAGCTGGGAAAGAGGGAACAGGTTATATACCTTCTTGGATTCCTACAGGATGAGAGCACAGTACTCTGCTGTGTAACTGTTTGATTTCTATTCAATTTCTTTGTGTCCCAGACCAGTCAATCCAGAATATTTATCTGTAATTATGTGAACTTGTACATCTGCCTTTTGTTTAGGGTTTTTGAACAATTTCTCATAGCAAAGCTATATTTGAAAAAAGATGGACTAGAAAGAATTTAATGTTAGAGACAGCTAGAATAAACTAGTTCATATTGTTGTTGTATGGCCTTGAGGGGCAGTAGTGATTCTGATTTGTGTTATTGGTTTCTTTGTGCAAAATCAGGGAGCAGACTATCAGGCTTTATATATAATTACACTAGTGAAGAATGGATTGACTTTTTTCCTTTTTCTCTCTTCTATAGGTTGTTCCAACAATCTTGGAGAAGTTTAAAGAGAAGAAACCTCAGGTAGTGCAGGCATTACAGGAGGCCATTGATGCAATCTTTCTTACGGTAAGTAAAAGACTGACAATTGGTGCTCCCCCCCAAAAAACAAACAAACTGCTGTTGTCTTAGATTTGATCTCTAGTACTTACTTGCTTTTTTCTTCCTTTACTGAAAATTAATGACTTATTTATCAAACGTTGTAGACCACATTGCAGAACATAAGCGAAGATATTTTGGCAGTAATGGACAACAAAAATCCAACAATCAAGCAGCAAACATCCCTTTTCATTGCAAGAAGCTTCCGTCACTGCACGCCTTCTACTCTGCCAAAGAGCCTGTTAAAACCCTTCTGTGCTGCACTTCTCAAGGTAAAACAGGAGGAATTGTTAATTCTCTGGTACTGAAGTATTGTTAAGAAGCATTGGGTTGTTTGGGAAAAAGACTTATGGTACAGCAGAGACTGAGGGAGCTTGTGTGCTATGTGGCCATCAGAGTGAGTCTTGACTGTTGAACTCTAAGATGACTGTCAGTCATGGGAATAGTTTACTCTCCTCATCCTTAGCTGTCTCTAAAACAGAAGACTCACCTAGTTTGTAATAGTTAAGATAGTGATGTGTAAGTATTAAACTGCTGGGCACTGCTACTTGCCTCTTGCAGATTATCTGTAGCAAGCTTTTATTGGAATGCTAAAAAAGAACTGTCATTAATTCATAGACTACAAGTACGCTAGACCATTTACCAGTGTAAAAAAAAAAAAAAAAAATGATGTATGGGTTTTTTTCCACTATGAAGTAACCCTTTCCTTCTTGGAAGCTTCCCTGGCTTCAAAAATGAAGATTTGAAAAGGATTGCAGGACTTCAAACTTTTTGTAAACTTTCATGGTATTGCAATATCTCTTAAAGCCTAAATATTTACCACCTTCTTGTTCTCTGAAAGATGTAATGATGGGAAGCTAGCTGTGTTTGAGAAACAGTAGAATTGATCAGTACATGGGAAAAAATAAGTGGAAAAATAACTTTTTTCTTTCCACCATGGAAAGAATATTAAGGATTATTCCGTAGTAGCTGTAGGCTTTTAAAAAAGGTGGGGAGGGATTGATACAGAACGTGGATTTAAAATTTTGTTTAGATGTGAGCTGCAAGTTGCGTTATGTGCACTGTATTTCTCTGCAGCATATCAACGATTCGGCCCCCGAAGTAAGAGATGCTGGTTTTGAAGCATTAGGCACTGCCTTGAAAGTGGCTGGAGAGAAAGCTGTGAATCCTTTTCTAGCAGATGTGGACAAACTAAAGCTTGATCGTGTGAGTTTATTGTAACTGCTGTAAAAATGCTTTATCTATCCATTTAAGATCTATTTTAAGCTAGAGAAGACTGAAGAGGATGCTTGAGCTGCTGATTTGAAACAGATTTTTGAATTTAGTTATTTATTATTTTTTTTTTACTTAGAAGTTACCGATGCAGCAGGGAGTCTGAGTATCTTTTTATTTCTTGCTAAGTATCATGTATCCTTTCTTTAACTTTCAGTACCTAAACTGTATTGATATGCTGTCAGTGCACCTTTTCATTCTTAGATACAGTATCTGTTTGGTTTCAAGACCTGTGGAGTGGCATGTCTTTTTTTTTTTGTTTTGCTTGGTTCTGTAATGGTTTTTGTTTGGACACTGTACATCTAGTTGTGGTAGCTGAACAGCTTTTTTTTTTTTTTTTTTTTTTTTTTTAACCATTTGGCAGATTAAAGAGTGTGCTGAGAAGGTAGAACTGGTTTATGGTAAAAAGACAGGAGGAGCTGCTGAGAAAAAGGAAAGCAAACCTGTTGCTGGAAAGACCCCTGCTCTTTCAGGGACTGCTGCTGATAAAGAAACAAAAGATGCAGCAGCCAAACCAGGACCACTGAAAAAAGCACCTGCTGCGAAGGTAAGAGATTTTCAAGAGGTTGTTGATAAATGTATTTGTCTGTGATTGTATAGACATATGTTGAAGTTGAAAGGTGGACTGTTGAACATCTCCTTCCAGTGAAGAATCACTGTGACGAAAATGTCCTTGTGTAGGAGTTGGGGAGCCTAATAACAAAAGGAATCTGGGACTTTCTGATCAAGTACCTGCTGAAATCTCAGGGCTTTTTATCATACTAAACATAAGCAACAAACTTTATACCAAATTTTAATAGTGAAATAACAGTAGACCACTGGAGGCAATCGGGTGAGCCTCATATGTGCTTTGTGGTGGCATAGTAATATTTGGTTCTTGTTATAAATAGCAAGGTTACTACTGAAATGTTGTGTTCTCTTAAGTGTTTGTTATCGTAAGTAACTTAAACCATTAGCCTGTATTATTTTAAAACGGTTATTTGGATTTTAAGAATTGATTTAAGCATCCCAATAGATATTTCTAGTGCTGTACTTCTCCAGGTGGGAATCCTGGGAGTGAATAGTAGAATAGATTGTATTTTTTTTAGTATTTATTAATACTCTAGCATCATTTTTCCAGGCTGCCAGTCACAGATTCAATATCTAACCTGTATCTATAGGAAAATGCAGGGATGAGTTCACAAGTTCCTGAACCTTCACAAATGCATACATTCTTTCCCTTTTCATCTGTCTTGCATGTCCCTGTACTGTACCTGGTCAGAAAGCAATGTATGAACTAAATAAGCTGTAACATTGCCTGTAACAGTTATGGTAACAGAGATTGTCTTCTAAATGCATCTTCTGACATCAGAATGTATAGATGTGGAAAACCAGCAATTCATTTGGAGTCTGATGAATCAGAGACCTGTTTGGTCTTGGCTAACTTGCTTGTTTCCTTTCTAGCCTGGGGGCCCACCCAAGAAAGGCAAGCCAGCTGCAGCTGCGGGTATGGGAGGTGCTGGGGCTAAAGGCAAGAAGGCTCCTGAGACCAAAGAGATATTTGAATCAGAGCTCTCAGTAAGTATCCCCCTATTCTCTGAAATACAAAGTGCTTTATGCAAGTAGTTGAGCAGTTCTGCAGCTACTAAAAATATTTTCACAGAAGTTGGGGTATTTTTGTTGGACAAGGGAAAGCAGTGCGTTCAAGTAAATGGAAGTCATAACCAGTAAAATGGATGTTTGATATATTCTGGTAAATACACAGTTGTTCTACAGGCTGTTGTTGGTATCAGGTTGTGTAAGACAGTAAATACTAAATCATGCTAATATCATGAGGGATGTTATGTTGCCTCTTAACTAGGAACAGATAAAGGCAGAGATAGAAACACTTTTACTGTAACTGCATACGTGACTTGCTGCAGGGGTACTAACTCAAATTTATTCTATATTATTCATAGTAAGTTGAGTCAGGAGAACGTTTAAATTTTGCGTGTTAATTGAGCCACTCATATAGTTAATAGGTATGGGTTAGACACTGTTTTTACTTTTTCTAGAAAAACTTTTTCCAATGTATCGTCTTGGTAGACTACCTCATTCCCCTCATCTGTGGGTAAAACAGTAGCAAAGCTATAAAGGTCTGATTTACTGCTTTACTAGATCTACGGGCAAGGTTTTTGGATTGTCAGTTATCTTTATGGTGTTAAGTACGAGTACTTTCTATTATACCCTGTTTACATTATACAACACAAAATAAGGATACAGTTCTTGAGGGTAATGCAGACACCAGTGAAACAAGGGAAGTTTATCTTGTTTCACATACTAAACTTGACTCATTTTGCTAAAATGGATACATAAGATGTATTCTGCCATTTGCCTTTATCAACCCTCAGTTTGTTGCTATGAACGTTTACCCACGCTTCCTATGAAATTACCTTCAAAATTTTAGTTTACCTTTGCTGTAGCTACCTGCTGTCATTTTTGACTGCTTATACTTCTCAGGGATTATTCTTCTGTTGCAGTATGACTTAACAGCCTCCCAAATTCATAAGGCCCCTAAACTGTATCCCATACAAAATATTTCAGTCTACAACAGAACTTATGATATGGTGACTAGCATTTTGTAAATGCACTGCAGGGCAGGGGTCATTCCAGCATATTATCTGCCCTTAAGGCTGCAGCCTGCTGTATCGTGGGATCCTGCAGGGTGTGTTAACCTTGTTCTGTTCTGACTGCAGATAGAAGTATGTGAAGAGAAAGCTGCTGCCGTCCTTCCAGCTTCTTGTATCCAACAGTTGGACAGTGGTAATTGGAAAGAGAGGCTTGCCTGCATGGAGGAGTTTCAGAAGGTGAGTTTGCAACAGTTGATAAGAGGAGAGGTGAAGAAGGAGAAAGCAAAAAATGTAATTTCTTCAGCTTTTTAGGCCTGGTAGTTCTTATAAAAAGGCATAGCAGAGTAGTGATATGTCAGCACAGTAGTTCTTCAGATAGATTAAACAATATTTGCAAAATATAAGTGGTTTATGTTTTAAACTAGCTATTAATCCATAACTAGAGCACAGTAAGTGTCTAAGTTTAATGTAGATACACTTTTGTCAAAAGGACTTGTATGTGTATTTAGGATGCATACAGGTCTCTTTAAAATACTATGCAATTCTAAAGGCAATTCTGAAGCTTAGTGTCAAAGATAGCTAGGCTTAAGCAAAGGTTTGCAATTATTTTAGCAAAAACACTTGCAAGTACCTGTTGACTGCATGTTAAGCAGCAATTGATTAATAAATGTAATAACGATGGAAATAAAATTTCAGTTGGCAAATAGCAGATGTTTGAAGCCTATGATGACATCAGCCTAAATAGCTGGTAGTGAATACTTGGTGTAGTTGCAAATAAGCGCGATGTCACATACAACTAGAACAGGAAGCCTGGCTATTGTATAATACCGTAAGATCATTGAGAGATCGCATTCAAAAAGCCATCAATTGCAGATGTACAAATAGTTCATAACACTGCACCGTAGTTGCTCTTGCATTTTAATATTTTAGTTGAAAAGGTCACTAACTGAAATCAGAAACAGTGACCGGCTGCACTGAAGTGCTGCTGCAGAAGCCAGAGTAGTTTTACTCAAATGTAAAGATATTATGGTTTCATTGGAAGGTGTTTATTCTCCTTTTTTTTTTTTTTATTTTTTTTTTTTTATTATTTTTTTAATGGATAAGTCTAACAACAACTACAGCTAACTTAGGTTATGTTCAAGCTTAATCTCTGCTTTCTAGTCAGGCCATTTATTAAGTGTTAAATTCCCAGGGCTGAAATGGCCAATAGGTGCTTCTAAGTACACTTTTTAAAGAATATACAAAGCGTAGCAATATGAATACAGTCACTTAAATGGCTTTGCACATGTAAAATGGACTACGTGTGGAAATGGGCCTTGTCGCAAGGCTTTTCAGGTCGATTGTTATGTTCAGAGCTTCTGCAACTTGGTCCAATGTTAAGAAAATTATAGGACAGTTGAGGTAACTTCACTTGTGTGTGTGTTTTGTTAGGTGTGTTTTTTGTTTTTGCACTGCTCGTGATGTACTAGTTAACTTAATATTTATCCTTCAGGCTGTTGAGCTTATGGAAAGAAGTGAAATGCCTTGCCAAGCTCTAGTAAGAATGCTGGCCAAGAAACCTGGTTGGAAGGAAACAAACTTTCAGGTAATACATTTTATTTACATTAACTGACAGTAATGGACTGTTAGTTACCGTGAATTGCCTTTCTAACTAACTGAAAGGCCTTAGCTGCATGTACATCACTGATGACAATCTTAGTACATATATAAAGCTGCTGAGTTTTATATATATATAGTACATATGTACTATGTATAATATATAGTTTAAATATAAATATAAAATTATATACTACTATATAGTTATAACTATATAATTTTTAAAAGGTCTTAAAACATGAAAACATGAGTGACTTCCTTGCTGTTATGAACGTTGCAGGTGATGCAGATGAAGCTGCATATAGTTGCATTGATTGCACAGAAAGGAAACTTCTCCAAAACTTCAGCACAGGTTGTGCTAGATGGTCTCGTAGACAAGGTTGGTGATGTGAAATGTGGGAGTAATGCAAAAGAAGCCATGACAGCAATAGCTGAGGCATGTCAGTTGCCATGGACTGCTGAGCAGGTGAGTGAGTAGTAAAGGTACTCTTCCAGTAAAGGCAGAAATACTATGTGGGATATTTTCAGTCAGAGGAATAACTCCTAAATCTTTGATTTATTTATTTTGTGTTTTCTGGAATTAATTTTCTTTCAAGGTATCTCTTGAGGTAGCAGTTAAATAAACCTTAATTCAAAAGAGGTAATAGCAAGGTACTGACTTACTTGTTGAGATATTGTCAAAACAGTTAAACTTGCATAGCACAGGTAATCTCCAGCTGCCTTTTAGTACTTCTGTAACCTCTGGGTCACTTCAGCTGCAATCATATTATGCTGTAGTGACACAACAATTTCTGCCTTGCTTATTACCCTAGCTGTTTTGGTTTATTTGCCCTGCCTTGTTTTTTTCTTTGCAGGTATTTTAACTCATTTGTTGCAGTGCTTAGTCACCTGGCTTGTCAATGAAAATTCACATTTAACTCTTCTGTTCCAGGTTGTGGCTACGGCTTTCTCTCAAAAGAATCCTAAAAACCAGTCAGAAACCTTGAACTGGCTCTCAAACGCGATCAAAGAGTTTGGCTTTTCTGGGTATGTCTTTTAAGTAAATTGGCAAGAGCAACTTGAATGAAACTATTTCTTATATTGGACTGAGAATCTGTTCATCCTAATGAGTGCAAATGCACTGAACTTTTGTTCCCTCATCTGTAATGCTGTCTATATCAGTTGCCTTTCCAGCTCTATATGTGTAAATAAAAGCATCTAACTTCAGTAATAAGATACGAAACTTTATCACTACTCCATTCTCACTGGGCCTTCTCTGAAGAGCATTCTGCTTAACCTGTACGAAGAAGTGGGATGAGCAAGTAGTTGTAGCAGTTCATGTCTGTTATTCCCATTCTGCTTAGATACACCTGCACCCTGATGGATTGCTATTTATTTAGACCAAAAAAAAGGCAGATGGAAAAGTTACATAGCATGCTTATTGCTTTCTTTGGGGTAAATTTTAAGGATGATAACAGGATGATGTTTTCACCAATGTAATAACAATTGTTGCTTCTGGTGCTGTGAAGGAAAGAAATGGATTCTCCTTTAGAATCAGAACAACTTTCCTTAATTTCTAAGCACCTCTCTTAACTGAATGTGTTCTAGCATATGTAATACAATAATATACAGTTTACTCGTAAGAATAAAACTTCTGAGCAGTAATTTATTTGACTACTTGGGTGGTTACTATGCCTGTTTGTGTTGTATCACAGCTGTTAAATAAATAGTTGTGTTGATTAAGTCTGGGAAATAAACTCTTTTTGGTAGCATTTTACACACTAGGACAAAATCCCAAAGAAGTATGTATCTTCAGCAATAATGTGTGGATATGATACTAGAACAGAAGTTTTTGGGGCTGCATAAAGGAATCTATCTTCCGTGCTTGCCCATCTGTTTTCTGTTTAATGCAATAGTAGTACAGAAGATTCAGTAATATAAACCTTGTTTTTACTCTTCTATTGTAAATTAGTTGTTTTTCTTTTTTTTTTTTTTTTTTTTTTTTTTTTGAAACTTACTCTTCTTTCTGGATGATCCTGATACAGGTCAACAAAAGAGTACCTTTTATTATGCACCTGTATATCAGGTGTTTAAATGATATCGGACTTATCCTTTGGGATTTGAGTCCTAGCAGTTGTGTGGGTGTCATAGTTTAAGAAAATGTGCAGCTGTAATAAATGCAGTCTTTGATGTAAAATATCCTAGGTTTACTGTACTGACATTCTTATTAGGTTATTTCCAAAACCTGTCTATTTCAGTATTTTTTTAAATAGCTACCATCTGCATTGTACCCGGGATATTATACTGTGCAAATATTTTCTGCTTCTAAGTCATTTGTATGTATCTGGTTTATTCTCATTGCATTATTTTAATCTGTAGCATGTTGTGATGATTTTATTTCTCATTGGTGTTTGCTGTGTTGCGTTTTACTCACGGGAGCGTCTTTTTCCCCACAGACTGAATGTCAAAGCTTTCATCAGTAACGTGAAGACAGCTCTTGCTGCAACTAACCCAGTAAGTAAATTTACAATTTTAATACTGACTTTTTTTTTTGGTCCTTAATTGGAAGACTGAGTGCTTTTATCATCTTTCTGACAGGCTGTAAGGACTTCTGCCATTACCCTGCTGGGAGTCATGTACCTTTATGTGGGGCCTCCTTTGCGAATGTTTTTTGAAGATGAGAAGCCTGCCCTTCTCTCCCAGATAGATGCAGAATTTGAAAAGGTATGAAGTCTAGCACTCTTAATAACAAATGCCATTAAAACTAAAACTACTTGGAAACTTCAGTAGTTGGAATGTGTAGTAAAACTGTGGTCTAACCTGTGTTTTTGTAAATGAATCAAACTTCTGAAGATAACCTGCCAAAGCAGCTGCAAACACACTGTGTGTAGCTTGGTCAATAGTCTATTTTTTTTTTATCCTATGACAGAATTAAAAAGCTTCTTGTTTTGGGGGTATCATTATGTTCTAGAAGTCTGTTACACTGAGATAGCATATTTGGGTCATGCAACAGTCTCCATTTTTCATATCAAATGAAAAACTCTAAAATAGCAATTTCTGTCTTTTGTGTTGCTTCCAGATGCAAGGGCAGACAGCACCAGCCCCAACTCGTGGCATTTCCAGGCACAGCGGAGGCAGTGGGGATGATGGTGAGGAAGAGGAACAGGAGGATGTTGGGAATGATGTTGTGGATCTCTTGCCAAGAACAGATATTGGGTACGTTAGGGTTCTACAGCTTGAAGGCATATTTGCCCTGCAATTCAAAGCTTGCTATTTCTAAGCACTTCATAAGCAGATATCTGTGTTGTTAAAGCGCTAAATTACTAAAAAACATGTAGCAAAGAAAATGGGCTTTTTGCTACCTATTTTTTTTCTCTTACAGTGATAAGATCACAGCTGAGCTAGTGTCTAAGATTGGGGACAAAAACTGGAAGATCCGAAAGGAAGGTCTAGATGAAGTGACGAGCATAATTAATGATGCTAAGTTCATACAGCCCAACATAGGAGAACTTCCAGCTGCTTTGAAGAGTCGTCTCAATGACTCCAATAAAATTTTGGTATGTTATTTGAAATCCTATTTCAACTATTTACAGCTTAGAACTGCAGACAAGCTATTTCTGAACCTTGCTTATGGTTCACATCTATTAACAATGTCATGAAATGAAGAGTTTGAAACCAGTGAACAGTGTATTTACAGATTATGTGCTTGCCCATTCTTACAAACATTTGTCTTTGCAGATTTTTATAATGTCTTTGGAGAAAAAAAAGTCAAAAAGGGGGAAAGTTTACCTCCGTACTCAGAGTAATGTAAGCAAACTTTAAAAAAAAAAAAAAAAAAAAAAAAAAAAAAGTTGCATTGCTTTACTTGTGGCAAAAAAATAAGTCTCTTGTTTCAAAATTTTTTTGCTGAACTTGATTGGAATTTACTTAAAATATAGAAATAACTTTTGCCTGTTTGTGTGATGAATTTGAGGTCTGGAAAGGATATAGTTGAGTAGGCATTCTAAAGTAAAAGCCTAGCTAAACAGCAGTGTTGCTTTCCCCATATGACTTGAAGTTTTGTGCAGGTGCTTGTGGCTGTAGTTTATTCCAAGCCTTTCTGTTTATGTGCAGGTGCAACAGACGCTGAGCATTCTTCAGCAGCTAGCAACAGCAATGGGCCCCAATATCAAGCAGCATGTGAAAAACCTGGGCATTCCTGTCATTACAGTCCTTGGAGACAGTAAGGTAGGCCACTCGAGACCTCTTTCCTTTTTGCCTTTCACTATCTAAGCTATGTCTGAGAATAACTATATAGGCTATAGTATTTAGCCTTGCTTTTGAGATACGGATGGTAATTTGTAAGCTAATGAAGAAGTTTTAAAGTCGTGGTGCTGTTGGACTTTTCTTGGGGCGTGGTTCTTTCTTAAATAACAGCTTATTATCAAAATAAGAATTTCTACCTTGTTATATATTCTGAGATATATTCTACTGCTTGTGAATAAATGCAGTCAAGGTTGTGCTTCAACTTTAAATGAAACAAAATGACTGTATGTAGATGTACTTTTGATGCTGAAAATATACCAATTGACCAAACAAACCTGATTAGCTTTTAAAGTTGCTTGTTAGTACTCTTCTTTTCGTGTATCAATGTGGATTCCAGTGTATCTTGTCTAGTTATGTAGGAGACCTTTGAACTGGAAGTAGAAACATGTCACTGATGACCAACACCAAAGCTTGTATAATGTTAGTGTGGAGCTTGTCAAGATACAGTGTCAAAATCAAAGCTAGGACCATGGGAAAGCTATTTTGAGGAGTTAGGGAAAGGAGGCTTGGTACGATGCCAATGTCTTGTGCCAGAATTCACAGGCAATCAGAGATGGTGTACTTCTGATGTTTCTACTCTGCATGTGAGTAGGGAAAAAGAACAGAAAATAGGCGACCAGCCTGAACCTGAAAGTCCTAATAGCAACAGAAGCTATCACTTTGAAAGCTTCCAAAGATGTGTGTCAGAACTAGATTCCTACCAAAATACTTTGCTGTTGGTAGTGCCCATAGGAGAAAGGCTCTTGACACAGTCTGCATTTCTGTGCAGAAGAATGGTCTTGCCAGTACCTCCCCCAAGCTCAATTTTGAGCCGAATTGCCAGGAGATTAGAGCAACTCTGCTGGAGGCCAACGCTTACTCAGCATAGACTCAGCAAGCACCTTCTAATCCTCCACAAGCATATAGGATTCTTTCCCTCCCTTGCTTGAAGAAAGCTGATCGTCACTCTCTAGGAAAAGGAAACTGCTCCTCTGTCTCAGTGTTACGGATCTTCCTGCTTGTAAGGAGCCTATATATCTGAAAGCAAGAGAAAACAGTTTACAAGCTGTGATGTTCATGCATCTACTAATGAAAAATCAAAATGTGTTCTAGTCTGCTAACAAGCTATCCTGAAATTTAAAGTACAACATGCGCATATTGATGTATGCCAACATGCATTAGCACATTAATGCTCAATGTGTCTGTATCCTTGGTACTGGCAGTGTATGCATTGGTGCTTCTCTTATTTTACTGAAGGGGCAAAAACTCTAAATTACTGTGCACGTTACTCCTATTTATATAAGACTTGCGCCTTTTGGTTGTTTGATGCTGTTCTAAAGTAGTCTGAAGATGGAAAATGAGTAAGAGTAGAGGGCTCCCGTATTCCTGGTTTGACTTCTGCTCATGGTAGTCTTTATTTAATTATTATAATTATTTTCCTTTAATTAAATTATCCTTATCTCAACCCATGAGTTGTTCTTTGCTTTACTTCTCCCCCTCCTCATCTAAAGGAGGGGAAGTGAGAGAGCGGTTGTGGGGTTTAGCTGCCCAGCACGGTAAAACCACCACATATGTATCCTAAATAACAGTGCCCTGCAACTAATAACAGGTTCTATAACCCATTTGCCCTGATTTACGAACATGCTACATCTTTACAATTAAGTAAATCATTAACCTTATTCTTTAGCTAGGAAACTAAGCTAAAGGAGACTCCCAAACTCTCATCAATGAATGGTAGCAAGTTCAGAGTGCTTCTAAAGATGCCTTTTGTCTTTTTTTTACTAAACTACTACTAAAAATTATAAATTAATATGATGCAATTTGTTCATTTCTGCATCTCATAGCATTACTAAAATTAAGTTCTTCTGAATGTTAGGTTTCTCAAGCAGTGAAGAGAAGGTTTTAAAGCCTATAACCTAGAATCTTCTGTTGTAATCTTCTGACCCTTCTTTAGAATTATTCTTCTTAAATCTTTTTGTTACAGAATAATGTTCGTGCTGCTGCGTTAGCAACTGTGAATGCCTGGGCTGAACAAACAGGAATGAAGGAGTGGTTGGAAGGTGAAGATCTATCTGAGGAACTCAAAAAAGAAAATCCGTTCCTAAGACAAGAGGTAGGCTTCTGCTAAGTAAACATCTCCACACATGCATGTAATCAAGATAACCTTACTTACAAAGGAATATGTTCAACTAAGCAGACTGACATTGCATAATACGACCGTTACATGGGTAAACAAGTAACTCTGTTCTTACTGACAAAATGTCAAACTTCACAAGGCTGATGAGCTGTCACCCCTGCATGTTAGCCGTAATTCAGATTTCAGTGCCTCCCAAATGGAAAGTTTGTCTGTTTTGATTACCCTTTTGTTTTTCTTCTAATTAACCCTATGGTGATGAAGACCTGAACTGAACTGGAGGCATAAATAAATTGAAGTGAATGAAGTGCAACTTACTAATCAGCTGTGCTAGCTGAAATTACAATGCTTTTTATCAAAAGGAAGAAACAACTCAAGCAGTCTTAGCTAAGCAGGCTCCAAATTTTAAATTAGCTGCGTATTGACATACTGTACTCATTTTTTTTAAACTGCTGATATTAAAGTTCACATTAAGAATGTTTGTCTGAACAAACGTTGTAGGGCTTTGTTCTTTTTTGTGTGGAAATGTGAGACACTTCTACAACTGAGCTGCTCTTGTGGCTTATGCTAGGTGTCCCAAATAGCAGCAAGCACTTCCCTAGAAACTTTTTATTCTTTCTTTCAGCTGCTTGGTTGGTTAGCTGAAAAGTTGCCTACCCTCCGTGCTGTTCCTTCTGACCTGCTCTTGTGTGTGCCTCACCTCTACTCCTGTCTTGAAGATCGAAACGGGGATGTGCGTAAAAAGGCACAGGATGCCTTGCCGTTCTTTATGATGCATCTTGGATTTGAGAAGATGGCAAAAGCCACCAGCAAGCTGAAGGTATTGTTGTCACTAAGATTAGATAATGTGACCTTGAATAGTGGATATTAACAAGTCACACTCACAATCTCATGACTTGATGTCTTCGGTCATTAAAAGTCTGTCTTCAGTCCCTTTGAGTTCAATGCAAATAGCATCAGGATTGCTAGTTCACGTTTCCTATAGGTCCTGCAGAAAGAAGCTAATGGATGACATGTGCTTTACCTCAGAACAGAAATATCTGAAAATATAATGTTTTAAGATAAGCATCGTGGAAGATGCTAACTAGAGAGTGGTACTGTTTGCCTTGTCTGTAGCATGTATTAGCATCGCAAAACTTCCATATCCATTACTTTTTCCCCCTCTGTTCTCTAGCCAACTTCCAAAGACCAGGTACTGGCCATGCTTGAGAAAGCCAAGGCCAACATGCCAGCCAAACCAGCTCCTGCTGCTAAAGCATCTTCCAGAGTGGGTGGGGGAGCAGCTCCAGCCAAATTCCAACCTGCATCAGGTAACCTCTCGAGTTTTGGGAAATGAGCATTTGAAGGGTGGGTTTCCTTTCCTGTAAGTAAATTTATTGGGTTAAATAGCACTTTGAAGTTTGTTTATATTTTTTGAGAGCACAGGTTCTGTAAAATTGATTCTCTAATTGATTTTCCCAGCTTGGGACTACATAAAAAGGAGTTTTATTTGCATGATCTGAGCATTGGAATTAGTGGATAAGCTTACAGTTACTGTACTAAGTTTGAGATAGTAGGTCAGTCATCTGCAGGGAAGAGCTTTTGGCTATATATGGATATTACTAACTGTGGTATGCCATTGTAGTTTGTTGTAGACATTCTTTTTAGATTGATAAGCAAGTTGTTTTGAAGGTAACTTTCAGAAATACTCTTTACACAAAGTCTGTGGTCTGGACTAATACTAAAAACATGGTTTCATAGGTCCAAAGACAAGGGTGTCAGTGGAATATTAACCTGGAAATCTGTTTTAATATTACGTACCTGTATCTAAAGAAACAGAATAACACTAAAAAAAAGTCTGAACTTTTGAACAACAACAAAAAAGTTAAAATATTGGTCCTTCTCAATTTCTAAATTAACTTCTATTGATTTAGTACTATGCATTTCTCAGAGTATCCTTGCAGAGAATCACTTGATTATGCTTGCATTTACTCAAACTTCTTCAGTGCATGCAGGCAAATTAATAGTCTTATGTATCTGTTTCATGGAGCTTAAGTTTTGAGGTTTCCAGGGAACCTTTTTGTCAAGACCACTTAACAGGAGAAGGAATTTCAGCGTAGTTAGAGTTGCAAACAGCTTTGTGCTTCAGTCAGTTGTGCCTGCGGTTCTGGTCAGGGTTCTGGTCAGTCATGCAGTTGATTTGACTTTCATTGTAGGAGGGTGTGGGGTTTCTTCTTGTTTTCGTTTTGTTTGCTTGTTTTTAAAATCGTTCCATACAACTGTCTGCGAGCTTCTCTTTGAAAATATCTGTGGTATCGAAAATAAAAAATGGCTTAATTGTTATGCTAAAATCAATTACCAAAAAATTCTGTGACAACGCTTAAAAATTATCTGGATGATCTGTCCAGTGTAGTTTACTGTGGGGCTACTGGAATGCTTGTGCTGACACAAGGGAGAGGGTGACAGGATTGGGTTACAGGGGATTAGAAGAAGCAGTCCTGCATTATCTCCTTCTTAGGGTCAGCTTGCCTGCTCAAACTGAGGGCAGCTACAGCTTCGGACATGAGCACACACAGTACATCTGCGTGCGTGTTTTTAAACCTATTTTGATAATGACAAATTTGACATAGTATGATTTTAATTGAGAACTTTGTACGCTAACATGCAATAGAAGGAATTTCTTTTACACGTTTGAAGTCCTCAGATGTCAGTGTGACAAAGGCATTATTATCTTCATCAACATTTTTTCTTCTCTGCTAAGGACAGAAAACCAGCACTGACCTAAAATAGACTTGCGTGTAGTTTGAAATGGTCTGTTGTTTTTCCAGCTTTTGCTGAAGATTCAGGGTCCAACACCATGGAATCCAAGCCTGATCCCAAAAAAGCCAAAGCAGGAGGTGCCTCCTCTAAAGCTAAGGTATGCTGATTGCATTTTGTATGAAATCGGTTCAATTAAGTTAGTAGATGTAGTTTGTTAACGTATTATAAGTTTAAAAAAAAGAGTATAGCCCTTGCTAGGGACTGCATTTACTAAGAATTATTGTGATTGTCTGATTTCTGAAATTGTGTTCCCGTATAATCTACTTCATCACTATTTTTTTGTTATTAACTGTTGAATTAGTCTGTTGGCACAAATGTAGTTTTGTGAACAGCTTACTCCATGTTCTGAATATGCTTGATGTCCTTGGTTTCATGCAATTGAGAACTCACTATTTCTATTGCAGTTCCAACATTATACTTGGTACAGTAGTTTTGAGCCCATGTATTGGAAGAAATTAATCTCTCCTTTACAGTAGGGTGCATAAAATGCGCTCTCACACAGGAGAAGGAAGATGCTTAAATGCATAGTAATAGCCTCAGCTGTGGCTTACATTTGAATTGTGGTTAGGTGTTTCTGCTTTGTTACAGTAATTTTTCTGCTATTAATTTTTAAACTCAACAACAAAAAGAAAACCTGTTCTACAGTCCTGTTGCCTCCTTTGTTGAAAGTAATGTTGTAATGAGATCAGTTTTGATACAGGTCCAGATTTATGACAGAAAAGAATGAATCAAACTTTGAAGGATATTATAGGCTTGCCTAGGTTAATACGTTCATCTGTCAAAACTCTGATGCCAGAATTAATGCCTCTGCTGTGAACTCATAGGAATTTTGGAATAGTAGCTCTAGTGAGTAAATCTTTCTAACAACAAAGCCTTTTTTGTGGCTTATTTACAGCAGTCAGATGTTAATAGCACTATGTCCAAGGGCAATACCAGCCTGTCCAAAACTAATACAAGCCTCAGCAAAGGCAATACCAGTCTGGCAAAGAACAAATCTGTCAAACAGGTACCACGTTGGGTTTTAGGGATGTGTGTGGGTGACTAGTGCACTGGTTGAGTGACATGTCATATTTCACGGAGTACTATTGCGCACATTGTCATGGGTATTGCTTCCACAGCAGCAGAGCACGTACTTCTAAAATTCTAATCAATGTTACTCTTCTAGTTTCTCTCTGGCTCTTGTACACCTTGGCAGCATGAGGGTGGCTGGTATCTAACGCTTGCAATTGCTTGCCTAAGGCATGTATGTGTCTTGCATTGCCTCTTAAAACCTTGTGTTTGTGTTGTGTTTTTTTTCAGGGTGTACAGGGGAAGAAAGTATTAAGTAAGCCTACTTTGAAGGAAGATGATGATAAATCGGGTCCTATTTTTATCATAGTCCCAAATGGGAAAGAACAGAGAATGAAAGATGAGAAAGGTCTGAAGGTGAGGAAAAAAATGGATGTATTCACCTGTTTTGAAGTAGTATAACCTCATACCTTCCTTTTTGTTCTGGTACTTAGTTAAACATGCTAGGGCATGAAAGTACTAGGCTCTGTCCATCCTTTGGATTGATTTTTCTACTGTCTGGTTGACTTTCACAGGTCCGTATCAGTCTTACTGTGGTGTTTTTGTTTTTCCTGAATTTTGTGCATTCTTGTAAAACACAAAGGCCTTTTTACAACTTCATTCAGTGGAGAACTCTCTCGGGTATCAAGTTAATCGACTGTTTTCACATAACTAATTCTAGAGTTGTAAGATCCACTGTAAATTCTTCATGCTTGTTTTTTTTAACAGCACTTCTTATAAAGCTTGTCTTATCTGTGGAAGTTCTGTTATTTAAAACACAGGGTTTATCGATTACTTGCTAGTGAATAGGCCTATTTTGCCTAAAAACAACCATTTAAAGTAACTGGTAATAATTAAGGTAACAGCCTAAAGATAACCACTCTACATAATCTTTCACATAAGCCAAGATGAGGAAACACCACCGAACTTTTCCCCACTGCCTTTTGATGATGAGAAGACTTTGAAAACAGATTCTGAAGCAATATTAAAAGCAATGCAACTTGCAGGTTATTTCAAGAACAGAAGGTACTGCATGCTTTGAGTTCTAAATGCTGGCTTTTGCAGGTGTTAAAGTGGAATTTCACTACTCCTCGTGATGAATATATTGAGCAGCTGAAGACTCAGATGTCCAGTTGTGTGGCCAAATGGCTACAGGATGAGATGTTTCACGCAGACTTTCAGCACCACAACAAAGCACTGGCTGTTATGATTGAGGTAAGTTTGGATCTGTGGTAGTGGATGACAACATATAAAATTATTCCTTACTGTTTCTTGAGAGAGGAAAAAATGAGTTAGTTCACTGGAGACTTCATAGAATTTCAGAAAGCTGTACAAGGTAAAAGTGAGCACTTGAAATTTTAGGAGTCAACCAGTAAAAGTAGACAGTTTAACAGGCATAACTTTTCCTTATATCTGCCATCTTGAACAGAGTTACACTTTGCACAACCTCCTTTTTTTCTTTTCCTGTCACTTCAAGCATTTGGAGAGTGAAAAAGATGGAGTCATCAGCTGCCTGGATCTGATCTTAAAGTGGCTGACCCTGCGGTTCTTCGATACCAACACAAGTGTTCTGATGAAAGCACTTGAGTACCTCAAATTGCTTTTCAATTTGCTGAGTCAAGAAGAGTATCACCTTACTGAAAATGAAGCATCCTCTTTCATCCCGTATCTCATCCTAAAGGTACTTTTCATTGTTTAAGTTAACCTTATTTTTTGTGGGAAACAGGATGGCGTCAAACACCTCAGTAATTTGTTCTTTTTGAATATACCGCACATCTGACTTTAAAAGGCATTTGCAAAACCATTCTTGATGCAAAAGCCTTTTTTGGGTTTTCTTAACATTATTTAGACTGTCTCATCAATGGTAAGATGAGGCTGTTGAAAATGTTACGTATTTTCCACACACATGCCAATCTTTTCTTCTAGGTAGGAGAACCAAAAGATGTCATCCGCAAAGATGTCCGTGCCATTCTGAACAGGATGTGTCTCATATATCCAGCCAGCAAGATGTTTACTTTTATCATGGAGGGGACAAAATCTAAAAACTCAAAACAGCGTGCAGGTGGGAAATAGCATTATGAACTGAGCAATTGCAAGTAGTTCAAACTGTATGGTTTAGTATTCCAAAAAGCCAGCATAACTTTTGGTGAAACATGAGATTTGCCCTGTATGTAGAATTCTGTGCACTTGCAAATAATCCTTATGGGGTGTAGATTTTAAAGGAGAATAATCTTTATTTTGTGTCTTTGGGAGGTACAACAATCTGTTAAATTACTATCAATGTTAAGATAGTCTCCCTTGAGAATGCTTATCTTAATAAAATAGTACGAGGGAGAATGGTGATGAGAATATTGTCCAAGTGACTAGGGGACTCAGATAACCTGATCAGAACTTTGAGAAGAAGTATCTCTACACTGCACATCTGTCTGAATTATATTTTGGGAATTATTTATCATATGGTGTTTGTGTAGTTCAGACCACTCTGGTCACCTTAGGGATATCTCATCCTGATATAACTAGAGAGTTAAATTCTATGCATAAAACAACATTGCAAGCTCACAACTGTCTAAGCTACCTAGATGTAAAGTTAAACATCACATTGCTTGTATATGGTAATAGGAAATATTTGCAATGGTATGGGGATGACTGACAGCTCTAACATGCTATCTCTGTGCCACTTGCCCCATGAATCACCTGGAGAGTGTGTATCTATCAACAGGGAGGGCAAAAATTACTGTTCTGATAAGAAATTCAGCACTGTGATTCATGCTTCTCTACAGTGAACATTCAAATTGTGCAAGCAGCACAGAAATCTGAGGGCTCTCTTCCCAGCAGCTTTAAATTTGCATGTGTGTGTCATTTTCTTCCTCTAGAGTGCCTGGAAGAGCTTGGATGTCTGGTTGAATCATATGGCATGAATGTATGCCAGCCAACTCCAGGGAAAGCCTTGAAAGAAATGGCAACACACATTGGTGATAGGGACAACACTGTGCGCAATGCTGCACTGAACACCATTGTGACTGTCTATAATGTTCATGGTGACCAAGTATTCAAGCTGATTGGAAATGTAAGTGTAACTGGAAATACGTCCTTTTGTTCAAATCCATACACTTGCGTAGGGATTTGCACTGTTTTTCTTGTGATGGGTCATGTTACATTTTGCTGTTGTTGTCAAGAGCATTTTTGTTATGTTGGGAATAACTTGCTATACCATAGATACCCTAAAAGTTGATTATTTTTTTTCCTGACTGTGAAATTTATAACCTGGTTGCTCATGAATGAAAAGTAAAATTTGCAGAAATGAGCAAAACACTGACCTTTAATAGGAATTAAGAAGTTTGTAAAGAGTGACTTGCTACAGAGTTTGGAATCCTTGTGATTTGAAATGAGATTTGGATAAACTTGGCCAAAAAAAAAATGCTAGTTGAGGCTTCCTCAAGTATTTGGCTTGCTTTTTTTTTCCTATGCCTATCTCCACAAGCTGTTTAGCAGCTGAAGTCTGGTAAGTTTGGTTTGTTTGCTTTATCTTACTGCACTTACGTGTTGAACGTCTGTGCCAGTACTGTGTGTAGCTTTGTATTGCTGTTGTTTTGTTTTCTGGAAATCATATTTATCCATGTTATATAAATGCAGC
The DNA here is from genome assembly GCF_964035555.1 of Netta rufina. Classification (NCBI taxonomy): domain Eukaryota; kingdom Metazoa; phylum Chordata; class Aves; order Anseriformes; family Anatidae; genus Netta; species Netta rufina. Next base: position 33,709,867 of record NC_140128.1, on the reverse strand, counting down.
AGAAGTTAAAGGTAGCAAAACTCAGTTTCCAAAATAAGCTGGTCCCCCATTCTCGAGCAGTGGAAAGACAGTTTCTTGAGTTTTCTACAATTGTTGTGCATAATAGATCAGGTATCCTGAATTCTAACTTGAGTCAAGAGCTTTTAGACCACTTTCTCCTGTTCTGTTCTCTGAATTTGTGGTCTCTCTCAATAATGTTTTTAGCAACACTTAAACTGCTGGAAATGTGACGGCAATGAGCAGGGAAACAAGGCTGTTCACTCCACGCCCCTTTTTTGGTTCCTGAAGTAATTCAGGATGTTATATTGAAATTGGTTTAATGTGATTCTCTGTTACTTTCTCTGGTAGCAATCTCCATGAGAAGTAATGCTGCATTTTCTTCAACCTGTTAGATTCACTTCTTATTTTAGATCCCTTGTTTGGAGTGCAGCCTGCCTCCTTCTGAGTGTTATGTTGCATAGTCCATTTCCTTTCAGGTTTTCAAGGTTAAGGAAAGAATTGCTGTCAGCTTCAGAATGCCCTGCCTAGTCTCTCTATCCACAGCATTTCAGAAAGGTTTATACGTCTTAAAAGTGCTGGAGAATACCACCCACAAAAATGTCCAGGCTACTTTTTGCTCAGATGTTGTTACTGGTAATCCTCAGTCCTGTAGATAAGCATATAAATATGATTCTTATCACTGCAAGAGTTGCAATATTCAGTTGGCTTACCTTGTTTTCACGTTGAGTTATGGGTACATTCAATAGGCCAGCTCTACAAGGACCCTGGTTTTTCTGACAGGGTCCACGGCGTTAAAGCATTGACTGGGCTTCCTAACAGGGGACATGGATATGTGAGTGGGTAGTTTGGTTTTTCAGCAACGCAAGCAACAATTAGAAGTACATGGTAGTGCCAGGGTTTGAATTCAGAATGACTTGTTTCTTGGAAACTGTGGACTAGAACTGGCTGTATTCCGTATTACAGCTTGTTAACATGGGTTAATTAACACCTTCAGGAGTATCTGGTAGCACAGAGCGGCCCTGATAGAGTGCTGCTAAATGGTGGTGTTGAGCTACCCTTGGTATTATGAAATCTAAGTCTGAGGTAGTAAGCGTATACCTCCTATAAATGACCAAGATTTCTAAATTCAACACAACTCAAACTAAGTGAAAGCATTATTTTTTGTAGCTATCAGAAAAAGACATGAGCATGCTGGAGGAGAGAATAAAACGATCAGCCAAGAGACCATCAGCAGCTCCCGTGAGACAAGTAGAGGAGAAACCTCAGCGTGCTCAAAACATCAGCGCTAATGCTAGCATGCTGCGGAAGGGACCAGTTGAGGACATGTCTTCCAAACTCAAGTATGTAATGATACGTTGTGGTCTGCAGCTGGTATAGTATGTGTGCTAATATCATGTCCAGCAATGTTATTTTAGTTCTTGTATCATCATCTTTGCATGTTGTGAAAATTGGCCAAATAATTTAAAGCAAAATGTCTAAAATTTTTTTTGTCTTGTCTGTCTTTAAATCTTTCTAAATGGTCTTGTGCCTTTTTTCACTGCTTCTCCATGGACAGAATTATGTATCGCACTTATAGGATGTAAGTACTGCCCACTAACTCCTTGGTAGCAAGGCTCTTATGTTTCAGTTTCTATCCTGGTCATGCCTTCCTGTGGGTGACAGGTTTATCAAGGCTGAGTCTAGGTTATTTACATTCTCTGATCTAAATGAAAGTAAGGAACAAAAAATACATGTTTCTACAAAGTTAACTGTAGATCAAAGTGCAGGCAGACATGGCACTTTGGCTAGGTAGCTGTTGAAAATGCTGGGAGAATTTAGGATTACACGTTACATTTGGTGTTTACTGAGCCCTGTTCTTGTTAGGGCAGGCAAATAGCACAGAAGTGGATGAGCATGTGTGAGTCATGGAGCCTGGAGCAACAGTACTAGAAACAAAAGCTCAGAAACAGTATTTCTAACACTTGCTTGTTACCTTGGAATAAAAGTCCCTGTTGAGAATCATGTACTAGAACACTTCTGTTGAAAGATATACTAGAAAACATTAGTTCTGAAGGACAATGAGAGTCCTACATTCAGTTAAGCTTGCAAGATTCCCATATGCATATGCATCCTATTCATCAATTGAAAAAGCCTCCCATGAAACTTAACTCTGTATTCCATTCATGCTACTTTAAGCTGTGCTGGATCACTCTCAGAATGAACCAGTGTGTACCTAACACTGCTGTAGGGGGGTTTCAGGTTGTATTACGAGCATTACTAAGAAGGCAACTAGCAGCTACTCTTCTGACCCTATTAAAAAAATGTTTTAATAAGGGGAATAGCAAAGGGGATTGATTATTAAGGGGCTCGAATAAAATCATATCTCCAAAATCTGTGCTATTCTATTATGAGAGCTTTAGGGCTACCAGTGGATGCTAGTGCTAGTACTCGTGCCTGTTGTATATATAATTAACACCTCTTTCCTGGTTTCTGTAGCCAAAATCGCAACATGGGCGGTCACTCTGAGACATCACATGCAGTTCCACGGGAATTCCAGCTGGATCTTGATGAAATTGAAAATGACAATGGTCCTGTCAAATGTGAGATGCCAGCACTTGTACAGCACAAACTAGATGACATCTTTGAGCCAGTTCTGATTCCTGAGCCCAAGTGAGTCTAGTTGCATCTCTTTAATGAAGTCATAGGGCTACTTGAAACTATTTTGAGAAGCTGAAATGACTGTGCTGGTTTGTACATTCAGACCTCTTTACATAAGAATGCAAACAGTCAACTAGTTCGAAGAGAGATGTCAAAGTGACGGTAGGGGGTACTGTTCTAAAGTCTGGATAATTTTTTTTTCTAATAAGAGACACTGATGTCTGTTCATTTTTGTATTTTACATGTTTTTTAAGACAATATTGAGTTTCTAAATGTATTATCAGTGTCTTTACATAGTGCAATAGACACACTACAAATGATTTCTGCCTTTAGTGTCCCCTGTGAAGATGAAATCCTTCTCTCGTGTCTCTAAACTGTCACTGGGGAATAACGGCTCGGTACGAACCAGAACTCTTTGGAGAAAGGGTAATAAAATCTTATTTTCTTCAACTGTTCAGGATCCGTGCTGTGTCCCCGCACTTTGATGACATGCACAGTAATACAGCTTCTACTATCAACTTTGTCATTTCCCAAGTAGCCAGTGGTGATATAAATACAAGCATCCAGGCTCTGGCCCAGGTAAGAGAATTAAGGTAGCAACTGCTCATAGTGTATTAAACTGTTTATCTGCGAGAGTGATGAGCTGCACTCTGGTGGAGCGACCGTGTCGGGTGACATGGGCTCTGCTCAGAATCTCCCTGATGACAACACTAAGTGCACAGGGGCCATCTGACTCGCTTTAGCAATAAAAAATTTTGCTTGATCAGACTTAGAGAAGCACTAAGGGAAAAAAAAAAAAAATCAGTACATCTTTTGGTTTTGTCGAGTGTATGTATACCTATGCTAAAAGTTCGAAAAAGCAGACTTGCAATGAGGCTTAACTTTTAAATGTAAACTGTTTTGCAGGTCCTCAGCAAAAGAATTTTGTATTTTCCCTCATAGCTTTTATGTGTTTATAGGGTGGCTTTAAATATGTAGAAGTGTTTTTTTCTGGAAGATTTTACGAAGCTGTTAATTCCAGAATCTGTAATGCAGCATATAATGTTCTCATTTGTACAGGATAGAATTGCAGCTCTAAAAAAGATAAATACTTTGTATTGGGATTAGCAATAGAAATTTGCGGTTACTGGTTTCAGGTAAAAGCTTAGAACAGAAATGCCTTGACAAATGGATTGGAAGGGCAAGACCTTTCTTACAGAAATGTTTTCAAGTTACAGTTACTTTGCGCTGTTTTCAGTATGTTGACTTTACTGTGCTTGGGTGTTCTGTTTTTAAATCTTAGATTGATGAGGTCCTCAGACAGGAAGACAAAGCAGAAGCAATGTCTGGACATATTGACCAATTTCTAATAGCTACGTTTATGCAGCTTCGGCTAATCTACAATACACACATGGCAGATGAGAAGCTAGACAAAGATGAAATAGTGAAACTTTACAGCTGTATTATTGGGAGCATGATATCGGTAAGGCTTTAACCTACAAATTAATGAGAAAAGCAAGTGATTTCTGTGTGGAAGTTGCAGGCAAATGGACCATCTGACTAATTCCTTACCTTTTGAGTGCTTAGTTGGGGGTTGAAGTATATTCAGAAGTCATTCAGTAGATATAACCTCCCTAGTTGCATTTTTATTGTTTAATGTTGAAGGGTGGGGCAGGAATGTCAAAGGATTAGGTAGTGTGGTGAAATCTGTATATTGAAGTATTTCATGCAGGGAAATCTTCTAATCTTGTCCTCAATTGGTAGCTATTTCAGATAGAGAGTCTGGCTCGAGAGGCTTCTACTGGTGTACTGAAGGACCTAATGCACGGTCTTATCACATTAATGCTGGATTCTCGGGTTGAAGACCTTGAGGAGGGTGAACAGGTCATCCGATCAGTCAACCTCTTGGTAGTGAAAGTTCTGGAAAAGTCTGATCAGACCAACATCTTAAGGTATATTTTGAACAAGAAAAAGGAAGTAACAAACTGTGATTACTGCTTCTCTTCACCTGTTCTTCTGTGATCTAATTGTGTTCCTTAGTCATTTTATAAGGAAAGAATGATGTATATAAAATTGTTGAGCTAGTTAATAAAGAGTTGTCACTGATTGTTGGTGGAAGTCAGAGCGTGACTGCACAATCTCTACTGCTGAAGGCAGGTTAAGTGAACTAGCTTAGTGCAATTCTGTGTGCTTGGTAGGTCAGCATACTGCCTCTTAAACTCCTGTAAAGTACTGGAAGGAAAGAGTTCTTACACAACATGACATAAACTGCTGGACTAGCCCCAGTCTCTGGTGTGATACTGTGTTTGGGAACTGGCATCTTATCTGTGTGTAGCACTTCCCTGTGTAATTCTGTTACTGAATTTATTCATTCTAGTGCTCTGCTTGTTCTGCTCCAAGACAGTCTACTAGCAACAGCCAGCTCTCCTAAGTTTTCAGAGCTTGTCATGAAGGTGAGTCTTTAATAGAGGTTTCAAACTCCAAAATATTTGGCTTAACTGACTCAACAGCCTAACTTTAAAGAACAGATACATTTTTTTAAAAAGGTGACCATAAATTGAAATATTTCTTATAATTCTATTAAATGTTACATACATTGACTTCATTGTATATGCTAAGCTTACATCTGCTAATAGTCACATCCAGTAATAGTTGGCAGAAGTTTGTGTGTAACCTCCCTACAGAGGAGTCATCTGCTGGATTTATTTGCTTAGGCACAGCACGGTACTATACATTCAAAGAATCCCAGGCTGGAGCTGGCTTAAATTTAGGCAGAGGGGACATGCAAATGTGTGCATTTATTAGTATGGATGTAATCTTTTTTTCTTTATCATACAACACCCTTTTGTAACTAGCATGGTTTAGAGAACTAAGACTGAGTTCTTCTCATTAAAAATTTAATAAGGCTAAACCTGAAAGCATGTTGTTCAGATGTACTTAGTATACATGCATTATCTGCTGACACTTCTTAGCACAAAGCATTCAGTCTCCTGTTACTGGTAGTGAGGTCAGCTCTAACGCATACAGTTTTATGTATCATTGCTAAAGAAGGACCTGGACATGGTGCAGCTAGTTACAAAGACTGTATGTACCAGTTAAACAAATTTTGAGAGACATGCTGCATGTGTCAGGGTATGTAGTAGCAGAGTGAAATGACTCATTGATACTTCTGTATAATCTGCTCTTAAAGTACTTAAATGCTTCTTCCATGAGTTGTCTTGCTCTAAGTAAGCCTGTCATTCCAGTGTCTGTGGAGAATGGTGCGTCTTCTTCCGGAAACTATTAATAGCATCAATCTGGATCGGATTCTACTGGATATCCACAATTTCATGAAGGTCTTTCCCAAAGAGAAGCTGAAGCAGTGTAAGAGTGAGTTTCCTATAAGGACACTGAAGACTCTGCTTCACACCCTGTGCAAGCTGAAAGGGCCCAAGGTCAGAGACAGTGCTAGTTATTTGCTTTGAAATTGGATGTTAATGTGTTCTATAACGTTTTTGCCTGTTTTTCTTCAGATCTTAGATCACTTAACGATGATAGACAACAAAAATGAGTCTGAGCTGGAGGCTCACCTATGTAGAGTAATGAAACACTCCATGGACCAGACTGGAAGCAAAGCTGATAAGGATACGGAAAAAGGGGCTTCTCGCACAGTAAGTAACAGAAATGTGATGGTGGGAAGAGGGAATGTAAGGCAATTTACTCAAGGAACAAGCTTAATGACTGTGGAGTATGAAGTAGTACTTACTTGTCCAACATACAACAAACGTTGGAAGTGCTTTCCTAGTTCCACTTCTATGGTGGTTTTGGGAACTTAGTGTGTTTCTGTTATATGCACACAATATTCAGGTGATTTCAGGATCAGATGGTCTCTGAGACATTCAGGTATGCAGCACAGGCTTGATACTGCTTGTTACTGTACTTCATCTGCGAACAGCTGACACTGCCCAAAACAGGTTTTAAACACTGGTCTCTTAGAAGCATGCTTACAGCTTGATGATGTCTTTACTCTCATTCTGTGTAAACAGTGGCTATGCAACAATCCTAGTCACCTCAAGGTTTTCTTCATCTTTGAAGCTCTGTATCCAGCTAACGGGTTTGAGCATAGTGTGGATTTGTCTAGCTGCCCTTTATTTTTAAGAGAAGTTTATATTATTCATGTTGTTTAGAAGTTTCCCTTTATTTATTTAGGAGGAAAAAGCTTCAAAGGCCAAAGTGAATGATATTTTGGCAGAGATATTTAAGAAGATTGGCTCCAAGGAGAACACTAAAGAGGTAATTGGTCTCTTCCTGCAAGGAAGAAGGCATGATGCATTAGAATGGTGTATACAGCAGTTGTAGTAATACACAGGAACTCTTCTCTCCCAGGGTTTGGCAGAGCTATATGAATACAAAAAGAAATATTCTGATGCAGACATTGAGCCCTTCCTGAAAAACTCATCTCAGTTCTTCCAGAGCTATGTGGAAAGAGGCCTCCGGCTGATAGAAACAGAACGGGAGGGGAAAGGACGCATTCCTTCTTCTACAGGTATATTTTATAGCAACACAATTTGATTTATGAGAAGCAGACATCATACAAGGAGAGCAGTTGCATGTGCCATGTTAAATATTTGAAATTTTTGTGGTATTCTGAAGTAATTTATGTATTCTCTTAGCACTTGCGTTGCTTCATGAGGCACCATTTGCAGAGACTACACATTTTTTTGTTTATAAGAAAGTTGTTATAACCATTGTCACACTGCATCGAAAATATCTGAAAGGCGCTTGATAAAACAGCTGTTCTAATTTGTTTTAATTTGTCTCGTACTGTGTATTAAACATTAGCATATGCTTCATGTTTCTGGTATCGAGAATTGTTTCTGGAAGGCATACAGCTGGTTTGTAACAGCAGCAGCTGTCAGGTTCTCCTTTCACCTTTTCATTACAAAAACGGTACGGCAGGCTTTTTGCTGGAGCTCTGCTTGTTATGGAATTTGAAAGTTTTAACAGATGTCTCCTTTTCAACAAGTAAACTTCTATATGGTATAAATTACTGTTAAACATGCTTTAAGTTTTAGTGAGTGTTTTCATTGCAGATAAGTACAAATGACTAATGCAGTGTTAGAGAGGAATGTGACAAATGATTAGCTAACAGTAAAACCTGATACAGTCTGGCAAAACTACACTTATTTCTTCAAGTATCTAACTGTCCTGTGAGATTTTAGTCTTCAGCTACTGTTCTTTCTCCTGTTCCTGCATTGTGAATTACTGTGAGAAGAAAGCTTATTTCAGAACCTTATAAATGTGTCTGACTAGATAGAACAGAAAATTCTGCATTATGTTCTAAAATTCTGTACAGCCAAGAAATTTTAGTTTGGCAGTTAACACTTTGAATTTGTGCCCCAGTTTTGTCGTCTTTTCCCAACTGTAATAGTTAAATACAATGAAGGATATTGGTCTGTCTTGTGAGCTTGGCTTTATTTAAACCAAGTATAAACACTTTAATTCTCAAATCTATTTTAAACACCCTTGCAGTAAACTAGTAAAAACAAATCCCTGTCCACGCTAAGCGTTGTAACTTGACGTTCACTTCAGAATGAAAGTTTTTCTCCTAATGTGAAGTCCTTTCCTAGTCTTTTAACAAAGTGTTTAAAGTTTCTCTACTACATGCCTTTTGGAAAGCATTATTTCAGATTCAACTGGAATTTGCAATACCTTTCAAGTTAACTGAACAAGAAGTAAAGAGTTTAGAATCAGTGGTGAGGTCTGCCAGAAGTACTACTGAACTTAGAAAAAGAGAAGGCTCCAAATATTTTCCATCCTGCCAGTGTAATTGCTGAGTTCCCTCTATTGTTTACTTTTGATCTGCATCAGCATCTTTCTCCCTCCCATGTACACCCTTCCTTCTCCAGCTGTCAGCACCAGCGCTACTTCTGGAGCTGCTCTACTGCTGCTTAAATGTCTTCATTTCTTTTCTCGCTTTTCAGTTGTTGCTCTTTCAAGGAAATGATCTAATGCATGTGAAAACGCAAAGAGTTTACTAGTCTATGGATTGGTTGATTCTTCATCTATCGCATCTCACTTGAAGCAACTGATCAAGAAGGGTTATTTTTGAGTTTTTAATATTTTATTTTTTCTTTACTTTTTTTCCTCCTCCCCCATCCTCCAGGAATTTCTCCTCAGATGGAAGGAACATGTGTTCCTGTTTCTACCCACACTGTACCTTCATCTATAGGAAACACAAATGGGGAGGAAGTGGGGCCTTCGGTTTACTTGGAAAGATTAAAAATCCTCAGGCAGCGTTGTGGCCTTGACAATGCAAAGGTATTGTATTTGACAATGCTTGCAAATCCTGTGGAGTTGTACCTCATTTGCACTTTTTTTTTAAGAAATCAAATGATTGGCTCCTCTGTGCCTAAGACAGATTCAAGTCAGAGTCTAGATTTGATCTGAGGCTGAAAGGTCTCAAACGTATTGTCGTGAGTCTAGTGTGACTACTTCTTGCAGATGGTTGGACTTCTGCAGATTTTGTGTCCAAACTGACATCAAGGTAACAAAGAACTACTTTAGAAAAAAAAAAAAAAACAAACACAAATTATAGGAATTGAATATTGTAGTTAGCTTTGCATGGTTCTGCCTTTGGCAACTGACTTTATAACACTGATGACTTAGAGGAAAGGGAAGGAAAGATACCACTCTGTTTTCAGTGTTTTCTGATGAAAAGCCATGAATTATGCTCTGTACTTAATGGCTTTTGCCATTATCTGTCTTAACACTTCACTTTCCTCCATCGTAGCAGGAAGACAGACCACCTCTGACATCTCTGCTCTCTAAGCCAACAGTCCCTACAGTTGCATCCTCTACAGATATGCTTCACAGTAAGCTTTCCCAGCTCCGTGAGTCACGGGAGCAGTACCAACATCTGGACCTGGACTCCAATCAGACTCATTCCTCTGGCATTGGAACTACCCCAGCTTCACCCTCTTCTGCAGCAGCTAATATTGATGACTTGAAAAAAAGATTGGAGAGAATAAAAAGCAGTCGCAAATAGAGATGCGAGAGGGACAGCATCACGGTTGCTTGGGCTGTCTTCAGCTTTAGTTTACTAAACTAGAAGTCTTCATAGTTAAATGGCCTCGTTTAGGCCTAATGTATACAAACTGGTTTATGTATAATACGGTGGATTTTGGGGGGTTGAGTCATTGTGGCACAAGTATTTGTACATACTCTGCTTCTCAGTGAGCATCTCTTGACAATAGAAGGCTGTCTGTGTATTAGTTTTAGTGTACAGACCTGTAAACAACCATCCTCTTGCTCAGACTAGTTTCTCATAACTTGTTTTTTATTTGTAAAATTGTCGTTAAGATCTTTTTTCCTAGTTCTTAACTCTTAGAAGATCCTTAGTGCTTTCACTTTTAATTTTGTGAATTCTTCTCCATGTAATCCTTGAACTGTTGATTCTGTATGGACACATGGCATGAAGTAACTAATTTAAGTGTCTTTTGTAAATAAAGTTTGCATTAACTATACCAGTCTCTGTAGGAACAGCAGTGACTGCTGGCGAGAGAAGTTGCTCTCTATTCCTGAATGTTAGTGACTGGGCATCTAGCAACTGAACTGAGCTGTTGACGTGAACACGGGGCTTGGATATATTATAGGGACGATGAGTATATTCAGTGTATACTATCTGTGGGTTGCAGTCCTGAGACTTTGCACTCTTCTATAAGCAGTAGTGCATTTTTTCGTGTAGTTGCTCTTTATTTTTGTTCCAGAATATGGTTTCAGTAAGTTGAGACTGCTTAGTTTGCTGACATGCTTATTTTAAATTACTAATCCTTGTGATGCCGCTACCCAGATTAAGCATAATCTCATCTGTGTACAAATAATGCTTTCTCTTTGAGGGAGCCTGCTGCTGTTGATAAGGAATAGATTAGCAGTGAAGTACAGTCAGTGTACTCGCTTATCCTGAATTTATTTAAGTGGTCTTCTTCAGGTAGACTGCAGCACCACATTCAGTTGCATTTAAACATCCAATGTTAGCAAACTCTCCTGTTTTATAAAACTAGAAAAGACCTGGTAGTGTTAGTCTGCAAAAGCTGCAGTCACTGCTTTTTAATTCGAGAGAGAGTTCTGACTAGCCTTTTTCAGAAGCAACGAGTACGAAAGCTTAAAGACCTACACTGTGTAGCCTTTCTAGCCCTTTCATCTCTAGGGAGGTGATGTATTTTAACCTTGCTACTTCACTTCCGTGGGTGAGCTGGTTGTGAAGTATAAATTCCACATCTGTTCCATAGCTGGACCGGAGTTGTTGAGGAGTTGGATGGGCAGGCTTAAAACAGCACGTTTCTGCTCTGGGTTTTAACTTGGTTCCATGTAACTGCTGCTTTTGTTGTTTGCTCTGGGACCCAACAGTCTCTGCATCTGGGCTGTTGCTGAATCAATCTTGCCTGATTATAGTAAAAAACAGACTTTAAATTAATACCTGTATAACAAATCTATGCTAGAGCTTCTGCAAATGGCTGCAATTTTCCTGTTACAGGACCCCTAGGCTGGGGTTGCAGTGGATTTGTAATACTGCTTGGTGCTTGTGGTGAGTTTGTGCACTGTGATAGCAGGTGACTTGTGAGCGTTCGCCATCCTGTGTTAATTGACATGATGCCATTCATTGCTCCACCGCTTTGATTTAGTAGTTGCAGTCTCCTATCCTAACCTGAAGCGGTCATGCCCTTTCTTGTGAAACACACCTGAATGACAAGTGGAAGTGTTTGGACGTTATTGGTAAGTGCTGAAGTTTTGTGCACTTAAATTGAGGCTGTTTGCGAATAGTTGATGTCTGGCTTGCATTGGAGTTACTGCCACTACCTCTCAATTATCAGCTGCTTTTTGAAACCTACTGACATTTAAATGAACCCATGTGTTGATTTACTGTACCACATCTAGCAGACATTCTGAAGAGCTGTTTGTTAATTAGCTCAGGATGTTAAAACAGTGATGCCTGCAAACCTGCATACAACTATTTTAAACTTGAAACTGAATTGGGAGTGAAGTACAGGAATAATTGAGTAGAAGATATAGTTGCTTACTATGAATGAGTTTTTGCCCTGTGTCTCTGTAGTGTTTGGTTGGACTCAATATCCTGGGAGTTCTGAACTAAAACTTGTGCACATAAATTAATAAAGCCTAATCTTTAGCCCAGAAAATATTTAAATAACATTAAACTGAGTTTTAAAAATGATTCTTCTGTATTGTTTGTAATAAGTCCGCATTAACAGTGACTTACTCCAGAAATTGTATGGTCCTGGTTCCCGTCTGTTAGATACAGTTTCTTACAGATACTGGATAGTTGTGGAAGGGTGAGGCTAAAAATGCAAGCATTAGAAGGGCTAAACATTTTCATTTTTCTATGCCTGTGGGTATCAGTGACTTTAAATGGTTGTGGAATGGTTGTGCCGTTAAAAATTGGTTTCTTCAGGTATCTCTGGGAAGTTGTTTTTGTACTTGCTTTGGGAAATGAAAGTGGGTTGTCTTCAAGTTGGTTCCCAGATAAGCCATCTTCAAGGAGGTTGCAAAAGCAAAACACAGTAATTGATTGCTAACTTTGTTATCAGCTAATTTCAGGTAGTTCTGCCATATTTTTTCACGTCTCCTTTCACTCCTCTTAATACTCTCTGAAGCACAATCAACGTTATCTATTGCCTGCTTCTCTAACGTGATGGCACTGTGAAGGAAGAGGAATTGGTAATACGATGTCACAGGCAGCAAGGATAGCTTACAAATCTCATGGTCACTCTAAAAGAAAATTGCACTGAACTGATCGGTTTGTCAAGAATACGTTATTTGCTACTGTACTGCTGGGTCTCTGGTGGTCTGCAAATATTGCTAAAGAGTTCATGAACGAACTGGAGCTTGAGAGTGATTCCTAAATGGGCTTTATAAGAACAAAACTGGTAGAGTGCAGGATGCTTCCTTTGGATGCACCTTTGACCATGCACAAATTGCTTTTCTGAATCTGGCTATGCCAGTGGAAAATACGCTTCCAGGAGCCAGCACCACCTGCCGTGTAAAAAGTTACTGCCATGCAATAAATCCAATGCTACTTCTTCATCTATTCCAACCCCTATTCCTGTGTAGGATGAGTGGCATGTAGCTGGCATCTATAACATCTTTAGACGCTAATTTTGCAAATAATGGTGCTGGTACTTTGTTGACTGCTATCACAGCCAAGAACAATGCCTTTCTTATTTAAAAAAAAAAAAAAAAAGTTGATTTATTTCTGACATCAGTATTGTCATTTTGATAATTCCACATTTTTTGTAGGGGGGTTATTTCCAGTACATTTTCTGATCAATTTATGGAAGAGAAAATGCGTTGACTTGAAGGGAGGAAATGGTGTATGAGGGAAGTTTTGCTTACTGCATCTGAAGGCCATCGTCTGAGGTTTAAGATCTCTCGATTATTAGAGCCAATAGAAGGGAAGAGAACGTTTGAGGCACAGCAGGTAATTAGCAGTACAACTGGTGGTGTTTGATACTCCCAGCTATTGTGATTGCATGGATTCAAGTGCAATTCATGAACAAAAGGAAGATGAGTTTGTTGAGAACTTTTATTTTCAAGGAAGAACAACTTCCTTAGTCAAGTTGTAGGCACGTAACTTTCACTTCAAGATCTTCAATGCTTATGTTTTCAAGAACTGGAATACTGTAGCAAAACTGAAAACAAGCAAGGGAAATGCTTCTTCTATCCCCCGTGTTTTTCGATGGCTTTTCGCATCCACTTCTTCAGGCGGAATACGTGGGTATAAAATCCGTATTTGCCATCTCGGTCACAGCCTTCTCCCCATGAGACTATCCCCACTTGATACCAGCGGTTGTCATCTGGGTTCTAAATCAAAGCAAAATGGGATCGGCATGAGGAGGGAGAGACTCGGATCTGAGCCTTGTTTGTGCCCCAGCCTGTTTAGTCATGCATGCTGCTTTGGAATTGAGCTTGGTGTATACTAGGTAACAGCTTATTGGCATAACTGTGTCTCCACTCTTAAACCTCTAAGTGGGATTTGGCCATCACTTAAGAAATCCTCATCTGATCTCTCTATTTGCTGAGAGCTCAGTACAGAAACGGAGCTGAACTAGATGACTGCAGGATTCATCTCAGTTGCTCAGCTCAGGCTTGAGAGGGGTTTGCTTCAGCCACTCAATAGTTTGTATCTGTGCTGCTGTTTTTTAGACAACTATAAAAGTTCAGTACAACACAACCCCAGTGCCATGCGTTTTATAAGTTTGAGCTTATTGAATGTACCTTCATTACAAAAGGTCCCCCACTGTCCCCTTCACAGGCATCTCCTCTCTTTGAGTCTTCGGGACTGTAACCTACAGGAAAGAAAAGTCAGACATCTGGCTGTAGGGGAAGTGACTGGTGTTGGCCATCTTTTCCTTGAATTATCGCTGCATAACATGTCAGAGCCATGAGATTGCTTGCTGCTTCTACCAGTGTTGGACTTAAAGGGGTTTAAATTTGATGTTTATAAAACAGCCAACTGCTTCTGTCTTTGCAGAGTTACTGATTGTATTATACTGTGCCACCCTCTGTGCTCTCATTCCTATTTTTCATCAGAATAGCTGTTAGTCAGCTGCCACCTTATTTTCAGCTGTAGCTTAGGCTACTCTGCCTTTGTTTCTACAAACTTGTGTGCTCAAGTTCTGTGTACCTTGGTCTTTCATTGTATTGACTAGAGACATGGCCTTCATCACTTTTATTTTCCTGTCATTCTGCAGGTTCTGTTCTTTGTCTTGTCCAACTGATTGTGTTTATTTTCCTACAGACATGTCACAAAGAAAATAGGGGTTTTACTTGGATACTGCCTAGTTCATCAGGAATTCTTGCATTTTCCATCACTCAAGTCTCCCTTTTGAAGTCTCCCTTTTGCTGCCCTATGTCTGAATCTCACCTATTTTACAAGTGTTTTCTAGAAAAAGGAACTATGAATACTATATTGTTGGTGTACTCTACTATGAAATTGGCTTCTATCCTAACTTTCAAGCATTTATGTTATTAGATGGAAAGAGGACAAACTCTGCCAAAACTTTTTGGAGATTTGCTTGCAGAAACTTATGAAGACTGCAGGAATGAAGAATATAGCAGAAAGTATTAAACCAGTACATAAATCCATAGCGTGTTTATATCTTCAATGCTATGTTTATGCCTCTTCCCTCTCCAAAAGGGTATGGTGCTAGAAGAGATTTAAGAAGGTGCAACAAGGATTATCAGAAGTACAGAATGCCTTCTATATTAGGAAAAATTAAGTCCTACTCAGCTCGGGAGAAAGATGACAGAGCTGTGAGAGGTCTGTAAAATATCATATTACATCAAGAAAAGTGTTTTTAAAGCTATGATTATAGATGTGCACCTCTTCAAATTTGTTAGACAGGAAATTTAACAGAACATGAGGAATGCCTCTCTTCTCACATGCTGTAACTAATCTGTGAAGGAGCCTGCCACAGAAATTGTGGGCATAAGAGTAAACAGGTGCTCAAAAGGTTGAGTTAAGTACAGAATGAGTCACTTAGCCTAGTGAGTAGTATAGCTGGTTTGCAGCCTTCAATGCAGGAAGCTGCTGAACTGTTCCTTATACTGGTGAAAAGATTGTGTTCTCAGAGTTCTTGCACAGCTGTTGCTGATACATAGCGGTGCCATTGTGCTAGTTGGTCTGACAGCGTGGTGGCACAAACCTTATTCATAGCTTTAACTTCTCCTGCCTTCAAGTCTGAGAGTTGAAAAAAAATATCATGGGAAAGTTACTCTTTAGGAGGGCACTTAAAAATTTATCAGAAAGTAACCTTGTGGTATGTGTCCCAGCAGGAGCTCAGCCCCCTTGTCTTCAGTGGCAGGTGTTTGCCTTATGTCTCCGGGTCTACTTACCTGCACAGAACATGTTGTCAGTGACTTTAACTCTGGTGGATGCCTTGCAGGTATCTTGGTCTACAATGGGTATGTTGAGCTGTTGCAGGACTGTGGGGAGGTTGCTTGGGCTAGTGGCCCATGTTTCTTTCAGATTCCCCCAGCCAGTTACCCGCCCTTTATAACCTGCCAGCATCAGCCTGTGGAAGCAATCACAGAATGGAAGGAAGCGTAATTATAATCAAATTATAATCCTTCTGTGGAAATCCTTCCACAGAATGGAAAGAAGTGTAATTATAAAATCAAGTATGTTGTAACAGCTTTCTCCTGTCTGGCTCCTTTGCTGTGAATCGCCTAAACAGGCGTTTTTATTTTGTCTTCTCTGAAGACCCAAAGGGCGCTGTTGCAGCCTGTATTTCTAGGTTTGCTGCCTCACCTTTGCACAACCTCTTTGGTAGGCAGGCAGACAGGATGGATGTAGTCACTGAAGGCGATGGGTCTCTTCAGGTGCAGGAGGGCAATGTCTCGGTCCATGTTCTCTTTCCAGTTGTACTTGGGATGGAGGATGATCTTATCCAACAGAGCAATTTTCTCTTTGTTCTTTTCATATCTGAAATAGTTGTGAAGGAAAGAACGCATTGTACAATAGGAAATGAGCAGCTCTGAGGCTGATGCTTCTCTCAGATCTGTTGTGCCCTCTGAGACGTTGTCCCCCTCCTGACAGGGGAGTGCCCCTTTAGACCTTCCAGGGTTCTGCTTGCCCTTTCAATATCAGCAACGGCTGTCTCCATTAAATCTCATTCTTCAGATTGATAGCATTGACTCTATATGTTTCCTTGGGTACTGAATGATATTCTAACCTCACTGCATCTCACTACCTCAAGAGAAAAGCTAGTGTACTCTCACTTAGTTTAGGCTGTTCAGGCTCTTACTTTGCCCTGAAATGTTTGCCAATCCGCACCAAGATGTCATTTGTAGTTAAGTTCTTGTCCCAGGGTGGATAAAAAAGACAATGAGCAGCAGTCAAGACCCAGTTACTACTGATGAGGCTGGCACCACACAGGAGCTCTTGAGGGCTCTTTTTGTAGAGCATCACCTGCCTGAAACAGAAAGAAAGAGGAAGACTTAAGACTAATGTCTTGGCTTGCAGTGTGTGTCTTGGGGCAATTCAAGGAGAGCAGAGTTTGGATCGAGCAGGGAAGGGCTTTGTGCTGTACTGGTAAAGACTGCAGAGGTCTATTTCTATGTAATAGGCAATTTACCTTATCTCCTCTACATACCTCTCTGCTCCAGCAAAGCTGGAAAGAGGAGCGATGAACCCCACCACCACTAGCATTCCCTGGCAAGCATGCATTTAGCTGAAGCACAGAGAAGCTTCTTTCCTACTGTTTTTCTACCCCTCTGTCACATGCTTGGAGAATCTGTGCTTAGAAACGATACTAACTGCATGCTTCCTGCCATGAGAGATCCCTTTTATTTTCCCCTGTGGTGGAAATGAAGGACTATGATGAGATAATGCTTACCAGGGGGAACTTCCCAGTTCTGCATCATCCCCATGCACAACTCTGCCTCCTATATAGGACTCCAGCAGCTCCTTCTCACTTTTGTCTGTTAACTTTTTCTTCTCAAATAAAGGACGAGTGCCACAATCTGGGGGGAAAAAAAAAAAAAACAACAGACAATCTGGTTTTGATACTCTGCCTCATTCACAGTAGCAAAATTGTCTGCAGTCACCATGCTCAGCTTGAAAAGCTTAGGACAGGCATGCTAATTAGCTCCATGATTTTAACTAGAGCTTAACTTTTGATGAACCTTTACGCAAATTAAATATCTCCTACCCTTGCTTTTGACAGCATTTGGTAAGCTGACATTTCTGAGATACAGTGAGTGCTCTGTGGGAAGAAGCTGCAACTTTTCTACCAACTGATGCTGTATCTAGAGTTTTTGCTCACCTGCTTCGCCTGTACCAAAAGTTGCATCATCAAAGAAGGTTTGGAACTCTTGAGGAAGGAGGGTACGTCCTCCTCTTTCCTCCAGCTGTTCATACTCATCCTCTAGCAAGCTGTCTGAGAGAGACAGAAAGATAACATTGTAAAAGGCTTAGCTGCTGTGGTCTCCATCTTCAGAGCAGCGTCGATGTCCATTTCCCAACACAGTGAGAATGACAGAGGAATGATGGTTGAGAGCCCTTGCTAGTTTTAATGCTCATTGTCTACCAGCGAGAGACTCCCAAGAGAGTTCAGTTATATGCATGTATGGCAGGTTAGTACATGAAGGCTTCCACGTGTGGCATTGTGTTAGTGGTAGACATGTCAGTACTAGGTTAAAGGTTGGACTAGATGATCTTAGAGGCCTTTTCCATCCTGACATTCTATAATGATTCTATGATTATAATTCCTCCTCCCCCTCCCCTGTCAGGTCCTTCATTCTACTTGCACGTACTACCTTTTTTGCCCCTGCCTCAAACCAATACAGGATTCTCACCGCAGTAGTTCAGGTCACAATATTCGAAGTAGGGTGGTTCATCTGTTACACACCAGACACCCTCTTCATCTGCATCAGGGTTCCGACAGTAATTCTCCAGCAGCTTCACCTCTGGGGCGATGTCTTTATTTTGGAGCAATGTCTTGGCCTTCTCTGAGTTCCACGGCAGGCATTTTGCCCCAGACACAGTGACTGAGAGGGTCCCGGTATAAAGCATGCCTCTCTCCGGTTCACAGGCCTGCACTGGAGCTGTTGTTGTGACCCGTGGAGTAAATTCAACTGTTGTCCTGTCTTGACCTGGAAGGGCAGAAAGCTGTGATTTAAGTCATAGCTTTGCATTAGAAAATACTGAGCAGCCATTGAGGAAGCAGCAGTAAGCACTTTAACGGGGGAGACTGCGTCTCTGTGAGACTGATTCATGGCAACTTGATCACAAAGGAACTGTACAAGAAAGCTAAGGATTTTCTAGTCCAGTTATATCCATGCACATGTAAGTGTAACAGTTGGTTACTTTGCCATAGGGCAGAAACTAACTCATGAGCAGAGATGGTGCCAATGTGTGGTCATCCCAAAAGCCGAGCATTGTTTTTCTCCAATTTGCCACATGTCAGATTGGAGCAATGTTAACGATTTTAATGCTTCAGAACAATTATTTGTCAAATTTGTTATGACCTCTATGACTTTCTTGAGTAATTGCCTCTAGTCTCTGCTTTTGCAAGTGAAGCCTCTGCTGTGACAAGGTTCTCCACTTTCAACCATTTCTTCTGAGATGAAGGCCAAGCCCCAGAGGAGACAGCTCTGTGTTGTAGAGAAGAAATGGAAAGGTACAAGTGGAGGGGGATAGTTCTCCATCCTGTCAAAGGGGATAATGAGACAAGGGCATCTTCTGTCTTCTTGAGAGGAGACAGAATGTCACATGCTGCACGCTTCTGTATGAGCGAATATTAAGGCGAGCAGTCAAGCGTAAGTTGTGGTGGTTTTATCCTAAAGGAATTTTGACCCAAAAAAAGGCAATATGACTCATTGCTGTCACAAGTTAGAGGCAGCTGAGTCAAGATCTGGGGGTGCTCCTGGCTGGCAAAATTGCAGTTAGACTGCTGGAAACTGTTGACAGCAGGTTTAATCTCGTTTTGTATTAGTCTAGAGAGAACACGGTGTTAGAGGGTCTTACCCAAGGTAGATGGATGGGCATCTCCTTGCCACTTTCTCCCCAGCCACTTTTAACCTTTAAGGCACAGCTTCCCTACTCTGAATGACCTCTGTTTGTATAAGATCCCTTCCTGCTAATTCTCACCCCTTCCTTAGCATCAGTGTTAGTGCAAAGTTCCTTGCTAGTGGAGAGCTTGCAGGGGCGCAGTGCTGAGGCGTACCGCACACTGGAATGGGACATTCCTCCCGTTCCACCGTTGGGTCTCGGGTGTAGCACCACGGCCCTTCGGAGTTGTTGTCTGGGTTCCTGCAGTAGTTCTCGATGAGGTTGGGATAGATGGTGGCATTAAACCTGTGGGAAAAGGCTGGTTAAGCTAGGATGGAAGGACACCAGGGAAAACTCTCCAGGGGAAAGGGGGAGATGCACTTACTTAGGGATATGTGGGTATTTGCTTGTCCACACTTGACATTCAATCCCGGATTTGGTGTAACTAATTGTCCCCTGATAGTTCTGGCCAAGACCAGCAGAGCAGTTACCTGTCAAAAGCCCAACACAGGGTAAGCCTGGGCCAGTGGACATGGATATTACATTTCTCAAGGTCAGAGGTACCCTCCCACAAAGCCCTTTATCTTTTACTGCATACACAAGCCTGCACAAGCACAGACCTTCTCTTTAGGGGGTGGGAAGAGCACATGGCTTAAACTCTCTCTGCTTCGTCAGAGGGAGCTCATCCTGAGGCTTTGTTCTTTGCTTTGGCTGTAGACATAGATCAGAGTATTTCTGAGGCCAGTCTAGCCTAGAGCTGGTCAGGGACACGCTACTGTGTCATTGGGAAAAGGAAAGCTACCCTGTATCATTTTAATTGGGAAGTCAGGCAGTTTGTGAAATGGTTACTGGGGAAATAAAGAGAATGAAAGGAATTTCAAGATCCCCTCATGCTATTTTTTCCTTCTAATCAGATGACATCACCAACTTCAGATTGTTTTTTTCCATCCAGACTGTAGGAAGCAGGTTTCTGGCACTCGGGGAACTTGAGGTCCCCATGAATTTCTTACCTTCTAAACAAGCATCCAAAGCCGTCCTGGTCTTTCTCATGCCCTGACATGCTAACAAAATGAGAAAAGTAAAAAACATTACAAGAAAGGAATCTAAGCAAGCATCATGGTTTGAACCATTTTATCATCTAGGGGTTATTTTAACGTAAGGGCTTTGTCCTGGAGAGTGAGCTCTCCCGAGGGGGAAGGGAACCATTCCTCCAGGATGGGTCAATACAGCCTGAGGGAGAGCAGAGCGCCTGCAGGACTTGCAGCAACTTACCTTGGTATTTTGGCCAAAATACATTCTGTAAAAACAAACAAACAAAAATATTGAAGAGCAGAGTGCAGACATCAGACCTTGCTTAGCTGCTGCAATTCAACCAGTAGAATGCCTTATCACAGCAAGTGGCACAAACTAACCTAGCTCTTTTGATAGCAAATACTGTGAAGTCCAACAAAGCAGAAAATCTAATATAAAACTCCATTCCCACCCAACAGACTCAGGGATCAGGTCTTTTTCAGCTTTGCCCAAGCTAGGCAAGCATTTTGGAGGCAACACACTGAACTTCATGCATGCATGTTTCTGCATCTTTGCAATACCCAGACATAAGATCTCCACCATCTCCAACAGTCCGAAGCTTGGAACCACCTCATCTGTAAGCCCCTGTCCCTAGCTAAGTGGAGGTGGGACAACTGTTGAGGAATATTACAACAGCTTCTGGTTATCTACCTTCCTTTCGCAACCATGGAGCTCCAAAATTACGTTTTTATCCTGTTACTATACAATGTGCTTTGCTTTATGCCCCATGCTGGCAAAAACCAGTACCATAATACAACCGTGTCCCTGTGACAAACTAGCCTGATGTGTGCAGGTGTCTGTACCATCCCGTGAAAGGTCATTTTGACCGTTCTGTCTGTCCTGAGCCTCCACCTTGTGTTTTTCTACTCTGGATTGACCTAGAACAGGATGTGCCAAAGGGAATTTTTATCCCTAACAAAAGCGGAGATGCAAACCCTGAAGATCAGTTACTGTGCAGGAACATTTGTTGTCCCTTTTAGACTCTTGATCATGCAACAGATCATCTCCAGGAGAGACTCTGGTTGTTTGCTATGGACTTGCAACTAATCAGAGTAACAGAGAGGACGGTCACTTTTAAAAAAGACCAGAGATGCTTACAGCAATTCTCCCTCATCAATGTGCAGAGGAAGCAGAGCTTGTGCTGCAGTATGGAAGTCCAAGGAATTGAACCCAGAACTTCTAAAGATCATATGCAGGTCCTGCTCCATTCTTCAGATCTGCACCTCTCCTACGCAGCCTGAGAGTTTGTGCTGCCCTAGGAATACTCTGCAGAGCTTCTTTCCTGCTGGCTTAAACTCCTAGCTGGTCATCTGGTTTGTGTTTTATTCTCAGGTGTGGAATTCAGCACTGATACTGGCCTTGGGGCTAGGAGCATTTCACAAAATGACAATGAAAAAAATGTAGCAGAGTGAGAGTGTGTCTGAAAACCAGAAGAAGGGACAAACTATGCCAGAGTTTCAGCTCAGAGGAGCTTGAGGCACCTGCACTCCGGGTTTGATTGCGAAGGCATCTGTTCTGTGACTGTCTGGGGCTGTGGCAGTTCAAATGTGTGTGGCAGCATGCTGGACTAGTGCAAGATGAAATTCTTGGCTAGTAGTTGAGGAAATACTCACTTTTTTTCACTTCATGTTTACAATAGAGAAGGAAGGAAAAGAATCTGAGCTTTGAGGTGCGTTTCCTGGTGTGGCTCTAGGAGGGAGTCTCCCTGAGGGTGTCTAAGCTCCCTGTGTATCGCACACACACCAACCTTATCTTTCTATCACAAAATTCAGCCTTAAAACCCCAGTGCCTAGCTTTGTGTGACCCACTGCTCTCACTGCAGGAGTCAGCCGCGGGACCCCCCCCTGCCCTGTGACGTACCGTGTCAACGGTGGATTCGAGGGCTTCGAAGGCCTCCTCGTAACTGCATATCTCCTCCAGGCACTCTCGCTCCAGGTTTCCTTTAAGCATCTCTTCGAGAAATCCCTTGTTGGCACGTCGCGGGCGCTTGAGCAATGACAGTGCCTGCCCCTTTTCCAGGAAAACTACCGAGTCAGAACACTGCCAGTCAAAGGGATGCTCGCAGTGGGAGGGTCCCCGCATCTTCCCTCGCAGTTTCCAAAAGTCACGCTCAGCTGATGTGCTGATCCCACAGCCCAGCCTCCCCCAGCTCACCACAGAGAGAGGAGAAGCCCTGCCCAAGACCTGTCAAGTCCACACCTGACGATCAGTGCAGTCTTGCTATAATTCATCTTTTGGGGTTGGCAGCGCTGAGGCAGCAGAAGCGATAGGAGTCCTCAGCAAAGCTGCTCTGCCGATTTGCAGTTAGATAGAGGCTTGTTTGCCCAGAGCCCGCCTAGAGCTCTCTGCCAACCAGTGTATTTCTGTCTCGCCAGCCTCATGCTACTGTGGCAGGCATAGCTTGATTCCATCTTTGTGTTCAGAGACTCTGAACTGAGACCTGTGGACAGGTCTTCCCTCACAAAGCAGTGTGTCAGAGAGGACCTAAGCTCATATTAAGAACAGATGGATGAAGTAAAGGCTCTGGGAGAAGAAACGGAGCAATGAGCAGGAAGGCTGCATACTGCATCTGGCCTAAATTGTAGATAAGGGCAGCTGAAGAGGCAACAGAGAATTGCAGCAACACAGGCGAGCTGAGGAACTAACCCAAAAAGTGGCTGTGCTACGCAAGGTCCTGAACTGAGCCCCGTTCCCCTTCCCCACCATCTCCCAGGTGACCCACAAAATCTACTGAGCTGTTGGCTTTCCCTGCCAGCTGCTGGGTGCTGCTGCATCCTCCTGTGCAGGAAAGCCCTCTGCTCAGTCCACTCTCTGCACCCTTTTGCTCCTAGCTACAAGGTTTAGAAGCTCCACAAGCTTCATCCCTGGAAAGAAGTAAGTCCATCTTCCTTCCTTCATCACCCACTGGTCCAGCCCTTCTCCCTGTGCCAGAGACTTACCTCCATCGTGGCTCAAGGTGAGGTGCAGGAGGCTGGAAAGGAGCAGGCCCTGCAGTATGCTGGTTTTGCTGTGCGCCATGCTGTACAGCCCTGGCTGTGGAGGAAATGCAACGGGAGCAGAATAAGCGGAGTCACAGCCCGACCAGGTTAATATTAAACCAGAATGAAGAAACAGGACTCCAGAGGTCATGGTGTGTCAGGGACAGCGGGACTGAGGCTTCTCTTATCCATCCTCTTTTGGCATCTCTCCCTCCCTTTTCATTTTCATACTTAACTGGTGGAAGCCAAACAAAATGCCTCTAAATGCACACACCCCAGGAGAAAAATTAGCATCTCATTTCATAACAGGGAAGATGCGAGAGGACAAGCTTGTCCCAGGGCACAGGGAGAACTTGGGCTGGCCGAGAGAGGTCTCTGCCAGGGGACAGCCACCCCAGCCCAAGCAGCTCACTTCTTTTCCTGCAGTGCCACCCCACTCCCCCTGCAGCTCTTGGCATGACTGCTGCCTCCCCACCGTGCTGGTTCCAAATCCTTCTGCTTTTAGTAGCAAGCCGCCCCTTTTTCCCCTGGTGTCCAGTTGTCTTTTCTCCCTGCAGTTACCACCAAGCTTAGCCCCAGCTATTTTGGCACCCAAGCCCACGGTTTAGATCACACAGAATTTCTAGGTTGGAAGAGACCCCAAGGTCATCGAGTCCAACCTCCAACCTAACGCTAACAGTCCCCTCCATCAGTTTAAGAGACAGTTTAAGTCTCCTCCATCTCCCTCATCCATACCATGTATCAGAAGGGGTGCCTGCTGCAGCCCATGTGGAATTTAATTTCCCCCCCCAGTGAGGTCAGCAATGCCATTCTCAGTGTGTGTGACTTCCCACTGTATATTAAAATACATCCAAAAGGAAACAGAGGCTCTGCCAAGCAAGGAGCTAGCACACCTGAAACAGGCAGAAAAACAAGGGCTTGCAGGAACAGGGAGGCAGGAGTAATTCAGGTGCCACAACATCAGCTAATAAATAAGTAAAGAACTGGACTTCCAGAGCTGGGAACACTGTCATGATCCCTACAACAATCTGAAAATCGGCATGGTGAGAACACAGCAGAAAGCGGGGCAGGGTCAGGACGGTCTCTAGAGCTGCCACATGGCACAAAAGTGTTTTCTGCCAGCAGGGAGCATGTTTTGTGCTGTGACTCCGTGCAGGGGATACAGCTGTAATATTTATCTCCATAGAAGGAGTGCAAATATTAGCATTAGGGTGGCTCAGGAATGACTCTGTGTCCACTGGTACAAAGAGCAGTTGCAGAGGCTCCCGCCCTCACCCAACAGGAGTATCCCCTGTTCTCACCCACCACACCTGGGTTTTGGAGAGGCGCCTTCAGGAACAGCCAAACTGCCCTGGGTGTGTGTATATAGGATTAGGCACAACCCTAGAAACACCCCGCGTTACTTTGCAGGAGGGAACCGGCACTTAGGAGAAATGCACAGGCAGGGACTGCAGTAAGGCGGGGGCAGGAGGGAGGCATCAGTGCACAAACAAAGGTTTGGAGGAACGGGGAAATCAGAGCTGCTGCTGTCCCACACAGCAGCCACCACTGCTCCTCACTGTGCAAGGAGGCACAAACAGCCCCACGTTTCTGTAAGCCTGGCTGACAACCAGCGGGACTTGCTCAGCTGGTAGAATAGAAGAGGATGGCAGCAGGGACAGTTTCTTTACTCTCTGTATGATAATTTGGTTCTGGTCTCACACTGCAGGTGGGACAAGTGACCTCAGGGTTGTTTTCACCAGGGCAGAACTGAGCAATCCCAAGTGGCTGTGCATGCGGAGCAGAAATAACGCCGGTGGAAGACCACCCTGACTTCTTGGCTGTAGTGATGAGTGATGGATATGCACCTGTGCGAGTGTTCATTGTGGATCCCAGTAAGAAAGGGCACAGAGTGCACAAGGTATTGATTAAAATGGCATTTGTTGGAGATCACATTAGAAGGCAAAGAGGGATAGCATTAGATAATCTTAGGTCCCGTCAGATGCTGGCAACAGCAAGTAGCGGAGCATCAGGCCATCATGGTATGCTGTGCAAATATTGTCTGTGCTGAGGTTCACCAGCTTTGTGGTCTTGTGTTTTGTTTTTTTTTAAGAGGATTTTCTTGGAAGCAAACAACTCTATTTGTCATTTCCAATGTCAAACGAACGGATGTTCCCATAAGAATATGCTGCCTCACTCTGAGATAAAGACAAGGCTGCTTGGTGGTGGTGGCATCAGCACCAGTGCCAAGTGGAAGCAGCCTGTAGGCTCTCCAGTTAGCATTAGCCATCTTAGCTCATCCTGTGGCCAAGTGATACATGCAGCACAGCACAAGGCTGCTCCTACTCACGCCAACTCGCTATGTGGATCCCTGGAGTATTCCCCTTCATAAGAATTTCCAATATACTCATTTTTTTTCTTCATTCCTGCACTTCTCTCTGTCTCTTCTTTGTAATAACCACACAACCTTTATACTAGAGCTGAAATCAGCAGCTGTTATGTTTATGCACAGCATTTTACCATCTTGCTTTTCCTTTCAAGGAGAAATGTTAGCACTTTATATGATATCATGCATTGTATAGGGGGAAGTTTAAGCAACACTAGAATCTAGCTGTTAAGCTTGGTTATTGGACAGATATCAATATCCTTTGATATTTATCTGTCATCTACCTTTTGTGTCAGAAATCTGTTCTGATCCCTTCATCTGTTTTGTTGCTTAAAGACTTGTTTTAAAAAAAAAAAAAAAAAGTTACTGAAACCAACTGTTCTGTCACTGTGTCTGGCTGCTTCTTTTCCAGTTGCTGTTCTTCAGCGGCTTCCCCTGTGAAACAGGACCAAACCCAGTGCTGTAAGGCTGATAACGGTAACTGCTGCAGCCTCTTGTCTCAACTGTCACTTAAGTTTCAGCTATTTCTTTACACTGACATTGCATTATATGTGGAGATTTCTGCTACATCCTGGGGCTTTTTCATCACATCCCCAGGGGTTTTGACTTCCACGCTTTGAACATTTAACTCTTCCATCTCTATTCGTCATTCCTGTAAGCAACTTTTTATCATCTCCTTTTCTTTTTGCCTGTAATGGATGCTATTTTCTTTCCTAGGTGAAGATTTGCACCTTTATGCTCCCACAAGTATGGTTTTCAACACAAATGGGAGTTTTGAGCTCTTTCCCCATATGGGTTAACTCTTTTTTTTAAATGAAGAAAATATTTGTCATTTACCAGTATCCCAAAGCCCTGGTGAAGCCCTTCCAGCAAGGCAGACCGTGACTGGACAGAAGACCTGTGTGCTTGCTGCTGGGAGATGTATGGGTCACAGGCATGCAGGATCTCCAGTGAGACCCCAACCAGACAGGTTCTACAGTTCTCTTGGTTGTCATCTCACACCAGGATTGTACGATGAGGTTGCCCAGGAGGTCCCTTCACTTTGGTCATAATTAATGGTCCCATGTTCTGGGATCCCAAACTTTGCCCTGTACTTGCTGCTTACGGATTACACCTTTCCTACAAACGGCACAGCAGCGAGCAGCCTGCTCCTTCACCTGCATTTCTTGCTGCTGGGATACCCAGACTAGTTCTTTCCTTATCCTCCATATTTCCATATCCACACAAGAGACTCTTTTACCCCTCGCATCAGACCAAAACATTCCCACACTCTTTACAAGCATGTTAGTAACAAGCAAGTACAACACATTCTTGTTGAACTTTTCTCATCCCTTCCTTTTGGAGAAAACTTAGTATTTCAGCTGGAGTGGGACTTCCAAATAACTCCTTCTGAATCTCCCAGCTCACCAGAAGGTCACCCAGGCCAAACACCACGTGATTATTTCTCATGACTGTCTACAAGACCCGGCAGGAACCCATTCTTTTCCTCACTATCCGTCCAGTAAGGCATTTCTCACCAGGATCCTGCTGACTACACCAAATGTAGTGCAAGTGTTCATTACAGATCCCCATAAGAAAGGCACTCAGACTCCACAATATGTTAATTAAAATACCATTTATTGGAGATAACATTGGAGACAAAGGGGATGGCATTCGAACATCTTACAACTCTACAGGTGCTGTGAACCCCGAGTTCCGTGGATCCTATCCTTGCTGAGGTTCACCAGCATCCTCGTCTTTGGAGTTATGATAGGATTTCCTTAGAATTAAATAACTCTATTCATCACTTTTACCATTAAGATGTTCACAGTCACTAACACAACAGTTTTTCTGTTAGGACGACTTAATTGCTCCTGTTTATTCTCCCCTATTCGCTCAGAATGAAGAAGGCAGTTACAGGGCAGCAGATTAAGCAACAGGGGCCTGGATTCTCCCCTTCCCTTTGCCCTGCTGTTCCCCCTTCTCTCCCAGTTGTGCTGTGACAGAGGGCACAGGCTTCAAACACAGCATGAGAGCTCCAGCGAGAACACTTTGCAGCTGTGTCAATATTTGAAAGCTGCAAGAGTTCAGTCAGGCACCACAGGGGGAGCAGTAGAAAGCAGTGCAGCTTCAAATTTAAGCCCTCCCGCATACACCTGTGCTCCCACTGCTCTGTCTCCAAACTCTCAGGGCAAAGACTGAGCGCATCTGCCCTGCCCCGACTTCAGAGAAAATAGCTGAAAATGAGGATATCCAGCAGCTCATCAGCTGAATTTTACCTACCTGCCTCACCTCAAATCAAGGTGTTGTGGATCTGACTCTAGTACCTCATCTACAAACCAGTCATAAAAGTTTATGGAAAAAGTCGAAAGAAAGATGAGTAAAAACCACAATGAACAGTTTCTCAGATGGTCACATTACTGTCTTCATAGCGCCCCAAAAGCGAATTGTGCTACTGATGATTCTCAGATGACGCTATCCCCTCCTTTTGCAGTGGGCATAAAAAGCCCAGAGATCTTAGGCCTCTGAACAAAACTTTCTAGGGAAACACAGATGTTGGAGAGGGTCAGGATGGAGACAATGAATGGCTAAAGTTAAGGAGGTGGCAAATGAAAACGGTTTGTGTAAGAAATGCAAGTGTGGGGCAGGCAGGACTGAAAGATCTCTGCTAGGGCTGATACTGTTGATTTCTCCCTATAAGGCCAAACTTGCATGGCCTTTGGAAATGTGCACTTCTTTCCAGGTACCAATTTTATTCAGTGTATCTCAGATGGCAAATGAGCACTAAAGAAGATGAAGCAGTGGGAATATTTGGGATGTAGTTGCAGTTTTGCTGTCTTTTAGCTTTATGGTGCAGGAACAGGAAAGAACTGGAAGACAGGAAGCAAGAATACAAGAAAAAGAACAAGGAAACAGATTAGTGAACCCCATTTGCATGTGGCGGGGAAAGGGAAAATCTGAGCATACTGAAATGAGCTGTTGAACCCTTACCTGGACAGGTAAGGCACTTCTTGGCCAGGAACAGTGAAAATTCACTGTACAATGCTCCTAGTACTGTGAGAAAGGAAACGATCTTTTACCATCCCTGGACAGACTATCCAGTACCAGAGAGCCAGGAAGCCAACAGCAAACAAAACAGGGGAAAACAGAGGAAAAACACTGAGCCCTAGCTCTAAGGCAGGACTTTGCTTCTGCTGATTGTGAAAAATGGTTTTCAAAAAAAAACACAACAGGGACACCTTGTAAATGCTTGTAAATGCATCCCAGCAATGTCTGGCATTAGCATCATGCTCACGTGGTCAGAAATGCTGTTGGGCTTCAGCATAAAATCCCAGAAAAGTGCTTGAATAGCAACAGTTAAGCAGGAAAAGAAAAATTTGAAAGGAAGGAATTGTTCAAGGCTGCTGCTTTTAGATTTTTCCCCATGGTGCACCATCACCCACTGACAATGTAACAGGCAGAGCAGGGGCCCTGCTTGTTAAAACGCTGTTTCCTCTCTAAGTTATTCCCATCAACAGCCAATGCCTTCCCTGCACCAGGCCTGGCATGTGCAGGTTCATAGCAGCTACTGAAAAGACAGAGCTCTACACCCACAAGTTACCTCTACAGCTACTATTTCTGCCTGGTGCTGAGCCCCAGGGCCTTTGTTGCCACAGAAAACAAAACAAAACAAAACAAAACAAAAAAACAGAGCTAGTTTTTTTAAAACAAACAAACAAACAAACAAACAAAAAACATTTTAATATTCTGTACAAAAGCTCTGCAAGCTGAGATAGTCAGGTCCCAGTCTCGACCTCCACCACTTTGGCCACTGCTCCGAAGCCCACCCCCTCCTGGATGATGACCACGTCACTTGGTGAGCCCTTGTCCTGCACAACAACGCACTTGTCCTCGTGCTCGGAGATGGTGATTTCAATGACGTCCTTTGTCAATGGCAAATGCTCAGCAGGTCTCCTGTGTGCCTCAGGACCTGAGGGGCTGCCCTGAGGCTGGTAAGCAGCAATGCAGTGACCACTGGCTGTGATCAGGAGCTCTGCCTCATTCTCTGGCTCTAGCACGTCCACCATGAGCAAGGCAGGCTCTGCCACCTCCTCCTCTTGATGGATTTTCCTCTGATGCCTTCTCCTTGCTGCCTGGGGTAGGTTCACAGCAAGAGAGGCCCCTGCCGTGTTCAGTCCCTCAGGGTCCTTTTCCGCCTTGTGGGCGAGCATGTGGCGTGCCAGGCTCTGCGAAAGGTTGTAGCCCATGCCGCAGAGCTCACATTGGTAGGGCTTGTCAGCCAGGTGGCACTTCTGGTGGCGCCGCAGCTTGGTGGCCAGGGTGTAGGACTTGCTGCAGCGCTCACAGCGGAAGGGGCATTCGTGGGCGCGCAGCGTGTGGGGGTCCCGCAGCGCTGTGCCACACACCGTGCACAGGTGGGCCTCACCCGTGTGCGAGATGAGGTGGCGCCGCAGCTCCAGCAGCTTGGGGAAGGCGTTGCCGCAGAAGCAGCACTCGTAGGGCTTCTCGCCCATGTGCAGCCGCAGTAGGGACAGGCGTAAGGGCGCTCCCCGCTGTGCAGCCGCATGTGGTTGCGCAGGGAGCCAGGGTTGGCCAGGTGGTGCCCGCAGATGGCACACTGGCATCCCTTGGGATCAGCCGGGCCGGTCGCTGCGGCCGCGTGGATCTTCCTGTGGATGCGCAGCGAGGGCCGGCGCGCAAAGGCCTTGCCGCAGTGCTCGCAGGAGAAGGGGCGCTGCCCGCTGCGTAGGACCCGGTGCTCCTGCAGGTCGCGCTTCGTGCGGTACGCCTTGTCGCACCGGGGGCACTCGAAAGGCTGCACGCCCCGGTGGGCCAACAGGTGGGCTTTGAAGCTCTCCTCCGAGCTGTAGCTCTTGCCACACACCGTGCAGAGGAAGGGTTTGTGGCCAGCATGGACGAAACGATGCTTCTTGAGGTGGCAGAGCTGCAGGAAGGCTTTGCCACACTCCCCACACCGGTACCTGCGCCTGGCCAGCTCCCTGTGGTACAGGGCACCTGGCAGGGGGACCTGGGCTGCCAGCATGACCCCGCACCAGCTCCATGCAGTCCTCCTGCTCTCCAGGCTGCCCCAGTGAGCCCTTTTCCCCATGCTCCGGGGATCCCAGCTTGGAGTCTTCGCAAACTTTGCCCTCTTTCCTGCAAGTCCCTATATCCTCTCCTGAAGGCCTGGGCTGCCGGGCTTCTTCCCCAGCTGTCCTGGCCCCACAGCCCTTAAGGCACTTCTGGCACTGCCCACTTGAGGGCAATGACAGCTCCCGCTCTCCCGAGCACGCCTCTTTTTGCCCCATCTCCACTTCTCCTGCCGCGGATCTCGGCTCCGCACCCTTGCCCAGTCCTTGCCCTTGGCATTAGCTCTCGGGACGGCCTGGAGGTGCCGATTCCCGGCCCGTGGCACTTTGCCTCGCCACAGCTCATGTTTGGGAGCGGGGCTCTCCCCTCCTGGCTCCGGCTCCGTGCTGCCGGGGGGGAGGCGGCCGGGGCGGGGAGCGTTCCCCCGGCGACACGCCGCCCTTCCGCCGGATACGGGGCGGCCGGCAGGGCCGGGAGGAGGCCGCTGGAGGGCCGCAGGTACCGGTGGAAAGGGGGGGACACGGGGCTGGGAGCGGGGCGTGAGGGGAAGGGCAGAGGGGCAGAGGGCGGCGGGGCGCTGCCTGCCCCCGCGCCTCGGCGGCTGCCCGTGAGGGGACGTTGAGCCCTTTTGCTGGTGAGTCGCAGCCTTAATGTAAGGCTTTGAGGTCTGCTGCCGAGGAGCTGGCTGCCTTTTGTTGTGTTACGAGGAGAGGAGCCCTCCAGAGGGGCCGTGCCTCACAGGAACGCTGCCTGCTGAGGCGCCCATCGCTGTTACTGACTGGTGGGTGCAGCGAAACAGGCGTTGGGGCAAATAAAACTAAGCTGGGAGGTGGCAGCACAGGCAGAAAAATCATTGAGACACCCCAGGACTGGGATTCCTGCTTGGCTGCAGCGTGGCGGTGGTAATTGGTTGGGGAGAAGGAGCCATTGGCCTTTTGGTGGTGGAAGGACGGGCCCGGGGGGTGCTAACGCGCGTCCGATGTGCAGGTTTACTCTGGGATTAATAGTAGGGCTGGAAGAAAAACAGGAAAAGGAAACTGCAGAGGAGGTCTAGAAACAAGTGGTGGCGAGGCGGTGAAACTGGAATTGGAAAAAAAACACCACCAGAAAACCACCACCAAAAAGTCTGTGTGAACAGCAGCTACCAGCACGTCATCGATACCAGAGAGCTGCCTTCCCTGGGCGAATTCTGGTAGGATCTTGTACAGGGAGTGTCCAGCAATAAAAACTGTGTTTTAAAGGGCCGCGGTTTCTCTCTTTCTGCAGAACGTGCTGTTCTGCACATCTCTGTCTTAGCCAAAAAGTCAGTTTTTATTAGAGAGCCAAGCACATGGCTCAGCAAGCGTTGAGATCACCAGGAAGGGTGCAGAAAACACTTGGAAAAATGGAAGGAGTTGTCTTGTTAGAGCCTGGCTTCTGGTGTCAGGAGTGATTCTCGAGGTTTTAAATGCTTGAGCAGGCTTCGTGCTTTTTAAATCTAGCTGCATCGCTTTCCTTACATTTTCATTGGCTGTGCAGGGTGTGCGATTTGCATCTTGCCAGGACATTTATCTAAGAACCGTGGGGCTCTTAAATTGTGTTACATCTACTAAAATGCTAGTGTGTTTTTTTGACAGCTATTTCACCCTTATACTGATGCAGGACGCACTTTCTGTTTAACAACAGGTCCTGCTTCCAGGTCAGTTTTGGCTAGACAGGGAAAAGATCTTGTGCAGCTGTTCTGTCAGAAAATAAAATGTGTGTGCCTTCATGCTAAGATCCCTATTTAATTTCTTACATCTGAACCTTCAGCTCCAGGTCTCTTTCTCAGTGCCCACGAGTTCCTGGGCACTGAGAGGCTTGTGTTTCTCTGAACTGCTCTGATGTGGGAGACGCCGTGCTTTTGGCTTTTGCACAGTTGGTAAAGGACTGGGGGAATTTCTGTGAGAAGCCTTCTGGAATCCCCTGGGCCCTACAGGCTGGTTCACAAGCAGAGCCTGCGATCTGTGAGGATTGGATCCTCTTTCCATTAACATTTCTGTCGTGAAGCACTAACCTAGAGCCGAGCAATGGAGCTGCCTGCCCCGTAGAGAAAAAAAAAAGCAGATACCTGGCAAGTCTGGCAAGGGGTAAGGACGGTTTTGGCAAGAGGCTATTTTGGCTCCTTTTGCAGTGTGGAACTGTAAGGATCCTAGCGATGACTTCCTTCTACCTCATGGTGCCACACTAGGATTGATTTCAGGAGTATGCCCAAGGGGAAGTCCCCCGGTGGTGTCCAACAACCTGCCCTTATGCCCTGGTGAAGCGCTGCCAGGTGTCTCTGAAGCCAAGTCATGATCCTTGGAGCAAGAAGTGAGGAGACCTGGTGGCTTGCTGGCCCCATGGCAGTGCTGCCGCTGCTCTGTAGGAAGATTTGGGTTTGGCCCCTGAGCACTTCGGGACCTTGCTCTGGGGACGCGGTTGCTGTGGGGCACTCTGGAGAACTGGAAGGTGTCTCAATAGGTCAGTGGGTGCAGGAAGGTCCTCTGTCCCCACCAGGGCTGGGAATTCCCTGGGAACTGGGTGCACTCGGGGCCCACACGCAGCAGGCCGCCCTGTGGGGCTGTGGATGCTGGCTTGTGGGGCCGCTGAGCCGCAGCGGGGAGCGCTTTAAGCACACTGAGTCACAGGCACTGGTGCCTGGCGTTACCATAGGAATCCGAGCAGTTGCTAGGGGTGGGGAGCTGGCTGTCACTCGGCCCTGCTGCTGCGTGGTTCCAGCATGAGCTCATGGTGCAGAGGAACCTGATTTCTTGCTCCCTGCCCCTGTGAGAGCAGAGGTCAGGCAGCTCTCAGCCCTTGCGGGAGGAGGGCAGGGAATAACTTTGCCTGGGCCTCCACTCGGCTGCTGTGCTCAGACCCCTCGTGCTTGCCATTCTGCCGTAGTGATCCACTGCTGTGTGTGTCTTGCTCTTTCTTGTTTTGGGAATCCAATTTCTTTTGCTTAGACATAGCTCCCAGCCCCCTGGGAGCCCGTGAGAAGTGAAAACTGGTTGTAAACTGATGAGTAAGAGATAAGCTTATGCCTCCCGTCCTCCCAGGGAGTAATCCAGGGACAGGGGGCAGATGCCGACTGTCCAGTTCTGTGCTCACATCCCCGTGGCTGCATGCTCATCTTCTCTGGATGGATGCACACGTTCAAGCTCTGGGGATGGAAGATGCAAAACATCATCGCCCCCCTCCATGCTGCTAAAGGAAATAGCCTTGCTCTGAGTGTCATCTTTCCACAGAGAGGTGTTATGCCTCCTCAGATCATCTTTGAACCCTGCGCTCCCCTCGTAATGGAAAACAAGCACGAGCCTGCCCGCGAACCAGCGTTACAGAGAATCTTGCTGATGCAAGGTGTCAGTTTGTTTTGCTACAGTTCCTCTTGGCTCGCAGCCTGTTGGCCCTGAGCTGCTGTCCCTGTGGTGATGCTGGCTTTGCTCGGTGTGAGCAGTCGAGGTCTGCCTGTCTGTCCTGCCAGTATTTCCTTGCTTATTTGCAGGAGACTGACATTAGAGGGCAACAGCAGTTCTCCCAAAGAGCTGGTACCCTTGGAGGGTGCTGCGTGCTGTGCCAGCTCAGAGCTGGGTCTGACGGAGCATCGGCTCCAGGTGGGAGTGAGAAATGTTTGTGAGCAACAGCAAACGCAGTTGTCTGCTTCTCGGACCCTCTTGATTCCTTGGTCCCCTCGGTAGTGTGGGATGCTTGGTGAGGAACGCTCCTTGTGGCAGCAGGGCTTCGAGTTAAAGCGCTGAGTGCTCTACTTCTCGCTGCTGTGTCGCAGGAACGGTTTGATGGTGGTGCGTGTGGTGTTCCCCACGTGGTGTTCCCCACGTCTCACCAGCTCAGCCTGCGAAATCCTGTTTTGAGAAGCTCGGAGCTGTTCACTTGTGCGTGCAGATCCCAGCACACCGAGGCACCCACTTTGGTGTTGCTGAGAGCTCTGGCCCTCCCCTGTGGGGAGAAGGGGGGGTGATTCCTGGGAAAGCTTCCAGCGCTGGGCCAACTGTGGAAAGGGCTGGGCTTTGTGCCAGCCCTTCGGAGGGAGGGGGAGCTCTTAGCTGCAGTGAGTGTGTCAGGCAGGGGCTGGCATAGCCTGTCGCCTTCCTGGGCGGCTCGCTGCTGCTCCTGTGCCAGGAGAGAAACTGATCTGGACACAGCTGTGGTCAAGCAGAGCCTCGCCGAGCGGGTTGGTACAGGCTCCCGACGGCCTTTTGGGAGCAACTGGCACAAAAAAGCTGACATATGTCGGTGCTGCTGGGAGGAGGAGGAGTTCCTGCTTGCCTCGAGGGGGAGGGGAAGCACGATCTCGGGGTAGGTGAAGAAAAGGCGGGCTTGGGGGAAAATCAGGGAGAAGGGGAAGAGCCTCTTTGGGGAGGGAAACTCGTGGTCTCAGTGTCTCACCTAGCCATCTCTGCAGTCCGTGCTCTAGGTGCTGCAGGACAGACGGCGGTATTCGGGCACCATGGCTACAGACCCGCTCTCAGAGCTTCAGGATGACCTGAACTTGGATGATACCAACCAGTCCCTCAGCCAGCTCAAACTGGCCTCCATAGACGATAAGAACTGGCCAGCAGATGAAGTCCCTGCGTTCCCCAAATCAGGTAAGTGTCCTAATAATTTGGGGGCTGGCTTGAGGCCAAAAAGGAGTTGCTTGTCCTGCATCATTGTGGTCAGATCTGCACGCAGACAGAGTCCCAGCTCCATCTAAAAGCTTTATAGACCCATTACTGTTGCACCACGCCCAAGTGAATTAGCTCTGCCATTGAATAGCACTGAAAGCTCCGAGCCAGCTGCTGTAAATGTATTCTTTGTAAATATATTCTTCTCAGTTCTGGCACTGGCTGCGCTTTGATGGTGACAGTATGGACACACTGTAAATCCTCGAGTGTCCTCTGTTATGGTCTCTTGCAGGACCGTTTGATCTTCCTGGATAGAAAGGTCTTGAGCTTCCATATGGGAAGCAGGACTGGAGAACTGGGCTGTTGCTCTGAAAGTCTGTAGGAATGCAGTCAACTCCTGTGCTATGAACTGTTGCCCGAGGAGGTGTGGGAAACCAGCTGAAGGGCACGTAGGGCAGCCAATCCAGATCCCTTCTGCTAATTTCTTGTTCCTTATGTTTTGTGCAGAGGACTCCAAAGGCTCCCCTGAGCCCGTCACTCACCTGCGGTGGGATGATCCCTACTACGATATCGCCAGGCACCACATTGTGGAAGTAGCAGGTAGTCTTTGCTCTCTGTTTTCCCCTCGGATATCTTTGCAGCTGGGCTGAGGCAGGGTCTCTGTAAGGGAGTTGTGGGGGCATTTGCTACATGCCAGGCCCAAGTGGCAATGACAGCTGGCATCATAAGGAGAAGGAGCACCAAACTTCTTGAATGCTTGCCATAAGTGCAGTTTTTCCCTGACCTTGGTTAAACTTGCATTCCTTCTTGGTTCTTGCTGTCTTGATTATATTATTAGCAGGACTTGGTCACTTTTGTCAAATTGTTTTAGGTGTGTATCCTTGACTGTATCCTGAGCACAAGACGTGGATTCTACGTGATAATGTCACACAAATTACCTAGTTGTGAGCTCCCTCAGCTGACTGAGTGTGGCAGCTCTGTTGTATCCGAATGGCCAGTTTGCCATCCTGTCCTTATTCAGCATTTTTAGAAACCTGAAATATGGGGGAGAGGCCTGGGGCCCACTGCAAGGAAGGACCTGACCATTCAGGGTTGCAAACATTCTGATTTATTCTGTGTTGTTGTCTCATCAGCATTATTTTAATTACGCTAACGCTCAGCATTTACAGCTGGGACCTCCATGAGAAAAACTCTTGGAGACAGTTTTTAGGTTGCTGTGGTAAGTCTGAGGGAAGGTCATTCTAGTTTGTCTTGCATTCCCTGTTTAAGAAAAAAAAGCCTCTTCAACCTGTTGGGACTTGACACACTTCCTCCTTAATCATCTACAGCCACCTCCTTCCCTTCCTCTTGCCGTTTCTCTGTACCTTGGTTCCTGCCCCACGTGAGAATTTGCAGAGAGGCGGAAGCACAAGCTGGAGTCCTCCTGATAAAGGGTTGTTCTGCAGCTGGGCTGGGTTAGAGAGGAAAGATTTGCAGGCAAGAACCTTGGCAAGAGTTGTCCTGACATTATTATTTCCTAGGCTGTCATCTAGAATGAAGTTCCTTTCTCCTGACCTCTCATGTTACATTTTTAGGGAACAAAATGATAATGGCAAACTCAAAACCTTCTTTGTCTCCCTGTGTGCCTTTGGCTGCTTAGGATGACAGGCAGAGCGTTTAGCATTTGAGCCCTTGTGTCTTCCAGATTCTCTACCAGTGCTTTGATTTGCAGATGTGTTAGTAACCTGCTCCATGGGGCTGGATTTCCAGGACTGGAGTTAATTTGGGTCTGCACTCTGGCCTCCCTGCTGCCGAAATTGCAAGGGAACAAATGTGTGGAGTCCTGCCCTTCCAGTGACAGTAGCTAGAGCGTTTGTAATGCAAACGGCAGAGGTGCCTGGTGTTCCTGAACTCTGGGAGCTGGTGAGTTAAGTTGCCCTGTTGTTCACTGCAGACAAAGCCCCAGTGCTTAGCAGAGTGTTTAGATCGCAGACATCGATAAGACTGGAATGTCGACCCAAGCCCAGCACGCGCTTTGTGCTCTGCCTCTTGATGTTAGCACCAGCCTTTCTGCGGGATTCCTGTTCCAAGGTAACGCGGCGGCTGTTTGACCAGCTCGCTGAGTATCCCTGCGAAGGGGATGATGCCTCGGTGGTGCTGGAAAGCAGCCATTTGACACAGGCGTCTAGGATAGCACACGAAGAATTACCTAACTTCCTGGAAGCGTTTCAGGCCGGTAAGATGGCTGCCTGGGAGGTGTGCCTGCCTTCTGAAGGGCATCTCTTCCCCGTCATGGCTTGAATTTGTGTTTCGGGTGAGTTCCCTGGCCCTGTTTGCGTGTCTGTGCAGCGCAGCAGCATCTCACAGAGCCATCTGTTGCTGGCTGCCATGAGCCACTTTCCACCACTAGCCTGTTTATCTGAAAATGTCTGATAGGGCCCACCACAAAATGTGGTGCAATGCCTTTTCTGGGTAAAGAAGCCCAGCTCCACGTAGTGGGTTTGCTGGCGCTTTTGTTTTGAGGCTCGCTGGTGTTGTCTCATCTCCTGGAAGTAGGATTTATGAAGGTGGGGGCTGGAGCTGAAGCAGTTTGTTCAGTTTTCTTGGTCAATAATTAATAACATTAACCGTTCACAGAATCAGACAGGGTAATGTTCTCTGGGCTGTCACTGGAGGCAAACAATCTGGGGAAGCTGGAAAAATCCTTTTAGAAGTAGCCTGTGGAGTCAAAATCTCGCTGGGGGATTAAAGGGGAACTGTTTGGTGCTGGCTCTGCTGACGAGCCGTGCTTGTCAGCACTTCTAGGTACAGCCAACATTTGCCACGCTGAGTCTGAAGCAAAACAGCTCCACCCCAGCTCTCCTGTAAATATGAGCAGGTGGCAGCAGATCAAGGGTAGTTTTATCCATTCTGCTGTTTATGAGCTTTCACTTCTGTGTTCTTCCCTGCTCTTTGCTTCAGAGCAGAAAGCATATGGCTAATTCTGTTTGTGCTTTCCCCAAAATACATTCTGGGGTGCTGATGCTATTTTGAGACAAAAGCAGAAGGCTGCTTACCGTCCTTGGGCTGAGATCCCAGGGTTATCCTGTGTGGTCAGAGCACTAACTGCTTCTAGTGGGCTGGCGCGTGGTGTTAATAGTAGCTTATTTTAAAAACATTAAAAAAATAGGAAAGGAAAGAAAAAAACAACCACCAAAACAAACAACCCCAGTTCTGATTACAGAAAGTTAGTGCGCTCGTTTTCTTGCTGACTTGAATTTGTGACTCAAATCAAGTCATGTCAGATTTCGCTATCACAGCTATCTGGCTTAAGAGGAAGGAAATTATTCAAAAAATAAAGTTTGCCTTAAAAAAAAAAGTTTCTGTTTTCATTTCCCCCACTTCAAAACAGCGCAGCACTTTCCTGGAAGCTCCCCTTCGTGCCCTGTGCTCCTGTCTCCTGGGGGCTGGGACCTTCCTGGATGGGGCCGTGCATCACGACCTGCCTTTTGTCCACGGAACAGAGCTGGCGTGTCGTTGCTGTTCCTAGGGGGGTGCCTCACAGGGAGACAGGGCAAATGGCGCTGTTACGAACCAGAATGTTTTAGGAAAGCTTGTTTTGGTTCAGGAATTTAATGCTTTTTGGAAGGAAAGAGATGGCACTATTTACCTGTCCTTTCAGACCTGCCCTCAGCAGTTTGTTGGAGCATCTTACGGAGGTTGTGGAGAGGTCCCTGTGGTTGTGCTCTTCCTGACTCTGAGTTCTTCTTTCTGTGAGTGCTGTAGCCAATAACTTTGTCTTTACACGTGGATAAAGTTGGAGCAGATGTAGCTCGGTTTCCCTGCACAAACCACTTCTGCAAAGTGATGTTTTTTTTTTTTCCTTACATCATGTAATGCTTGGAGGAAACACAAGCTTCTGGCTGAAGGCTGTTGAACCGTCCCACGTCCCAAACTTCTGATAAGTTTACGAGATGCTGTGTCCTGCTGCCAGGTCTGCTGTGGCAAAGGTGCTGCTACATAGTCCCTGCCCAGTGACTTCAGTGCCTTAATGAAGCTTACAGCATGTTTCTGCTAGTCTTGTGGGAAATCTGCTGCTTCCCCCCATTAATGGGCAGCCTGTAGGGCTGCCCTTGCAGAGAAGGCTTGGTGCCAGGGTGTAGTAAGGCCTGCTACTGAAATGGGGGAGCCAGGTGGCAAGCTGGAGCTGTTCTTGAGCGTTACTAGATGGCAGAGAATCCTTTTTCTTTGTGCCAGGTACCAAACCTACCTAAAAAGCATCGTTGCTGGCTGCAGGTGCCAAAGTTGTAACTAATGCTGACGATGGTGGTGATGGATGTGGGGAGATAAAATCCATCTTGGAGCAAGCTCCAGTAGCTGCTGTTGCACCAAGCAGGCAAAGGCAGAAGTTGCAGACAAAGCTTGCGTAGGAAGTAGGTTGCATCGTTGCACCCCTCCGATAATAAGGGTCCTTTCCCCTTCTAGCATGGTGCATTATTATGGGCTCTGTTAATGTGGGAAGCCTGCATTTCTGCTGCATTTGAATGTACTTTCTGGCTTTTGCTCTTTTTTTTTTTTTTAACGGTATTTATATGATACAGAATTATGAGTTGCTTCTGTGGAATTGGGCCCATCCAAAGGCAGCCCAGCTTCTGCACCATGTTTTGAGATAAGAGACCAAGGGAATGGAGAGTTTCTTGTTAGACCCTTGCTCTACTGAGCTTCCTATGTCAACAGGCCCATTTGGGTTTGGGGAGCATATATGGCTGTGGGAGAGATGGAAAGGAGCTGGGGATGGCAATAAATGCCTTCATAACCTCCTACCTGAACAGAAAAAACGTTTTCCCCCCAATTGCCTTTTTTTTTTAAATTCAGAATCTCATAAGATTTTCTTATAACCTGTGTCGAAGATCCAAATTGTCCTGACATTCCTGTTAGAAATTTGGCTTCTTCCCAAACAGTCTGTTGAGCGTGCCGTTCATACAGAGTGATGTCATCCTATGTACACTTTGCAGGTTGTTCAAAGGACCTTGACTTTCCGAATTTGTGGCATTTAACCCTTTTAAAAGTGGCAACATGGTGGTTGTCATTTTGTTGGTGGGGGAGGTGTTACCTGCAAGTGCCAGAAATTGGGCTAGGATTATACAGAATTTGTTGCAAATTCAGGAAAGAGGCTCAGGAACCTTGGGTACAGGATTACCACCTCTGTTAGTTATGGTTACTTTTGGAGAGGAGCATGGGGGAAAGATGAAGGAGCTTAACTGCTGCACGACGGCAAGTAAATGCATCCCAGCAGCAATCTGGCTAGACTCTGAGACTTTATGCTCAAGGTTACTTTCTGGAAAAGAGCGCAAAACTTGGCTTGCTATAACCTTGTTTCTGTTCCTCCAGACCAGGGTGCACTTGATGGGGCCCAACCAGGTAGGTAGATGTTTTGTGATGCTGTAGATCCCGGTATTCCTTCAGCATGACCGTGGCCTGTAGCTGGGTTATCTCAGGGGAGCCCAAACTTTGCTCAGCCTTGGGCTGTGCTGGCAATTTTTCAGGAGTCCAAAGGCTGCACAAAATTGTCGTCTGAGGACTGCACCTCTGCCTCAGGCACAGCAGTATCATCTGAGCCAAATTTGGCCCGTGGGCTTTACTTGGGGCACTTTGGGGCTGTCGGGTCTCAGTGTAAATCCTGTTCCTCTTCTGGTGGTGGCCTGCTTGGACCAGTTCAGTTCAAACACAGAGATACCTCGTTGTCATGTGTGCTTCAGAAGCTCATCCTAGGATTGCTTCCCATTCCTTCAGACGATCTGCTGCTGCGTGCACTTACAGTGCAGCTGGCACTGAAATTGGATTCTCCAGCTGGAAGCTACTATGAGCAAGTTCTTCTCCGTTTGGCTGCAGAGATGTTGGGTTTTGGTCACCTGTTCCTTATTCCAGCCTGAAGCTGCGCTAGACTGCTCTGTGCTTGCTGAGCATTTGTGGATAGTCTGGCCTTCAGCCCCAAGCCTTAAGGATTTCACGCTTCTCAGTGTAGATGAAATTCTCATGGTACGAAATCCTTTCTGATGTTTCTGAACAGCAGGCCAAGATCTTTGCACAGTCCATGGAAATGCTGATCCTCATTACATGGGTTCTTGTCCACCATTTGCTGTGGGAGACATCGTTCTGTTTTATGTTCTTTAATCTGATCCTTTAGGTTCTGTTTTTTTTGTTTGTTTGTTTGTTTATTTATTATCAGTTAGGGCTTTAGTCACTTGATAAAGCTTGATAATTCCAGCAGAGTTTGGATATTGGGAGTATCTAGGTGTAAGATGTATTAAAATGTGGCTACTTCAACCTCCTTACTTTCTTTTCTTGAGAGGCTAAATCCATGTTGGAATTTCTCGGGCATCTAAAATCTGCTATGGATACTTTAACACAGCACTGTGTCATAAGTTTGGCATGAATCTGAAATTTCATTAGAGGAGTTTTTTGTTTTTTTTTTGTTTTGTTACTGATGGTGGCTCTGATAAGCATCCTGAGCTTTGTGAAACTTGTGTAGGGGTGTTCTGGATTTCTGTACTGATGTCCCCTCCTTCTCCCTGACCTGGCAGCTTTGTTGCTTTACTGATGATACTAGCTCTTCACAGAACCACAGAACGGTTTGGGTTGGACGGGACCTTAAAGACCACCTGCATTCTCTCAGTATCCACGTACCAGGATCTTCTCACTTGCATCTTCCATCGAAGTGGGATCCTCAGCTGAGGGTATTTGGCGAATGAGCAGGGCACCTGAGCTGCAGTTTTACTGGTAGCATCAAATCGTGGCAGAAAAGCTGACCGATGATTTTCAGAAGAAACACCTAGAAATATATAGCAGGATTTGCGAGTCAAGCACGTATTTTCCATGTTGGTCGTACAGATTTCTTTAGTAGAGTCCTGTCTCAGGACAGTCCTGCTACCTTGATAGGAATTCCTGCTCTGGTACGTTTGCTTTGCTGCGGGTTGCAAACCTTAGCCTTGGTGATTGAGCTTCAGCTGTTCTAGGGGCATGGTCCTACGGTGATGGTTTGGAACTGCAAGAATGGTGTTCTCAGCCCACGTCTCAGGAGTGCATTGGAAACAGAATCTTCAGAAGGGAGTTGGAAATGAATTTGGGCCTTAAAAGCACCACAGCAACGTTCAGGAGAATCAGCGCATCTGAGTGCCACAAGTCAATATCTATTTAGATGAGCAGCAGTCTTGACTGGTAGGCTCTGCGTGTTGGCTGCTGTCCTGCTCTTTGTTGTTTACAAAATAATAATTGGGAATTCCAGCCTGTAGGGAGGTCGGTGGGTTCTGGAGTACCCTGAAAGTATGTTTTATGCATGAGCATACAAAGGCGTGCACTCTGTTGGGGTGCTCCGAGAGTGCTAACATATATAATTGCCTCCTCGTTGGTTTGTTGTTAACTATTGCTGAGCATTTCTGGTCTGGGAGAGGTAGCAGACAGCCTGAGGATCTGAGCAGCTACTGCGTGGTCTACAGTTGTGCGCAGTGGAAACTGTAGGTACTTGCACTTGCAAGCAAGGGGTGAAAATGTAGATAGATAAGATTAATACTGCAAGCAAGAGAACAAACAGTACAAGGGATGGAGCATCTGGGAAAGATCAAATGTGATAAGGAACTGCTCAGTCTGAGGCAGAGAGGCCACCTGGAGGCAGTTTCCTCTGGCAACCAAGAATACATGGAATGGGCTTTAGGTTCTTGTTTATAAACTGGGACCAGCTGATTGTTCATCTTTGATGCTCAGGAGCTGAACTTTATATCCGGAGAAACCAGACTGATCTGATACACCTCAGGTGGAAACAGGGTTGGCATTGAGTGGGTTTGAATGTTTGTGTTGACAGGCTGAGCCCAGTGTGAAACTCACAACTCAGTAATGGGCATGCTGGTTCCTGTGGAGTTCTCATGCAAAAATTCATTCGTATTTGGAAGGCAAAAAGGGCCACTCCTTTTCCAGTGATCCAAGGGACTGTAGGTAATCTTTTGGTGTGCTTGGCCCCGTAAATTATCCAGGGGAAACATGCCATCTTCCCTTTGGCAGAATCGTGGATTGTCTGTTTTTTCTTTTATCAGCAATCCCAGGGCTCTTCACCAAGGCTGTGTTTAGAAATGAGATTCTGGACTTTGCATAGGCCCTGCTGAAGGCTTTCATGTCACTCTGGAGGAAGGTGCTCAAGGTTTTGGGTTCCTGACTTGTGATTTGTCCAGCCTGGAAGTCAGCGCCCAGGACTCTGAGCTGGCTGTGTGGCCACCTGCAACATCACATGAGGATGGAGCTGTACGGCAGTTCCCCACCAAGGCCTGCCTTCATCAAGCTTACATCTGCTTCACGCCCTCAGACCATCCACGTGGATCTGAGTTGCATCCTGTTAACTGAAGACAGCAGCTATTCTTCTTTAACAGAGCTGTGAGCTGCACAGATCGGTGGGCTTTGTGGCCATTTTCTTTCATCACCACAAAACTCAGCAGATTCTGAGATGCTGACATCTTCTTGCTGTTCTGTGCAGGCGGGATCCTTTGTCTTCCAGATGGTGCCATAAAAATGGTTAAAGACCACTGGGTAGAGCCACAGTTTGCCATATCCTCCTGCCCAGAACTTTCTAGCCTTTATTTGCTCTGTAGACACCTCGCGTGTATTTGAGCCAGCCCTAAAGCTCACAGCAAGCTACCAAGAAACTCCGGGCTAGGCAGAGAGTGGGCTGCCGTGGGATGTGCAATGTGATGTTGGTCTCGTGGCCTGGCTGTGCCTGTACCCGGTTGTTCCAGACCATCCTTGCATCACTCTCTTCTAGTCCTGCTTTCTGGGTCGTGTGTCCTC
Source organism: Netta rufina (assembly GCF_964035555.1). Taxonomy (NCBI): domain Eukaryota; kingdom Metazoa; phylum Chordata; class Aves; order Anseriformes; family Anatidae; genus Netta; species Netta rufina. The sequence continues at coordinate 33,665,803 of NC_140128.1, read as the reverse complement.
CCGAGCTGCCCCCAGCTGCGCATGTGTGTGTCGGTGTGAGCCTCTGCCAGCCTCTCCTGGGCTGTACCCGGTGCTGCCTCAGTGTCCCTAACCTTTGTAGAGGCTCTGGCTTGTGTGCATCACTGCGTTCTGTCTCGTGCTGTCTGGTGAAAAGTGGCTTGAAAGTGAGACTTGCAAGGGAAAAACAGAAGTGAAAAAGCAGAGGGAGTCTTCTTCTGGCCAGGGTAGGGATAAAAGATAGGCTTAGAGGCTTCTTAATGTCGTGGCTTGTGTATGTAAATTCTCTGGCTTCCTTTTGCTGCGGCAGTGGTCGTCTGTTACAAACAGGCATCGCTCCTGGCAGCCTCAGGTTTGCTCAGGTTTGATTTAAGATCTCAGTTGCTGCACGGCAAGTCTAACCAAGCAGGGTTTGGGCACTGGAGCCCAGGCAAGGGGGAGGAAACAGCTGCATGCTCTGAATACTGCAAATCCAGCATGGGGAAAAGGATATCTTTCAGGAGGAATGTGTACTAAAGGGCTATCCTGCATATAAGTAGAGATCTTTGCTGCTTTCTGTGATGTGGTCTGAATGGGATGGTTGTACTGCAGGGGAGGGAGGAGGGCCTTCTTGAATATAGCCTCAGTAGCCCCTTTCACTGCGCTGTGCTCCTTCTGATTTGACAAGAAACCATTGCTCTCAGAGCAGGGTGAGTAGCCAAAAAGACAAGAAAACGTTAACCCTTGACACTGAAGGAACAATTTCACCTCCACGGGTGCTAAAAAGTAAGTCATCCTTATGGAAATGAATTGGGGAGGTGTCCATCTGGGAGAGAACCAGATTTCCCTCAAACCCTGCATATCCAAATGATTTATGACCTGGTTCTCACTTACTAAATCCCTCAGTTCCCCCAGCATGTCTGCTAAGCGTGTCCATGCCCACCTGCCTGGGTTTTGTTCGTGGTGCCGACAGAAATACACTGATGTACGAAGAGTTGCTTTGGGGAAGATTTGGTTTGTTGTCTCTGAAGCCTCAAGAGGTGGCTGGGAGTGTCCTCCCCTAAGATGATGAGGTTGCTTTATGGGTTATTTGGCTCCTTTGTGGTGGGGACTGTTTTCTGCTAGGGGTTTGACATAGAATTGGCTCGGTTGTGCCACGCTTTGCAGCTCCTTCCATTTCAGAATGGGAAAATACAACTGTAGATGGAAAAACCTGGGAAGCAGTGAACAGCAGCTTGTTCTGCAGACCGCTGTGGAGAATCTGGTAGGGCTAACCTGGTCCATCTGTAGAAGAGGCTTGTGATGATGCTTGCTTCTCGTCTCTGGGATGTGGCTGGGCCTGCCTGTTTCTGGGAATTTCTTGGTTTTCAGGATGTGAAACTGCTTTGTTCCGTGTGCAGGATGAAGCTGTAGGTGAAACAAAAGCCACCCACACCAGACCATGAGTAGTCTGGGACTGTGTGCAGAAGGGGAGGAGCAGTTTTTGTGCCTGTGAGGGGCAGTTTTCCTGTGCCTACCTGTGCACACATACAGGGGGAACAGTGCCCTCGGGAGCAGTGTTGCAGGATGTTGCTCTGGGTACTCTGCTCTGTACCGGAGGCCTCCATTCCTACATGCTCTGACTCATCCTGGCTTCCAAATCTTCCTCTTCTTTCAGGGCTGGAGCATGGACTGTTCTCCGTTCACGTTGCCAACTTGCCAGGCCCTTGGGGTTCAGATTTCTACTCCTATACTAGGCCTGTGGCAACTCTGCTGAAAGTCAGGTTTACCTTTACTGTCAGCTTTGGCAATCTCAATTTCTGCCTTGTTATGGTGGTTTTCCATGCTCCATTACCCCTTTGCTGCCAAGACCACAGCGTAGTGCTGGAACTCCCTGTAATCTCTGGCATTTCATCTGCAGGTGATGACAAATATGGAAGGAAAGTCATTTTGTTCAGTGCCTGCCGGATGCCCCCAAGTCATCAGCTTGATCACGTGAAACTGCTGGGGTGAGTAGTGTCTTCGGAGGCTACTATTAACTTCTTAACCCTGACACGATTCCCAGGTACTGGATGCCTGAGGCTAAATCTATATGGAGTGTCTTCTTTATCTTGACATGTCCTTGCAAAGTGCTTACGTTCATTGATGGGGATACAAATCCTCTGCTATGGCACGCTAAAAAGAGGCCCAAAGGGAGGAAGAGCCTCCGAGTGGCAGAGCATGAAGCAAGTTCATCAGCTGTCTGTTTTCAGGTACCTGAAATTCACACTGGACCAGTATGTGGAGAGTGATTACACACTGGTGTATCTGCACCACGGCCTGACCAGTGAGAACAAGCCATCCCTCAGCTGGCTGCGAGACGCCTACAGGGAATTTGATCGCAAGTGAGTAGGGGGCAGCAGGCAAGGGTGTGGCATGCTGCTCTGCAGCATAACACAGGAGATCTTTCCCCTGCGCCCACGTAGCCCGGTGATCATAATTTACTATTGCTTGTTTCTATTGCTTGTGGAGGTGGTTTTCTTTTTGATGCAGGCTGAATCACAGGATGCCCAGCTCTTCCTGGCCAACAGGCAAGCAGCAAAATCAGGAAGCAGTGCAAGTTTGTCAGCCCCGTGGTATAATTGTTGCTTCTTGGTGAGGCTGGTCACTGCTGCTGGGTGAATCCTGCAATAATGTAGAGCGTGCCCTTAGGCTGCTGGGCAGCCTGACGCTGCTACCAAGTGTGGAAGAGCAGGGTTCTGGGGAGTGGTGAGGCAGAATCCAAAAGGAATGGAGCATCTGGGATGCCTTAAACTTGTGAAAAGTTTGGTTCCCCTGCTTAAGGCACAGTTCATCCTTAGCTTCTCTTGGCAGGTACAAGAAGAACATCAAAGCCTTGTACATTGTGCACCCAACCATGTTCATCAAGACCCTGCTGATTCTCTTCAAGCCTCTGATCAGGTAGGAAGCCTCTGGTCACCCACATCCTCACACTGATGGGGAGTAATGGGGCAATTATTTGGGGGGGACACAGGATGTGTCCAGGCTGCCGAGCCTGCCCTGCTGGCCCTTGCCCTCTGTTGTCTCCTCCTGTTTCTGAGCTCAGAAATATTCAGATGCAACAACTGCCTACAGAACATGCAGATCTGTGCTGCTCCTTGGTTATCCAGCCAATTGGAAGTAATGTGGTGCAGGCTCTTCTAATAATGGAAAAAGAAGAGAGAGAAATGGTCTAAATTATACTTAATTCATTGTGTTGATGCTGAAATCCTAACTGTAAAATAATCAAAAAGTTGTCTGCAGCTTACTGCTGAGCTTAGGAAGGAGAAAGCCAGGGCTTTAGGGAGGCTGCTTCTGCAAGGGCTTCTGACGGGACCTGGAAAGTCTTGGCATCTCCTGGTAAAATATGTGGAGTTGTAGAGCTGCGTGGGCAACACCTCTGCCATTCAGCCATACTGGCCCCTTTGCCCCATCAATGTCCCTTGCTCTGGTTGCCCATAAGAAGTCCACCCTTCTGCTACTGGATTTCCTGATTCCTCACCTACTACTTCTCTCTTGTGTTTCAGCTTTAAGTTTGGACGAAAAATCTTTTATGTGAACTTCCTCAGTGAGCTGGAGGAGTACGTGAAGCTGGAACAGCTGGGGATCCCGAGCCAAGTGCTGAAGTGAGAGTGCTACCTATCTCCCGTTTGTTTAGGGCTCTACGAGAGGAGATTTTACTGGATGAATGGCAAAGGGAAGAAGGGATTGTTCCACCTATGCAGTGTTTTTTGAGGGAGTGGTGGTAAATTGCCATAAGGACTGTTGTTTCTCTCTACTGTCTCTCCTGTGTGTGCACCCCAGTACCCAGTTCTGTCCTTGAGTTAAAAAAAGCTTCTCCAGTGGAGCACCCATCATGCCCACCCACCCTTCAGGGGCTTTCTGCAAGCTATTGACATTAACACTGTCTTGGACCTTGTGGTGTGTATCTGCTCTGGCTGGGCAACTGTTTTCCTCCCTTGGCACAGTTCAGATTGTCTTTGAGTCTTCCCGAAGTTACCACAATCTTGGTCCAACCACCCATCCCTCGCACACATGTGCAACTGTCTCATCACAAACAGTGCTGCCCTGACCTCTTTCTTGTGCTGTTATCTTCAGCTTCTCCAGCTCTTGATTCCATATATATCTTCCTTCCTTCTGCTTTTTGTTTTTTATTTTCTGGCAACCAAATATTTATACGTGTTTATCTAGGGCTGTCTATCCCGTTTTTGCATAAGTGGAACCATGCAAAGGCTGGAGGTGTTACTAGTGTGTTAGCAGTGGGTCATGTGCAGTGTGGGGTTTGTGCTCTTTCTGGAGCTGGACTGGCTTTTTACTATTCTGTCTTGCCACAGATATGATGAATATCTGAGATCCCTGCAGAAGCCTGCCCAAGTGCCCCAGAAGCCGACACCCCCACGCCCGCCACTGCCAAACCAGCAGTTTGGAGTCTCGCTCCAGCAGTGAGTATCTCTGGATTATGTTGCTTTAGCTCTGACCTGGTGGATATGAGGTTACTGTATTTATAGCTGAACAGCTGCAGGAGTGGTTGTAAAATTTCTTGCAGTTTGGACTTCCGACAAAACTATAATCGTCCTTCTGAGGAACTCTGTGTTCATGTCCAGGGCCTGACTGACTCAGTTCAGTTCAGCTCTCTTTGTTCCCGGACTAGATCCTAACCTCCATCCTAAATTAGTATGAGGCTGTTTCTGCAGCTAAGGCTTACCAAAGGAGAAACAAAACAAGGACCATGAGGACAGCTTTATGCCACTAAAAACTTCGTTTAAGCAAAGGAAGTACGTGAGAGGTGGATTGAAGTGTCTTTACAGTGCTATTTTTATTGAGTAGGACTGCAGATCTTTTTTTTTTCCATATCATAATTACTATTTTAAAAGCACTTCTACTTACCCTTGTACTGATTTCCACCACCCATTCCTGCACAATGACACAGGCAAACACAGACACTGGCAAGGGATAGTGATACTGGCTAAGTGCTGAAGGTGTTTTTAACCTTGAGTGTGATTTTGCGGCTGTGGAATGAGGAGGGGCCAGCGTTGTGTGTCCAGACAGATCCTCTGAAGCAATGTGGGAATGCATTCCCCAGCTTCAACACAACATTTCCAAATGTAATCCCTGTGGTGCTGTGTGCCTGAGCCTGGTAGAGGCCTGAGAGGGGTGAACAGCTCCATACCAAGTGGTACAGACTGTGCAAGTGATGGTAGCACAGATGCCTCAGCATCACTAGGCCTTTCTTGACAGCTGTTGTGTTGGTGTGTCTTCCATCACAGGAACTGGGTGGATAAGTTTATCCCATGTATGTGTGTCAGCTTCTTTCTGCCTTTGCCCACAAGAGGGAAAGACAAAGGCAGTTAACTCTCTTCACCTGGTTTGTAACTGGCAGCCTTGCCTTCTGGGAACCCTGTTGCCCTGGTGTCTACATGCTGTGATTTTTATGGAAGACAAAGAAATATTGCTGTGGTGTGGCATTGATCCTAGACTTGCTCCAGTGAGTGACTTAGCCCAGTGGGTGAACAGGAGAGAAGGCAGGAATAATGGGTGAACTGGGGGACTAGGATAGCAAGATCCTGAGTGCCAATCAAAGGTAGTGCTTGAGTGGGCAATCTAAGGTCTCAGGGGCTGCATGCAGGGCAGGGAGAATGAGTTATTGTAACCTTTTGTCTCTTCCCACAGTCTAAGGGAGAAGAGCCCTGATCAGTCTCCTGTTCCTCTGGTGGTCAGGGAGACCATTGCTCATTTGCAGGAGCACGGTAAGTGTTAAAGGGAAGCCGCAGCCCCTCGTAATTTCACATTGGTGGCCTCTCCTACACCCAGTTCCCATCCAGAGTGTGGTGAGAAACAGCAGAGCAGCAATCTAGAATAAGTTGTAAAGGCCTGACCGAGGGGGATAAGCCTTCAAGACTGTGCATTTTCATGGCTTGGAAGAACTTTTTCTCTTAGCTGTTCATACTCCCACTTGTATAAGAGTAGCAAATGCTGCTTGTACCCTTTGCCTGCTGCTGGAGGCAGGAAGAATTGCAGTTCTATAAAAAAAGGGACGTGTTGGCAACTGCCTGAATACCATACAGCATGGATTTATAGTTGTTAAGGCCAGTGTTCCTGGAGACTCCCGCGTATCTGATCTTTTTTCTCCATCTGCTCTCCCTTGACAGCTCTTGCAACAGAAGGGATTTTCCGGAGATCAGCCAATACACAGGTTGTCAGGGAGGTCCAGCAGAAATACAACATGGGTAAGTGTCCCAGCTCAGCAGAGCTCGTCTCATTCTCTGACTCCTGCTGTCTAGCTACAACGGTGTTGGAGCTAGTCCAGCATGGCTCTTCACCTTCTCTGATGAGGCCCCATCCTCACCTTCTCTAGGGGAGGCCCCATCGGGGGAAGACCCGAGTTGCAAGGAAGAAGCATCTGACACTGCATAGTATTTCTGCTATGTGGGAAGCATAGTTCTTCCCACTCATGTTTCCTACACTGCCCTTTTCTGTCCTGAATATTTCCCCATTTCTCAGGGTAGGATATACCACGTTTGTCTAGTTATGCCAGAGGGACTGAAGATGACAAGGAAGAAAGCTGGTCATCTGTTTGATTTGCTTTTTTCTAACGAGTTAGTGATGGATTCAGCAGTGCTTTGCATATGCTTTTGGGACACGTTTTGTCACTCTGTTAGAAGATGTCGTGCTTCATTATCCTCTTACATTCTTTAAAATGCTGCTTCACCAGTCCTGGGCTCTGACCATCGTGTCATGTTCTTTGGAGGAGATCCTACTTTGGAGAGTGAATGCTGAATCTCTGCTTTACTTCCTCAGGCGTGCCAGTAGATTTCCAGCAGTATGAAGATGTCCACCTCCCTGCTGTGATTCTCAAGACCTTCCTGAGGGAGCTACCCGAGCCCCTCCTCACTTTTGGCCTCTACAGCCATGTTGTCAGCTTCCAGAGTGAGTTGTAACAAGAGTGTGCTCTATACACCCTGCATGTTGCATTGGCCAAAGACAAATCTTCCAAACCACCCTTATCTGTGAAAGGGCCAGTCCTGCACGGGATACCCCATGACAGCAAACTGTGCTTTCACTGGGATGCGTGGTGAGGTATTCATCTTTTGTGTGGAGAGATGAGAATTTCTCATGGGCCTGCTTGTCCCATCTCTCCTGCATTTTAGGTGTGGAGGAGGAGAATCGTGTGGACGTTGTTCGTAAAACACTCCAAAGTCTGCCAGAGGAAAACTACGAAGTGCTCCATTTACTGACAGCCTTCCTGGTGCAGGTGAGCTGCTCTGAGATTTGGAAGTTGTCGTCTAGTTCAGTTGCCAATGCCTTGCATCAGCTTTTTGCCTGCCTGCTCCCTCCTTCCCTTTGAGAAGAAATGAGTCTCAAGCTAGGAGATTGCCTCTCTCTACCTTATGTTCCTCTTATTTGGGGTCTCACGACTGAGAGGTGCAGGCAGGCATTAAGTCAGTGTGAGCTGTACCAGGGAGGCTGAAAGCTCCCCAAGGTGGAGATACGACAGCAAAAATAGCTGAATAGAAGACAGGACTAGGAGAGGGGTCACAGATCTACCCTAGATCATTTGGTTAGTGATGATCTAGACTGCAGAGGTACTGCCTGACAGTGCTCTTGGTCCTATTATCATATGGCCTGATTGTTGAGCCATAATGGGATGTGAGGAGTGGCAAGATGTTGCTCCTCACCTCCAGAGTACTAAAAATCATGTGCCATCTTCTGGCAGTGGGTCTTCAGCTTCTGCCTGCCGTCCTCCTTCCAGTTTACCTGGAGAGTCTGCCAGCTCTGGCTTTGGGGAGGGTAGAGGGCAGCTGCTCTGTCGTTCTGTAGGATTCACGATGGTCTCTTTTCTTCCCACGTAGGTCTCTGCTCACAGTGACAGAAACAAGATGACAAACACCAACTTGGCAGTTGTGTTTGGCCCGAATCTGCTGTGGGCCAAAGATGTAGCCATCACCCTAAAAGCCATCAACCCCATCAATACCTTTACCAAATTCCTGCTGGACCACCAGAAGGAGCTCTTTGAGAACGTGGAGGCCTGAATCCAGGCCAGCCCACTCCAGCACACTGTGCCCACCTTCCCACCTTCTTTCCCACCTTGTCTTGGAGCTGTGACCAAGCTGCCTCCAGTGCAAAGGGACCATTGATCCCCTGGGTGATGAGCAGAATGAGGGCTGTGGAGATGGTGGAGAAAGTGTAAGTAAGCAGCAGACCTCTTGCGTCAGGTGGGGATGGGAGCTGGTCTCCCGGCTGCTGGGTGGAGTCCTCCCCAACCTGCCAGTCTGTGCAGCTCCTCCAGGGCTCATCACCAGCCTGCCGCCCTATAATGACCCGCCTTCCTTTCCTCCTTCCCTCACCTGCCTTTTTTCTGCCCTCCTGGTCCCTTCCTCAGCAAAGATCTTTTTTGGTTTCAACTCCCAACGGCCCCAGCTCGCTCCCCTTGCCTCAGCTGGGCTACCAGGGCTAGGGCAGACTTGCTGGGTTCGTGGCAGAGGTGTTCTTGCTGAGTGCCATCTTCCAGCACTGAACATGCATCCTGCCTTCTCCCACAGGCACCTGAAGCACTGAAGGGAGCAGGCAGCCCTTGTGCTTCATGTAGCATCGTGCTCTGCACTTGCAAACACCTCTCCAGGCCCACGGTTTTGACCAGCAAGTGAAAGACAGGTTCACAGCACGTGGGCTGTGTAGGCCTGCCAGACTGCAGCACAGGGAAGCTGAATTTAGCCTGTATTCCTCTGGGCTCACCCACTCCACATATTCTTCAGCTTTTCCTGGGGTGAGGTTGCTCCTGTAGTTACCCAGCTCAGCTGTTTTTGTCCCTCCAGCAGCATTTCCAGCCTGGCTGGGACGGTTCGTGCCGGGCCTGGCTGTGCAGGGGTCTGGCTGGGGCCCTTTCCCAGACGGGAGGAGGTGCCCTGGTGGCACTGAGCTGCTGAACACCGTGAAGATCACTGCCTTGCCCTGTGGCAGCAACACGAGGCCTCTCGTACTCCTTCGGGCGTGTGTACCTGTGCTGCCAGGCACAGCCTGCCTTGGTGGTTCTTCTTTTTTCTTCAGTTTGAGCAGAACTTTCTCTAGCACAACGCAACAGTGAGCGTGGCCGTGAGGGGAGGTCTGGAGCCTCGCGCTGGGGTGCACCAGGCCTGGCTTACAGGTTTCTGCCCCAGTGCTGAGCTCTCGTGTGCCAAAGTTGTGAGGGAACAGCTATTCCATGCTGAGGGCCCTGCCCTCTCTCCTCCTCGGTTCATAGTTCCCTTGCATCCTGCCATGGAAGCCTCCTCAGATACATCCTGTATGCCCTGGGCATGCCTGGAGAAAACTGGGAGGTCTGGCGGCAGGTTTAGGGCAGGATGTGCCCGGTGCCTTCCCCAAGCAGGGCATCGCTGTCGGTTTGGGGTCAGCCTGCTGGTGGCCTGAGCTCAAAGCGATCCCTGCCCTTAGCCTGGGCCCGAGGGAGCTTCTGAAGCGGGGAGCTTCTCGCCTTATTCCTCTGGTGTTATTTACCTTTGTATCTCGTGCCCTGCATGCCTGGGCCAGTCCCACTCCCTGTTGCATCTGGCCCTGGGGACAAACGGTTCGGACCAAACAGAACTCATTTTTTTTTACAAGCTACTGGATGCTAAGTGGGGTTTGCCTCTTCACAGCCTTTCAGCCTGAACAAAAGCTGGTGCCCCAGCTGTAATGAAAGGAAGGGAGCTGTGAGCTGTGCTGCGGGGCTGATGGAAGCGGCTGCTTCTGCTAAGCGGAGGAGCGGGGCTGGGTGCCAACACAGGGAGCGTGGCGGGGCAGCACCCGGCTGGCTGGGAGGAGGCACAGCAGCTGGGAGCTGGGCATTGCTACGGCTGGAGCCAGAGGTGTGCTAGGGCAGGGCTGGGCCCCATGCCTTCTAGGTAGAGGGGATGTTGCCCCGAGGAGGCTGTGAGGTTGCCGAGTTTCCCTCCTTCAAGAGTAGGACTCTTCCCTGTTTGGCCAAGATAGGAGCTGCTGCAGTTAGGCTTTACCAGCGGGGAGACTCCTGCTCTGGCTCTGCAGCTGGCTCTGGCCTTGCTTGCATCTCCCTAGAGGAAAGGCAAACCCAGCTAACTTCTCCAGGGACAAACGAGCTTGGAACAGCAAGTGCCTGTCTGCTGGGGCACGAGGCCTTGATCCTACAGGCAGCTGCAGCTCTGGGCAGGGTGGCAGGTTGCAGCCCTCCGGGGCAGCAAGTGCCAGCCCGTGCCCGGGGGCCAGGAGCAGCCCTGGTGTAGCTCAGCTGCTCTCCAGGGGGAGAGCAGGGATCGCTGCAAGTGTCTGTGTTCTCTCTGGAGTTTGTTGGGTGGCTGTTTTTTCTCGTTTTGTTTTTGTTTTTTTGTGAATTTTTGAAATCCTGTTTCCTTTTTTTAGCAAAAAGGAGCCTGGTGCACCCCCTGCAGGCAGGGATAACAGCCTGCTCCAGGTCAGTGCCTGCAGGGAGCAGATTTGGAGGGTGTTCAGGAAGCTGCCACTGCTCGTGGTGGGAAGGTGCTTGAAAGTCCTGGAAGGGACCCAGTGTAAATATCCCCTTTCCTCCCAGGCTCCTCATGCGGGAGCTGCCAGGGGCCCTGGAGTAGGCACAGTAACCGGGGCTGCTTTTGCTTCTGCACTCTCCCCTCCTGAATGCCTTCTGTGGAGAGATCCCTCCTGTGATTTGAGCAGGGAACTGGCCTGGGCCTGCCCGCAGCCTCTGCCAGGTGGATGAAATCCCCTCGCCCTGGTCAGCCTCCTCGCGGGGAGCACCGCCGGCAGGGCACGGGCCTGGCCGGGCTGCTGCTGTCCTCTGCGTGTCGCTGGGGCCAGGATCTGCTGAGGGTGCCCGTCTTTGTCGTTCTTCTCCTCGTAGAGCTGCCCAAGGTCTCTGGTTTGTCTTTCAGGTTAGCGATGAGCCATTTCTCCCTGCGGGGATGGAGAATTTGCTCCGTTCCACACCTCTGCTTTTTAGCACCTAGGCCATTCCCCTCTGGGGTGCTGTCTTACCTGCCCCTGGTCACTCCCTGCTCCCTGCCCCAAGCTGCGCTGTGGCATCAGAGGTTTTGGGTAGTGCAGAGGGGGCTGCAGCCGTCTGGACGCCTTGTGGCAATGTCTGCAAATCTGACAGAGAGCTGAGCGCCAGTTTGGTCCCTGTTTCCTCTTTGAAGCACAGGGGCCCCTGTGCAAAATTTTTGGCTTTGCTTTTGTTGCTGGTGTTCCCTGCCTTCTTTTCTGTCGACGTTCATTAGGTGCAGGGATGGGGTTTTCACAGTGGTATTAAGTCACATTGTTTATTTCCTTCTAATCTGCACCGATCTTATATTTCACGGTTTGCACTTTTTGTATTTCAATAAAAATGGAAATGTAATCCCAGCTCCAGGTGTGTCTGTCCCGCGGCAGCAGCTGCAGCACCACTCCAAGAAGCAGAAGTAAGGCTGGCTGTGCTGCCAGCCACAGCCACGCAGAGCTGAGTGAGCACAAGATGCCTCGTAAGTGAGTAACGTGGGGAGGTAGGAGTACTTTGCGGGAGCATCAGGCTGGAAAGAGATCTAGAAAAAGAATGAAGTGTTGCAAGTTTGGCTCTCTCCTGACAGCAGGAGCCTAACCAGGGCTGGGCATCCAAGGTGTTACCTCCCTCTGGTGACGAGGCGAGTCATCTGCACAGACCTGCCCTCTCTGGGAGTAGCCAGGCGCTTCCCCAGGTTATCTTCTCACCGTGTGCCAGGGGGGAGCAGTCGCTGGCTCCCCAGTTAGGTTTATCATTTCTCTGACAGCCCACTGATGTGCGCAGCAACTCCTGTTGGTTTGTTTTGTGGGTCACTGACTCCTGCATGTATGGTGGTCTTGGGTTAGGGCCACTGCACCCCAGCCCTTGATGCAGAGGTGGTTAACTGGCTTTTCCTAAAGACGCTGTAGTTCCTGGTTAAATCAGGAGGTTTTTTGGCTCGTAGAAAGACTTTTACATCCCAAGTGATTAGTACAGCATAATAAGCAAAAGATACTGGATGTGGGAGTAGGAGTACAGAGAGCACTGGAACTAAAAGCTCTACCCTTGGGCAGTAGCAGGAGCCCTGGCTGCTTGGCTTGGTGTCTGGCAATGTTGATTCTGATGTTAGCACTTGCCATTATACAACAGCCTGCTGCTCTTCAGCTTTTATTACTGATTGTGTATCATTCAAGGCCCATGCTATCCCATTAAGGGCTTCCCCATCTTGCCAATTTGCCATCTACATCTTGGCACTGTTCAGTGGGACTTGTGAGAAGCCATCAGCCAGATACCAGAAGGCATTTTTGGCACCTGTTCACAAGTGCTAATTTGTGGATGGTCCTTGGGGTCTTTTTAATTAATTTATTTACCTGCTGTAACTGCACAGTATCTCATACCTAGAGCTGAAGAGGTTCCTTAACCTTACTACTTCTGTGGGGCCTTTTCATGTGGATGGTGCTTTTGGCTGTAGCCTGCGCAGTCACAGGCTTCAGTCTGTGACTGAGGCTGGTTAGCAGACAGCCGTGAGCTGCGTGCTACCTCCAAACAGCAGAGCAGCGAGCTCCTTCACCAGCATTTGCTGCTGGGATGCTCACACTAGTTCTTCCTGCATCTTACACATCTCTTCTACATCTCGTATCAGATCTAAATATTCCCATGCTCTTATTAAGTGTGATAGTAACAACCACAGAGCCCACACCTTCTGCTTTTTTTCTACCGCTCTAGGAGGTAAGTTAACATTTCAGCTGGGGTGGGACATCCAGGAAAGTCTGGATCTGAATAAGTCAGGACTTTTTCCCCCCGCCTGTGTACGGGACGAGGCAGGCACCTGTTTTGTTTTTTTCCTTGCTCTCTTTCTCCCTAGAAGGCAGCCTCACTGAGGTCCTGCTAACTACTCCAAACATAGCACACCCTAGCCCTGGTGGAGGCAACGAGCTTGCTCCATCCTGCACGCGGCTCACTGACGGTCCTTTTTCCTGAAGGAGAAAGATTGAGAGGCTGGGACTGTTCCAAAGTGGTCAGTAGATGTGGAGAAAAGCCTGTAATAGAGCAGTGCAGCACTCCATTGCTTACATAAAAGTTTTATTGGAAATTCTTCGAATACTTGAAGTACATTGGAGACTATTTCCAAAACAATACAATTCCCCTTCCCCTTCACCCAAAGTATCTGTAAAGCAGCAGCTATACACATGCTGTCTTCAACACAGAACTGAGCAGACACCTGCAAAAATAAACAGCCCCCATAACATAAGCTGTGGCAGGCTGCAGCAGCATCTAGCTCCTTCTTGAAGCAGAGCATTTACACAGTGGTCAGAGAATTCAGAGCCTACCTAGATGTAGCAACTATGTGTTGAAGCTGAGGAATGTCCAGAGAAGAGGCACATAACTCAGCCCTAGAGCATCTCTTTATTGCTGTGGCCATCCAGCTCAACACTAGCAGCTTATATAGGCAAATGTCCAGCCTGCTGAAGTAGAAAAGAACTGCCCCACTGAAGTGCTGCCTAATGGGATGTGGGAGCTGCAGCCACGTTAGGAACTGCAGCAACTGAGCGCAAGTACTTGGCTCAGGGGCCCTCCTGGGCAGGACTAGCAGAATGGCATGCCTTCTGCCGCCTCCCTGGCTTTTCGTTGTGACGAGAGGGGACAGCAGTAGCACTGGCTAGATGAAGTTCAATCTGTTCTAGGCTTCCCCCTGAATACAGTGTGAACCAGCACTTTTCCCACTCTGCTGCTTTGTGGCTCAGCTCAACCTGCCTGTACGTTAAGGGAAAGGTGACAGCGACCACCCCTACAAGGTGACAGGGACCAGCTTCCTGAGCAGAGACGAGAACCAGGCAATACCCTCGTTCCTTGTGTTCTGCACTCTTCTGATACCTCTTCTACCTGTAAAACAAGGTGGCTCTGGCTGTGGGGATCAAGTATTTGTTAAATCCCAGGTAACTAAAGTCCTCTATTAAGCCATTTAGAAACTTTAAGATGTCTGTGCACCTACTTTTGTGAGGCTACTGAGAAGCTGGATTGGGTGAGTAAGCTGGGTAAGTCGGGGTGGGTAATTCTCCTTCAGTACAGCTCTTATCTGGGCTTTTGGAGCTCACACGACCTTCACATGATGGAACGCATCACTTAACACAAAAGCCAGTAAAGTTCAAGCACTGCGTTGATCTGACCTTACAAGCTCTACTCTGAACTTGGTTCCTTGCTCTGCCAGGGGCACAGAGTTAGTGTTCTAGAGAGGAGCTGGGCTTCCCCTGTCACCTGCTAGCAATCTCTTTCAGTTAAGAATGCAGCAAAGCTGAAGAAGCTGCCACACCACACTAACTTGAAGGCTGGTTACTTAACCACTCTAGGGAAACTACGATGGTTCCTCAGTACTGAGAGAACAGCCTCACTTCTGGAGAAAGGGAAAGAACAAACATATATTAGGACAGTAAGGGGTCTTGCAATTGCTTGCTTGTTACACGTGGGAGGAGGAAAGAACCACGAGACCTACCTTATCTAGGTTTCTGCTTAGTGTCACTGCTGCTCCTCCCCTCCTTACGTCAGACAAAAGACACACAACAGCCAAACCACCCCGAGTGCTGCCAGCCAGTCACACTGCTAGTAGCCAGCTCATTACAAAAATAAAATTTCAGCTCATCGAAAGCCAGCTGATTAAAAAGTACCATAAGCTCCCAAAAATGTGCTTCTTTAAAGAAGCTGCCTTCTGAATGGCTGAAGAACACTGCAAATTCATCCATACCTATCAGAATACAGCTTTTAACCTAAGTCCCCACCACTCCACTACACTGCTGTGTGCATTTCATTGTATCAGTGGGCCCTGACTGGATGTAATGGAAACATAGTCCCCAAAGCAGAATATTATATTAGAATAATCAAGTCTGTCTTAGAAAATAAATATCTTGGATATTTTCCTGCAAAAGGAGACTCACTGGACAGGGTTCCATGGCACACATGCTGTCTGCAGTGATCCAGGGCAGAATGACCCGCACTACTACATGAAAACAACATCTTTTAAATATAGGTTTCTTTAAAAGCAATAAATATTTCTTGATTAAGATCATCTATTAACCATAAAGCAGAAAAGTTTGCACGGGTTAGAGGAAAGAATCTTGGACTAAGACTCCTAATTACATTAACCCTACAGAAATAGGATTCCTAGTATTTACAGTTACATTTCAAAAGCAGAGACTATGAATTCAGCATCATCACAGCTGCTACGTGCAGGCTTGTCAACACTGGTAAACTCAGCACGGCTGAGTGGCAGTACACTCAGGAAGGAAATGTGGAAAGCACTTCTGCAGTTCCACTCCTGCTTATCAGCGAGCATAACAGAAGGCCTCACAAAACGACTGCGTGGAGACCCAGTTCCTCAGAAGCAGGAAAACAAAAGGTAACTTGTGTTACGCAGGTCCCAAAGCCGACGGCTCTCCCTGGGCTCCAAGCGCTCACACTGAAGTCAGGCCAAAATGCCCCATTCTGCGGAATGGATGTCCTGGACTTAGAACTGCTGATCTGCTGAACTCGCAGACCTTGGAAGTGAGCCAAAGCTTTCTATGCTCTAACAGGATCGAAGACTGTAGGAAAAACAGTCTGTTAGCAAGAAACTAGGTCGAGGGAAACTTACACCATGGGATCTTTGGAGGAAACACATGGCAACTTTTCACAAAGCCCCTCCACACAGGACAGACTGAAGAGAAAATGAGTTTCATACATTGGAGTTTGACTTCCTGTGTACCTACTGGTCATAAAGTCAAAACTGAAGACGAACAGGAAGAGCGGTCCAGAACTATGCAGAGGAGTAGCTGAGGGAAACCAGCAGGTGAGCTGTATCTGCTGTTAAAGAGCAATCAAAGAAAGCTCACTTGATGGAAGGAAATAGTCAAAGTGAGACAGAAGGCAGAACAGGGGTGATAGAGATATTTGTTGACATTGTTCTCCAGGATGCCTCGAAGAGGAAGAACTGCTGCAGCAAAACTGGAAAACACCTTCACTGCAAGGTTTCTACAAAGGCATCAAACTCTTTGACATTTTTCTCATGGACTGCCAACTTCTCTGGTAATGAGTCCTGTAAAAGCAAAGAAGGGTGCAGATCAGGACTCACTAACAGCAGATAGTGCATGCATTTACAGCTTCCTTCTATGGTAAAAATTCCTTATCTAAGTCATCCAACCCCTCTCCACTGCTCTGGGCTCCCCTTCCCACATGCACAGGAGTCCTCTGGTAGGATCCAGCAAGTGACCCTGAGAAGGGCACTCTGCCCAGGGATTGTTTATTCTGCAGGAAGAGGAGGTGCACTAGGGCCTAGCCTTGTGCAGTTCCTCCAACAGATGGAGCACAACAGCCTGCTCAAGTCACTGCCTTCATCAAGGCACTTGCAGCACTTCGCCTTTGGAATTCATTTTTCCCCACAGTATGTTACAGTGGCTGCAAATTCAGTACTGCGCTCACCCAGACAACTCTTTCACCAGGATTTTACCTCTGCTCAGGCTGCAAGATCAGGCCTAGTCTGCCACTAAGCCTGATGCAGCAGAAGCAGGATCGGTTCTGAGGGATTAGTTTTGGGGGTCTCAATGACAACCACAGCAAGCAACCACAGGCAGCAACTTTTAGCTTGAAAATAAACATGCAAGCTTCAGAGCCTCAGATGTGCCACAAACAAATCTTCATTTCTCTGGAACATATTAATGAGGGACCCCCACTTTGGGCAGGGCCTCTCTTCTGAGAGGATGCTACTTCTTTCAAACTAGGAATAGGGGGAGTACTATAAAGAACATACAATGCCCACAAACAGAAAATTCATGGTTCCATACCAAATCCTCTGCCATGGACTGAGCTCCTATGTCAATGGAGAGGCTGCTGAGTTGAGGGGGGTTCTGAAACTCACGGTAAAATGTCCCCAGGTCCATTGGAAGGATGTCGTCTTTTGAAAATGCTGGTTTCTAGAATCAAAAACACTGCTGTCAATTCTCATTCGGAGACACTGGCTTCCCTTTTACCATGAACTTAGGTAAAGATATTACCTGCTATAGGTCACCATCTTGGTATAACAACTCTTGCAATATTGCAGATTAAATAACTGAACAGCTCCAGCTTTAGACCCTGCCTAGGCCAAGATCAGTTTGACTGAGTACTTGGAAGGAAGCAGTTCCTTGGAAGCTAATTCCTTTAAGCATTGGAGAGGACAAAAAGCCCAGATGTTGATACGAACTATAAAATTATTTCATCGGTAGCTGCTGGTACTGTGTGTCAGTATTATTGCAGTTCTGGGACTGACCAGCTCTATTTGGGAGCAGACAATCATGGATATTTTCCCCCCAGTGAAAACAGCTCTTAAACCATTTGCCATGACACCAGCACATAAAGCCCACCTGCGGATGCAGCTGTGTGAGAGCACTGATCAGGGCACTTACAAAGTCAATCATAACGAAGTCATCGTGGGTGTTCCCTGTGCTGCTGCCACTGGAGCCCTCTGAGTGTAAGCTGCCTTGTAGAGGAGATTCAGCTTCTGGGGAGTCAGGAGGATTGACCTGCCCAAGAAAGCAAACACGGTGAGTACTGATCTTATGATCACATCTGCATATTTTAACAGTGTGGGGACAGTTAGGAGGTTGGACCATAAGCACGTGCTGCAGAAGGGGCAGCAAAGATGTGCTTGAACATCGAGAGACCCCAAGACTCAGCACAGGAGATTTCTTGAAACCAAGTAAGCTTAACTAGTTCCTTTTTCAAAAATAAAATAAGAACACCCCCTTAAAAACAAAACAAAAAACACCATCACCAACAAAAAAAATACCAGAAAGTATATTCAAGGAAGGGAATAGCATGGGCGTTGCATGAGAGGTGCTAAGAAGGTACATACTGTATTTCTGAAGGGGCTTACCATAGGGTCATTATCTTCCAGCTCAACATTCTTGGGAGCAAACATGGCAAAAGGAATGTCTAAGTTGGCCATGGTCACCTGAAAAGATTCAGCAAAAAGAATTTTACTGAGATGCTCCGCTCACCCAGCACAGAAAAAGCTACTGAAAGTCTTTGCCAGGCTTACTAAAAATTGCCCAAGATCACATCATCAGCTTGGCAGGAGGCTGACCACCTCATTTAAAAGGCATGAAATAGATTGCACTCAGCTGACCTAATACACATATTTTGAGGTGGGATTTCACATACACCTCTTATACAAGACAGATAAGGATTAATGCACTGCTAAACATTCAAGCAAACCCTCTTCGTCCATCCAAAGAGCCTAGAAGAGGGCTTAAAAAAAACTTACTTAAAAGCAGCTTTAGCAACTGGGCAGATCCCTAAGATGAGCTTCCTAAATGCTTGGTTACTTGTGATGAACTGGTCTATCGCACAGGCTTTCTAAGAAAGGAGGCTTGCTGCCAGCTTCTCCAATTTATGAACCTGTGGTAGTAGCAGATCACTGTAGGACTGCAGTGGGGTATGAAGTCTTCCATACCCAAACAGGGTGTTGACAAAGTAGGGCAAATTCAGCAGCTGCCACATCCCAAAAGGATTTTATGAAAAACATGCCTGTGACAAGACCCTGTAGGCAAATGTTGCAGGCAGAAATACGCACACACAGGCTCCTTGACCACCCTGGCATTGGGGTGCTTTTTTCCTTGGTGTAAGATGGGAGAACCAGAGTACAGTGCCCTCAGAAAATGAACTGCCAGTTACCTGGTTAATGGGTTTGTTGACAAAAGCTCCCACTTTCCGGATAAAGATGGTCTCCAAAAGGTCATGTGGGGAGCCACACTTCCCTTCACTGCTGTTTGATACTGTTTCTGTGTCCTCACTGGGAAAGGAGAGCAAACAAGTGACTCATGGCTCAAACAATACAGACAAATCACATGCTGTGAAAGACTCCTCCATTTTTCTGGATCTACTCCTAGTATTAGAAAGGAGAAGAACAGAAATCTCTGTCCTTGTTTCCCACCATCCTCTTCAGTCATCAGCACAAAAGGGGACTGGGACACTTGTGGACTTAGATATTTTTTTTTTATTATTATTATTATTTTTTTTTATATCTGGAACAGAGCTAGTTAGTTGAATGAAAAGGCCAACTGACTTGGAACAGTTTTTTCTTTCTTGGAGAGGGACTTAACTTCAGAACACGTATGTTCAGAGCTGTTCCTACTCATCACTCCTATTTTTTCAGAAATCTGTCAGAAGGTGAGGGCAAGAACCAGAATTTTATCAGTCATTCTGGTTACAGAGGCAGCAGTCTAATGTGTCAGAACAGCCAGTGCCAGCATGGTTAATTCTCTACGTGGCTACTGTTTATTTCTATGGCCTGTTTACTTTCCTACCACAAGTATTTGGAAATTTAAAACATCAAAGAAAAAGGTTGAGTCTTCTGGCACAATGACTGTTTACATAAAGTACCCAGAAAAGTGCTAGTGCTGTTATGATTTGTGGTTTCCTCATAGCAAAATCTCTGCTTAACATATTGACTCAGAACTATGTGACCCCAAGAGACACTTCATAAGAAATGAATATGGTGACCAAAAAAAGGACTTAATTAGCAGAAAGGGAGTTGATTTAGGACAGTTTGAGGCTGCATTGTTTAAGTAACTTTGTGCCTGAAGTTTCTTAATGTTGTACATAGATTTGCACTAACTACAACTATTTTCCACAACAATTCTCTTTAAATCTCTTAAGAATTTAAGATTCACTTGTGAACTTAGTTCACCTTGTTACTTCACAATCAGCAAAACCAGTACAGAGCTTAAAAAATACAAACTGTACAATAAGGTTGCAATAACAGAAGGCACAAGCATGTTATGGTGACCAGCAGCTCTAAGTAGATGGGTGAGATCATTGTTTGGGGCAAGGCTGAAGAAGTCCCAGTCAGAGAAAGCTGCTCACTCTTTTAGGGGTAGGGGAGAGAAGACGAGAGTTATGCTACAAACAATAACTAAAAGGGGGAAAACACGAAGTTTTATGTTAACGTGATTCTAAATGGGTTAGCACAAGCGGTGATTCATCTAAAACCAACCTACCTACTAGAAGGAGTAGCAGCTGAGTAGTGGACTCCATCTAGCGGGGTGCACATCCGCTCTTGGTCAGCTTGGGTGCCATGTGCTGGCTGGCTAGGAACTGGGGGCACTCCCCCCTCTTTGCCTGGACCAATCAGCTGAGATGGAGAGGAACGATCAAGTTAGACATCTCAAAATCAGTGCCACAACGCAGGGCAATGCAGAGCAGATTCCGACAGACTGGGACTAAACTGTGTTTTTTGGCATATGACTTGGGTTCTTGCCCCCATGAGATGACATCAAGTAGATGGTGAGCACCTCAGTACAAACTCTTGTTCCCTTCCTATTCCTCTCCACTTCAGGCCTGTTCTATAGGGGAGGGCTCTCTGTCCATAGGCCCTCTGCTTATGGAGAGGGGAGGAAATAAAAATAAAAAATCCTATCTTCTTACTACCATCACTACATCAGCAAAACTCTAGTGCAGAAGCAACATTACAGGCAGAGATAGACTTCTGTCAACTTAGCTGACTTTGTCTGATGCGTGGATGCAAATACACCAATGTGGACTGCCAGCGTGTCCTACAACACCAAGCTCTGTGCTGCGCTTGGAGACTCACAGTGGCAGCAGCTCTGTCAGGCAGCCAAAGTTTGGAATTAGTGCCACACTGGTGCAGGCAAACAGGTTTGGTTCTGCAAACAGGTCTGGCCTCTCTTAGCACAGTTTCTCTACGTGACCTTTACCCTACCATAGCACAGTCAAGGATGTTGGGGAGCCAATTCCTAGCTTCTGTGCAAGCTGTGCTTTCCCTGTATTTACCCTAGATTCTTTTCATTCCTGACAGACAGGACACCAACGCATGCACTAGTTTCCAGGCCTCTCTCAGATGTAGAGGTGACGTAATTGTTGCAGTACCAGCCATGCTTGTTCTTCTACCCTCTACAAGTACCTGGTGAGGGTGCGCAGCATTCAAGCCACCAGCAAAGATTACGGGGTACCCCATGTCAGCTGATCCAACTCCCAGGGCAGCAGGCTGATAGGAAAGACGAGAGCTGGAAAGCTAAGAAAGAAGAGAAAAAACAAGGGCAAGGGGAGAGGAGAGAGGAAGGGGAAGGGGAATGCCCCACAGTCTGAATAATCAGTCACTGAAGAAGGAACAGGAGAAGTCAGAGGCACAGCACGGTGTTTCAGGCTGGCAGAAGGATGCTAGATTTTCATTAGTCACTTGCAGAGGTCATTACTTTGAAAAGTTCTTATTGCAAGGGACAAAGTTAGGGCCTCGACAAGAAAGCAAGACTGGTTTCCTACACATACAAGAGGCTATGTGAGGTACGGCTGACATTCAGTCACAGGGCAGCTCTGCAGGCCTGTTTCACATACTTCACGAGATACTGTTTTATTTTCCCAAAAAGCAACTGTGCTATCAACTGAACCCCTTTCCACTGCACATGAAAATAGCTGATCTACAGGAAACTGACTGATGAGAAGCACTTTTATCCAAATGAGGCTAGTTAAGCTGAAAGGAGCAATCTTTTCTCAAAGAGCAGGTACAGTATTGTTAGTATTTTGCTCTAGAGATATCCAGCAAACTTGACTCTTTTTGAACAACTCACATTGCCTTGAAGATTTTACATGCATCTTCCTGGAGAAGTTTCTTAAGGAATTTATGTGAGCATTGCTCACTGATATTACCTCTGTTTAAGAAATACTCAATATCTACAGCCACGCTTCTCCATTCTTTAACCACTTTTTCTAAGCTTTGTAGTAGCCAAGCATTCCTACTTTTATTTGTTTATTTAAATATTTCTCTGTCCTCTGTTGTGAGACTCACTCAAATATGAGGAATATGACTTTAGACAGACCTGTGAGATGTAAACAAGTAACAGTAATTCAGGTCTTCACCAAGTGTTACTCATAACCAGGAAGACAGATGGAAGTGTTTGTTGTGCTTTTTTCTCCTTCAAATTAACAGCATCTCTGTTTTAATGACTAGTGCAGGTTCTAGGGAATGCCACCTCCTTCTCAACCCCTGACCAGCCTGAAAAATCTATGCTGTGCCTTTTTCTTTTTTTAAACAAAAACCAAAACCTTGTTCTCCAGTGAAGACCCTTTTAAAACCTTGCAGAAAACTCCTCTTTCTCCTGTATCAAGTTTTACAGGCTGCTTCCTGCAGGACTGCTGCTCAGTGCAAAGATTCCAGGTGGGTTTTATATTTAGAGCACACTGGTTTTGCAAACTGTTAACTGGTTACTTGACCATATAACATACCTGTCCCGTTTGGGGTTGACCAGCCTGTCCCATGTACAACAACCATTCTGCATTGTCCCGTTTGTACTTTCCTGTATTTGTTCTGTCATGCCAGTACTACCTGGCCATGTATAACATATTCGATTGACAACTCACTTGATGTGAAAAGGCCAGTCCCATCACTGGGACCTTCAGGGTGTCCGTCACGACAGGAGGAGGGGTCTGAAAATGTGCCTTTGTGACAGTAAAAACACACTGTGCACAAACACAGACACACAGAGGAAACAAGGAAAAGAAAGAGTGAGAGGGGGAGAGAGAAAGAGAGAGAGAAAGAGAAAGAAGGACTTCAGAGAAGAACTATAAAGAGTTGGATGAACTGAATGCTAGTGAGGAGTGTTTGACTGCAGCAGCCACGCCTCCACATGGAGCGGAATTCTCAATATTGCCAGAAACACGTTCAATTTATAAAGAACTGACTGCTTTCCAATCTCGGTGAACCACTCCACACAGGTAATATTTAAGACTCCAGTGAACACCAACAGAAAGTAACTGCCAGAGACTCTGTCCCACAGCTAATTAGACCTGTTACCAGCCAATTAGCAAGGAGAAGCCTGAGTGGTTGCCAGAAAAAGCCAAGAGCAATTTTGTTTTGGAATGTACAAATCACACATATTTCCATACTTTCCACCCATACACACTCTTAGTCTTCCAGTATTCGCAAGGGCAGCAGGGATTGTATCTCTGCATGTCTGTGCTGCACCCTAAGACTAAAGAGGGCCCAGACTAAGGGAAATACAAACGTATCGATGTGAAGAGAGAGCTCCTTCACCAGCACTGACACTCCAGAAGCAAACACTGTCTTACAGAGACTGCTCACGCAAAAAGGGCAACCCAGGTCTGGTTTAGTCCTATACCTTGTAGCAGTCATTCTCCTAACAGCACAGAATTATGACAAATTGTTTCTGGGTATTACCTGTGGCCAGGTTTTCTCATGAATTTGGGGTACTTTACAAAACAACAGATACAAGCTCACAGGGAGAAGGTTTATTTCCTTGTATCATGCAGGCTAGACCTCATTTCTACTGAGAAGGCAGTAGAAAGAGCTTTGGACAGTCTGCCTATAGGCTGTCTACACCACACAGTTTCCAGTATTCTCCTAAGCATTAAGTTGTAAATAGAAAATTGGAGAAAGAAATTAGTTTTCCCCCTCCAATTTTCTTTAGAAACCACAATGTCAAGACAACCATACAATTCTAACTGTGGTAAAGAAGACTGGCAGTTGCTTTATAAATAAGCATACAGCATATGGTAGCTATGAGCCACAAAAAAGCAAGAATGTAGGCTCATACTTGATGTGAATCCTTGAGGTTCATCTGGTTTCATAAAGCTTTTTCCCTCAGTGACAGCAAAGCTCCACGTCCCCTGGGGAAATGTCAACTTCAGTGTATTTACAAACATTCTTACTGTTAAGTAACACTGGCATGAGCAAGCCAGTGGAAATTTCCTCATGACCTTACTGCACTTAGCTTGCTTTGTGAACAGGCAAGACACAACTCTGCCACAAACCCATCTCGTCAGCTGTGTATCCTGGAACAGGAAAAAAACTTTATTCCTTCAGACTTACCATGAGTGCTGGCTGATCACTTCAACATTGCCTGAGGCTCACTGCCTGAGGTCCTGTCACCCAAAAGCTGCCAGTTGGCACAAAAATGCTTCCTAAGAAGAGCTCATTTCTAGCTAATTCATACAGTAGAATGTACTCTGCTAAACCAATCATACTGCTTCCTCTGAAGCAGCAGAAAGACCCATAGCAAATTCTTTCGATTTGGAACCACATTGCAATTGTACTTCATTCTGCATTTCACATCCAGAGCAAAAGATATTTACAGAGTCTTTAGATTGTCTTTAAAGTTCAGTAGAGCCATCTGCTTGGCTGGACAGCAAGGCGAAACATACGTGAATATTTAAAATCATAGGAAAACAGCAAAGCTGGCCAAGTCTTCAAAATACAGAATTGTGGAGTCAGATATATATGGACAGGAGAAAAGGGAGTAATTGGAGTTCCCGTTTTTCAAGATTCAGAAGGCATCCATTTTCTTTTTATTTTAAAATCGAAACTTCAATAAAATTTGCATGGGTAGGTAGAAGTACAGAGAACTGTATTAAGTCCTTAGTTCAACATGACGACCCAGTTTATTTGCTGATACTTACTCCTGCTGCCCAAACTTGTTTTAGATGGTCCAACAAAGGCTTTTGTCTTTTTTCGGATTTTCCAGACTGCTGTCTGGAAAATATGACTGTGCCACATGCATCTTCCTGATAATTCAGTGGTTTTTTTCTCAATATCAGCCTGTTACCTCTACCTAAGCTACCTGGCATTGATCCCTTGAATTCCTGTTTTCGCAGTACCAGTATGTGTATGTATCTAGTACACTGCTATCTTCTTCAGTCATGTCTTAGACCAGCTAAAGGAGTTGGTTCTTTTGGTCTTTCTCAGTAATTCAGTCTTCCTAGTCCTTTAGCATCCTGTTGAAATTAGTATCTAACTAGGTTTTACTCAGAAAGCAATCAGAGTAAGAAGCTTGCACATTAAATTTTAATTAGCAGCAGGAGGCTGCATGTTTGCACAATACTTGATGTAGGAGTCTGCACACTACACTAACAGTGATTGTTCTTCCTAAGAATAAAAAGAGCCTGTTTCCTCTTACCTGAGATGGAGGAGAGGTGGAGAATGATGTGGTACACACTTCTTGGGAATCTTCTACTGAGGGGTATACCGCACCGTTGTCCTCACCAGCTCTAAAGTAGGAAGGGAAGAAAAACATCCTAACTGGAAATATTCCACACAACTAACAAATAGCAAAACACACTGGGACAAACGCTGCAGGGAAGTTGAGAGTATTTGGGTGGAGTTGAAAGGAGAATTATTAAGGGCTCTCATAATCTACTTGGGAGAACTGAGGAAAACAGGGTATGAAAATGTTCATTTTCCCCAGAATTATCTTAAGAGCTTCTCTTCTACCCACAAATAGAAACATAACCCTGTATGTTTTTGTTAAAAACAAACACTAAAGAAAAGGTTTTCTTAAACACTAAAAGTTTTTCTTATATCAGCTAATGCTACAAGCTTTTGTGTTTACTGAACCACTCTCAGAAAATACCTCCAGTCCTATTCTGAGTGCTCTCACAAGAACTTTGGACAAACCTCTCATCTACAAAGAGAAATTCACCTTTAATCTTTCTCTATTAGAAATCCCTGGAGCTGCATGCCTCTGGACATGGAGTTCTACAGCAAGAGTAACTGTTACTCTTCTAAACTCATGAAGACAGCCAAGGTTAAACCTCTTCTGTCTCCGAGTGTTTCTGTAAGGAATTTGGTAAAGGAATTCTGTAAGGAATTTGGCTTCATGCACTCAATATTCTAGACACAAATGTTGCCTTTCCTTACATGCTCAACCAGATCAATAGGATTGACCCTAATCCTCCAGTCTCCCTTCCCATGCAGTCAGTGGAAAAGGCTCTGTATTTGGGCATAACGATGCCTTCACCATGGCCCATGACTTCACTCAGCATTTCCTCACCTGTAATTGCAGGGGTGCATGGGCGAAGAGCTGGGATAGGGACGGTCCACAAAGTGATCAATGATAATCCCCATGATAGGAGGGGTCCTCTCAAACTGCCTGCAAGGCAACAAGCAATGGCATTATTGGAAAAGCTGCTTTTTCTCTTTACTGCATCCCAATTCATGGTACCCTCACAGAGAGCCTAGTGTCTAGAAACGGGACCAGAGCATCTTTACAGTTCAGCCCTCCAACTCCAAGCAATTTGGAGTTCTAGAGCCTGACTCAGGGCTACCCAAATACTCTGCTTGCTGCAAGACTGGAGCATTAGGGAATATTCTCCATTAAGGTGAATTTCAGCAGGAAAGGATAAGCAGAAGGGAAAGATTTAGGGGCGTATAATATGAGGAGTTTAATACTATGTTATTGTGAAACAGTTTGTGGTATGATCCCATTTTCTCACCTGGTTGACATGAAAGCAAGGTTGATTCTGTAGGCACAAGACAAAGTGATGGTGCCAACTGGGGTACCCACTGTCCCAACACGGACTGTTTGGAAACCTGTAGGGTTAAAGAATGATTATCAGTTCTACTGATTACACAGAACCTGATTATTTATGTTCCTTACTGCCTTCTTGTATGGTCTTATTTCTATGGTGTTTTCATTATCCCTTGCAATCTCATCTCCAAACACACACACGCACACACACAACCTTTATCAAAGCAGGACTAGGTTGCCTTGCTGGCAGGCTTCATCTACAAGACTACTGATGTTGTTTCTTATCTTGGTCTCATATATTGCTCTGAAATGCTTCTTGATCCTGAGTAGATCACTATCTCCTTTACTGGTTCTGTGCTTTATAAACATACCTTCATATTCTTCTTTCAATTCTGGATCACTAGAGTCAAACTGGCAATCATTCTAGATTTGTCAAAGCACCACATTGTACCTGCCACGTTATGACATGACCCTTTACCAATCCAGATAAAAATCATGTCTAAACCTCATGCTTTACATTCCTTGTGGCACTTAGGAATAGTAACAAATGTGTCACCAGCACAGAAAACAGTTCTGCTCTAGTTTGTGTGTGTTGCCTAGCCATACCTTCTCCCAAGCCGCTCAGTTGCACTTCACCAAAATATATCCTGAAAGAAAGAAAAAAAATCTATTAGGTCCAGTGGGCACATAAGTCTAGTATACGTCTCTATTACTTATTTAATTCTATGAGTTGAACAGTTGGAACCACTTTTCCTCTTTAGGAAAAAACATAAGCAGCAGCTAGAATGCCCATCTCAGCCTTCCAGCTACTTCAGAGGAAGACATGCCACATAAAATGGAAGAGAAAATTGTAGTTGAGTCTAATCAAAAATATTTCTTTAAGTTTAAAATGTCTGTGAATGAGGCTGTAAGGTGACACACAGTTCAAAGTTCTCTTTAGTGCTCTTCAGTAGTAGTTAAATCCAATTCATTTGAATTTACTGTCACTCATCCCTTTTTACCACATTTATAGTTGCTCTATGCAAATCTATTTTTGTTTCTGCTATTCCAGATAAGGAATTTCATATTCCACTTCACCTGTACAATATCACATATTCATGGCCTTGTTTCCTTGAGAGTCTGTAGGCTGGAGTTACCCTGGTTATAGCAAGCAAAGACTTCAGTAGCAGAGACAGCCTGTTGTATACGGTGTATGAAACTTTGATTTCTTTGTCACACCTGTAGAACACAAAGGAAAAAATTAGGAGTAAGAAGGCAAATTTTTAATCAAAATGAGTCTGGGCCAATTCTTTCATGTCAGTTTTATTGCCAAAATGACAAAAATAAGGTCCCAATGCAGTTTGCTGTTATTGACCAATCTGCTAAGAGTCCTACTTCAATCTAGTCACCTGTTGTAGAATTATTGAAAAATGCGATGCAGCCTGGTACTAGACAGAAACATCTTTAGAATATTAGAAAAAAATGTAGTTAATGAGCATATGTACTCTTGTATCTCAGGAGGTCTACTAATTATAATGGAAGAATGAACAAAATTACTATTTTCTTTTCTTGACGCTACTATTAAACAGCTTGACAGCTGCACTAGACAAAGAGGCAACTTCCCTCTGAAGTGTCACAGGCCACACAGCCAATTATGTGCTCATTCACCAACATGGATCGAGCGCTTCCCCATTTCACAAGCTAAAACAAACAAATAGCAAACACAAAAAAAGTGTGAAGAATGCACTTACTTTTCATTCATTTCTAGACACCAAATCTCTAGCTCCATGGAATCCCCCTGGATCAGAGAAAGATGGCAAACAAAGGCTCATTTCAGAGAACAATTCTTTTCATATCTCATCAATAATCAGCAACAACCGCACCTCTCAGTACACACAGTTTCTCCCAGTTCCCACTTTCTTACAATGCAACAATAGAAAAAGGTGCACTGGAAGTCTCACCAAAAAACTTGATCATCTGAGGGAATGCCCTCCTCAGAATGGCTAAGCTCCTCATGGGTTATGAAACTAAGTTTTGCTGCTCTGCCATTTGTGTGTTTGGCTTCAGATACTTGCAGTGTATTGTTTTTGTCAAGCAACGCATTTTATTAACGCATTACCTAACTTCATAAATGGAGATGCTTCTGCATTATTTTGGGCTAAAAGGTAAGAGCTCTGGAACGTGACTTAAGATTCAAGTAAAAAAAATAAATTAAATCACCATCTATTTTAACTCAGTCCTCACCTCTGAGGTTTTGAGAGAAATCTCCACACACATGGACCGTCCAACAGCGGGCAGCTGTCCTGCCAAGGCTTTCTTTGCTTCATGAGTAACCTCTGGTATATCTTTGATGGCCAAATTGAACTGCAGAATGAAAGAGATGAATAAATTTTTGCATTTCTTTGAAAAACTGCCTAATAGTACACTGCAGAGGCCTATATATAACATACTAGGTCAGTGTCCATTGAAATATTTATGAAACAGAAAATTCCCAGATTGGCTCAGGCTTTTCATATTTGCAAACATTTCCTTGGCTGCTAATTCAAGTGTTTTTCTTGATCCTGCTGTAAAAAACTTGTTCCTTTTCTCTCACTTGCGTCATACATTCACCCACAGAGTATCTTGTGTCTCTCCAATTTTAATAAAGCCCATCACTTATACAGTCCTGAGCTGCAGAACTGCAAACTTCTGACAGAAGAGAACTCATCACCCCATCCCCAGCAGATCTTGGAAATGTGCCCTAGTCAGCTGGCAGGAGCTGCTGAGAGGTGTCATTTATCTCTCCTCTAATCAGCCCTTAGAGAGCCTAGAGTGACACGCTGCATGTCAACAAGAAAAAAAAATGCCAATCAACATAATTGAATATAGTAGCTGTTATACGAATAGTTATTACAGCCTGCACAAGACTGAAAGAACCTTATTGTGTTCTCAACACACAAAAAAACAAAAACAGAAATGGAGCTGCTTTACAAAACGTGACTTTACCCAGTCAGAGCCTGTTGGGGAGGATGATGATCGGGTACAGATCTTCTCTCCAAGTCGGGCCTGGACAATTACTTGTACCGTCTGAAATAGAAAGGACAAAATCTGAGCTCCTGAGCTCAGCAGAGTTCAGAACCTCACCGATAAAAAAGTAAAAAATGAAAGGGCTGACCAAAACGTAGAGAAGTAAAGTTTGCTAATCTTCAGGTATAATCATCTTAAATTATTACATGCAACTGCTAAACGTATTTCAGCCAGAAAATGATTTTAAGCTGACCCTTCTTTGCTAGAACATGAAATGACTAAGTTGGTTTTGTGATCAGGAGTTGCATAGCTTCCTTTATGACTGAACCAAAGTTCACAGTTATATCCTGAACCTGGACACACAAACAGACGTCAAGCCATTCCGTATGTTTATAACATATCCACTGCCGGAGTTTCTACTTGCATCTTGCAAGGCCAGGAAGTAAAATCTAGGTACCAAGTGAGGCCAAGTTTTATAGTTACATGTCAGCATTAATGTAGATAGGGTGAAAAGGAAGTTTCGAGCCCAACAGAAGGTACTGCCTAA
Source organism: Netta rufina (assembly GCF_964035555.1). Taxonomy (NCBI): domain Eukaryota; kingdom Metazoa; phylum Chordata; class Aves; order Anseriformes; family Anatidae; genus Netta; species Netta rufina. The sequence goes on along the minus strand of NC_140128.1, from coordinate 33,636,054 downwards.
CTGCAGGGTGATAAGTTGACAGGAGCCCCGCGCTGACAGAGCTGTGATGTGCCTGCCACTCATTCCATGGCTTTTTTCATAAACAAGAAAAACAGAGGGATTTACACATATGAGAAAAAATTACCTTTAGAGCAAAAAATTTGATGAACTTGTCCAGGTCCTTCCTGTCCTGGGAACTGAGATCAGTGTCCATTGCATATGGCAATCTGAAATATAGCACAGGCAGGGGGATGAAATCTTCCTTCAGCTTTCTGTCTGGCGTTTAAGACTTCAAAATATTTTGCCATTTGAGGCTACTTCAAGAGAAATATGTAAGCACCAAACACCTGTTAAAAGACCAACATGCTAAGAACTTTGAACTTTTTAAAAATTCCCGTGAATAATGATATATACGGTCCACATAAAAGGTACTAGGGAAAAAAAGTAACAAAATAGGGGTCACGTAAAACTGGGTAGATTTTCTCTAATTTTGCTAGTTTAATTTTAAAACAAAACAAAACACCCACCAACACCACACTGGGTTCTGTATCAAGCTGTCCATCAGACAGGGCAGTCTTGGCTTCAGAAACAAGATATTCTCTGTTAACAGTGCTGGTCAAAACCAAGCCACATTGTTTTTTCTTGAGTCTGAAGTTCTAAAACCAGTATCCAGGTGTATTTCAGCAGGTACCGAAATCTGTATAACAAACCATTGCTGGAATGGGCTTCTTTACTCCCAGCAAACAGTATTGACAGTAAATCTGTACAGCCACAAGTGCACCTACAAGCAACCCAAAAGATATATTTTCTCAAAGGACAGACCACAATGCCACCTGCACTCCTTGACAGCCTCAGATGCCAAACACTCAGCTCCCACAATCACGCCAGCTTGATTTTCAAAGTATTACCGATGGTTTTAGCAGCGCCGTGGGACTTGCACAGTGCCTGAAGCCAGGCCGGCCAAGCTACTAAGCAGATTTCTGCCACCATCACCTCACGTGGTCTGGGATAAATGGCAACTTCCCTGTCTCTCAGCTTCTTCACGTCTAAGTTAATAACCATACAGAGATCGTGGGGAGGACTGCCTTAATTAACCGTTTTGATTGTGCTTTTTGCTCGTAAGCCTTCAAAGTATCAATTCATTCTTAATTCCTGTTGCTGTTTTGGCTCTGAGACAGCTTGTCACCCCGAAGTGCCTCGTCCAACATCACCCGCACAGGGACTGCGCTGCACAGGGCAGGTTGGGGTCCCCAGGTCAGTGGGCGAGCAGCGGGTGTGCGAGGTCACTTCACCCAGCGTCGAACCTCTGAGCAATGCCTGAACTTGCAGCAGGACCGTAGCGTTGAGAAGGGCTGGGTATGTGACTTAATACAACTTAAAGCTTAGCCAAAGGGGCCAATAACCCTGATCGGACAGAAAATATCATATAATCTTTCATGGCTACGCACATCCAGAAGTTCTACTTGAAATATTTCAATTAATAGAAGTAAACGCCTATTCTAAGTAATGCTGCTACATGAGAGCACTGCAGTTAACAGGGCCGAATGCTGCTTTCTGCATGACTCGATAAAAACAAAGCCGAGCACCTAGTGTGGTGGGAAGTTCCTGGGCTACATTCATAGGGCACCTCCCAGCACTCCACCTCTTTTATTATATATTATGACTTGAAAACTAACAACATAAATGATTTAACAGTAGATACGTTATCAAATTTCGATATCCTAACCTCCGCAGAAGAAGCTTTCAGTATTGACCCTTCCCACTACGAAAAAAAAGGTGCGTAATAATAATTTTTCTGACTTAATTAAGTGTAGGGGTTAAGAGGACCTGAGATCCACAGAAAACCTGGCTGATATGGGCAGTAAAACACTGCATTAAAAAAATCTTTTTCTCAGCAAGAAAAATGCTGACACTTAAATACCAAGAGAAATCAAATTAGCTTTTAATGTGAAAAGAAGCAAGAGGGCATTTATTTGTGACTCCTGGAGAAAGGTACAAGGAAGAATTTATCCTTATGGCATAGGAGAGCCGTCAAATAGATCACCTGCATTTGCCTTATGGGACTGGAAAGAAATTCTGGGTATCGACTGCCACAAAACATTAGGGAACTAACAAAAGATGTTAAGATCAGTGGCCAGTTAGGTAAGGAAACAATGCAAACCATCAGCATGGTTCTCTGTGCAACGTAGGCATTAGTTCTGGTATTACCCAAATACCTCTAGAGGGGACAGAAACAGCCACCAGAGCCATGCCTTGGATGCAGGGTTCCAAGAATGAGAGCTTCACAGTTCTGCCCTGCTCCAGCAGGAACAGAAATCTTTCTGCAAGATCCCAAACTTTCTGTAACATCCATGAAACAGTTGGAGTTTCATTCCTCAAGCTCCAAATGCCAGCAACAGCTGACTCACCCGAGTTTGAAGCACAGCAGGAACAATCGAGCAAGACTTCACGTCAGGGATCTGTAATTTCAGGGAAAACTATGACCCTGGAACTCAGCCCCTGGCATGTCTAAGGCCTGTCATCTGGCAACCAGCATCTCCTCATTTTTGCAGGGAAGCCTCTGATGATTACTTGCCACCTGCTGAGGCAGTGTTCACCTGCAGACTCACTCTTGAGAAGAGTCAACACAGACCTAGAACTACAGATGTTTTATTTACAAAAACTCTTTCATGACCACAGGTTTGCTTCCACAATCTGACCTCAAAATTCTTTAAGTTCCACCAAACTCATTCAACTCTTGAAGTCCTGCAGGTTGTGATGCCGACACGATCCTTGTTAAGTACCAGTTACCCAAGCAATGCTCAGCTCAGCAAGGACCCTATCTAATTTTACACTGACTAACACCCAGAAGGAACTAACCTTTGGTCTTGTTCAGAAATCTCCAGATGACTGCTTCCCCCTCAACCAAATAATCCCTTAAACAAACAGACACCTCGCTGCTTTAGCCTTGCACACAGGCTGCTCACAGGTAAAACAAACGTCTTGGCTACCTGGCTTTCTGCTTTGCCTCTCCCCTTCTGCAATACCTACTTTCATACTCATCTTTATTCATGTGGCTTTGTCTCCTCTTCCCTCTCTACAGAAAAATCGGAGAAAAATACTCAAAGAAGAAATGCCACGTGGCTTTTTTAGCTAAAGACTCTCTCTTTTTTACAAGGTTACAAGGTAAATATTAGCCTTCCCCATTGTTTTGACACCCAAGCATGGTGCCACGCTCTACCTGTAGCTACAGCCTGCTTCGCCAAGCGAAGGGCACGTGAACAGAAGGCGAGGGCACCTCGCCTGCCTGATGCAACAAGCTGCAAGAGCTGTCCCCTCGGTGTGTCGGTGCAGCACACGTGGCCCCGCTCTGCTGCCAGCGGCCGCACTGCATGCAAGCACTTGTGAGCCCGGCACCCGACAGGTGCACGGCGACACCTGCGAGCACCTGCATTGCCCTACGGGTTTCGTGCCTGGGAATTCGCTGGGCACGCACGTTTGACACTCGCGTAAAGGAGCTGAAGCACCTGGCACGCACCGGGCGTCAGCGTTAGTGCTGGGGAAAGCACGTACAGGCTGCTGCCATTACCTCCCTCCTCTGAGATTTCACTCTGAGCCACGGCTGCTACAGCTTTACCTCATCGTGCTTCCCTTTAAAGCAGATACACACAGTAATTCGTCAAGGTTTCCACCCCAGAGCACCACACCGGCACTAAAAAAGAGCAGAGGGCAGTGAGAGCCCTTCCATGCCTATGAGGTGGGCTGTGCTCATCCCAGTCCCCCCTCCCCAGTTACCTACTTGATGGTGCCCCCAGAGCGGGTTCCCTGCTCTCGCCCCTCTTTCAGACCTGCCTTGTACACGCAGGACCCCGAACTCACGCCTGAGCTCGTCCTCCGTGGGGCTCCGGCAGCTCCTTGTCGGGTCCCTCAGGTAAACAAGAAGTTTGGGAAGCTTTTAATAGCGCGCCTCGGACAAATAGGCCCGGCTGCCAAGAAGCCTTTCCTAGAAGCTCTCCTTTCGAAGCACGAAGCCTTGGTGCAAGCAGGTATTTTGAGCGCATTAACAAGCGCCTATAAAAAGCCCCCTGCTGCACAGCGCCCTGCTGGGGGGCGAGGCCTGGAGATCAAACTCCGCGCAGCCCGGGCGGTTGCTGGCAGCCCACCTCCATTTCCCTGCCGGGCGGGTTATTCACAAACCCTTTTTTTTTTTTTAGGTTTTAACCCGTTTCGGGCTCCCCTCACCCACCCCCCCTCCCCCTCAGCGCCCGGTGGCGGTACCTGCGCGGGGGCGGCGGTGCGGGGGGCTCATCCCGCGGGAACCCCGTGAGGCGAGGCGGGGGCGGCGGCGGCGGCGGTGGCGGTGTCGGGGGGGGCTCCGCTGCGCCTCACAGCCTCGGCCCGCTCCGCGCCGCCATCACGGCCGCTTGTTTTCATCGGCGGAGGCGCCGCCTGAGCATCCGCCGCCGCACTTTCCACACGCCGGCAGCGCTCGCCGCCCCTCCAGCGAGGAGGGAGGAGGCGAGGCGGGGAGCAACCAGGCGGCGCCCCCTCAGCAGCCGCCCCCCTGCCCGCCCTGCCCGCCCTGCCCGCTCGCTGGGGGCTGGCGTGAGGCTGTGGCGAATCTGCCGCCGCCCCGAGGGCCCCCCCCCACCCCCGGGTGCCGGCCATGGCCGTGCCCGTGGCGGTGCTGGACTGCGACCTGCTGCTGTACGGCCGCGGGCAGCGCACGCTGGACAGGTTCAGGCTGGAGGACGTGACGGACGAGTACCTGGTGGCCACCTACGGCTTCCCCCGCCGCTTCATCCGCTACCTGGTGGAGCTGCTGGGGGCCAGCCTGTCGCGCCCCACACAGCGCTCCAGGGCCATCAGCCCCGAGACGCAGGTGCTGGCGGCGCTGGGCTTCTACACCTCCGGCTCCTTCCAGACCCGCATGGGCGACGCCATGGGCATCAGCCAGGCCTCCATGAGCCGCTGCGTCGCCAACGTCACCGAGGCGCTGGTGGAAAGGGCCTCGCGCTTCATCCGCTTCCCCGAGGACGAGGCGGCGGTGCAGGGCCTGAAGGAGGACTTCTACGGGCTGGCGGGCATGCCGGGGGTGCTGGGGGTGGTCGACTGCACGCACGTGGCCATCAAGGCGCCCAACGCCGAGGACCTGTCCTACGTCAACCGCAAGGGCCTCCACTCGCTCAACTGCCTGATGGTGTGCGACGCCAGAGGAGCCCTGCTGAGCGCGGAGACGCACTGGCCAGGCAGCCTGCCCGACTGCGCCGTCCTGCAGCAGGCAGCCCTCGCCAGCCAGTTCGAAAACGCGCTCCATAAGGACGGCTGGCTGCTTGGTAAGTCGGCTTTTCCTCACGCCTGCCTGCGGAAAGGCCCTTCCCTTTCTGCGTTGGCTCCTCGTTGAGTTTGAAGCCTCTCGGCACAGGCGATAAGTTCAGTTCTGATTGCTTTCCTGCAAATTCCTCAAGACTTGACGTTCAGTTTGGACTATTCTTGGAAGTCTAGAACGGTAACTTGCAATCTGTGTTACAAATACTACGATCATTGTATATACTAATTTGTATTCGTATTGTAATTTGTACTGATTTGTACAATTTAATTTCTATTTGACCATTTCAGAATTCTACCCCTTTCTAAGATGAATGCCGCAATGATTCTGTTGATGCTCTTGGTCCAGTTGTCTTACTTTCACCATATTGCACAGTAAATGGATTCTCTTATTCTATTCCATGTACTTCAAGGATTAAAGGGAATGTCTTTACTTTGTTATTTGTCACATTTGTAAACCAGTTATTGTTGCTCTTTCATCTTTTCTGTTCTAGCCTGAGAGATAAGTTATTCCGCATTCACGCTACCAGAAAACCTGGGGCGAAGAGCTGAAGCCCCGAGGTGGCTAACTGTAGGTCTGTAACCCGTCTCCCTTCTTTTCACTGCCAACAGGTGACAGCTCCTTCTTTCTCCGAACCTGGCTGATGACCCCCCTGCACATCCCCGAGACCCCCGCAGAGTACCGCTACAACATGGCGCACTCCGCCACCCACAACGTCATTGAGCGGACATTCAGAACCATTCGGTCGCGCTTCCGCTGCCTGGACGGGTCCAAAGGCACCCTGCAGTATTCCCCGGAGAAATCCAGCCACATCATTCTGGCCTGCTGCGTGCTCCATAACATCTCCCTGGAACACGGGCTGGACGTGTGGTCCTCCCCGGCCACGGGACACGTGGAGCAGCCCGAAGAGGAGTATGAGCAGATGGAATCAATGGACTCGGAAGCCTGTCGTATTCGTCAGGAGCTTCTGCTTACGCACTTTAGCTAGTGTTGTGACAGGGGGAAGGCTTCAGCGGGTCATCTGAGATGATACAGAGAGCAACTGTGTCCCTCTCCTTAAGTTTGTAATGACTGTGCGGGTGTGGGATGAGGGCAAATTTTATTCACTTCATTTCAGGGGGTATTATGAGCTTCTCTTGATCTCCTCATAGGTGTCATTTAATTGCTAAATGTTCACTGTTACTGATGCTTATAGACTCCCCTTTTATTTCGGGAACAATGACTGTAACGCGAGATCAGCGGAGAGCCTTGGGACGTTGTCTTTGATAACAATGGAAAACCTGTAAGCCTTGCACTATTTCACAACAGTTCCGTGCCTCTTTGTAACCCAGCTGATTTTTAAATCAGCATTTCACACAAATTAAACTCCTGTGCGGACCCCGAATTCATGAGCAGCAGGGTGTAAGGGCTGCTCTTTTGGTTTTCAGGTGTACATTTGTGCAAAGTCCTCACCAAACCCTGCATTGGGGGGGCAGCGTGCACACCCCCACACCCCTGGGGGGTGATGAGGGGCCGGGGGAGAGCCCCGAGGCTGGGGGCTGGGGGCGCTCCATCGCCGTTCCGCTCGGCGCTCCACTGGCCGTGCCTGGCTGCCGGGCCGGCTGCAGGGGGGGGGGGGGGGGTGGCAGCGGCGGCGCTGGCAGGCGCTCGGCGCTCGGCAGGTGCGGGCTGCCGCCGCCGCTCCGCCTTCGGCTGCTCGGGCCTGGCCGCCGCTCCTCGGCGCCGCTCCCCGGGCGCGGCTCGGCGCTCGGCTGCCCGGCCTGGCCGGAGCTCGGAGCGGCGGCGGCGGCGGCGAGCGAGCGGTGGGGCCGCTCCGACCGGCCCGGCCCCGGCCCCGGCCCCCGCCCCGGCCCCGGCTCCCCTCAGGCCGCGGCCCCCGCCGCAGGTAGGCCCCGGCCGCGCTCCTCGGCCCGCCCCCGCCTCGGCGCCGCTTCCCCGGGCGGGCCCCGGAAGGTGGCGGCGGAGGCCGCGCCGGGCCCTCGGCGCCCCGGGAGACTCCCCCCGCGCGGCGCTGCGAGCCCCCGCTGCCCTGCGGTAAGGGCGAGGGGCTGGGTGTGGGGCCCTGGGGCTGCGGAGGCGCTGGGGAGCGGCGCCCCGTGCCGCCCGGTTTCTCCCCCAAGCCAGGCGTTTGGGCTCTGCAGGCAGCCCAGCCGTGTTTCTCGGCCCGTCTTTGTTTGCCGCTCCCCCCAGCCGGGTGCCCTTCGCAAATGTCAGCTCGGCTCCCCGGCCCCCGCCCCTCCCATCCTCTCTGGGGTGGCCGGTGGGGATGGGGAGATGGAGCCTGGCGCTGACCTGCTGGTGCCCGGCCGGTGCAGCGCTGCCTGGTTCTGGGGCTGGGTGCGTTTTCAGAAGGAGGGATGAGGATAAATCCGGGCACGCTCCAATGCCTGGTGAGGAACGCAGCAGCGAGTTCCAGGTCTAGTTCCATAACTTCAACATCCTTGTTTGTCTTCTGGACCACTGCTGTGGTTCAGCTTCTGGTGTTCAGAGCTCTTCGGTAGGGCTTGCTTGCTGATTCTGCAGTTAACCAATTCAGTTGGGGTTGCTGTAGATCAGTGTTCTCTTCAGAAGCGGTCCGTCTGTGTATTGAAGATAGCAGGCGAGTATCTGGTACTCTTCCGTGGCGTTGCGGTGGGGATGTTAACGCGGGCAGCAGGCCGTGAGCCGTTCTGTGTTTTTTTTCTAGTGCTTGGAATGAAGAACACGTCTGGATCCAGATCGCTGGGCTCGCCTGCTCAGATTTAGCTACCGGGGAGTGCACGCGGAGTGTTTACTTTGCTGTCAGCTTCTCCTTAATTTTCTTTCTTTTGCCCTTTTCTGAGTCATAGCTGACCCCCTGGATTCTTGTTTGGTTGTTTTCTACTTTTCCGTTTTCCACGCAGCGCTTTCAGCTTTTGTGCAGCTGCAGTGAGTGTTCGTAAGGAAGGCGAGCAGTAACGCTGCCTGCCAGGATCCCCTTGTCACCAGTTAGGGATTTGAATATTTCCTCCCTTCCTGCACCATAATTTTGTTTAACGAAACCAGGAGACAATAACTTCAGTATCTTTTGTGCGGTGGCTAGCAAGCTGACTGAACTCAGGACACCTACAAAGTCACTGTTGATGCTGGTAGTATAGTTAACGCTCGTTAACATTGTTCAGGTGAATAGTGTTAAGCTTTCTTTTCTTTTTTCTTCCCCCCCATTGAGTTTGTATTGTTGGAGACCTGATAAGGGGCAGAGTACATGTTAATAGTTACCTTGTGAGCTCTTCTGGTGAGAGTCCTGCATGAATCTAGGAAGGAGAGTGACAGAAGCAAATTGTTAGTGATGTGAGCACAGAAGAACGGTGCTTTTTGGAAGTGAGTAGTGGGGTGATGCCCCGTTTAAGGGGATTTGTGTTAGAAATGTTTTCATGGAAGGTTGCAAATTGTATGGCAGTTGCTCAATGAAAGACCTACTGATGGAGTTGCTTAAACCAAGAGACAAAAGCCCCTGGTGGATTTAACGTGGGTTGTGAAGGACTTGGACTGTGACTGCTGTCCAGGAGCTGTTTGTTCTCTCGGTTCCGGGTGGTGAGGTGCCAGGTCTGAGCGGGGAGGGAGTCATCCTGCTCTGTGCTGTGGCACAGCTCCGCTTGTGATGCTCTCGGTGAGGTCTGCGGGGCTGTCCTGGCAGAGCAAGGCCGTCCTGCTGCCCTGTTGCAGTGTGTGGCACTAACTCGCCACCTGGAACAGCACGGAATGGTCCATAGCAGTGTCTGTCCCCCATTTCTGATACTTTTTTGTTCCTTCCTCCTTAAGGTTTTCATATGCTTCATCTGAGGCTGAGAAGGGGAAAGGGTGTCAGGAATTGGCAGCGCAGCTTTGTATAAATAAAATCCTTTATCTGCACCCTGTGGTTGGATACCCATGCCATTCCCAAAACCCTTCCATGCCAACCCAAACCACTGTGCTCTGATGCCGGTGCCCCCAAGTCGCTCTTGCATGCGTGATGCCAGTAGGTAGCACTTGGCTGCGGCTCTTGAGCTTGAGGAACCTTCATGGGACTTCTCAAAACCTCAATATTTACATTAATTGCGAACTTCTTTCCTCTTCTATCAAAATGAGAGTGGTTCTCTGAAGGGGTTAAGCTGCTTCCTTTTTTTGCTCTATTTTACTCTTTGCTCTGCCCCTCCTTTCCTACTGCGTGTGGGACTTTGCCAAAGATACCACGGGCTGAGCGCGGAGTCGGGACACAGACTCTTTAATCTCCTGGATCTCAGGTCTGCTCTGTGACAGACCTTGCAGCTTTGTGAAATTATATTTATTCTCTTCCCGGCTTGTGGATCGGAGCTAGCATCTCTTCAAGAATTCTTGAAGCTTACGTGGAAATAGCGATAACAGACAGGGAAACGCTTGGTGTTATCGCTGGCAAATGAAGCTGCCAGACGCCAGACACAGCTTATCGCTTACCTTTTTATGACTTCCCTTCTCATCCGCGCCACCGGTTTGCTGACCTTTAGAAGCTGGGATCCGCAGCTTTCTCTCCCACTTCCCGGTATTTTTGCTGTACATAAGGAGCAATTAAAAGTACTGCTCTCGCAGGTATTCCAGCTCGCTTCATCCAGACTGGGAAGGCACATTGAGGTTCTGATGGCAGCCAGCTCCACCTTGTTGTCATTTCATATCTTGAAACGACAGCGTGCTCTTGACATCTTTGTAATCTAATTAAATTTCCTGAGCTGTTTGTGGTTGCAATTTAAAGCACGGCAATGGATTCTTTAATCAAGAAGCACTAATGCTAGTTATTTTTCTTTCATAATCCTGTTGTGATTTATATGGAAATGCGTCGAGCTGGAGATACAACTTGGAGCCATGCATCCAGTGCATCTGCAGAAGATGTGCTTTGGAGTCACTTTCTAAATCTCTCTCCCTTTAATCGAGGGAAAACTTCAGCTTGCTGAATATCTTTAAAGCTTTGAAGAGTAAAAAGAGTCACACAATGAAAGTGCCTTCGTGGTGGCAATTCTGGGCCCTGTTACCCAGCTCCATCACAGACTCACTGCCTATCCTCTTCAGCTTCTTTTCTTGTTGCAGTTTGGGGCGGGTGGTTGAGGTCTGGCTTTATGCTCTTTGGTAGCCTGATGTCAGGAGCCTGCATATTTCCAGTGTTAATTTCCAGTCTTAATTTAAAGTTCCCATGGTTTTATTTTGTTTGTTTTTTTTAGGATAATCAGGGACACAGAAGAAGAAACAGAAAGCAATGTAACACACTTGAGTTTTGCTTCTTTCATTCTTTCACTTTATTTCCAACACATGTCCATTTAAATATTGCTGCAGGATAACTTGGAAGTTATCGCTTGGAGTTAAGGGAGGATGAATTGTGGTATTAGGAAAATGTAAAAATGCAGCTGATCAGGTACTTTCTCAGAAATTCATGTGGCTTGGCTGCTTTTTGTGGAGCACAAGACAAGTTTTGGAAGAGCAGGAGGTACTAAGTTTAGATCAGTGGAACTGCTCTGGATATGAGTCATGTCACCCTTTTTTACTGATTTTTGTTGTTGTTTTTGCATTGTTCAAATTCCAGTGCTACATAGTTCGATTACTTACCAAACTAGGACTCTCTGACTCGTCCTGTTTGTTTAGCGGAGCTGATACAGCGTGGAGAGGGCAAATCAGCTTTTTTGTTTTGGTTTTACATCAACTTATTTTTTTTGTTTTGCTCAGTCTTTCAAGTGGAGACATGAAAAGGTTTAAAGGGAATGGCAAGGCACTCGGTATGAATTCAGTCAACGATTTTAATAAAACTGCTGGTAGGTTTGAGGTCCTCTTCTACCCAGGACAGCATTTCTGGGGCTTTTTATACATCTTGTTTTGTGCAGTTTAGGAAGATGTTGGCATCGCTGTCCCCATATTGCAGAAGGGGAAACTCGGAGCAGAAACAGGGCACTGAACTAGAAAGTCACAGGAGCTGTGTCACTGCTCACACATGTTCTGAGCGATGCTTTAAGCTTCTAGTTCTGATTTGGAGATGTCCTGTCTCTGGGTCTTGGAGAACGAGGCTTTTACCACCATAAAAACTGTTCTGTGCACGGTCTGCAGATGGTTACTGGTAGAAGTCACCTGCGTGTGCGATAGTGGAATTGTTGAGTTATTACTAATATTTATTAAAAACAATCAAAACCACTGCGTAGTGTTTTTGGTTGTATTTACATTAGTACACTACGTACTGCTGGCACTGGCCCATGACTTGTGGGGATCCCATTGGTTTTATAGTCAGCGCCTTCTGGAAGCCTTAAAACTTGCCAAAGGGACTCGGAGGCAGAAACTAACAGCACGTGCTCCCTTCCTCCCCTCTGGGCTTTTCTGGGGGATTCTCTCCATGGATCCCAGCTTGCAGAGCCAGAGACAGTTTTTATCTTTCCCTTAATGTTGTTCCTGTTTTCCTCAATCACTTGAGAGCTCTTTAGGTAGCAAAGCTGTCTGAAATTATTTGGACATCTGTGTCTCTCGGACAGAACTCCTGTTACAAGTAGTGTTTACCGATTGCAGCTTTTTTCATGTAACCACTGGTGGAGCAGATACCACTGCTCCTGTACGCACGCATCAGGAAAGGCTCCCAGGGGCGTGCTCAGCACACAACCAGGAGGTCCTTAGGAGTGGTAGGAGATCTGTAGTCAAGAGCTGAAGGCCACGTGAAATAACTTTTTCCCCAAAGCCAGCTGTGGTCCCAGATTCTCCACAAAATTATTAACGCCAAAGCTGTATGTGCTTAAGAAATGGGAGCAGGATCTCTGTAAAATGCTGAAGCTTCTTAGTGGAAGACTGACCCACTGCATAACACACAAAATACCTCAGCATCCTTTCTGTAAGGCCACTTGAATGTGTTTGGGTTTATTCCTCTTCTCTCCCCGCCTTCTTGTCAGTGTTTTCTTGTGGTCCTGTACCACTATGAGGTGTTAGCAGTTGGTTTGCTGCTTCACTTTGGTTTTGGGGAGGTTCAGTATCCGCAGAAGTGCCGTTCACAACTGAGCTCACGCTGATCCAAGGCCGGGAGTTCTTGAGGCTTCTTCAAGGACAGCTGGCGCAGAGCAAGTAAAAAGGCTTGGGGTTGGGCTGTGCTCTTTCCAAAATTATAAACAGCCCAGCGTGCTGTCCTGAAATGCCCTGAAGGGAGAAAACTGTTAAGGAAACAAAGCCGCCAATTACAGAAAAATTTCTGAGTTTCCACTTTGGGAATTTCTCTGGAGCCCTGGCCTACATCCAGGGCATCACCTAATCGTCTAGCTGTTGGACTCCGCTTCTGATCATTCTGCTTTAAAAACACAAGACAACAGAAAAATACCGGTCCCAAAGCAGCTCCTGGTGCTGGTGGTGGGCTGCTCATCAGCTGTGATGGCTCAGCTTTTGCAACAGAAGTAATGCTGCTGCTGAATCGATCCACCACTGGCCCAGGCAGGTTTGGTCCAAGGAGCTGCAATTTTCATGATGCTGAGGCCTCAGTAGTATTTTTCAAGCCCACTGAGCTCCTTTTAAACTTTGTTAGTTGGATGCCAGCTGTTTAGCTAGCTGTAAATGTGGTTGGTGCTTCAGTGCTTTGTTTTCTCTTGGTGTTTAGTGACACTGTCATTTCTTTTCGTTACACCTGGGCAAAATGTTTGGATTCGATGGGTACCTCTATTAGATTAGAGAAGGAACTGGGTCTGTCTCTTGGGGAAAAAACAAACACAAGCGAACAAACCAAAACCAACAAAGCAAAACAAACAAATGAAAACAACAACAAAACCCTGAGCAGATGATACAGTAATAAAGTTAAAGTCTTCCTGCTAATGGTAGCAGAGATAACGCCCGTATCTGTGCTGCATCTCTTTCTCCATTCAAAGGCTCGGTTTTTCTTTTTCCTTGCCAATCCAAAGTGTTGCAGAGCGTGTCGCCAAGCAGTGGAGAGCAGTTACTGTGTTCAGGCTAATTCAGGTAAGGGATTAAACTTCTGAAGCACGAATAAAGCCTGGTCCCCAGAGGGACTGACGGTGACTCCAGAGTGCCAGCTCTGCTCAGGAAGGATGCACTCAGCTCTTCCTGACAAGATCCCAGCTTTTAAAGATGTTGAGCAGGTAGCAAAGGCTTTAAGTCTGGGGCTTTATTTTGTTTTCTTTTCAAGTGATTTAAAGAGGTGAGTCAGTTCAAAGCAGCTGGAAAATGAGGGACAGTCCCTGAGGGAAAAATTGCAAGTTTGGACGCGCTCAGGAGGCTCACGTATGAAGTGTTTGTTATATCCGAATTAGTTCAAAAAATTAGTACACGTCTGCGAAGGTTTAGCTAAGTTGTTTTAAGGGAGGTACTCGCTTTTATGCTGTGAAGGTGACTTAATCTTTACAGTAAGGTGAATACAAGGAGCTCCCTACATGCATTTGTAGGTGTTATCTGTTTATTTTGCAGTATGTAAACTTACTCATGGCATAAACAAACATCAAGATGCTTGATAAACATCTTGGTTTCCTTGTTGCCATTGTACTTCATGTAATCTCAGTCCCTATAGGACTGAAATGTTCCCAAGCTGTCGGAGCTTGTACTTTCTCATGAGTAATTGGGTTATCCTGCTTGTAAATTACCAGCTTCTATTAAGTTATTTAGGTTATTTGTCCTTTACGCCTACTGGAAGGCTGCTCTGAAGCTTGGTGGTTGAGGTCTTGGACTTCCAGTGTGGTCTCCCGTTTGTGTTTGGTTTACACATTTATTCTTGCATTGACATTGTACTCACTCCTTGAAAGCACCCATAAAGAGCAGTCAGCTGCTGTTTCCTTAATTTTCCTAGGCAAAGCTAGACGTATGGTTTGCTCCCATAAAACAGGCTTTTTATTGCCTGCGTTGTTCCTGACCTGTCCTTCCCTGCCGCGCTTCCTCCGCTCTGACCCCGTTCGCTTCTGGAGGTGGGTGACCGGCCTCGCTTGCAGAATCCAGATTAGGGTTTATTAGTGTTCAGCGAAGGAAGATTTTCGTTCAGTGATTCATGTGCTGAACAGTGCTTCTGGCTGCGTCTACTCTCGTTAGGCTTTTTGTAGCATTCTAGCATTTGGGGTTTGGGCTCCTTTCATCTGTGCAGTTGCTCCTGTGAACTCCCTTGCGGTAAGACAACTTCAGCTTTCCTATCGCTTCCCAGTAAGGCTTTTATTTTGTAGAGTAATTCCTACATACTGCTTGGCTGACTTGCTGACTCTCAAAAGCAGGCTTACTTTATATTGGGCAGTTTAGCTTCCCTGGAATAGACGATCCCCATGCTGTTCACATTAAGCGTCAGGAAAGTTCCAGCTAGCTTCAGTTTCTGTGGTGGGTTTCACTTCTCCAAAGGTTGATGCATTTACTTGTCCCTCACTTCACTTTAATACCCTTTATTGCACTTTTACAAATGAAAACCGGCCGGCTTTATTGGAACTCATTTTCCTGGCTTATCTCTTCAGACAGCTCCTCCCAGCACGCAGCAGCTGCCTTGAATCATCTGCTCGGGAGGGTTTTTTTAGGGAGAGTGGGAGGAAAGGAAGGCTTGCTAATGACCGCTCTGAATTCCGTCATTGAACAATTAGCTCTTCTTGTGTCCATGTGAACCTATTTTCCTGTGTGTGTGTTTTTGCTTGTTGGTTTTTTTTTTTTTTTTTTTTTTTTTAAGTTGCCACTTCCTTTGTGATCGAGTATTGGTGGTTTTGTTTCATGTGACGTGAAGCAAGGAGGATTTAGCTTTAGATCTTTACATTGAAAAGAGCTGGCAGAGCAGTATGCGCGCTCTGCTGGGATCAGAAGGTAATAACATCGCAGCAGCGCTCCTTGTTTTGTCTTTTCTAAAAAAAAAAAAAAAAAAATCTTCTTTTGGGAAAGCTTTTGGTAACAAGCCCCAATGCAGGAGACTATTTAAAAGCTATGTAACATGGTTGCTATTTTGTTCTGTCAAAAAAATAACTTTTTTCTAAAAACCAACCAAGAAGTCTTACTAATGCTTTCCCTTAGCAGCTCAAAACACACTAAAAGCATCAATCTTTGCCGTTGTGTATTACTTAGGGGATCTGTTGTTCTGAGACGGGAAGATGATTTGCAGACAGGCAAAATGAGCCATCATGGTGGAGTTAGCCAACATGCCGCTGCAGCCCTCGGTGACAGGTTTTGGTCTGCTACGTGCTTGTTTCCATACACTGTGAGCTGTTGGGATAGAAAGGGAAATAATTAGGACTTGAGGTGCATCAATTGTCTAACTTGTGCAGTGCTAATGGTTACCGTTACTGAAATCTGCACAATTTTGCAGAGACTTCTGTAGTTATTGTCAATTTTTAATGCTATTCCTCTAGCTATCTGTCAGCCTTCCCAGATAGGAGCTAAATCTTTAAGGTGTAAAGTGTGTCACTTTGTAGATTTTTTTTTTCTTTTATTATGTACGGCAAGAGATGGAGGGAAGGGTGAAAGTTTCAAGTCCAATTTTTAATTCTCTTTTGATGTGGTATGTCTGCAATATCTGTACGTGGAAAGGGCTAGGTGCTTTCAAAAACCTTTTAAAGTAATCTTTGGCTGCAAAACTGTCAAAACTGGACCTTGATAATGGAAAAAGGCAGCAAAGGTGGGGGAGAGGGTAGATGCTCCTCTTAAATCTGTTGTATTGGGATTTAAAGTTCTTCCTTCATCCAGGTAAAAGCTGCCTTTCTTATCGCTCTTTCTCCGTCTAGGTTTCCATGAAGATAAACAGTTGACATGTGGATAGCCTGTCTGTAGCTCAGTGCTGGTTGTCATCTGGAACCTGCTGGTGTCTTCTCCCGCTGGTTGGCGTAACGTTGGCCGCTGAGAGCCATGAAGTTTGTACCGGAGAAGAACGCGGTGCGCATCCTGTGGGGTAGGGAGCGGGGCACCCAGGCGCTGGGTGCTCAGCGGCTCCTGCAGGAGCTGGTGGAGGATAAAACGCGATGGATGAAATGGGAGGGCAAGGTAAGGTCGCAGCACGGAGGTGCACAGGTTGGTGTTGGAGAGGGGGACGGGAGGCAGGGGTTTGAAGATCAAATTGTCTCGTGATTGTACATTTGATGTGTTACACTTGATATGCTCTCTGGCTCTGTTCAGTTCCTGCAGCGGTGTGATTGTAGATATGTTCCTGCAGCGGGTTCCCCTTACTGTCCGTGTGGCTTACAGTTAAAGTACGATCATGTGACACTTGCAACACTTCCTGCTTTGTTGGCTTTTTCAGAAAGTTGAGTTGCCAGACAGTCCACGCTCCACCTTCTTGCTGGCGTTTAGTCCAGACAGGTAATTAACTCCTAGTTCGTTCCCTGTTTCAGCAGTCTCCTTACGCTTAAAAAAGCGAAGGAGGCTTGTGCCCGTCGAGTTGTTCAGTCCTGAACGGCCAAGTGAAACTCCTGGTTCCTGGCATGCATGGATGGATCGTGCACACCTTCCTAATCTCACAGCTTCAGGCGTAGCAGGTGTTTAATTCTGAGGTACCCGAGTGATGCATAGCCCTAAGGAAAAAGGGTCTGTGTGGCCACCATGGGATTTCATGAAAAACTTGAGGGAGTAAAGGGTGTTTTTGCTACCCCATCCCAAGTGATGGGGCGCACCCACTGGGATAGCGAGGACTAAAGAACAGAGCAAAATGCGGCGTGCATTGGAAACAGGATTGGAGGTGGGATCTCTCAGTGTCAGAACTGGGAATGTTTATTTGCCCCCAACTGTCACTCGGAAGAGTTTCTTCTGAGCTGCATGATGACTCTTTCAAGGTCAAGTTTGTGCTTGCAGATCTGATGAGCTCTTGCTTGCATGGGCCTTGAAATCTGGCCACAAGAACCCTTCTGGCCACTGGTGGTAGAGTAGCCTCTTACCCTTTGAGTGTGGGGCTATGTGTGCTGGGTTAGGTGCCAAAAGACCCTGTTGAGATGAAGCTAACCGCAGTCTGTTTTGCTGTACTCTTCTCGTGCTAATTCTTGTCCTGCCTTCTGCATCCCTAGAACCCTGATGGCTTCCACACACGTGAACCACAACATCTACATCACGGAGGTGAAAACGGGCAAGTGTGTTCATTCCTTGGTTGGACATCGCCGCACTCCCTGGTGTGTGACCTTCCATCCCACCATCCCAGGCCTCATTGCTTCAGGATGCCTAGATGGGGAGGTTAGAATTTGGGATTTACATGTAAGTCTTTCCTGAAACACATACGCTTTTGTATTTGGTGGGTGGTGACCTTTTTTGTCTGAGTTTGTTTGCCAAATGTTGCCTGATAAGAAAGATGTTTGGAAGTTTTGCATAGAATAGAGCAGACTGTAGCCATCCTCCTTTGTCTAGAGAGGAGATGACAGATTCTTCATTTAGTCTGCCAGGTAGGTCATGCTCCTTAGCCCTGATACGAGCAGTACAGATAATGCTGAAGAACTTTAAGCTGAACGCACGTCTTGCACATGTGAAAGACTTGCCATTTTTCATTCCCTTGGGCATATTTCGACTCTTATTTAGAAATTTTGCTGCCCTACCAGTTCTACCTAGCCTGGTGATTGGTTAACAGACAAAATAAGGATGATTACCTGGTCGCTTGGATGGGCAGCGTTTGTACAGGCTGTTTGAGACACACATGTAAAAGTACACCTGCGGTCATTGTTGGGGGTAGTACTGTGTTCTGGATATGGTCTCATATGAGAGCAGCTGTTGTTGAAAGCATCACTTCAATGCTGTAGGCAAAGTCTCAGAAGGGGCATGTGCATGGAAACCTAATGATCTTAAATTGTATCATAAACTGCTTGTGGTTCTTGACTCCTCACTCAGGGTGGAAGTGAGAGCTGGTTCACAGATAGCAACAACGCCATTGCATCACTTGCTTTCCATCCTACGGCTCAGCTCTTGCTGATTGCAACTGCCAACGAGATACACTTCTGGGACTGGAGTCGTCGGGAGCCTTTTGCAGTGGTGAAAACAGCCAGCGAAATGGAGCGGGTCCGGTGAGTTCTTGTTTCCAGAGGAAGAGGGCACTTGTCTGGAAAAATAGTCAGGTTTGGGAATATGGGTTTTTCCTCTGGGATGCTGCACTGTCTGTGCTGAAGCAGAGGAGAGAAACATTGTTAACAACTACATGACCCATCTGGTAGGAAAAAAAAACAGCCCTGTGAATAGAGGAAAAAAAGCAATTGGAAATAATATATCAGTTTGGATGTTCATATTTGTAATCAGCCCTGTGTCCTACAAATGCTTTCAGGATCTACTCCATTTTCATTTGTAAGCTTAGTAGTTAAACTTGTCAACCATAAGGATGAGAAAACCCAGAAGCTGCTGGAAGAGAGTGCTGAACTACTATTTTAGTGCGGTTACAGAGGAAACTGCCACTGGAAACTTGATGCCATCCTTTGAGCAGTTTAAGATGATGAAGTAACATTCAGGAGGAGTTAATCTCTCCCTTTGTACCAAATTCCAGAGTCTATGTACGTCTTCCCTAAAACTTCCTGGCTGTTTCTACTGATATAGCAGTGCTTACTGCCAGCTTTTAACTTCTGTATAGAGTTGCTGTGGACTAAAAAATAGCTGCAGACTTCAGCTAAATAAGTATGTTTTCTTCTTAATGCGTAAGCTTTTTTGACATCCTTCAGAAGCCAAGCTGGTAGGTAATATAGTAACAGTGCAGATATTTTCATGTGGGATTTTCTTTCGTGCTGTGTCTAGTTTCCTGTGTCAACGTGGAATGTGAACTGATGATTGATACTCTGGCTCTGCTTTTGTTTTAGGTTAGTACGGTTTGATCCCTTGGGACACTACTTGCTCACAGCAATCGTTAACCCTTCCAACCAGCAGGTAAGGGTAATGCATTGACTGACTAATTACAAGGTACTTTGTGTATTAACCCTGGTCTCCTCCTAAGCAGCCTTATGCTTTTCTGAAAACCTGCAGTCTTTCCAAGCTGAATTCTGTTCCAACTTAATTGGGTACAGAGATGTTCTCACGTAATGTGCAGGGCTGTTAAAGAACTCTCTTAAGTGTGCTCGTTTTGCCCTCACTGTCTCATTAGTGGTGGGACAGATGTCTCAATGCCCATGCTCTTTCCGTTGTGTTGCGACATCCTGCTGGATTTGAAGCTCCATGACCTATTAGCTGTGCTCCCCACAGCTGCTGACTCTCAGATGCTACTGCTTCTGTTGGTACGAGCAGCATGTTGAAGCTCACTGGGCTGGAGGAAGAGATGGTCTGGATCCAAAAAATGAGGTCCTTTGAAGTAAAGAGTTGGCTTCCTGCAACTCAAGGCTGGAGCCTTTTTTTCACTCTCTAGGAAGAGGCTTATCACATCCTTTCATCTGGCTGGGGTGGTAGCGGCTTTCTTCATTTTATCTGAAAGTGTAGGATTTTGCCGTGAGGTGACTGAACCTTGATCCTTTCCTTTGCAGAGCGACGAGGAAGTGGAGATCTCTGTGGACAGTACAGAGATGCCGCATTATCGCCAGCGCGCTATCCTCCCCTCTCAGCCCGTGAGGCGCACGCCTCTCCTCCACAACTTCCTGCATATGTTGTCCTCCCGCTCCTCCGGCATACAGGTGGGAGAGCAAAACAGTGTTCAAGACTCTGCTACCCCATCCCCTCCACCGCCTCCACCACCACCACCTCCACCTCCAGCCAGTGAGAACACAAGGGCATCTGTCTATAACAGGCTCCGGGAGCGTGTCAGCTACCCCACAGCAGAGTGCTGCCAGCACCTGGGGATGTTGTGCCTTTGCAGCCGATGCTCTAGTGCAAGACTTCCATCTTCTCTCTTCCCACACCAGGAAAACGCACCCTCCACGTCTTCTGGTGCCACTGGCACGTCCTTCTCCTCTGTGCAGACAGAGCCTTACCAACCCCCAGAGCAGGCCTCTGTAGCACAGGAGGAGCAGGGGATACTTAACAGGCCCTCTGCTTTCAGCACAGTTCAGAGCAGCACTGCTGGCAACACCCTGCGCAACCTTAGCCTGGGCCCCACGCGGCGCTCCCTGAGTGGGCCTTTGGCAGGCCACCAGTCCCGCTACCAACAGTCTGCGAGAGAGATGGCTTCGGGCTTAGGTGGGTCTGACTGGTCCAGGACAGTGCTGAACATGAGCTCCCGCTCGGAGCTGGAAGCCATGCCTCCCCCTAGGACCAGTGCCTCCTCCGTGAGCTTGCTGTCGGTGCTGAGGCAGCAGGAGGGAGGTTCCCAGGCGTCGGTCTATACCTCGGCGACAGAAGGGAGAGGCTTCCTAGCCCCCGGGGCCGAGGGGGACAGCGGTAGTAGCGCTGGCCCGAGCAACCCGGCCAGCATCCGTAATGAGCTCCAGTGTGATTTGAGGCGATTCTTCCTGGAATATGACCGGCTGCAGGAGTTAGATCAGGGGATTGGTGGGGAGCCCAGCCAGTCGCAACAGGCTCAAGAAATGCTCAACAACAACATTGAGCCTGATCGGCCTGGTCCCTCCCATCAGCAGACTCCGCACAGCAGTGAAAACAATTCCAATTTGTCCCGGGGTCACCTGAACCGCTGTCGCGCTTGTCATAACCTGCTGACCTTTAACAATGACACGCTGCGCTGGGAAAGAAGCACGCCTAGCTATACGCCAGGGCAGGTCCAAAGCACGTTTGAGGGTGTGCCTCCAAATACCAGCCAGGTGCAGCCTGCAGAGAGAACCGAGGGCAGAGCTCCTGCCTCTAGCAGGCTGCAGCTGGGCAGCTCTTCCACCCCGCAGGAGGAGAGGACCGTGGGAGTGGTCTTTAACCAGGAGACGGGGCACTGGGAAAGAGTTTACAGCCAGTCGGCTTCAAGCAGACCTGGGAATGTATCACAGGAGGCCTTAAACCAGGAAATGCCTGAGGAAAGCTCAGAGGAGGATTCACTCAGGAGGTAAGATACACGCTCTGCCTTCCTCCTCCGTTTATTTTCTTAAACCTTTCCCATCTGGTCTGAGTTTTTCAGTGTTTTCAGAGTTAAAAACCTCTTGTCATGTGTTCGTGTGCTACTTGTGTGGATGAAAGTAGAGATGCTGCATTGATGCCTTTTATAGATGCCACTGTCATTCTGCAGATGTGTTCTGAAGGTTGTAAGGGCAGAGACCAGGCCTCCTAATGGGCGAGGAGGGTGATAGTGCAAACAGGCAAAAGGACAGGCTTCAGTAGCAGAGCTCTGGGGTGAACTGTGCTACTGGTGTTCCTCAGATCTTGCAGAGGGGGTGGGAACACGGGATGTGCTATGCTCTCCTTTGTACCCCAGAGCATGTGCGTGGTGTACATGGAAAATCTGCCCAGGTGAGGCATGGGGAATTGAGCGGGAGTTGGGAACAGCTTTCTTGAGTGCTCTGTCTTGTTGAGGTTGTGGTTGCTACATTGGAAGGGTTAACAATGATTTCCTTGGTGCAACCGTGTAGGGTGAAAAAAGCTAAAGCTCTGTGTCAGAGTGTTGGGAATATGTATTGGCTGCGAGTGTTTGATCAAACCCATGTGCTTTGCTTGCCCTTGACAAAGAGGTTTTAAAAGTGGCTCTCGTTCAAAGAGGTAGCTTTTAGAAGTGGCTCTTGCCACTTTTAAAAAGTGGCACAATACCACGTGATGCCTCCAGGATCGTTCTCCTGGATGGATGGGCTGGTTAGGACCCCGCTGATTACTGAACGTTTTAGGGTCTGCTGTATTCCTTTTTAGCAAGGGAATTCTTTTTTTGGAAGGACTTTTTAGATGTCATAGATGTTGCAGGCGACTAGAGCAAGCCAAATCAGGCCCGCACTGGGAAGGATCTGTGCTTTGTGTGGAAGTCTCTCGGCTGGCTTGTACCAACGATTCAGCTATGTGCATGCTTTGGATAGGGTTTCCTCACTGCTTTCAGATTGACGTCCTCTTGGTCAAGTGATTTGCATGCTTGTCAGAGGGAAGGTCCAGTCCTGGTGTTTCTTGGAAATGGATGCCTTGTGCTTTAGGAAAGCACAGTTTCCAGGTTTGATGCAAATGTAACTGACTGATGAGGCTTTGTACACAGAAGTGCCTGAGGAAAGGGAATTCTTCCCTTCTTCCTGCAGATAAGCTGCTTACGCTCAGACCGGAACAGTGACTGCCTTTCTTTTGCTGTAGTTGCATAGCAAATAAGTGGCGATAGTCATGAAATGATTCATTTGCTTCTAAATCCTTGCCCCAGTTTTTTTTATAGCCTGCCTTAATGAGACTCTCAAGCTGATTACATGGTAACTACTTCTTTCTTGGGCCTAGACTTACCTGACGCTAATTTATATCAGATATCCTCTATACCCTTATAAAAGAGCAGAGAGGTGAGGAGCTGACAAATACAGTTTTAAAACTGCACTTGTGTAAGTCTTGCATTACTTTATTTCTTTTGAAATAGCTGTACGTGCTCATAATACCTCCACCACATTGGTTGTTCCCTGGGCCAGTCACTGCGGTGTCAGAAATAAAAGGGGCAAATAACCGTTGTAATGATCAGGCTACTGGTACATATTTGGATGGTAAGATATGGTGGAATCTGCAGATGCAATCTTCCAGCTAGTTCTGTAGGAATTAGCATTTAAAAATGCTCTGAAGTGTTCGTCTTAGTCTATCCCACAGTGCAGGAGCTGAACTGGCTGTGGCCTAAATGCTGGAATCCTGTAACTAAATCTCTGGGTCACTTTGCAGGTGCTGGTTGCTGCTCTCTCCTTCGTGGTTGTAGCATCTGTGCAGGGTCAGCTTTCTACCTGGTTGCCTGTGCAAACAGATGTTTTTTGCAAGGATGAATGAATCTGGGGCACGTAGCTCAATAAGTGAGCCTAATTCCAGAGGTATTCCTATAGTACAAAACCTGCTTCTGTTGTCAGACTTCCCCTGAGAACAGGCACGGCACGGGCTTCTGCTTCGAGCTGAAGTTAAGGTGACTGTTGAGTAGGGAGGTAAGGAGCAGGGAGCACTCTGGTAGTAAAATGCTCATGGCAATTTCCTTGAAGCAAAGCTTCATTTGCTTTCCTGTTAAACGTGCTGCGTGGACCCGTGGGGAGCTTTATCAAATCCTTCCCCTTAAAAGGAACCCTGCTTGTGGGATACCTGTGTCCTGCAGCTGTCATTTTTTCCCCCTTTCTTAGGCTATATTATATTTTCCCTCCCAGAGCAGTACAAGTCAGCAAGCAGCCACTTACCTATTTTTCCCCCTAGAATGAGCGTACTCAGGGCCAGCTGCCTGATCTTCCAGACCTAGATTGTGCTGTAATGGGCAATGAATCACTTCTGCACAGCAGCATCCAAAAGGTGTATTAATTTTTGCAGCTCTAGAAGTGTGCAAAGATGGTGACTAAGGTTCCTGAGGTGTAAGCTTTGTAACACAAAGTGATGGGGAAAGAGAGGAGGGGAGGAGAGTTTTTGAGCAGAGGAAGCAAGTGATGACTGATACCTACTTTCAGTCAATGTAATTTGTGCCTGTGGACCTCAGGTTAGGGAGGTCTTAGCACTGGGGTACATCTATTTGCTCCAAACCTGCATCTTATCTTCTGTTTTTCTTTGTTTCTCCATTAGATGTCCTCGTAGGGCAATCGAGCTCTTTATTCGAAGGCTAGCTGAAAAATTTAAGACAGAAATTGCATCTGGAAACGGTGTGTGTATTCCCCTTGCCAGTCCATGGGCAGGATCCATTTCTTGACCTGGCTTGCCTGGCCGAAAAGCGTCTTGCTGAGAAGAAGTTGCCGTAGAGGGTCAATTAAGTTAATAGGTAGTTTAATGAAGGTTGTTCCTCTTTGAATTCTGTTGATGCAGTTACACCATCTGGGTAGAGAGAATTCTGCTCTTTCTGATGGTGCTGGATTAATTATCTTGGGCTAATCATGGAGGCACTAATAAGCATGTAATGAAGCTATTCCTGACTAACAGCTCTGGCACCTCTAATAGGCAGCATGTGTCACTGAGAGCCTCGGTGGTGCAGCAGTCTTGTCATACCCAGCTTGGCATGAAAGCAGCACAGGCAGCGAGGAGCTTGAAGCCGTGTCAGGGATGTATGAAGTTGGGGAAGGCCATGGTCTACCTTAAGCAGAAGTTGCTGAGATTGAGCTTCAGCTTTTCTGAGGTTCTCCAGGCTGATCTCATTAATTAAAATGTAGTTTTTTTTTCCCCTGTGGATTGATTTTTTGCCTCACTTCTAACATCAAAGTGAAAAGAGCCCTAGAAATCCCTGAAGTTGGCATGTGAAATGTGCTGCATGAAATCGGTGATAGGAGCAATTGGCAAGATCTGGATGAAGCAAAGATAATTGAGCAACAGATGTTAGCTAGTTTAATTTTTCTATAACTTTTTAATTAAAAAAATATGTGTAGAGAAAGCATTGTGTTAATATTGTAATCTCAGTGAGGGAAAAGATCTTGTAAGTACCTTAAGCCATTGTTGCTGCATCGGCCAATTCAGGTTTATAATGAAAAGTTGAACAGGGGATGAGAAAGAATCCTAGTCAGCTGCTTGCTTGCGAGTAGCTGGTGTCACCTTCTTAAGAAAATTATGTATAAAATACAAAAGCCTAGTGGCAGTCCTTCCTGACACGTATTTCAGCTCCTCAGCTAATGAGAGAGGTACGGTGCCATGCTGTCTGATAAACCTGATCCACATCTTCAAATGCCACCTCTCCAGCCATTTCATTACGATACCAGTGATCTCTAAGGAACTAGTGAGTTGTTACACTAAATAAATAAATAAAATCCTCTGGTTTTAAATCTTCTGTTGTTTTTGTATTCTGGCATGACACACCAAGCCATAATCTTTCAAGCAGGGATGCAAGGAGCACGTAGTGCCACCTGTGTCCCTGTTCATGTAACTCAAACCTCATCCCGTGAAACAGGGAAAAGAAACGTACAAGGTGAAACTTGTCCTCTACGTGTTCAAGCTGTGGCTGCTCATATTGTGCTAAGGGGGAAATCTCAATGTTGTTTACCTGTTTGTTTTGACTGGAGATTTAAATGGATTACTGTAAATGAAAGGTGAGCCCTGTCTTATTGCCAGGCAGGTTTGACAGAAGCCTGTGTTTCATGAGGAAAGGTGTTTTGTTGTCCTTATTCTTGCGTTGAGAAGCCTTGTCTGACAATTACGCCAGGCTCCTCTAACCACTGCATTGTGCTGGTTCCTGAGGTCACGTTGTGCAGGCTGAGGTATGAGCAACTCGTGGGCCTGCTTTAAGAATACATCGCCTTGCTCACCAGTTTAGTTTTCAGGCTAATGAAGCTGCCTGAAAACCTGAGAAGTCTTTTGAACCATCCTAGGTTTTGCCATGTGCAGGCGTAAGAGCGTGTGTGAGGTGGGGGAGTTGGTGTTGGTATGAACTCCTGCCTGTTGTTTGGGAGGCTTCTCCCCTGAGCCAGGATGGTGGCACTCAGCTGAGACGGGGAGGTTGTATGTAGGATTATGAGAGCAGTCCAGCCACCAACACTGTATGTGGCGAGAGTTTGGCTGTGGTGTTGCCCTTAGTAAGGTGTGAGTGCTCTCCCTGTGGCTTCAGCTGCTAGGCAGCCCCAGGCCTCTGCGCCATGCTCCTGCCAGGTGCATGAGGGCCTGGAGGCTGTGTGGGACTTGAGCTCATACCATGGCTTTCTTCAGTCCTGACGGCCTTTCTGGCACCACATAGCTCTCCATATGCACACCAGGTACGAAAAGAAACACCCAGTCCGTTTCCCTCTGAGCTCATTTCATTTCCATATTGCCTTGCTGCCACAAGGTGGTAATGTTGCTTCTGCTCCTTGCTTTCCCCATCTCCTTGCAGAACCGAAAAGTTCGAGTTCTTGTAAACAGGGGAAAAAATAGATAGCCCGAGGTCCCATGCCTCCCCACCTCCAGTCCTAAATTGCAGCTTATCTACTTAGTCACCAGACATTTGCAAGCTCTTCAGTGTTTGGGGAAAGGTATGAATGGGGATCCTGAGGGGAAATGGCTCAGGTCCTGAATGAAAGCAAGGCAGCAGCTTAGCCTCTTGGCTTTTGTCAGGTTTTGAAAGGGGTGGATTTGGATCTCAAGGTGAAAGATATTTTTTTGACAAGCAAATACCTGTAAATTGAAGATGTAAGAGAGCTAGCCAAATTCACAGAACTTGTCACAAATTCATGCTCATTGTCTACCAAGCCCCGAGCAGACCTTTCTTTACAGTCTGCCTTCTTGGAGGATTTTGTCTGCATTTAAATGGATGCTCTTCCTTTGAAGACCTGCATAATATGTGGCTTATTTTCTGGAGGAATGCTTGGCAGGTGTTGACTGGAGTTTGAGTGGCCACCTTTTCCATGGGGCTGTGTTTATTTTGTTCAAGTATGCCTTTAACTCTTACCCAAACTTTTAGGCTTCTCCATAAGAAGTCAATGAATGGTTGTGTGTGTTGGCTTTTTTTTTTTTTATTATTTTTCCTGATGCAAATAAGCATGGCTTACTCATGACCACGAGGGGATGCCTCTTCCGATTCGAAATTGTAGCTGTGGTGTTGACTTGTGGTCAGGCTGGGATTAAACTGGACTGGCAGGGTAGGGACAGCCACGTTTCTGCCCGGCGATGCTAAGTGCTGTAGTCACTTCTAAAGCTCGGTGTGGAGCTCCTGGTAGAGCCTGAGCCTCTGATGTGCTGCTCTAATTTCTGGTGTAACTGACCAGCTGGTTCAGATCTCTGCATATATTGGCTTCGGGGAGCTTTTTCACCACATAAAGCACCGAATGTAAAGGCTCACGTCGCTCATATCCTAGCCTTAAAAACAAGCAACCAGAACGTTTCTGTGCCCCCTGCCGTGGGTGCAGATTTGCCTCCTAGGAGACATTTCCATGACCGAAATGTATCATCAAATTGGCTAGAGGTGGCCTAAAATAGAAAAGTGTAGTGCTGCTCCCTTTGCTTTTTTTGGAGGGGAGGAAGCTGAAGCATGGGGGAACTGCAGCCTTGTCTAAAGCTACAAAGTGCATCTTGTCGCAGAGACAGAACGCGTACCTAGTGTATCCAGCCTTGTTTTGTTCCATAATTAACAAAAACAATGTTGTTACTATTTTTTCCTAATTGCTTACAGCAACTGTGGCTTGTTTATTCAAATATTTGATATTTATTGCAGCAGTGACGTATTGAGTCCACTTAAAAAGGGGGGGAGTTGAGCAGGAGGACGGCACATCGCCGAGCTGTAAAGAAGAGATGCAGCAGTGCGATGCTGACTGCTCAGACCAGACATCACTGTGAATGTTTCCCGTGCCAACTCCAAACCAACCTGTCCAACAGTGCATACTGAGCGGGTTTGTCATTGCTTACACTCAGACCCCTTTCTGCTGGAAACCTTGCTAGTCCTGACGCTTGTATTTTGGGCTCAGTGTTCAGTTTAAACTGGTAGTGTGTAGCCCTCAAAGCAACAAAAAGCTTATAAGACTCTGGTTTAAACACAGATAAATTTTGGCCAGGTCATGCATTAGAAGGACAGATAGCCTTAGATAAGGTACACAAGGAAAAAAAGAAATAATATAGGTCTTACACCTGTCTCATGTTAGTGTCTTTTTGTAGGTGCTGTGGAAAGGATTTTCTTGCAAACCTTGTAGGCTTCGTAGGCCAAAGTGGTACTTCTCAGAAGTTTATGCTGTGCTCTTTTCAAGCTTGTTAAGAAATCCTGGAGATGCTCATCACAAGTGATTGTGATAGAGATGAGTAATATCTCAGTAGCGAGTGAGGAACAGTGGGATAAAGAGAAATTACAAAGGGGGTTGCAGGCAGAGAAAAGTGAATCAGGTTCGTGGTAGAGGAGAAGGGCAAAACTGTGGGGCAGGGGTCTGATTTATGGAAACATTAGCCTGGACATAGAGGAATGAAAAAAAAATTGTCAGTGCTGAATGTAAAGCGAAGTGCTAGTCTGAAGGTGACATATTTTAACATGATTTGCTGCATTGAGGGTGAGATGCTCAGGTTGTGGACAAACTGAGCTAGCATTGTTTATTTGGCCTTTACTAAAAATAGCAATGGCTTTCATCACGGAAACGTGACAACAGCGTGAGCTGTAGGAGAGGCTGCAGTGATATCTGAGTGGTCACTTGGTGTCTGTGTGAGCCCTGAGGCTTTTGCTGCCGATCTTCCAGCTTTGTTTTTTTCCAGACCAAGTGTGCTGTCTCTGTGTGGTCAGGAAAGGCTTTGTTTTACTGAAGTGTTACAAGTTCGGGCTCTTGAATATGCTGCTAGTTGTTATGTAGAAGAGCAAGTGAAAGAAGTACCCTCTCTTGCACAAATGTTCCTCCCCGTGCCTTTGACGACTGGTTTCCTGGCTTAAGAATAATTTAAGGCTGCTTTTTGCATCTACTTCCTTACTGAAAGTTGGTGCGGGGAAAAAATGATGCTTGTGTTTCGCCTCTTGTAGTGACTAATAGAGGTTACTCCCTGCTGCTGAGCTTCCCACTGTACTTTGGAAAGCTGAGCATGTGCAGTTTTTGCCAAACTTGGAGAAAGGCTTAAGCCTCCTTTTCTTTTTCTTGGCCTGAATTTAAATATACAGCAATGGCTGTAGCACACAAGCAGAGATTTCTTCCCTCGTTACTCTTGCAACAGTTTGGCTTGTAAGCTGTGCAGGTATAGCAGCAGCTCTCTGCCTTCTCAAAACACCTTCGTGGTGTTTCCTCAGCCAAACCACTTTCCTTCTCTTACCTCTTTCTTGGTAGCCCAGGCCTAGCAGTGAGGCGTTCACCTGTAAAATAAATAGGTAAAGTTTTTCTACAGTTTCAGGAAAGTGAAGATCTGTTTCCCAACAGGTCTCTGTTCGTGGAATTGTTCAGGTAAAGTACTTGGCTCTTTGTGCACCTGCTCCTGCATGGCAGCAAGGGAACTTGTGGAAATTTCTCAGTTAGGATGGAAGAGGAGCATGCTTCCAAACTGCCCTACTTTTTTGTTTCTCCTGCAGAACAATGAGATTTAGAGGGGTGGGTGTCTGGTTTTGGTGTCAGAGGTTTCTTTTGGGGAGGGTGGGAGGGCTGGGCTGTCTGAGACAACCACAGAACAAGTATGTTGGTTAAAGACAGATTGCTTGGAAGCTGGAGGACAGCTGACTTCAACCAGATAAAGCAGATAGCTATTTGAGGATACTGTAAAACAGTGTTTCTTGGCTTTCCTACAGGCAGGGAGAAGTGCAAATAGCTTCCCCTCTCTTGGAAGCTGTCTCTTTATTAGGCTGTCTGTCCTGTGCTGTCTGCACGTGGCTTCCCTGCAGCCTCCTGCTCCAACAGCAGCAGCATGGTCAGCGTATCCAGGCAGGCCCACCTGATCTGGAGCAGTTGCTCGTGTTCACCTATTAGCTACATATGTTGAGTTCAGATAAACATGGTGTTCTGTATTGGAGATGACTCTCAGCTTATGGTTAATAGTGGTCTTTGACATGCCTAAATTATCTAGCCACAATTCCTCCATCTTGTTGTCTGGCTTCAGGTAAGGAACGTGAAAACAATCTCTTAATTTTTTTTTTTCCTTTTGCCAAGAAACAAGCTGTGGGCAGGCTCTCAGACCTCCTATTTCAGTCCCACTTGCTCAACTAAATGATTTTTGTAGCTTTCTTGAGTGTGGGGTGGAGCTGGAGATGTTGGCGGTATAATGTGCCTCTTTTTTATGCTAATATAAGCCCTCAATCATTAGATGTGCAGTCACTTACATATATTGCGTGCGTGCGCTTATTTTTCACGCTCTTTATAAATGCACACGGCACAGTGTGCCTGGGGACAACGTGCCCTCATCCAATTATTCGCTCCTTAGTACAGAATCTGGGCTGGAGAATTTGCAGTGGAGCGCACACTTACTGCCTAGTCCTGGAGCCAAGTGGAGAGAGAGAGAGAAGGAGCGGGGGGGGACCTGTGGTCTGACTCCGTAATACAACTGTAACCAAAATAGTGATGATTCTAGATTTCTCCAGTTGAGCCGTTCTGGTCTGTTGAATAGCTAACGTGCATTTCAAATGTTTTCCACATACATATTTAACTGATTGCGCCAAATGGCTGTTTGTGTGATGATGTAACTGACCCCCTCCCTTGCTCTTCTTGAGAAAGCACCTGCTGGAACTCAAGTCTGTGAATAAACAGGGTTCATTATCTGCCAGGAAACTGACTCATTTTTCTGCTCAGAATGTGTTAGTATTAAATCCTTCCCCCGTCTTCGTGAAGTGGGAGGGCTGGGGTAAGTGGCTGAATTGTCCTGCAGGTCATCTGTTGACCCACATCTTTTCATTATTTCAGCCGAAGCTAAAGGAAGTGATTGATGTGCAGAGGGACCTCTGTTTTCATAGCCTTAGAAACCTACAGAGATAACAGTATGGCTTCTGCCCCCTCAGGAAAGACACCTCCTCTTCAGTTCCCTATGGAGAAGCGGGAGTCCTATGTAATTATCCCAGAAGCTGACGCAGATCTGCATGCGTGGGTAAGCAGAGCTTTCTGCTGTCCACACAATCTGTGGTGTTGGGAACTCCCAGAACAAGGAGAATGTGAAGCACACACTCTGCATATGAGGGCAGGTAGAACAACCCTCAGAAGAACAAAGGTGTCTGCAGGCTCGGGGAGTTCAGCACGTTGCCTATGTTCTGGCTGGGCTTTCACACCTGTTTTCATAACCGTGATGACTAGGACCCAGTTAGCTGAATTTCTGATATAATCACGTGTTAGAGTCCAGGTGAAAGGTATGTGATGTCTGTCTGCAGCTTAGCTGAAGTGCCTGTCCCATTCTGAGCACTGTTATAAACCCCTTACTGTAAAGCAAAGCAGCCTGTGCAGGAGCTCAAGCTGGAGTTGATTTAAATTTCTCCCCCCCACCCCAAGTCTTATCGCTGCAAAACGAGAGTGTACAATCTTTCGTTGCTCTTTTAATTTCAGAGTTATTGGCAAACTAATCAATGCTGTCATAGCTGCACTTGACCCTTTTAATGTCTATCACAGATACGTGCTTCCTCTTGCCAGTTGAAATAACACATTAATTATTCCATGGGTGCTGTGTGATGAGGACCTCTGCATAATGATCCCTCATCTTCTGTTCTGATGCATGGCCTTTGTCAGCAAGTGAAGCAATAGATTAAGAATGTGACCTTGGGTCCACTTAGGGAATTTGTTATCTTTCTTAGAGCCACCGACCTTCCTGTGATGAACTCGAAGGTGCTGGGCAGCTCCTATGGCATCAGGTGGAGGTTGAAGTTCCTAGTCAGAGCGCAAACGTGCAGAAATAGTAGAATTTATCATGGGGTAGTTAAATGGAAGTGGGTAAGTGCTGAAGAGTTAACTGTGTTCTCTTGGAACTGTCTGCTCCCTGCCTCATGATTAGAACTCGAATCCCAACCTTTATTTTAACTGTTAGTACTCTTACCTACAGTTCTTTGTTTCCTTTTCCCTGCACTCTTTCCCCCTTTCTATCTTGGCTGAAGACCTGATGTGCTGTTTTCTGACTAAGAAACACTTAAAGCTTGTTTTCTACAGGATTCTTGCACCGAAACAGTGAAAAGGGAAAATGTTTTTTCATGAGCACTGTTCTGTATCCAACCTGCTTCTCCTCCAGGAAAACAGATTCTGGTTCTCTGACAACTCCACACCTTCAGCTGGGTAGTATGCCTTCGCTGTCCCTGTCTGCCCTTCAGAGTTAGTGCAAACTCTCCCAAACAGGCCAAAATGTCCTACAAAGTCCATGTTTAGAACCTATCTGTGATTGCATCTTTGCTGTCACTGTTCCCTCCTTTTCCTAAACAAAGGAAACTTTATTGTAAAGGTTGTTAACTATTTGGAAGAACTTTAACACGCCCCCCCCCAAAAAAAAAACAAAAAAACACAAACCAAAGAACATAGGATCAAAAGAATGCCTAATGGGGCTTGGATACCCCTGAGAGAGGCAGCCCACCAGCTCTAGGATGAGGAGCTGCATAGCAGAGATGGGAACAAGAGGCTGGAGGAGCAATTCAGAACTGTGAAACTCAGCACTGAGGTGTTCATCAGCACTGAAGTTCTGGGGTTATCTGTCTTTTGTATTTATCTAGGTGTCTACACCTTGTAGGTGGTTACAACTGTCTTAAGAAAAGCATATCCTTCTTTGAACACCTCTTCACTTCTAATCATCTGCTTGCGATCTGCCTTAATTCAGTCTTGATGCCAGGCTCACGATGACTAACCATAGCCATGAGAAAGTTGAAACAGTCTAGAAATGTAAACTTAGAGGTATCAGAGTAGATTCTGTTAAGGACTTAATTTTAGAAATCATCTTGTCAGGCAATCTTTAGAACTGCATGCTGATTGCTTTTTTTATTTTAGGCTTGAATATGAAACCAGTGATAGCAATAGTGTTTTGCTGTTTGACAGGGACTACAAAACTTTTGGGGAACATGGAGCTGTGGAACAAAATGCCTGATGGGTTCTGCATACGTGACTTCAATTTGCTCGTTGAAATTGGGCAACACAGTACAGAGTTGTCTGAAATAGTTTTTCCCTATTCTTCAGAGAGAAGGAAAGGGGGGGGAAAAAACAAAACCAGTGGATGGTGTTGGCTGAGGTTTTTGTTTAGCATAGCTTTCTAGTCTTCTACTGCGACTGTAAGCGGTCTCCAAGAATTAACTGGACTTGTTAGCAGTTAATGGTTGAATTTAGGATTTGAGAGAGGGTAGCAGCGTTACTGGAGAGCCAGAGAACATTCATCTGTCTTCACATTTCAGCTTTCTTCTTGTCTTTATGTTAAACATTGTGCTGTCAGAAGAGGAGGATGACTGAAGGGAATCTAGTTTTAAGCTTTTGCTGTGTTTTACATTCATTAGGAGCACATCCACAGGGACAAGTGCTCGGGAGAACTGATTGCTAGCTGTAAGTCAGAGGACTGAAAAGGGGATGTGATATGAAGTAGTGCAGTAACTTTACTTCCAAATGAGCAGCAGGGAATTCTGTAAAAGCCTTTCCAGGGAAGATGTAAAACCTGGGGAGGAAGTTCACAAGCTGCTAGAATTGTCAATGTACTTCTCCTTCAAAGGATAATTAAGAATTGCTCTGTTTTAGGCTCTCTGTGTAGCTGAAGGCTGGGATTATGTCTAGGGTAATTTTATCGATTTACTCTGGTTATTGGTGTGTGGCAGCTTAGGAGGATGGAAGCTGACTGCACAACCTTTTGGTTGTAGGGAAGCTAATCCTCAGTGCTGCTTGGTAGTGCTTCCCTTTTGGGAGAAGAGCCCTTCCCTCGGTGTGGTTTGGATAGTAGCACTACGCGGTAAGGCGCCTGCTGTGATAGCACATCTTGAGATCTGGTGTAGGAATTGCATGTCACCAGAAATTGTTACTGAGAAGTTAAATTTGCTGCGTTTAAGTGTCTTCTCAAAGCCTGCCTAGATGAATCACTCTGTCCCAAGAGGCTTTGGTGGTGATCCTCGCCCCCAGGGAGTGTGGTGCAGTCTGATAGTTGGTGTGCTGTGAGGAGATCGTATCCTCACTTTTCTCCTCCTCAGGCTGCAGCTTCTGGCACTCGGCTGCTTATTCCTGATAAGTTTCCCTTTTCTGCCCATAGTGTTCAGCACATTCATGCTCTTCTCTCTCTCATCCAAAGGCATGCTGTAACTCAGACCTTGCTTCCTTTTTCCCCTCAGTAGTGCAGCTGTTTGCAGACCCGAGTTGATGGAGCGAGCACTGAGCAGCAGTCCTGTAGTTCCTGACGTCTGGCAGAAAAGGCATCTGCTGAGATACCAGTGCTGCTGAGCAGGGGCCATTTATATCTTCGTGTAGTAGTTTTAAAACAACAATCACAAACAAAAACACACGCACAAAACACAATCCCCCTCCTCCTATTTTAGCAAGCCGGGCCAGAAGCATCTCCCAGGGTGAGCAGAGTTAATCTTCATCATCGTGGCATTGACTGACAACCTGGAGGATGATAATGTGTGATTTTTCCTGGTGAGCGGGGGAGGAGAGTGGAAATTGCAGTTTCGCTGTTAATTGTACTTTAGATGTCATTTGTGACAATTTCATATTGTCTAGACAGATATAGTGGAGCAGTTGCTTCCACAGAGCCTAGTGTTAGCCTGTTACATATCTGGGTAGCAAAAAATGGAGCTGGGGGGGTGCAGCAGGGAGGAGAGTGCAGTAAGCTCCGGAAAGGATTGGGGAGTCGAGCATGATCTACTGAAATCTTTCCAAAGAAGATAGAAGCAACGTGTATTTCTGTTCTCTCTTTGCATGTCTGTCAGAAACTGTTAGACATTAGTGGCTAGCACCTCCCTGTAACAGAGCTGCTGCTATTTGTTCGTGGATTGTCTTTATTCTACTTAACAGAATTGCTCCTAACCTCAGTGTATATCTTGGCAGGGAACTGGGCTACGTTAGACTGAGCTTACTGAAAACATATAGTCTGTGTCTCTTTCAGGAC
The DNA here is from genome assembly GCF_964035555.1 of Netta rufina. Lineage (NCBI taxonomy): Eukaryota > Metazoa > Chordata > Aves > Anseriformes > Anatidae > Netta > Netta rufina. The sequence goes on along the minus strand of NC_140128.1, from coordinate 33,601,517 downwards.
TTAGGGTAGCAAAAGCTATGAATGCAACATCCAAGACTTCTATAATATGCAATGTGACTTATTTAAAAACATTTATTCGCACCTTCCTTAGGGACAGGAGGTTACACTGTCACCATCACAAATCAGACACTTTATTGATGCTTATAGCAGCGTCCCTTTTATTGAAGCCATTTGTCAGTACCCGATGCATTCAGATCTCTAACTTGGACCTCAAGGGCTTAGCCTAGAATGAATTAGTTAATAGATTTTATTCATGTTCAGTACTCCGGTTTCAGTACAGATTTTGTTATTCGCAGGAGCATGAAGTGCAGAGATCCATCTGGATCTCACGAGATTGCGCGTTGCCTTTTTCGTTTTGTTTTTTGCCTGCTATTATATCTGTCGATGCTCACCTGTTGGTTGCCCGTAGTGACTGGAGAGGGCACAGTTGTAGGATAATTAAGAATCAATAGTTGCTAGCAGTTTCTGAGCTGAATTATCTTTGTCCACGTGATTTGAATGAGGCCTCACTAAGTGGCTCATGTGCCTTGGTGTGGTGTAGTGCAGGTGTCTTTGGTGTTGGCAGGCTTGGAGGGCTCCACTGGCACAACCATTTCAGCAGAGACCGTTCAACTCTGGCAGTGTGGTCTGAGAGTGGGTCCTGTGGATGATGCTTCACGGGGTGGAGTTGCAAAGGTTCAGGTAAAATCATGGGGCACTGAGGCCTATAGGAAGCTGGTTTCTCTGGATAACTGGCTGTGGAGCATCAGTCTGTGGCTCAGGCAGCTGTTGGTTTGTGCTTTACTTGGTGCTCATTTGAAGTGACACATGCCCTGTAGAGCAAGGTTTTTCAGGTGTTTATTTCAAGGATCAGATGGGGTCTAAACCTGGGGATTGTAGATTTCCTCAAGCCTGATGTTTCAGAGATAAGCAGAGTGCCTTCTGGCACAACGGTACTAGATGCTGTGGGGTGTGCCGTGCTCCTGTTTGCACACCCTTTTGGAGCCCTCTGCTTGGTGTGTGTTTTGATTTCTTTCAGCTTAGCTGCTGGCTGCTTTCTGAGGGTCATCCAGCTAACTCAGTGCCCTTTTTGGGCAATTGCCAGCATTTCCAAAGGAGAGAAAAAATATATAGAGATGGAGAATACCTGGAAATGCCTTTCTAACAGATCCTGCTGGGCTGTGCAGCATGTGCTGGTCATCTGCCCTTGTGACCCATTGACTGTGCTGTGTCATTTAGTGGAGAGAGCCCAAAAGGTTGGGAAAGAGGGCGTCATGTGCGTTGTATAAGCCCCAAGACTTGACAGTGACGATGAGTTGGACAGTTATTTGTGTGCACATCATCTGGGCGCTGTCAGCTTTGCAGGAAATGGCACCCAGCAGACCACTGGCGTTGTGTGTAGGTTGCTCGTACCCACAAGGAGACGACTGCTGTTCCCAGGGCTGGGAGCTGACCTGGCCCTGCCAGGATCTGCATGCTGTGGGAGCTCTTTCTGCCAGATGAAGTCCAGCAGGGGTAGTGCTGCCGAGCTCTACAGCTGGCAGGCATGGGACTGCTGCTAACACAGGGTGAAGCCTGGCTCCTGTGCCATCCTCTAAAACACTGCTCTGTACTCACCGGCTGTTGGGATACCGGGCAGTGAGTGCTTCACGGGCTGCATGCGGTCTGTGGGATGCCACTTGTCTTGCTGCATGCTTGGGTCTGACAGACAAAGGAAACTCTCCTGGTTTTGCTGGTTTGAAGCATCTTTTGCAGAACATGAAACCACCGATACGGACTGTTAATAGACTGCCCTGCGTTGTTGGAGGGAAGCACTCAAGAAGAGATTGTGCAGGGCTGTTCACAAGGGTGGCAGCCTCAGCTGGTGCTGGAGTGCTCTGTATAAGCAGCTCTCAAGAGTCTGCTTGACTGTGTTGATGCTGCAGTGCCAGTAACCCAGTCTCTGAACCCTGAGCTGGTGGCTCAGAAAGGGACCAGTTGACTGAACAGGTAGAATATCTGGTACAGTCATGCTCAACCATCCACCGCGTCCCCCCAGAAGTAATAATAGCAGTTTATATATAGAGTGAGTGATAGGTTGTAGTGACTGCAGGTCTGTCTTGCAAAACTGTTGCACCATTTGTTCTGGGTTGCCTGCCTTGGCATATATTGACTTCTACACTTAGAGCAGGAGAGAGGATTTGGTAGTATGGAAGATAACTTTCTGGGGAGCCGAGGGTTTCCCATCTTCAACATCTAGTGGTGTTGAAGGTTAGAGCTTTTGACTCAGTTACTTGGGGAATTAATTCATCTCAAAGTTGAGAGATTTAATAACTCTTCTTGGGTAAGACAAATGGTTGCCAAGCAACATTGTGCCAGGGAGGACAGGATTTCTTCTTTACGTTCTCTAAAGTCCTAGTGCTTTGCAGCAGATGTGTGCTTTTCCGAGTAACTAGAGCCATCTTTTTGCTGTTTCCTGTACTCTAGGTTTAAAATGTAAAAGTCAAGGGTTTTATTTACTTATTTTATTCCTGGAATGCAATCCAGATTTGTCTTTTGAGCCTGATGGGGAAGCTACTACTGGGAAGAACGTGTCTCATTTGCATTTGTGCTGTATATACCTGAGAAACATTCTGGCTGGGCTTGTGCTCTCACTATCTTCTTTCTTTTGTGATATTTTGACTTGCTGGCTAGAAATGGGAGGCTGGATGTGGATCTGGTCCATCATCCTGCTTCCCGTGTTGATGCTTGCTGTCCTGCATTGCAAATGCTGCCTGCGAAGGAGGTACATGGGGCTAAGGCTGAGAGACTCAAATGTTTCTCACCGAGCCTGTGTGGGGGTGAATAGAACAGATGTGGTGTTGGATCTCTTTGACTTTCAAACCATAACAATTTTAATTTGGGTTGCAATGACTGGAAAACAGATTTTATCAGGACTTTCGAGACAAAAAGACTTGAAAGGAAACTCAGCAGCCTTATAAACTTTGGTAGTTGATTTTTCCACTCTCCGCACCCGCCCAAAATCATCTCTCTTGTAAGTGTTAATGTAATGGCTGCAGCAGGCTTGAATGAGTCAGTCTTGAAACAATGCCATCCTCTGCTTTGTGGCGAGAAGCTAGCTAGAGGTGCATGTAGAAGCCGCGGTGGAGGACATGTTCCTGCTATATACTTTGATTCTGCTGCCTTCATGACTCAGACTCGCTTCTCGTGTATTCAAGCTGTCTGGCTGCATTTGCATACATTTGCTTCTTGAGTGAATACTTGGTATCTCTCCCTGTGACTGATTAAGATGCAGAGGAAATGAACACTTCTGTGTCCAAAAACCTTTCTTTCTGAGCCTTGAGACTAAGATTGAATGTTTTGCCATGAATATATGCCAGCAGTGTCCTTAGTGTCTCCATACCAAGCTGTGTTCTTTGTCCTGTGCTCCTTGGCCCATTCCATATGTGGCCACCTTTGAGTAGGTACGAATTTGACAGATGGCCAATGCAGCGTTAGTGTTTATGGACTTGGCAAACTGGGGTAGCTTATCTCCAAAGGAAAAATAACATCTGCATTTTTCCCTTGAAATTTGGAAGCGGGTTTGGGACCACTCTTCTTGCTCGAGGTATTCTTTCTCTTTTATAGTGAGAATATTACACTTTGTATAGCTATGTGACAAAAACACTTATGCCATCAGTCAGTGGTTTAGTATGTTGCAGAATTCTTTGCACCAATGATAGAAATAGTTTTAAGAGGCTTCAGCAAGTAGGACATAAATAGGAGGGATGCTCCTGGATGGTCTCTGACTTAGTCATTTGTTTTTTTCTTTATAGGAGGTTGCTGGAGTCTTCCCTCATTTCATTATCTCGCTACGATGGAGCAGGGTCCCGGGAACATCCAATCTACCCAGATCCAGCCAGGTAAGAGCTAAATGCAATTTAAAGACATTTTAGTTTCATAGACAAAAGCATTACTTTGGTCCAACTCCCTGAATCTTTTGGCAGTGGTCCTAGTATTGGGCCCATCCTCTTCTCAGTGACTTGCCATAGGGGCAAGAGAGCAAACCAAATGAAAAGATGTCATTAGGTCTTGAGGAGAATGAGGAAAAGAAGAAATTGCTGTTGAAGTAAGCGCATAAGAATTCCAGAAATCATTTGGGATGGAGAACACTAGGTGGCAAGCAGGTCCAATAGTAGAAATGAGATGATACCAATACATTTGAAGTATCTTCTAAAGGCAAAAACGCAGGAAAAAAGAAAAAGCCTATTAGGGAGTAAGGGTGACTGCAGTAAAGGCAGTTAAGAGCTGGTGAGAGCAAACAACGTGCTTGGAAGAATGGAATGTCTCCATAACTGTGTAAGTATGAGAAAGCATAACCAGGATGTGAAGTATACTTAACTAAGAATGAATTACTGACAATTATTTCTGAAGAGTCATGAATCATTGACATTAGAAATAGGAACACCTGTAGTGCTGCTTAACCTCCAGAAGAGGTGGGAGTATTTCAGAGGACTAGAAAAAGCAAACATGGCAGAGTTATCAAAAATGGAAAGGAGTGATCTTTGCAGTTACCACTTAATGTATTAAGAAAACAACAGATGGGATAATATGACCTACAGACTCTGTCAGAAAAGATGATAGAATCGTGAACAGCAAGCAGCTTTGGAGGCTTTCAAAGACTAAGTTATGACAACAAGCTTTCTTTAGATGGGTTTAACAAAGGTATAAACGAGGAAAATTCAGTAAGTTTTAAATATATCTAATTTAGGCTCTTAAGGAACCTCTGGCATAATTGCATGATTTGAAGGTTACTAGGATTTATCATACGAGCGATACAGGAACAATGTATCAAAACTAAATATCGAAGTTGCTGATGGAGGTGCTTTTTTCCCCTCTTGTTCTTTTCTATATTGACACCAACATACATTTTTATACAGACAGTACTCTAAGTACAAGTTCTCAAATAAGAGGTGATGTTGCAAACTGGCCACACAGTATAATTATGCTATTAAATGACTCTTTGACTATCTCTGTAAATAAATCCTTGCAGGGGAGAAATGTTATATCAGGCTTTTTTTCCATCTGTTATGAAGAAATTTACTCTGTAAAGATAATTTAATGGTTTAAGAAAGATATAAAGCTGTCTGGAGTGAGGTGTAAGTAAGGTGGAGTGTGTTTCCCATATATGAGGTCACTGGAAGACCTACCTAGGTTACTACAGAACGTCTTGGTAACCAAATGTCAGAATAATGCTGATAAATGTAAAAAGCTTTCTAGTTGGCAATTGATTAAATGATAGAGGGACAAACTCATTTACCCAGAGAGATAAAAATATTTTACAAAGGTCAGTTAAAGGATATTACTACATTCAAGTCAATTTATGAATGCTAAGAGCTGTTAGATGTCTGGAAGTGCATCATTTCTTATATTCTGGAATGCATAATCTAAAATAGGCAGATTTCTCGAGATTGTAAGAAGTGGTTTTGGCTCTCTGGGAACTGCATTTTGAAAAGGAAAAAAATAAGAGCCTGCCTAGATTACCGAATCTTTTTTCCCCCTCTGTCAGACTTCTCCCATAGTGAAGCTCAATAAAGTGTATGAGAAAGGATCCCTGTCTGAGACATTTCCTAGCATAAGGTGAAGCATTGTCAAAAGTATTTTTCTACCTGAAGCCATTTTTGAACTGATATGGCACTCTTCATGTTCAAGTTCAATCTTTTTTTTTTTTTTTTTTTTTTTAAATCTTATAGAAGGTATAGTAACTTGAGTTTCAAAGGAGCTTTGGAAGAGCAGTCCAGTGTTGAAACTTCATCTAAGAGGCTTAATTTGTTCCACTCAGTGTCACTTTGTCTTTTTCAGAGGATGAGGTACATAATGTTAATTGGCATGAACTAGAAATTTGAGTGGGGTAAGATCAGAGTCTTCCTCCACAAATCTTGTTGGTGTGCGAGACTAGTAGGATCTCTTTAATTGTCCCTTGACCTTGTTAGAAATTGGCAGGGGATGGGTGTATATAATTAAATGGGATGTTTCTCCATTTGAGTTTTCTGTAACATTACGAGTTTGTAACAGGAAAGTTCAAACTTCCAGATGTTCTTCAGTAACAAAGTGGAGAAAGTGAAACAAAGGTGAAACGAACTCTCTCTCTATCTCCTTAGGACCAAATATCCTTAAGACCAAGCTGTCTCAGTGGACTTTTTTAAATTCCCATCCATGCTCTGAATATTTTTTTTCAGTCTGTGTGGTAGATGTCTCTGCATCTCCAGTGTGTAATGGTTCTATGTTTGAATAGCCTAGGTCAGGAGTGAGGCACAGAGAACGTTTTTGAAGTTCCCTTGGGTTTTGAATGAATATTCTGCTGTAGACTGCTGCAGCCTTTCTCAGTGGCCTTGCTGAACTCCTCTAAGGATGGCTTGGCTGTTAGGTCATTCTCCACAGCTTCAGGATATACTAAGCTCAGAAAACAAGCTGCAGATGAATCAAATGGAGCTGGTATCAACAGAACATCTATATATATAGATAGATTATTTTTTAAATAGAGATACTCAGAAATATACTTTCAGACTATATATGTAAAGCAGCACAGGAACGGTTGTTAGATACATCTCTAGAAAAACCTAAGCTGTTAAAATAGTTCCTGGGAAAGAGATGCTTGGCTTGGTGGGCCTGACTGTTGCCTGAGTCGAAGGCTAAAGAGGAATGGAAGCAACCAAAGGTTGGAGTCTGTTATCAGCAGTGCCTTCAACTCAAGGGCTAGTGGTGTGTATGCTGCTTGAGTGATCACTGAGGAAATCAGTGTCACTAGTCAGGTAACTACCTTAAAACACGTCTGCTGGCCGAGAGACACTTAGAGGTGTGGGCTCTAACAACGGCAGTGAATATTCTGGGCATCAGCATGAGGACAGGGTAGCTGAGTGCTGTTGGTACTTGTGAAGTATCTGGGAGCTCGGGGTAGGGCAGCGTGCTGCCCTTGGGTGCAGATAGGCCAGTTCTTGCTGTGGCTGGTCTGGGTAACTGGGCGTAGACATCCTCGCTGAAGTTCTTGTGAATTTTAGTTTTCTTTCCTTTGAAAATACTAAAATGGGGAGGGTGAAGAGAAGCAGCCCTTGTTTAAAATTTTTCATACTATCTGTAAATATGTCCAGCCTGTTTGGATTTCTGACTGTATTTGAGGATGCTGCTGTGTAGTAGCTCTTGCTCTAAATGGCATCATGAGTATTAAAGAACGGTATTTGAACTTTACTAATTTAGCAAAATGTTTCCTTCAGTTAATTCTCTCTTCCTTCAAGTTCCTCTTCTCGCTGGCCAGCCAGCAGCACTAGGTGCCTAGTTAGAGCCCTGTTTCTCACCGACATAGTTGTTGGGTGAGACAGAAGCTGTTTGGTTCTGTTTTTTTGCACGGCAGCCTTTCTCCCACTCAGCGCCTCGTTCTGTGGCTGTCATGTGTGGCAGCCTCGTCTCCTACTCTGAACCATCTGCTTCTGTAAACAGGGTCTAGTCACCTCAGAGACTAGGTTAATTCAGCTCCTGCGGTGCTGTCAAATACAGCCTACTGTCCTGGGCACGCAAACTTGGCTTAAGAATTGCTGGATAAACTTTTTGTGTGTTTTGCCGCAGCTTTAGCAGAAGCACAGGTGAGAAATAAATGAATCAAGTGGTCTGCTGTGACTGGCTTGTGCTTAGCCTGCTGGTAAATGAGCGTCAGTCAGGGGCTGATGTACACTTGTGTTCAGTAGCTGAATGAACTGAAGAGGTATGTTTAATGTTAAACAGCATTTCTTATGCTGCTTTGCAGCCTTCTCCTCCCTCCAGGACAGCTAAATCTCTTATGTTGGTTCTCAACTCTGATTCTGATTTGTGTTATAACCATATTCCAAAGAGAGACATCCTGACAAATACTTTCTTTGGGCTGTGCATACCCAAGCACTCATCTGCAAAGATGAGTTCCTTAGTCCCTTGCTTTGAATATGTTTCTCCCTTGCCCTTTGTATGTTAGCACTTGCACCTTTCTGTGTGTCAGACTTAAGCTTCTTGTCTTACCTTTAGAAATCCTCTTCACTATCTATCCATTGTACTTACCATGTGCTGTTGGGAAGCTGAGTCTGGCTTCTGGTCATGCATTATTGCCAGTCTTTGTGGCTTATTCTTTCTTGTTCTTCACACAAGAATCACACTGTTTTCTCTTGTGGTGTCCTGCATGACTTCAGAATACTAAATATCTGCAAAACTTCTTCACATCCTTCTGTAAAAAATCTCACTTGGTGTGCTGTTAACAAAGAAAGAAGTTCCAGTGATTGCACTGCTGGACTGCTGAGAGCACTGTTCATGTCTTCCTGTATTGCCTTGCTTCTCTACCTGTTTGTATTATGCTGTAGACTTGTTTTTTTTTTGGCATTCACAGAGACTTTGGATTATGCAAAAGGGCAAAGAAGAGAACAGCTTCTCTTTTATATGTGGTGGTCAAGACCAGGTTGGACAAAGCTCTGGGCAGCCTGGTGTAGTGGGTGGCATCCCCCATGGGACTGGAACCAGATGATGTTTAAGGCCCCTTCCAGCCCAGGCCATTCTGTGATTGCAGTAAAGCCTTGCTGGTTTGTGCTTGGTGTGTTAAGTCTTCAGGGGAATGAAGAGAAATGCGATGTTTGTATAGCAAAGTCTTCTACATTATACAAGCATGAGCAGCTTTAACTCATCTCACAGCGCGTAAAAGGTACAGGAGGCATCCAAAACAAAGTGCACGTGTATGGTTTCCTTTACTGCTTCTGGTGCATGGTGAGTACGTTTAGAGGCCCCGTAGCCTGCATTCTATCTGTAAACTTCCCATGCTAAAAAAATAAGAGACTGGTAGGGTGCAGGGAGCTTACCCTGCAGAAGAGGCATCTCTTAGTCTCTACACGCTTCTTGTCACCTTCTCTTTTGCTCATGTGCCATGAATGTATGGAGGAATGGGAGATAGATTGTATTAATGTTGTTTTGGCTGCAGACAACTACCAAGGACAATCAATCTCTTGAAGAATTAGTATGTCTTTCTCATGCTGCTCTGGGGAGCAGTCTCTCAAAATACTATTAAATAGTTTTCCGTTGAAATATGACTTTAGGGATAGTAGCAGAGCACTTTATCAGACCTGGTCTGATTGTTTGCTGCTCATGCTGATGGATGTGAATCTATTCATGTATTACTCCTGGTACATCACCACAGAGCCAGCACAGCTCTGGAAGGAACAAGTCTTCCATGTTATACAGCAGTCATATTATCAAAAGATAATTATGGAGTTGCGTTTTGTTACTGGTTGTAGCATAACACACACTTTGTAGTGGTAGTCACTGTAAAGGTGAATTTATCCTTTCTCTTGGTTCTCATGGCTGACAACGAGGTCCGTTTTAAAGAGTTTAACTCGAAGGTCTGTTCTGAAGATGAATAGCATTTGTAGAAGGCAGACATTTCACCTCTTGTGTGATTGTAAATATATATATATTTATCTCTATATTAATCCATGGAATTTGCTGTTCACTTGTTTGTTTGTTGTTTTGTTGTTTTTTTTTTTCTTTTTGTTTGTTTAAAACTGCTCAAATTTTCATCTGTAGATTAAAAAAAAATAAATAGGGCTGTGCTGCCCATTATCAGTCTCTTGCCCATGGTGCCTTTATAGAAAATGAGATCGGTACTTGCCAGGGTTATGAAAATATAGTCTGGTAACTTGCACCGATTTAAAAAGAACAAAATCAAACGCATGGAATGTGGGAGCTAGGCATTAATCCACCCATTCCTTTAATATCTAAGCTGCTGGGTTTGTTTGTTTGTGTCTCCCCCTCCCCAATTAGGTCTCAAGTCTAGCTCAAATAAGGCTGAAGAAATGGTTATTTGAGTATCTGAGGTCTCTGGACTTTAATACTGAGCTCCTGTCTCGCAGACTGTGCTAGAAGTTGTGGATGTGCGTAGGATGGGGAAAAACGCGTCTTTACCCATTTAGCACCAAGGAGCTGGGTAACGCTCAGGCATGACAGCTGATGCAAACAAAGGCCAAGTTCTGCTTGTGGAAGGATTAAGAGTTAATTGCAGAGGAAAGTGGGACTCAGGCTTTTAATCACAGTGCTGCTCTTACAACGTGTAGTGGATCTAATGAAATTGTCATTATACGAAAGCCCTAACATTTGGATTAAAAAAAAAAAATTAAAGCTATTTCACCCTTTTTCCAAGTTGATACTTTGTGGTGCTCCCATTAAGTACCCTCAACACCACCGCCTTTATTCAGTATTTATTTGAACACTGAGGCTGTTTGGCATTGACAGCAGAGTGTAGATTGGGAGTGGGCTTGATTCTCACCGGAGATGCTTGCTGGGATTAGGTTTGTGAACTGGTAATAAACGAAGAATGGACTCCGGAGACTCCTGAGAAGAAAACTGAGCTGTGGGTAAGGTTTTTGTTTACAGGTACTCTATAGTACTTCTGTTTGCACAACAAGGAAGTCACGTGGGTGTGAGGAGCATAAAGGGAAAATTGGTTCTACTTGTTTTCTTTATTCACGTTGTCTTACTCATGCATAAAACACAAACAACCTATTTTGTGATATGCTGCTACTATCCTGGAACCTGAAGCTCCAGAGGAAGAACAAGGCTGGCTGTCATTCTATGCTTTTGTAACAAATGCCTGTCTCTCTCTTGCTCAGGTTGTCTCCTGCTGCATATTATGCTCAGAGGATGATTCAGTATCTTTCCCGGAGGGACAGTATTCGACAGCGCTCTATGCGATACCAACAAAACCGTCTCCGCTCTTCCTCCTCCTCTTCTTCCACTTCAGAGAACTCAAGCCCATCTGTAGAGGGAAATGACCTGGAATTTGAAGATTTTGAGTAAGTGTGCGTGCTGCCTTGCCCTCTTGCTACTGCGTGTTGTCAACACAAGACTGCTTTGTGGCTTCCTGCTGCTTAACATGCAAAGACATCTCAGGCTTCCTGTAGGAACAAGATAAGTTTAAGTCATTCAATTAGTCATTCAATGAAAACTGATTGCTACACATGGATCTTGTCATTTCTGTTATGAAAAGTGAAAGAGGCTTTAGGCAACCTTTGGCACATCAAACTATCTCAACCAGATTTAAAGGACTGGTTAAACAAAGGAAAGGAGAATCTTGTCCTCTCATGGAACTGATGAGGAGCCAAGAGTTTATTAGAGCTTTCAAGTCTTGAGACAGAACAGGAGCCCCAAAGAGGCTTTGCTGGACTTAGTTATTTGATCTAAGGCTGTGAGAGACAGCCAGCATGTTCTGTTACTTTTACTTGCGGTATCTGCACAACTTTGTCTGTTGAGCTGAAGTTTCTGGGATTGCTTTTTTGGAAGACTGTGATTGTGAATCTGTGTTAAGGCTTAATTTCCTGTAAGGAGAGCAAATGGCCTCTAGTGTCAAAGTGAGGAATGGCCCTGCATCCTAACCTTAAAACAGTGCTCCTGTAAGCCACTGTATTTCTTTCTGAGCAGTTCTGACAAACTTTGAAATCTGTCCTCCGACATCTGCTTTTGGACTTTGAGGTACCCAGCGTGATCTCAGTGAGCAAACTTATAGCAAATCCTTTCCAATAAATGGTATTAGAGTAATGGACAGTTTGGATAACATGGAGACCAAAAGCTCAGGCATTTAGGTTAAAATCAATTTTAGCAGGAAAGAGAATATGACCCTTCAAATCCGTCTTCAATCGTTGCCTTTAAATATGAAATTTTTCCCTTGGTACTTGAAGTATTTCACTGATTTTTTTTTTGGCCTTTTGTGTATATTGAGCTTAAAACATGCGATGATTCTGAGCAAGGTTATAAAAGTAATCTATGGAGATTGTGTGGTGGGAAGCCGTGTTTGACTGAGAGGAGCTGTGAGCCCCTCAAAAGTCTGGACTCTTATGTTGTTGCTGCCAGCAGAGGATGCTGTCAACTCTGCTACTGCTATGACTTTGATGTTTGCTTGCTGCAGTGGCACATGCATGATTGAGATGGCATGATGCTAAACCTCCATGCTTTGTGTCAGGGTGAAGTCCCTTTATGAAGGACACTGGTAAAAACTAGCTATCCCCCAAAAAAGTATGGTGTTAATCCCTTTAAGTGGTGGTAGAATACATTTTTTTTCTGGAGTATCGTTCTGTTAAGCTGTCATTTCATGCTTTGGCAATTAAATATTCAAAAGTACAGAGTAGAATGAATGTCTTCCCCTGTCACTGTGGCCTTGTTTGTGTAAGATGTAAATGAAGGAAGATAGTGCAGCGTAGTCACCGACTAGTAGGTTTTCCCAAGCAGCTTCAGGCCTGGAAAAGCAGAGATGTGGTGGTTGCTGGGCCAATTTTGTGAGCACAGATCTATTTCTTTTATCCCATTCCGTTTGTCTGGGGCTGTTTGTTCTGTTGGGAAAATAAAAGCTGGTAGGTTTTCCATTCACAGAGCAAGGCAAATACCTGCAGAGAAGTGTGCTCCCCTGAAGATAATATTCGCACAGTGAGAGCACCCAGTCAGGGAAGCAATTCAATCAGACATGCTAAGGTTGTCTTTCATTTCATACTGAGCAAAGAGGAATGTTTATTCTGTACTGTGCACTTGCTGAATTTGTTGGCTGAATATTTCATACTGAATTCTGGTCTGTGCATTCAAGACATTCTGTCTTTTTCCTTCCCTGCTTCATTATTTCCCCTGGCTGCTTAGAGAGAGCTGCTGTGCAGGGTCCTTTGAGCTGGAACTTGTCTCGTAATTCATTTGATTTCTTCTGTTGACACTTCAAAATGGAATCTCTTAAAAGGAATAGAAAGAGCTCTATATGCCTCCTGCATTGCTTCATTCTTGCATTCTCACCCAAGCAGGGTCATGTATCTCTTTCTTGCCCTAGTCTAGATGCTCTGTTTTGCCTGTTTCTCCAGATCTCGTGCATGACAGCGTGTTGCTGCTGCGTCTAGCTGTATGCAGCTCATGCTTTTCTCCTGAAATCTAATGAACTTCTATTAATGTAAAATCAATAGCAATTTGCCTTTGATGCTTTATCTTTCTAAACTGGTTAATGTCGTTGGTAAATATTCTCTCTTCTTTCTCCTGATTTCTAGGAAATTGAAAGGTGGATGTAGCATTAGAGGGCAGGTAGTTCTACCATATGTAAAGCTGTGGGCGAGGAGCAAGCCCTGTGCTTGCTCAGGGTGCCCACCAGACAAGGCACCCTTAGCTCTCATCTTCCGTGGGGTTTTGAGGTTTCTTCTCCTCCAAGAGGAGCTGTATCTTTTCAGCTTTGCTTACGTGATAACCTAGGGATGTGAGCAACATGTTCTGCGTGCTATTTGTGTGCATATTGCCTACAAACTGATGCTGAAGCCTCTGTTCCTGTGTGCCAGTCTCTTGATGCCATTTTCTCCAGAATGCATGCAGTTTCTCCAGGATCTCATTTGAATTCATTCATAAATACGTTTAGTTTGTGGTAGACAAACACTACTGCTATTGCTAAAAACGTGGAGTAGAGTGTTTTTTATAGGTATTAGTAATATCCTTTCATTACACCAGCTGCTATGGGTGGGGAGAGGAGGGAGACACAAGCTATATCTTATTAGACCAAATAATACAGGTATTATCTCTCTGCATGCGCTGCCTGTGTTTAACCTGTCACTGTTGTCATCTCAGTGCTTATTGAATACAACTGACAACTGTAAACTTAGTCATGTCTGCATGAAAGTATTTTATACAGGCTGTAATATATATCCAGATTGTAATATTAGGTTATTAACAGATAAATTGATATGAGTGGGTTTTTAGGTTAGCTTTAACAGAATTGTGAGCTGAAATGAAAAGGCTTCTTGTATTCTGGGATGAGAGTCTGAGTGGAGAATGACGTCACTTTATTCTTCCAGAATAACTGGTAAAAATAGGTTCTTTGTAGACAAGCCACAGATGTTGAACTTTATAATTTCAAGGTCTTTTCAAGCGTCTTATGTCTGGAGCACGTAGTAAGTTTAGATTTATAGAGCTTAACTGTCTTTTTACTCCTTCAATAGATTTGACTGGGTTGCTTCCAGAGTGACCTTTAGTTTGGAATAGTGATGATGTTGGAGACTACATGGTGCTTCTAGGACTTTTTTCATGTATATTTCTAAATATGGGAAAGAATACAGGTTCTTCAGTCTGTCAGACTGAAAACCAGCAGTTATCTAGAATGGCACACCACCTTGTTGTCTGAAAGCCTTGCTCAAATCCTTCATTTCAGTTCCATGAAGAATTTCAAGCCAAGGCTAAAGCTGTGGCTTTGGCCAACTCCTCTATCTGCTTTTGAGAGTAGGCAGCCTGGTAGAATGTAGTTATGAAGGAGGTAGAATATAGTTATGAAGGAGCTTGGAGACTGCGCTTTAACATCTGCAGCTTTTTCCCTTTCTGTCTTTTCTCTTTCCTCTCAGGACAATCTGTGTTGGGGTAGCTCCATTCAGTTCTGTCGTTGTCACAGAGTAGGAAGGTCTTTTATTGTCTTGTCTCCATAAAGCAAGAAGGGCTTCACCTCGCATGCCTCAGAGCATCTTTTGGTGCTTTAACTTTTTGATTTCCTTTGAGACGTTCCTGAGCACCCAGACAAAGAACACGAGCATGGTAGATACTTTTGCTGAGACCATGGTAGATGCTCTCTGCTAAGCAAGAGACTATTTCCACAAAAACAGATGATGAAAGCTGTGGAAAGCTTACAAGGTTCAGGGTCAGATTGTTTAGCTTTCTTTGTTAACTTTAAATCCTTACAGTTAAGGCATTTTCTGGACTTGCAGTTTCTCAGATGGGCATCTTAAAGGGGTCTCTTCTTCATTAGTGAGAGTATCCACGGTGTCTGTCTTCTGCCATTCCTGGTTTCCTTACTGATGCTGTCTCAGCAAGTTTCCTCCAGTAGTCTCTTGCCTTAAAAGGTTCTACAATTGAAACCTGCCAGCTGACTGACACTTCATTGGAGCCGAATGTTTCACTTTTGGTTTCCTGAACGTGACTTCAGTTTATTTTGGAGAGTAGCATGGTTGATGTTCTTCCCCTCTTCTGCAGGTCAAGTGTTTGTGTTAGGAATCTGCTCTGTGCCATAATCAGTTATCTGCCTCAAGCTAGTATTTTGGTTTAACTTATTGTATATATTAAGTAGAAAAGTTCCTGGCTAGTTTGCTTAATGGCCCAGGTGGAAAGAGATTTTGTGAAGTTTGAGTGAATGAGGGGAGAAGGGTTTGAGAAATACTTACTGAAATATTTGTTTCCCTACACTTGTGAAGGAATTCCATGCGCATTTCTAAATCCAGTTTCTGCCTTTTCAATCTGTCTCTAGATCATTTGCTGGAGATGTGGAACAATTAAAGCAATTTGTAGAAATGCAATCACTTCACAATGCACCTGCTGTTTTCACTTAGCACATCAACTACTAAGAGCACACAGCAGAACTGACTTTTTATATTCAGTCTTTCTCTTTACTGTCCTCCTTTTCAGCTGTCCACTGTGCATTAATGTATTTCAGAGAGCTTTTTCCTTCCTATGACAACCTTCAACTTCTGCAAAAGAAACTCCATAAAGTAGCAATCTTTTTTTTTTTTTGGCAGTAGAGAGGAGAGTTTAGAATGGCTAAAGTTTTTGTGAGACCTGAAATAAGTATGGAGATTTTGATCTGCAGCTCCAGAACAACAGCTAAAAGCAATTCTGTCCTTATGGAAAGAAAAGTTCAGGGAATCCAAGGGGTAAAGAAAAAAGGTTACTCTGTAGTGTGACTTCATAGCTTAACCTGACATCCCACGCATCCAGAGGTGTCAAGTGCTCGGTTCTGATATGTTGCAGTGAAGGTTGGTAAGAGAGGTGACTTAATCGGTGATCACCTTTTGGTGTAGTGGTAGAAAAGTAGTGTATCCAATCTGTGAGGTTTGTAAAAAGCAATTTGACTTTGTTTCCTTCTTACTGATGCTATCCAAGGTGTGTGTTTGAGGTTAACAAAAAATACATGGCAGGAGGTGGGAAAATAAATATGGGCTCTAATTGTCACATAAATGTTGATGGAAAGAGATTTTTAGAATCTTTGCACCTGTGGAAAAAGCAGTGATTTCTTTCTGGAAGTCTTGGATGGAAAGTTTGTCATCTGTCTGTCTTACCTGAGCTCCTACAAATAATATTCCTGTTGGTGTTTTGTTACTTGAATTCAGATAAAGGTATAAAAAGTGTTGTTATTAGTTGCATGTAGCTGCCTTTGTTGTTATTTTCTTCCCAGAGCCCTTTTATCTGTGCTTTTGATGCTGTCTCCTCTGCTTCTGTTTCTCAGTTCACATGGCTCAGCCTCATTGATTTTGATGAAGATGGACTTTCTAAAAGGACCTTCTTAAAAGTGGCTGAAAGCCAGACTGAATTTTGTGGAACTCGGTGGTCGCTTTGTTCTTTTTCACTCTGGTATAGGTGTCTGGAGCAGTTAGCACTGGGACATTGTTTCTAGATGCATAGCAATTTATGTTAATTATATTCATCATCTTAAAACACAGTTGCAGGCTAAGAATGCTAACAAGTCCAGGATGAATGGGAATGATACTGAACCTACTCTTTGAACTTCACTTTTCAAGGATTAGTGAGTGTCTTAGTTTGGCATATGACATACTTGTAGTAGCCTGCAGCTTCATTTTCCTTGTTCTTTTTATCTTTATCTTTTGTGACAGTCTTTTATATTCTCCTTATCTTGGTCTTAATGCCTAATAATACTGCCTGATGCAGTGACAGGGAATGACTACATGTATTTCCTTGGAGTATCACTGCAGGATATTGGTAACCTCTCCAGCATAATGCTGTGTGGCCATTAGGTCAGATTCCAGCGAGGCAAGTGTGGTGGTGAAGGAATAGCAGGGTGGTGAAGGAATGACTGCCTTTTGGGAGATGATAGTTGCCAGAAAAGCTCACATATTCCACACTGTATGTTGTCTGGGCTTGTAGAAACAGTCTTGATGTCAAGATGGTACCCTTCATGCCAGTTTGTTTGTTTTTTTTCCCACTTAAGCTACTTTTAACCTGTGTTCATTGTTTTCCTTTTGCTTTTATTTTGTCTCTGTGAAACTCTTAAGTCAAACAAGGTCACCTCGTAAGTGATGTCTGGTGTTGATGAGAGTGATTAGGAAGCAAGCTGTTTTTAGTTTGTTGCAGGCTATGCAGAGCAGGCTGTGGTTAGCATTCTGCAAGCCTGTAGACCTGACAGATTAGGGTTGATTGTGCAGTTATGTTTTCATTTCTGTTTCTCCTGGAAGAGCAGTGTTGTGATGGTGCAATGTGGTTGTTTTTTTTTTGTTTGTTTTGTTAGTGCTTGCTTCTGACCCTTTATTCCAGTATGGCAGTCCGATGGGGCAGCTGATGCATGTTTGCTCTACAAACTGTATTCATTTAGCACCAGTTGTGAAGTTTACAAGTGATTAGAATTAGCAATAGCGATGCTTTCCCTTCTCACATTCATGTTCGAATGCTTGAAAATGCCCAGTAAATGGGTCTCAAAGGAAAGGTGGTTGTTATGTTGGATGCTCTATTATTTTTTCATAAAACATTGAGTGCTGGTTCATATAAACATATGATAGTTCCAAGCTGGGGCGCAGGGATTCTCTACCTTTGTTTGGCCTCAGTTTTGTTTTCCAAGGATTCAGTGTAGCTGTGGAGCATATCAGCCTTGTTCTAAAAGGTGCCATCTATTTGCAAACCCACCACACGGTGAGATGATTAGAACAGAGACAACTGCACCTAGATCAGAGCAAGTGCTTCATTGTGATTCAAAATTAGGCTTTCTCTGAAGCAATTAATCCTCAGCATTTAACAGGCAAGCGCTGCTGTTTCTCTTGACCAGGTGATAAATCCTCTCTTATGTGATGCTTGTCTGAAGCACTTGATCTTCTGAAGTGCCATTTTTAATCTTGTAAATACGTTTCCCCCCTGAACGGCCCTCTAAGAGGTAATCAAGGCTGGAGGTTTTGTTTCCCTCTGGTCAGGAGAGCCATTAGTAACACAGTAATCTACAGCACTACTGCTGCTTTATAGGAAGTTTTAGCTGATAAATGCATGAAAGTTTTCTCGGGTGTTCCCTTGAAAAGCTGTTAGTGAAAGACTGACATTTAAGCCTTCAAAAGAATATAGGAGAACAGAAGGGCACCATGTCTTGAGTGACTAAGTTAACTTCTTTATCAACTACCATATTAAGTAGCTGCATTTCAAGTCTATTCTTCTAATTCCTGTCTCTCCAGCTGGGCAACGCTGCTCTTTCCAGTTCCTCTAATATTTTTATTCTTCAGTTTTGTTGAGCTTCCACTGTTACACCTGGGAGGCCGTTCTATGGTCCAAATATATTTAGTGCTAGGAAAGACTTTTTGTGTAGCAGATGCTGCTTTTGGCTTAATTTTTTTAAGTTCTTGTTTTATCTGCCTTAATTACTTCAATAATGGTCATATCCTTCAAAGATAAGTAGATTAATGTATACCTTTAATTTTTACTAGGTTATGTATATTATTTTAATTCTGTGTCTTCATAATTTTATTGTCTGTGGACATTAATACTTATTACTGGTTTTAGCATGCCCAGTGCTCCTTCCTTACTTATTTGTACCGATGTGTGGGGAAACAAAAATTTCTGCTCAGAAATAAGTCAGTTGTCTCGAGTCTTTTCTATTAAACATATTCCTGGTTTTAGGTAAGATACTGTTGTTCTCAGAAAAATAAATAGGGTGGGCCCCTTTTCCTAACATGGAGTGTACAAATTCTCCAAGACTTGAGGATTGTGAATAAAATAACATCTGCTAGATGGAAACTCCATGTTTTGAAAGACTCCTGTTACTGATCCAGGAGTTGTTACTCCAGCAGTGCTTTCCTTTCAGTCTCTTTCAGTCTTCTAGGATAGCTGTATCTCACTGAAATATACTGAATGTCAAGGTTTTGTTTATTTTGTGTTCACTTCTCAATTTTGAGAAGTTTATTTCCTAGAAACGCTCACAGTTTTCTCTAACCTTATTTGCAGGAGATACTCAGGATCTTGAAAGATCAGGCAGAGAAAAACAAAAGTTTTACAATCAGGTGTTTTGCTGCTCCTCTGTTGTAAAGATAGTAGTAATTTACTGTCATAGTGCTCCCAACACTGTGCCTCTTACTCATCAGTAACGGTGCCGGAAAGTGGCTGACATGTTCTTAGAATCGCTACCAAACAGAACGTGTCCCCCCACCTTTTTTCCTCCTTATGCACCCTTTGTGGAAATGCACTGCGTGCTTTGTCTTGTGCTTTGCAGCTCCTGGGAGAACACCCTTCCCAGGATATGTCATCTGTTTTAGTCTATATCTGCAGACAGTCCCATGAATTGCAACGTTTCAGGATCTGTTTCTTTCTGTCCAATTATGATGTCCTCCATGGACCCTCTCTAGAGGGTCTGGGGTCGGAGTTGACCAACCTTCAGAGCCAAATAACTGTGTTTTCTTGTTACCTCCTCCGAGCTCCTGATGTGATGTTTGTGCTACTCCTGCCCTCCTGCTGTTTCCTCTGTGGTAACCTCCTGTGGTCTTACACAACTGATAGCAAGTGCACGGAGATACCCAGTGTTTGAAGTACCAAGGAATTACTATTTTTTTGTTACATGAATGGTGTCGCATCAAAATCCAGTTTAAAGATATTAGCAGGTGCCAGTTAAGCAGTTATTTCACGTTGGAATTAAGCGTCTAACTTCTGCAATAGAAATTGATTTAGTGCTTGATGGGATCACATGAAACACTATAAAATGCTGAAAATATGGAACAATTGGCTTGGTCTGGCATAATTTGATTCTTTTGCACTTGCATGGCTTACTGGTGCTGGCTCTGATAATTAAATGGCTTTTCAAAATGGTCATTGTTGACCTAATTCTGTTGGCAGCATAGTCAGTGGGAGTTTTAATGTTGACTACAATGGGAACAGTTAGACCAACAGATTGCATTAGAAATCCCATGCTGTGTGTTTAATTTCACTTCCTAATACAACAATCTCTAAATATTAAAGACTACTCTTGCCAAGATAGAGAAGCAGAACATAGCTGTGTTTTTTCCTTTTCTGACTATCTTGGCTATCTTCTGTATCCACTCAGTTATTAATGTGGTAGCCA
This sequence comes from Netta rufina, assembly GCF_964035555.1. NCBI lineage: Eukaryota > Metazoa > Chordata > Aves > Anseriformes > Anatidae > Netta > Netta rufina. The sequence goes on along the minus strand of NC_140128.1, from coordinate 33,581,491 downwards.
AGTTACCAGCTGAAAGAAGAGAAAAGCTACCTTTTTCTCCAAATTCTAGAATGCCAAGCTTTGCATCTCTGACTCTGTTTTTACGACCATCATTTTCACTTGATTGTATCTACGTTGGTCAAGTCTTTTTTTTTTTTTCTCAGAAAGCAAACTAAACAGTAGCAGAAAAATACCAAGAAGTTATGCAGTTCAAGATGAACATTCATCCTTCTTGTGTCCTACTACAGCTCCACAAACCTCCTTGAATGTATGGGAATGTTTCTTCCTTTTCCTGCTCCATTCTGTGTTTGTGTTAATGCTGTTTTTCTCCTTCCAACTCTTACTCTCTGTATTGCTGTTTTGATTTGTCCCACGCTGGTATCTAAGCAAGTTATGAATAACCTGAATTTGGGCCAGACCTTTAAAGTTAATTTGACCAGTTGTTGGTTCTTGCAGTTTTCCTCTGGAGATAAATTAGTCTGTTTGCTAGTTGTAGTAAGAAGTCTCCCTTGTAGCCTTATGTACTTTTAACTTCTGATTCTTTCCCTGCACCTTGCTCAATGGATTGCTTAGGTCCTTCATTGTTTTTCACTGAACTTTCCCTGTGCCATTCACTTTTGCTGGTGCACTTATAACAAAGGATATTCCAAGAGATTTTTTAGCCTTGTTATAGCACTCACTGTGTCACGTTTGTTTCACTTGTGCAAGGAAGCTGTTGGGTTGCTTTACAGAAGAAGCTTCTGTACACACCTGCTGAGGGATCTGCATTTTCAGGTTATGTTAATTCAACTATCCACTGCAAATCATTAGCTAAATGAGTCTGCAGGTAGTTGACACTAGATAAAAAGTAGAGTGTTTGATCTTCACTAGTACCTCAGAGAACTTTGTCGGAAGCTTTTTGTTTCTTGCAGGAGTGCTTCACTCTGGCACTGCAGTCGTGCTAACATCTGCTCTGCTCCCTCTGTCAGCAGGCTGTACGTGGTACAGAAATAACACAAAGTGCCACCCATCTCCACTGGTCTGTAGGGTTTTTTATTTTCCTTTTTAGAAGGTGCAGAAATAATCTTCAGCTGGTACCAGGGTATTATCAGCTCTTCCAGCTTTTCAGCAGTAGATGCTTAAAAACAATCTTACATGGCATTGGGCATAGGAGTTTAGATATAAATGACTGTAGATCAGTGATTCAGAGTAATGTTTGGTAATATACCTCTTTCACGCAGACATTTAAGGGAGCGAATCTTACGTTTCCATTATGGAATGTAGAAATTTTAGTATTCTCACAGGTTAGTCACCGTTCCAAATGCTGTTGTTTGAATTATAGGGTGTAGTGGTAGTTGGGGGGTGACTTTTACTATTATTTGTTTATTAAGGGGATGTTACAAAGACATTACTATCTCTTGAGTTGCTAGGGTCTCTATGCCATGGTGAAAACTGAAGCAAGTCTAGTCTGTATTTTTTTTTCCTCCTTCAGGCTTTTTGTACTGGGAGGGTGTATGAATGGTGAAAGGGACAGTAAAGGAGTTCTCCCCTCAGAAAGTCTAGTTCATTAGACTGTGTATGTCCTAAAATATCTTTTATGGATGCTAAGAGCTTTGGCTAGTGGCATTTTAAAAAACTCAAATCACTTGCTTAAGGTCTCTTGCTTTGTGCTGGAGGAGAGTTTGCACCTTGCCTTTTTTGTCTGTCTGCTAGAGCTGATTCCTCATTCCTTTTGAAAACTGCTGTAGAGATTTTCTTTAAATGGGTAATTCTGCAGGGTGTAGTCTTATTTTTGTTCTTACTGTTGTTATTTATCACTTTCAAAAGCATCTTCTAATTCTAATAAATGTCCAAAGCAAATGTAAACCTTGAAAACCATTTTGTTTCTGTTCTCCCAGGCTTGTATATCAACGTATCAGCATAGTTTAAAAAACTGCTATGTGAACTCATAAAAAATACAGATATATATATTTCTTGTCCGACTTTCACTAGCTCTTAATGTGTGTGGTGGGATCTGGAACATGACACTTCTTTTCCCCTTTAGCCTTTTCTCTTTTATCAGGAAAAGTTGATATGTCAGCACTTGACTTCTCAGTATTTTTCCTGTTACTGATCTGTTCCCTAATAGAGTGGAGGACTCTGATAAAAGAACAGCAGCAGCCTTTACTTTGCTAATTTCAGGAAGCCTGTTGGCTTCACAGAAACCTCAGGGAAAGGTGCAGCTTTGGCTGTGAACTGCAAATGCTGTGTCTGCAGTGGGAGGAGAAATGGGAGCTTTTAGCTTTGATTCAGGTTAGGTTTTGGTGAAATAGCTTGAAATGCTAATGAACTTTGCAGAACAGCCTCTGCTCTTGTGTTCCTGGTTCCTGAAGCGTGTGGGAAACAAGCATGCAATGGAGTTTCTTCTCAGCGCACGTTTTTTGCTCTCAGACTCGAAGAGGAAGGGGGGGGGGGGGGGAGACACACCACCACCACAAAAAAAGGCAGCAAAACAAACAAACAACAACAACAAAAAAAAACAACTGACGACATGCACAGCTTGCTGGAGTCAATTAGGAATGTGCTGCTGATGTGTTGCGTAACAAATACTTAGTTTTCTAATGATTCTAAAGCTCTGCAAATAATATTCTCCCCACAGCTGCCTGGGAAAGAGGCAAGTAGAGCTGCAGTCAGATAGAGATCTAGAATGCAGGGACAACAGACTTGCTGTTTGTGCAAGGTCACACAAATTTCTGGATGGGGTAAATCTTTGCAGAGGTCTGTTTCAGAGCTGGAGATAGTGATGTAGTTTCATTATTTTCCTTGCAGTTTTAGGACTGTATAATTACAGATCCTCTGTGACCTATGAATGTGGTATCATGAATTTTGCTTCTTGGAGGTTTTTCAGTCTGGTCTCCTGCTTGATGTTGGGTTGCTATTGCCAAAATCAGATTGTCAATTGTGGCTTTGTCTAGCTCTGGCTTGAGACTTCCAAGGTTGGCAATTCCACAGGTGCTCTCGGTGACCTATTCAGTGGTGCAGTGTCCTGGGGAAGAAGGCTTTCCTGTGCCTACTTTAGGAAAACAGATTCTAGACCCTTTCACATCCCCCAAGGCACAGCTCTTTATTGTGAAACGGGATGAGAGGTTTTTGAGAAGTTAAGTTTTTTGTCTGATACCATCACCTAACATTTGTGATTTCACTGGAAAAGCTTGTGAAAGGTGAGATGTATCGTAGCCTGTAATGGCACGTAACCAGGACCTTGAAGGAGGGAGTTCAAAAGGATAGTTTGCAGATGATGATCCTTTGACAGCAATCCTAGAAATGAACAAATGAAACTTAGCAGATCTCTTTGACTAGCAGAAAGTTTTCATCAGGACTATGGCATGCATGCTTTTTCTCTCACAGTCCAAATTGTAAGGTTTCTGGTCTATTTGCTTGGGTACCGACACTAATTTATTGACTGATTTTGTTGATACTTTTGAGGCACCCTCAAACAACGAGGTAAGTGGATGTTAGGCTACCTGCATGCAAACCTATCAGAAGTTTTTGGTAGAGTAAGTCGCGTGAATTTGGAACTAAAGCATATGACTTCTGCAAGAGAAGCATTAAAACTCAGTCAAGAGGAGTAGTTGACATGACCTGTGTGGGGTTTTTTGGTTGGTTTGTTTTCTGGATAAGGTTCCATTGCATAGTATTTTTAATGTGCAATATTTTTTGTTTTTCTTTTGTTGAAGGGACAATGGAGACCGATCTCGGCACCGAGCTCCCCGTAATGCCCGCATGTCTGCACCGTCTCTGGGGCGCTTTGTCCCAAGGTAAGGTTTGTACACACAGCTGTATAAGGGTGTGAAAATCTTTGAGGTACCAGTTGCAGTACAGCTCTGTGGTACTTTCAGATGGATTTCCTTTCTTGCACGAGGCTGCTGTTTTCTTGGTTTGCAATATCTGGAACCCCAGAGGTGGCATGTTAGCGTGACCAGCTCGCCCTGTGACATTTTGAAGCACAGCATGGTCTTAGTGCTTCTTACGTGCATGATGGAGCTAGAGGTTGAGGGCAGAGTAGGAGAAAAGAACCTGATGGGAGATTCTCAGTGAGACCTGCTGGTTTGAGATTAGAAAGCTGTTGTAGGAGGTAAAGGATTTGTTTAATGGTGACTTCACAGCCACATTGATCAGAGGAGGATCTAACCTGTAATTTGCCACTCATTTGAAGCCATGAAGTGGCTGGCTAAGCAAAAGAGCCCGGTCTTCTGCTATAGTCGGCTGGAATTTAGTCAGGTTTCCTCAAAGTAATTGTAGTTGCTGTCCAGGGCTTGTAGCGTACTGGGATGTTTTTTCCCCATGTAAATTTACTCTTTCTTTTGCAGACGCTTCTTGTTGCCAGAGTACTTGCCTTATGCTGGGATTTTCCACGAAAGGGGACAGCCTGGTTTGGCCACCCATTCCTCTGTCAACAGGGTTTTGGCAGGTAATGAGATTTCCTTGTTTGCAGTTGTTGTGTATATTAGCGGTGTTTTTCTTGTGAATCTGTGCAGAAGAGAACTGATTGGGACAAGACTAATTCCAGCTTTGGAGATGCTTTTTAAGTCTCTGAAACAAAAGAAAGGCCTGTTAGGGTGATGTGGTAAGCTGTCATTCAAGTGCTTGGCGCTGCAGATTCCATACTTCAAACAAATGTATGGGATTTTCAGCATGAATTGGGGAGGGGTGCTGTTAACAGTTCTCCCTTTGTTTAGCTTCCTCCCCTATTCCTAGATGTCTTTTACTTAACAACCTGACAGGCTAATGATAAGCTTGCTGCAGGTCCTTCTAATTGAATTATAGGGTGCCTTGTTCGTGTTCTGGCTGGCAAGATGCACACAAGGCAACGTGGGATTCAATTAGGATCTTAATAAGTGCGTATTAAAACTAGGCTGCCACCACATACAGTGCACAGGCATTTGGGACCCTTAAAGGGCAGGCGGAGGCGGGAGGGGACATGGAGGAGGGAGCAGGAGCTATGGCACTCTGGCAGTTCATGAATGAAATGGCTTTGGATAACATAGTTCTTGAGGGTGCTTTTTTGGCTGGGTCCGAGATGCTCTCCAGTGCAGGGGGGAGTCATTTTGGTGCTTGGGGGAGAATGAGGAAAGGGGTATGGACAGTTAAGTTGGGATGTGCTGCTTTCCTTTTTGTAAGCAGTTACAGGAACATCAGTTAGAGGACTGCTGTAAGGTCTCTTGAGAGTCTGTGTGACCCTTTTCCTTATCCTAAAGCACGATCAACTATGCCTAAACCATTTTGAACAGGATTTATCTAACCTGCTCTCATCAGCCTCTGCTGGATATTTCCTAAACAATCTGGGGTGGAGCCGTTGTGGTTTTTTTGCATGGCTCATTTAGGATGACGGTTCTCTTGTCTTTTGATTTCTGGCTTTTAAGTGCCAGAAGCATCTCCTGGATTTTTGTGTCTCTGGATGTTTTGTCTGAGTGCATGTATGGTTCATAGACCTTGTTGCAATAATAGCAAAGAAATTAACCAAAGGCTAGGCTCCAAAGCACCTCTGCTTTTTTTTCTTAGGAAGCAGTGGAACTAGCCTGAAGCTTTAGCTGACGCATGTACTTTCCCATGCTTGCTGCCTGTGTGGGCTTTGGTTGTTGGCACGTGGAAACAGCACACTGGCAGATAATTACTTGCTGCCAGGCAACACTGCAGATCTTTTCTGTGGCCCAGCTTTACAGGAGACACCTGCCTTCAACCCTCTTCCAGCCTTCCTCACAGTTTGCCTGTTCCTTAGTGCCTGGGAAACAGCCCGGCTTTTTTTTCTTGCACATTTTAGGGAATTTGAGCCCCAAAATGCACACTTTCTGTTTCTTGTATGTATGCCAAGATTAACAAAAGATGGAAGAAGTTATAGTCATGGGGCTTCCAACCGACATCACCTATCTTTACTGTATGGCACTGTGCTGAACATACTTAAGAAAAGGTTGTTGGCTCCTGATTCTTCACGCTGGAAATGAATGGGATTCCACAGTAAAGACTTTATTGACTTAAATATTAAAAGAATTAATTCTCCTAATGCAGCAGTTCCTTGTCATAATTTTGTTTCAACATTCTGTTTATTGTAGTCTGTTACTTACGCTTTCAGCTTTGAAAATGTTTTGCACTTGCGTTCACGTAATGTGTTACAGAAACCAGGAAAGTTGAAGATGTAAATATTAGGTGGAGGTGTGAAGGATGAGAACTGGAAAATGAGGTAGTGGTGGGATAGAGAATTTCGTGTGTTTGTTAGGTCAGTTGGCAGCATTGGCAGTTTGGATGTTTTGTTTTGGAGCTGTTGAAGGTTGCAGTGCTGATAGTATGCCTTCTTTTCACTTAGCCTCTGCCAAAGCTTCTTTCTTCACTACCATAGTGGAAAAACATCTACTCAAGCTCAAAAGTACTTTAACCCCTGGCCTGGCAGTTATGGGTGAGGTTGCCAGCCTTGGCTGAGGAAAAATCATCTTCCACTTAATACAGGCTAATCTAAGCTTGAGTGCCTTAAATTGTTTCATCCTACTGTATAACTCTGAAGTGACGGCCTGGATATGTTTTAAATGCACAAATGCCAAGTGCATTTCTTATGCAACCTCTACAGGATTAGAGAAAAAGGTGCCAAAAACCATATTCCTAACCTGACAACTTGCTCAAATGGGCAATAGACTTCTGTGGTCACGTATCAGTGAGAGCTGTTATTTGGAGAGAAGTAAGGAATTGATTATACTTCTCCTGTCCCTTGCCCCATTTATTGCTATATGAGGAGAGGAAATAAAAGAAGCAGACAGATCTCAAGGGTTTGTTATTTACTTCGTGGTGTGCTGACTGAATTTCTTAATGTCAAAGCTCTTGCTGTCAAGTTTTGTACATACTCTAGTTTCAGATTTCTGCTTTGTATGAACAACTTTCCATTATTCAAGTATTGTTCTCATGCAACTGTTACAGGCAATATCTCCATGCTGGGTAAGACTGTCTTATGAATAAATTTGTAGAGCAATCTGTTTTAATGAGCCACCAAAAATGAGTTATCTAAGCAGATGGGCTAGTACAACAGCGTAGATTTGGCAGCATGGCTTTGTTAGTACGGCAGGGCTCTGAGATGTCAGGCAGGGCTGAGGTCAGGGTTAGAGATTGCTTTGTACAGGTCAGGGACGTGCACCTATGCCTGCTCCAAAGCACTTCCAGGAGAAGGTAAGGAAAGGTGGCAACAGATGGATAAAGCAGGTGGGAGTTCAGGGCAGAGGAAATGAAGCTATACTAGTCAACACGACAGACAGATAATCTGCGTGCCAGCAGCCTAATTTGCATGTAGCATTGGAACAAAACCGAGTCCCGGTAGCATCCTGCCCATCTCATCTATGGGTGTACTGGTTCGGTGCAGACTGAACAGTCAGCAGACACGGTACGCTGCATCACTGTGCTTTGTGGCACTAGGTAAGACATTGTGCGAATATTTATTACATCAACATTGCTACCTTTAGCATTCAAACTTGTAATCACACCAAAAAGTGTTGGTAGTTTGACAAGTTATATTTTCCTGTAAAGTCTCTCTTGATTGGCAGTAATTACACTGTCCTCCTTTATTAACTGAGTCTCATATCAGCTTTTTCATTATTTTGTCTGGAATCAATGTCAGGATGACAAGACTGACATGTCTCATCCTATTTCAACCTTTTAAAATACTGGTATAACACTAGCATATTTTTCAGTCTTCGGCATTCCCCTTTTATTTCAAGACTCGTCAAAAAAACTGGGAGTTCATTTGGCAGCTCTTCTGAAGCTCTTGGTGGTGTGGGCTGTAAGGTGCCCTCTGGATTGTCCTCTCCTTGTTGAACTGCCGTAAGTGGTGGGGTTATGGCCTCCAAGGAAACATCCATAAAGTGAAAACTAGTCAAATTAAAAAAAATATATATTAAAAGTTGGTGAAAGCAATAAATGCATTTTGGCATTCTCATCCGATAGAATTGGCCAATTGCATGCAGTGGAATTCAGCATCTTGGGACTGTTCGTCTTCTAGTCTAGCCAGCAGAGTAGGTTTTTCTTTTTTCTTTTTCTTTTTTTTTTTTTTCATTATAGGCATGTGTGCTTCCTAGGAGAGAGCAAAGAGCTGTTCTGTGGGATGAGGTTACACCTTTCTTGATGGGATTTAGTACTGCTGCAGAGTTCAGCATTGCAACATGCCTGACTCTGGATCAAGGAAGGCACAGCTCTGTATTGTTTACCACCTCCTACTGCTTTTTTCTTTTCTTGAGGTTGAGTACTTCTGCCCACAATTTTCTTTGCAAATTTCTTTGTCCTAAGTCACACTGTGAGCAGGACACTCACCTCATTATTTGAGGGCCAAGCTGTGCATGGTTTTTGTCTTCTAGTAGTAGACAAATGTAGGTCTTAATACATTATTAAAAATGAGTAAATATAACCCTAAAAACCTTCATTCCCACTAAAGTACTTCTGACCTCTTGTTCACCTGTATGAGCTTTTTCCTTTAGGCTTTGTAGTAATTATCTGACTACTTTAGGATGGACAAAAACTTGCTTGTGGTGGTATAGTAGAACGAAGAACGTTTTGATTTCAGTTCAGTGCAAGCGCAGGGGAGGAAAATCAGTGTTTGCTGAGGAACGTTTGCTGGAAGCCTGAAAAGTTGACACAGATACCAGTTCATGTTCCTGTTACTCAGCAGGAGACCATCATATGTAAGTTTACTGGAAATGCTTCAGTCTCACCTTGCTTTGGTGTAATAGGCATCTTGCGGAGATGTGCATCTCAGCAAGTAAAATATTTTTTTTCTTGTATGGACACAGATTGTCTGTTCTAGCTCTGCCACCAGATTTTATCTGTTCAAATGCAGTCCATCACAGTTGCTCGAAATCTTCTACCTCGTGGAGAGATCCAGACTCAGCATGGCTTAGGGGCTGAATGATGCAACACTGTACATTTAGTTGTATACAGTTGTATAGTGGTTGCTATTTCAGGGCAGTAGATTCAGACTAGAGACAGAATGCTAACATGTTTCAAAAAAAAGCTTGATATTACAGGTTTTTCTACAGCTTATACTTATTCAGCGTATTGCTTGCTACAGGAGGGGTAATATTACAGCTTTGGACATCTCTACTTAAGTTGCAAACAAAGCTATGCAATTCTGATTGTGATGTTTATCTTTTACATTGAAATAGGGCTGAGGCTATAGGTGAAACTAGGACTCAGTCATCTTTAAACTCAGTAACATTGGAACATTGCCTTTGCTTTGGGATGTTGAACTTCCAAGTGTAATGTCCAGGTGATGTTTGATGTTTTCCCAAAATCACATGAGCTATCCCATTATTCTGGAATAATTCCTGAGAGAATTCCAGGCTGTGCATCTTCAAGTGAGGTAGGACCTCAGCTTCTTGTTTCTGTACTTCTGCCAGAAACTACTAACAGTTGCTAGAGCATTTGAAGTTTCATTGAGATAAAAACTAGCTAAGATGGTGGATAAATGTCCTTTGGTGGATAAATGTCCTTCTGTAACAGGAAGACTTATTTGAGAGCTTGATAGTTATCCTAATAAGGATTAGGGTGATGACCTTTCACCAGTCAAATTTATAAACCAGACCCGCTAGCTATGATGCCTCCTGGTGTGTGTTCCAAATCTGTTACCACTGTAGTTGTGTTAAGGGCTCACTTGTTCACGTACAAGTCAATGGCTCTAACCCAAGGCCAGTGAAAATGGGTGTTGATAAGTCCCCAGTATCTATAACTGGGAAGACTACTGGTTGCTGCTGCTACTAGAATTAGCCCAGAATTCACTTCTGCTCTAATGATGAAAGTGGTTGTGATGAGAGGCTGCTTTGGTTGCCTTAGAAACAAAACCAGACAGATTCTGTGGTTCCTCTGGCATCACAGGTGTGAATTTCTCCCATGGTTCAAGTCTCCTTGACCTAATGCTGTTCTGTCGCTTCAAGTGTCATAGTGAGCTGTGAATTCTGCTCTGAGATGCCCTCACCCTTCAAATGTGCTTGCAGCGATGCAGAGCTGTACAAGGTAGGATGGAAATAGAAGACTCAAGAACTCCAAAAGGTCAGCAGGAGTTGATGGGAAAATATATCTCTCCTTTCCTTGTTCCCTTGTTTCTCCTCACTATTAGCAAGTATGTAGTTCGCTTTCTCTGAGAAGGCTTGTGCACATTTTCCACTTTCCGCTCTGTACTGTAGCTAGTTCATGCATCCACAGTTCAGCACTACAGCCTCTCTTCTTTATATTTCTGTGTGAGAGGCTGTACTTCCACAAAAATTACAAGCAATTCTCAAGCCTGTCATGAAGGTGACAAGTATCTATAGCTCTCCAGTCACAAAAGAACTTGAGACATGTTTTAAGCTTATGTTGTTCAGTGACTGCTGACATTGACTAAGGAGAGACCACAGAGAATGAAGTGACTCAGAAGTTTGCATCTTTTCATTTTAAGCAGTATCCAACGGATATACAGTGCATAGAGAGCCAGCCACACAGGTATGTTCGTTGATTGTATTGCCCTACAGATCTGTCTATTGTTAAGACAAAGATGAGAACAAGATTCTAATCCAAATTAATGTAGTTGTCTTAAATGAAGAGGCAGAAAAGCAAACTAACAGGAAAAAGCCAGTGATGGACAGCTATGAGTTAACTGTTTCTTAGTATTAGATCCGTCATTGACTTCTTTACAGATTCTGCAGCAGTGGCTACAAGGCAATACCACATCATGACTGTGGTCAGAAAGTAAGCTTCTTGGTAAATATTCTTCAAATGAAATCCCTCTTGCAGAATGTTGGAATCAATTTGTTTTCACTTAAAAAACAAAACAAAACAAAACAAAAAAACACCTAGAAACCAACTGGTATCAAGTAAGTATTTGTGGCTATGTAGGGGTCGTATAGCTGATCCACAGATGCTGTGTTCTCCCTAGCAGGTCCATCTTTATAGTACACCAGTCATTTCATTTCTCACTGTATTGCAAGACACTCGTGAACTCATTCTTTGTGGCATTGTGCTTTAATTGACAGTCCAGCTGCTCCTTTTCTCATGCAGTAATTTGTGTCATTGGCTCAACGGAGGCTGAAAGGTAGTTGGTATCATTAGCATTTGGGTGACCCCCAGGCCATCTCTCTCTGGAAATACAAGTCCTGTGCAAGGACCCCACAGAAATTCCCAAGCTGGTGGCATTGGTTTTAGTGCAGGTAAATGCTGCTCTGAGCAGAAGGGGATCTAGTTCTGACTAGCTAGACATCTCCTGAAAGGGCACGGTAGATAGTGTTGAAGAAAGCTATTAATATGCATTAATGTGATAAAAAAGGTTGTGTGTTGTTTCCAGTTAGCCTTTCCCTCCCATCCAAAATGTCAAATTCCACAGTGAGAATCTGTGCAGTTACTCATCCTCATTTTGATGTCCACTTCTGCTGTATACTGTCGCATACAAAAAGCATAGGCAGCAAGAAAGTGTCAGGACACTTCATCTGCTGGAATGGAAGAACATTAATCTGGCTGTCTGCTTGTAAGCCCTGCTTGCTCAATGTCTCTGTTTACTTGCTTCTTCCATTTAGCAGCAAAGGTGCTTGTGGGCACGGAGACTTTTGTTGTCAGCTGTGAACAGATCCAGTCTGAAGTTTTTGACTGGGGCATTAAGAACACAGAGTCCTAGAGATTGAAGGGCAGAGGGGAGTGAACTCACATCAGAATAAAAAGGATAATCATTTTAAGAGAGAACCTTTGTAAGATGCCCCTGTTCGATTCCAGAGACCAGAGCACTCTCAAGGCTTGTGTAGAATCTCCAAAACCAGTTTAATTTCTAAATAATCTTGTAGTAATGTATTTATATATCAGTGTCTTTATACAGTAAGAGCTGCCTCTTCTCGCTTGAGAGCTGGAGATGGTCAAAATATTACACAGTAAAGGTGCAACTGAAGAGTCAAAATACTGCTATTAGTGTTTTAAAGCTTGCTCTTGCTCAGTCCTTTTTGTTCTTGTCTTCCCTTTATGCTTTTGTAGCTCAACCCGCAGTTCACCTCAATCTGTTAAGTTTGGGAATGTGTTAATTGAGAGGGAAAATGAGTCAACTGGAAATAAGAATCCACAGCTATGTACACTGTGGGGGGTATTTACACTATAATTTTTTGGGCATCTGACTTGGGAGACTAAGCTTCCTATATAGTTAGAGAGGCTTTTGCTCTGATTCATCATCTGAAAGGAGCTGAACTTAGGTGCTCTGAATCTTACATGGAGCTGCCAGTCTCTCTATCTCCGATTATATAAGGAGCTTGGGAAGAAGAGTACCTTTCTATTGTGGGTACCTTTAGATGCATAAAATTAGGCTGGTTGCATCCTGCCCTTACAGCGGGGTGCAGAGAGAATGATACCTAGAAGAGGAGCAGAAGGGATGAAATGAAAGCAGCAGGGGTGGGATAAGAAACTAATAAAGAAGGAACTTGGAGAGAAGGAAAAGCAGCAGCTGTCTTGCTTATATAGAGCATGTTCCTTTTTTTTTGTACTTTGCTTCCAGAGGTTAAATACTGCTTGGCAGAGCGGTAGTGCCAAGTAATTCAGCCTACAGTGACAAGGAAGGTTGGACTAGATGATCTCCGGAGGTCTTTTCCATCACTGAGCTTCAGGGATTTTCTGATTTGAGAGCTCAAGAGCAGAGAAATTATGCTTAGGTTCACTGTAGGTAAGAATGGAGTTTCGGTAGAAGCAGACAGTGCAGCTGCTTCTAGCTGCATGTGTTGGGATAGTTTGCTGAGCCTGTTGTAAAACCTTGTGGTGACTGTTACTGCAGAAATGGCTCTTTCAAGGTTTGTCTGAGAGAGCAGATGTTACTGGAGAATGCTTTGTTACTGCCTTGCTATAAAAGATCCTCATTTTGTGCCAAGAGTCTCTCCTTTTTGCTTCCTTTTGGTAAGCTGAACTGAAAAGCCCAAAACCTTTTAATCACCTGCTTACATAGTGTACGTGTCCGTAGAAAAAGCGTGGATTAGCTGCTGTATGTTAAAAGCATAATTTATAACTTTATTTGCAAGTGTAGATCAGAATGAGTCCAACTTTTCCAGTCAGAGTGAGTACAGACCACTTGTCTTACAGGATATGCTTGATGAAGCCTTAGGTGTCAGGGGAATTTTGGCTAGGATCTGGAAATGTGACTGGACTGAGATTAGCACTGGTTGGGAAGATCTGCATTTACTCAAGTGTGACAGATGTTGCCTGTGACTGGCTGCGTTTCAGGAGTTGTGGAGATGTTTTTGATATGGTGCCCTTGGTTATACTGCCCCATGAGAGGAGCTTCTGCTGCTGAAAATGTGTATGACTCTGTCCTTCCCCATCCTCCACGTGACAAAATCCTATTAAAGGGTTAAGAGGTCCCAAATGCAGAGCTCTGAAGTACTGATGACACTTGTGCCATGCTGTTAGAAGGATGATTACCATGATCGCTTCCCGGAAGAGATGAGGGATGTGACTGCACAGTGGCTGTTCCCAGCTCCCAGCCCTGGTGGAGGCACAGCTCAAACAGGAGCAGTGTGGTACTCCAACCCCTGAATTAAGCTGAAACAATTTGGAGGTTAAAGGAAACCATTTCTATGGAACAACCCTGGGCCAGAGGCTTCAAAGAAGCCAATTGTTAAGCTCAGCTAGCAGCCTCTAGTTCAGTGGTACTGGTCTATTGCTGTCGGCCTTTCAAAGAACCGGGACTTTAGGGTCTTGCATCAATCCGTTTCTGACTGCAGACACTAAAACATGGAGCATGACAGAGGTAATTTCCATCTGTTTGTTTGGAGGACAGATCTGCCCTGCAGAGGCTTCCTTCCCTGTGATGATCTAAGCGATGGGATGAGTAAATGGGTGAGTGTGAGGTTAGGTGCCTTGAGACAAGTTGTGTATCACATTTGCAGGGTGTGAAGTCTTGTTCTGGGCAAAGTATTAACTCTGAAAACGTTTTTGGGAGGGGGAATTGCATGTGAACCAAGGGAACATGAATTCTTATGATGACATAAATATAGATCTAAGGCCTTACATAAAGCAAGCAATACCAGAGCATGAAACTGTTGTTTCATTTCTATATGGTCTTAGTAATTCTGTTTCAGATGCTTTGCAAATGCACATGCAGCTTTTGTGTCTGCACTTTGGAAGGGCTCAAAGTTGATAGAGGAAGAATCTGCTGATAAAAACTTCAAATATAGAATGACATAAGCTTAATGTACTTCACTAATCAAAGAAGTAGTAGGTAGAAGTTTTTACTTGGTTGGTCTAGATATATCTAAGCGGGGGAAAGATTTCTGAGAGAGCACCCTTTAACAGACAAAAGGAATAAAAAGATGCAGAAGCTTATGGCAGATCTAGACTGGAAACAAATGGCAGATGTTTGGTCATGGTAAAGTTTTGTTTTTTTTTTTTAATTTATTTCTTAAGGTCTTGCTGTATAAAGTTTACCATCTACCTTGCAGTAATTAATTGTTAAAACAAGTAGTTTGGTTGGTTTTTTTTTTCAGTACATGGGGTGTTTAAACTAGCAAAGTAGTTACCTGAGCTCAAGGGGAAGCTTATGAACATAGTACTGGTCCCACAGTTTCTGGTCTGTGCAGGAATATGAACTGGATGTCCTCGGTGGACCCAGTGAAGGAGGTCCTGCTAGCTATTTGCATCATTTCTTAAGCTGTGAGCACTGAGAATGAGAAAGCTTGTGCATAGTATTTACTGATAGAGACTGTCCTTATCTTTCCCGTTTTGGTGGCTGGGAGCTAAAGCTTGCTTTAAGATTCAGAAAGGTGAGATGTGTAGCTTGAGGAGAGATGATGTTCTCAAAAGTGAAGAGTGCAGGCTGATTCCTTTTGTGTGCATTGTTCAAGTGATGAATTTCAAGATACCATTGTATCAGAAGGGGTAAGATTTTACAGAAGTGCTCATCATCTTGTGGGCGGTGAGGGCCCCTTGGGGACATGTCTCTTTGTGGGTGGTAAAACTCATTTAGCTTAAAAAGTATTTTCCCACAGCTCATTGCCTTTTTTTTTTTTTTTTTTTTTTTTTTTTTTAATAAAAAAAAATTAACCCCCACTTGAGAGTGGGGAAGGAAGGCAGAGAACCGGTGCGCTCTGTCATGCCAGAGTGGGGTTGTAGGTCTTCTCAGTAACCTGCTGTATTTGACTTCTATCTGTGAAGAGAATAGTCACAATTTTTGCTTGTTTTACATGGGGGGAAGCAAACCTAGAGCCAGATTTTGCTGCATCCATTATAGACTATCCTCACAGACTTTTATAGCAACCCTTGCATAAAGATGGAGGAAGCTCTTACTATGGCAACATAGTTGTATGTCATATGAGAGGTATGATAAGGATGCTGTGTATTGATCCCTAGCTCCTTTTCCCAGGTAGATTGGATTGTATCATTGAATCTTTCTGCTTGTTTTCCTGGAGTTTTTGGTAACAGAGCAATGCATCAATCTGTTATCGTTTAGGGAATACATATCAAAGATTGTTGCTTGCTATTAGATTCTGCAGTGGTAGTTTTCCTGCAACCATAGTATCACTGCTTTGGCTTACTCTGCCACTCCTCAGCACTGCCTTTAAGTATATACAATTTCAGCTGTATCGAGCTGCTTCAACCCACCTGTTTTTGCAGCAATGGGTGGGAGAGTGTATGTAGCTGTGGCTTATGACCAATTAGATAACTTGGGAGCTGGCAGCAAGCACAGAGCTTGGCGTGGAAGGAGATCTGGTGATGTTTGTAACTGCTCATTTGTTTCCTTAGGCAAATTTGGGGGTGGGAGTGGTAGAAGTCATTCACAGAAGCCACTCAGAAGTCAAAAATGGTACCACCTTTGCTATGTCAGTAAAGATGATGGTTAGAAAACTAGTTCTGAGCTTTGACCAGGAAGCAGTCGCTAAAAACAGTGCAGCTCTAGGAGGATTTGAGAGATGGAAGGTAGGCTGGAGAGGATCTAAACTGGATTTGTCAGGAAAGAAAAATGACTGCTGGTTCACATGGTGCAGTTTGAGAGCTGGGAAGGAGATTGTACAGAAGAACAAGGTCATGGGGAATATATTTCCCCTTTTCACCCTACACGTTCAAACTGTGGTCCAGAGCATCTGAGGAATTCAGAGATGTAAGAACTTAATGCGTGTTTGTGTTGTGAGAGGAAAGAGAGGAGCACACAAAGGTGTGCTGACACGTGACAAGGATTGAAAATTGGCACAAAAGAAATGAGGACAAAATCGTTGGGGCAGGTGGAAAGCTGAGAAGGATTGGCAAGATTCTTCTGTATGTGATGGGAGGAATTGCAAAAGGGGACTGGAAGGATGGAAGAAGTAATGTCATTCTGTAATTTTCTCATAAGCAATTGAGATTCTGCGCAGAGGGAAATGGAAGCTGGAGGAGGGGAGGGATTGAGGAATGAGTCAAAGGTGGTGACAAGGCAGCTGGGATTGCAGGCGTGGGTTTCTGTTAAAATGGAGAAGCACTCTTCCTTCTTCCAAACAATTGTTCGTATTAGCATTCCTGGTGTGGGCACGCATGCACCCATCCATGTGATACGTGTCTCCTCGAGTGCTGCACACAGGTTGTTCAAGTACTCATGACAGAGACCAGCCAAGTCAGACCTGTGTCTTCCCCGGGTTGCCATAGTAGAAGAGAAAAGTGTATTGTGAATGCTGTTAGTCTGGTGGCAGGGTTTTTGTTAGTTATCTTGCAGTACATAGTGAAATGGGAATTGGTGTCAGGGTTGGTCAGGCTGAAATCTGGTGAGGAGCATGACTGCGAGGAAGGAGGCAAAATAAAAAACAGCTCTCGTTCGGACAGTGAAAAGGGTGAAGGGAATAAATATTTTGACAGAGCAGAAGCGAAATAAGAGTGCTGTGGGTAGCTGTGTAACTGATGGTGCTTGTAGACTTGAAATCATAGCAAGACAGAGAAGAGTTAACAGAAACACTGGAAGACATGAAATTGTGGAGCGGAGGGATTCAGTAAGAGAAAATTGAGAGAACAGTCCTGTAGGGCTCATGGAATGAAGAGACTTGCAAGGATGTTGATGGAAGGAAGGGTGTAGGTAAGGGACTTGATTGGGTCCTCTGTGCAGAAGGCACGGAGGTGATGTGAGGAGAGATTGATGTTCAAGGGGCATCCTCCATCTTCTTCTGGCCCAGCTTGGCCACTGAAATTGCATGGGAGACCCCTCATTTGGTAGGTGCATGGGTTTCTCTTGACACAGGGAGGAGTGAAAGCTGAAGGCAAAGCTGTGTCGTTACTTCTCAGCTTGCAAAGAATCTAGCTCTAACTGGGAATGTCAGTATCTTGCTGCATAGGGAAGGTGAGTTCAAATAAGATTTTTTTTTATTATTATTTAATTTGTGGCACCAAGGAGCTGCTGCCAGCCTAGCCCCCTCAGCAGGAAGCCCTGTGGTGCAGGGTGTCAGCCCTCATGGTCCTAGCCATAGACAGTGCAGCAGCAGTGTTGCCCAAGAAGCAGGCTGTATCGGTGTTCTGGTTCTCA
This sequence comes from Netta rufina, assembly GCF_964035555.1. NCBI lineage: Eukaryota > Metazoa > Chordata > Aves > Anseriformes > Anatidae > Netta > Netta rufina. Next base: position 33,564,057 of record NC_140128.1, on the reverse strand, counting down.
CTGGAATGAAAAATTCCTGTTGATAGCTAGCTAACAACCTCCCTTCTGCCACCAGATTCTTTTGTTTCAAGGCTCTTGCTTTTGAGTGTATGCAGACGCTCCGTAATGTCTTTGACTTAGGTGCCTGCATTAAATGCAGGGCACCTGCCCGCAGTGCCCTTTCCAGCAGGCTGACGGCGCAGAGCTGTGAAGAGATCAGTCTCACCATCTTTGTGATTTAGTGAGCTACTGCCTACCTTCTGCTGTCCCTCTGACCCCTGAGGCCCAATAAAGTTGTCTTTGTAGGACCGTACCGTTACACGGAGTCCTAGGACTGAGAGGCTGACCTGGAGTGCTCCTCATCATCTAGGCTGTGCCAGTGCTGATGCTCTGGACTGGTAGGAGCTGGACCTCTGGCTCTGCTGCTGTGAGCCTCTCACCACAGTTTTTTTTAGCTCATGACCTCTGTCTCCAATAAAGCATGGCTTGCGCTAAATTGTGTATAATATAAAATTTTACAACAAGCCAGTAAATTTCAATTGCCCCATTTTCACTGCCTGAATTTCCTTCTGCTCTCGCTTTAAAAAGTGTCGGAGTAGCTGTGGTGATTACACTGGATAGCAGTTTCTTGGACAGGTCTGCTTGTGTCCTCTGAAAGTATTAGGAACTAATTCAAGTTGGATTAAGGTCAAGTCTGCCCCAGAAAGAAATAAAACCTATCTGCAGTATCCATCCATTGTGCAGCCCTGGGCCTGCATGCCGAGTAGCTGCGGTGTACTTCTGCCTTGAGCTTAGGTCTTGGTTTTTCTCTTTGTGGCTTTGAGTTTGATTCCTAATTCTCCTTAAAATAATGGGATAAAGTGTCAGTCTCTTTTGATCTTGTAGTTGCTTTTGTAATTGCAGTGGATTGGACCTGTCTGGGTTGCACTCAGCTGTGGCACTGATTTACAGAAGTCACTGCAAGGTTGTGAACTCAGCTGAACTCCTCAGTCCTTCTGGGAGCTGGAGTGATGCTGAGTCACTTTGTTTTCCGTGTTGTGCCATTACTGTCGTGTAACAGTCCAGTAGCACGTGGACCAGTGTGCTCTGTCAGTCCTGCTCAGGGATCTCAATTGCCCCCTGAACATCAATCTCTGCAGGGATTGCTGTTTTCACTGGGATGCTGGAACCTCCTTTGTGCCTTGAATCTAATGGCAATAAGGAAGGAGTCTCATTTCCACTGCTGTCATCTAGATCATCCCAAACCACCCTCAAGAACTTCCTTCATCAGAAAGTATTCAAAACATTACAAGAGCCAAATACTTTGTTTACTGTAGGTTTCTTTTACCTTGTTCTTTTCCAGCTGGAGCAATGTGGTCTCCTCAGTGCATTCTTCCAGGTTGGATTTCCTCCTTTCTATCTCACTGTGCTTTAATTTTAAACTGCCTTCCCATTAGTTTGACTTTTCTTAGGTTTTACATTTTCTCAGTTTGCTCATTTTCTGCTTTTCTTAGTTGTCTCCCTGTTCACCACTTTACTCAGAAAGCAGTTAGCTCGCCTGCTTGCTTTCCAGTTCTGTCCTGCCTTCTCTTCTCATCAGATGGGGATACCTCGCAAATTGCTCCATTAGTGATGTCTCTTCAGCTTTGTATTCCCAAAGCAAGGCTAGTGCCTGTTCTGTTTGCAGACACAGTGACTGTACAGGACCCACCAGTCTGAATGGAGGCCTTTAATGAGCACAGCTCAGTTCTTAAAATACGTTTCTTAAATGCCACCTGTCAGCAATTCATTTCCCCTAAGACACTTTGTTAGTTTATTATATGGAGTTTGTTTAAGTTGTCAGGACCTGCATTCTTATTAATGGAGCTGCGTTCTTCTCCAAGGACACGTGTTTTCATCTTAACCTCCCTCTGTGAGTACACATTCAGAACAGACAAGCGTTTCCTCAGCAGACCTATCCTGGTCACAGGATATTATGACTGTGAAATGTAATCAACCACTGAGCGTGTTTAGCTTACTGCCTGGTATTGTGATGGTAGCTCTGGTCATGTCGCCGAGCTGATGCAGCACTTTCATTGTAGGTTTGGGTGCTCGGGGTTTATGCTGTAATATTGCTAGTCCTGAAATGTGTTTAAAGATAGTAAGAGTCTTTGCAAGACTTCATCCATTCACTGACGAGCGCAAGGCTTTGAATGTGTTTCTGTGCTCGGAGCTTTTATTGCTACTGCATGCTGCTATTCCCACAATGAAAAGTGGCTCCAGCGTGGAAGCTTTGTGCTGTGCTGATATACAGTTAAATCTTGGGAGTTTGGACCCTTCTGTGGAACATAATGCCTTGTGGATTAGTGAAAGTTTGTGTTATTACAATGGGGTGGTTGATAAGGCACTTATGTGCTCTGTGAGGGTACCGCTGAGTTTTTTTCCACTGCGGCTGAGTGTTTTGGCATAAGCCACGAATGCATTTGAAGCTGTGCTAGGCACATGTTCTTGCAGTAAGAGCTGCAGAGGCGGTAGCAGACATTTGGTTTGCTGATTTGTTTGCATTAATAGGATTTCACAAAGTTAAAATGCACACTCACAAGGAAAAAGGCTATTCTCTGTGAGAAGCATTTAACTCGATATTTTTACGTCGGTTCTGCATCTGTCTGTTGGCACAGCTACATTGCTTAGCTGGGAGTGCTGTTGTAACAGTATTTGAGGCTCCCCTCAGGAGAGGAGCTTCGTAGAGTGAACTGGAAGTGTGGCCACATAAATCTATCAGGTATGGAGCCAGCGATGAAGTATAACCCATGTGGGGTATGAGAGAAAGCTGGCAGGTGTGTCAGTCCCTACAAGAAAATCTTAAGAAATCGGAGGAGCTCTGAATTAGCTATACCCATATAGAGCAATTCTGGTAAGGCTGGGTTAGCCTGACACTGCTCTAGTCTCTGTCAGACAAGTGAACCTAACATCAAGCGATATGTGAGGCCTCGGCCCAAGCAGCGCTTCAGTCACCCAGCACTATGAGCTCACGTGGGCTCCTGTGCTTGGAGAGCCATCCAGGAAAGCAAGAGGCTCTTTCCAGCAGAGCTTCGTGGGGAATTTTGGCCTTGTGTTCTCCAAAAATGTAGCAAAATGCAAGGGAAACTCTGGAGACCCATGAGCTTAGAGCCTGGTGGCAGCTCCGGCCTGCACAGAGCCCCGCTCCTTGGCGGAAGGCTGCCCCTTTGTTTGGTCTCCGCGAGGCTCTCCATCCGAGGCAATTAGGATTAGCAGTCACATTTCATGCTCTGAAAAGTCAGAAAGGGAAAGAAAAGGGAGCCTTACAAAAAAGACTTGCCTGCCAGGCACAGATTTCGCTCTGTTTTTGTGCAGAGAATAAACACAGATGTGAAGGTTAAAAAGCAGGCTTCCAACAGCCCTTAATGAAGGGCTTGGAAACGATGCGAGGGACTTGGCGATGGAGGAGAGTGGAGGCAGTGCACGGGGCAGAGTTGGCAGAGGGAGGAGCCAGGGTGACACACGGCACAGATTAGCTCCTGAGACCTTGCTGGCTCACCTTCAGAGGGATTTCAGGAAATTCAGCCTCTGGCAGGAGAGATGTGGCATTTTGGCTCCCAGAGCTCTACCTACTGTTTGAGGAAATGGAGAAGGGAGGAGAGCTGTAAACATGCCCTTGTGCATGGGCCCAAACAGGTGAAGGAAGACAATACACATCGCTTTGAAGGTTGCAGATTTCCACTTTGTTTTGCCTTTTTGTCTAGCAGTGTGTCCTGGCCTCATTGGGAAGCATAAACCCCTTTCTCCAACCCTTTACTCGGTGTTTTTTTTTATTAGGGCTTCTTCACACATACAGACAAAACCATCTAAAATGCTGAAAATATGCAGACATGGTTGAAACAAACATTAGATGAAATAAAGTGCAGATTGGAATGTATTTTTAGTGCTTGAATATTTTCCCTAAAAGCCTGTGCTGTAGGAAACACGTTTTGCTGCTTGAATCATATGGTAATATGAGGCATGCTTTTGACACATGCTGCTGTCACATGGAAACACAGAAATGGTCTCAAAACAAGCAACACTGTGTACAGATGCTTCTTTTAATGGCTCCAGCAGCTTGCTGATTGGAAGACTCCAGCCTTGACTCTTATTCCCAGCAAGGGGCCCAAATGGAGGAAAGAAAAAAGAAAAGGGGGAAAGCTTACATGCCCACCCACTTTTTAAACAACTTGTGATGGCTGTCACTGACAGTAGCAGATGTTTGTTTCGGTTTCCATAACCTTTTACTGTCAAGCTCTTTTAATGATGCAGCATCTCTATTTGCAGGAAGATTTCACTTGACATTCTAGCCTGCTGACATTTGTTTCCACCTGCATGTTTTGTGGAGTACCTCCGTCTCCTTAGGAATGGGTTGAAGTACTGGAATTTCAGGCGTTGAGGGAATGCCATGAAACAAGGGGGGTTGCTCTTAAAAATACACGTATGCATGTGTGCTGTTAATGTAAAGCAACTCGCATAGTAGAACCTTCCTATAGGAATTCCTCTCCACTGCAGCTAAAAGCATCATAAATGACAAATAAGAAAGACAAGCACTATAGAGTCCCTCTTCACAAAAGTTTTCTCATAAAGAAGAAAATTGCACTTAGAAGCTTTGAGCTGTACAAATGTAAGACTGGCAAGCAAGATTTAATGTGTCTGTTCTCTGTTGAATTGTACCAACTACCCTGCAAGAACAAACTTTTAAACTGTTCAAATGAAATATCTTCTGAAGCAGTGAATCTACACAAACTAAATAATGACGTATCAGTAACAAGGTACAACTATTGCTTTGGGTTCTGTTGCCAAACTCAGTCTCAACATCTCATTCATCTCTTCCCCTTTCTAGAAGCTGTTGAGCAATCATCTTGCTCTCCACTCATCACTAAGGTGAGGCTTGAGTAAGACGCTTATATGCTCACAATTCAGATGATATTTGTCATTACCTAGATTTTTCTTGATGGCAGGAGAGTTTCTATTTGCAAGAATGATAAGTGTGCAAAAATTGCTTTAAATCCTGACTGACTTTTATTGTGGCGAGGCTGTATTTGAGGTGATGATCAGGAGTGATTTAGGAAGTAGAAAGAAAGAATTCCTTTAGATTTTTTTTATTATTTTATTTTTCAACGGTGTATGTCTGATATTAAATGGCTACAGAAAGTTTTTAGCACATAGGAGGCTGAGACCATGATCTGTCACCAACAGTAGCTGCGGGTGTGGAGGTGTAGTTATAGGAAGGAAGTGAAACTGCTTGTTTGTTATCGGTTGCCCTGAGGAGGATGAGTGCTTCCTAAGCAGTGACCTTGGCTTGCTCCAATGTTTATATTCAAAGACTATGATAAGATACCTTATTTATCACCCTGGAGGGTACAGGGCTTTTCCTGGTCTGAGAAAATCTATGTGAATATTGTTGGCTGAGCTCTTGCTGTTTCTGGAAACTCACCATACTCTTTCATAATTGGTTTTCCAACTTTCATGTGTAGCAGAGTGGCATGAGCAGGGACATCTCTGTGGGGTGAACAACAGGAGAAAAGAGCGAGTTCTCTTTAGTGAAGAGAAAATTATCAGCTTGATTGATGAAGTGCAAACAATTTGGACAAGAAGGGAATGCATTTGAAAATGACCTTAATATTGTCTAGTTCCCCTGAGGGACAACTAGATCCTACAGTCAAAGACAGACACTTTCCTTATGCGTTTCTGTATCAGTTGTTGCATGATCAAACAGGAACGTCTCTGATGCCGGGATGTCAAGGAGCCACCGTGAGTGTACCAGGGATAGAAGCTTTGGCAGGGCATCTGTTCATTTACTCTTTGTGTTCCTTGCAAATAAACTGATTTCTTTTTCAAGTCTGAAACTTGGGACAGGAAAATTCTTTCCCATGTCATGCTTGCATTGTTCACAATATGAATGAAGCCCTGGGGCACTTGACTGAGGACATTCATCTTTGCTACCTGCAGCTGAGGTCTGCTCGCATTTCCATCCATGATTAGGGCTGTGGAACTGGGCAGGCTAAGTGTTGCCCTTTTTAGAAGAAAATTTTGCAATAAGAATGAATGGACCACTGCATTTCTTATTTTATACATCTGTGGTAAAGAAAAAATAATAGCTTTTTGAAGGGTTTAGCCTTCGGAGAGCTTAGACCTCTTTGGGGCTTTCTCAGTTAGCGTCACTGAATCCAGGATCCCTTCAGCATTTAGCAGATGCTGAGCTACCCTCAGTAACATTTTGTGCATCCATTCTTGAAAATAATTTTGCCGGCTTGCTATTTAAAGCTTGCTGGTAAGTTGAAATGGTCTCTTCAAATGGCTACTTAGCAAAACGAATCCTTGAAAATTCTAGGCTGCTACGCATGCTGTTTATACAACGTTAGCACAGTAATAGATGGTTAGCTCTACCACTTCAAAGGCAACATCTTCATGGTAGCCCAGAATAAAGATTTGCCGTGACTTGTCAAAATCATGTTCGGGATTGAATATATTTACTGTGATCAAAGGTAGTCCCCAAAGCCAGGCTGCGGCGTAGAATAAGGTCAGAGATGTGCAAGAAGCTGCTACAACTCCAACTAGTTGATGAGGATCCAGTGATCAGTAGTCATATTGCAGCTGAATTCAAATTGCTTCCAAATTGGTTGAGGAAATCCAATATATTCTTGCAGCAAAGAGCTTTATCTTTGGTTTATCAAATAAGCTTGTCCTGTGTCTTGGGCTTCCTGGAGGCTGGTTTATAGTAAATCTAGGACCAGTAAATGTAAAACTCGCTATCTGTGACAGATCCCTTCTGCAAGTGTTGAATAACCTCAGCATCATTAGCTACAGTTACAAATGGGCACATAAAGAGGTAATTACTTCTCAAAGGTACTCATGCTTAAAGATGCAAGTACTGATCTAGGGGGAGTTTTATACCAGGGCCTAATCACTGTCTCAAATTGAGTCACAAATTAGCTCAGGGACTTTGCCAACTTCCTCAAAGGCGTCTGCCTTATCTTTAAGCATCTTAATAAATTTTTCTCTGACTGTGAGGGAATCTGCCAGACAGTAAAAACTTGAGGTAAAGATCTAGTCTGGGGAAAAAAATAAAATAAACTCCACTTTCTGTTAAGTTTATGGCAGAGAAATTTTCGCGATATGTAGATGGTCCGCATTCTTGAAACTTGTACCCCAGAGCCTCTGTGTAGTTGTCAAGTATTAGCTCATTTTCTGAGAATGATAGGAGTAGTCTGGAAGTGTCCTGCTCTTCACCAGAAGGGTACCGTGGAAAGTGGGTTTGCACCTCTCTTTTTTTTCCCCTTTCAGTCTAAACTCAGAGATTGGCTTGATTCATAAATGAGCAATAGCTGACTGACAAAGGTTCATTTTCCACATGCCAAGATGAGTTGGACCCTCTGAGGGGATTGAGACTGACGGATAAATAACTGTCACGTGTAGGTGGCCTGTAAGAAAAGATTTTTGGTGTTTTTTTTGTTGGTTTTTTTTTTTTTTTGAGTCTTTGTTAAGACTTTTTTCCCCCCACTCTTTAAACTCTCCTGTCATGTGCTGAGTGGGGGTGGGTGGAGATCAGGGCGGTGGGGGGAGAAAGGGGGTGCTGCTGAAAGCATTTCTCTTCATTTCTGCCATCACCCAGTGTTTATTACGCAGTGATAGACAGACGCAGGAAAGCTGCCAATCAAACCTACGTTCACTGCATTTCAATTGGCCTTCGCTTTGGCTTTCAGCATTTTGAAATCTACATCTCCTCTTCGGAAAAAGGTCGTTCTGTTCATGGCGATGACAAGCCCGAGACCCTCGGGTACCCACTGCAGTCACTTGTGATCCCATCAAACAGTGGAGGATCCAAGGAGCAGGACAGACTGTCAGGGGCTTGGTGAGAGCTGTTGCTTATAAGAGCTGATCTCCTGCTGCCCAGATTTAAGAAGCTGGGGTGTGATTTTTGCCTCTAGTAAGTTACACTAGGTCTTAAGAGGCAACAGCACTTCCTTATGCTCTCACCCAGACTGAAATCCTGACCGGGCAAAGCATCTGAGAACAAGTCCTGGAGCTGCACAGTGAGCAGAAGCTCTGTAAGTGAGGGTTTGAACATTTCCATGAAGTTTTTCTCCTGTGGTCTCAAGTTGTCCCTATCAACCAGTGGAAAAAGCAAACAAAAAAGGTTAAGATAGCGTAATTGTGTACTGTGGTTTATTTTCTTGCCTAAATTAAATGTCTCAAATGTTTGCATGCTTTTAATTGTCTCTACTGTAGGACAGTGCGTGCATGCATGTGGGAGGCTTCTGGCAGGATTTGTGATACGATACAAATGTTATTCCCTCTTGTTGTATGTAACTAGATATAATTTAATAATTACAGTTCTCAATTACACAATTAGTGTAAGTGGAGGTAATTACTTAAAACATGTAGATCATCGAACTGCCATTTGTGTCGGGCTCAATGGTTTGGATCCTTTGAGAAATGGACGAAATCCTTTTGAACCCGCAATTTTCCCTCTGTGAACCTTGTTCCCTCCTCCTCCTTGATAAAGGTGTTTGTTCCTTGAAGCACTAGCATTAGTTGGTGGCTTTTGCTGGCTCTGGAATCTGTGCAGTCTTGCCCTCTAGATGGGGAGAGGAGCTGCTGCTTTCCTCTGGTAGCTTCTCGTGTAGGATGAGGATGCCTTGGGAGAGGTGCAAGGGGGTGAGGTTCAGCTGAATGCCCTGACTCACCTGAAGGTTTTAGGGGAAGGGAAGACCAGAATCTCTACAGGAAAACTTCAAAAAACATTTCCCAACAGCTTTTTGATAGTACTTGTGCGACATTTGTAGAAGCCAGATGACTTGCTGTTTGCGGAGCAGTGGGTGATGTTGCTAGGCTTCTGTGATGCAGCGGGACTGCAAGATTACTCTCCGAAGGATATGTTATTCTCCAGTTCGTATGTTACCGGCTATGCCTACAAAGATTGTCATCATTGCAAAACAGGTGATGACCTTGTGATGCTGGTCTGGCGCAAGAAGATGAGTATTGTGCAATTATGTGCCCTGAGCAGTTCTTCCATTGCCTGTCTTGGCAGAGTAATTCCTTGCCTTAGTCCTGTGAGGCTGTTGTTACCCAGTCAGTGATGCTAGGTACTGTTTGTATGCAGCAGGTCCCCGTGCTCAAAATTAGCACAGGGCCTAGTTTTTTGTTCTCCATCTGGTGGTTAGAGACAACACAGCAAGATCTGCCCTTGTGTACCAGCCCTGAGCTTGTAATGAGGAGACTTTTAAAGCAGAAGGAACACGAAATTTAATTGTCCTTCTTCCACTTCTGGTTGCAAAATGTAATTTCATTAATGCATTGAGTCTGCTTTCTCCAGCGCGTCTCTTTTGTTCAGAGGAGCCTTTTGTTTGGGGGGATATGGAGAACGAGGCCTTGGGCGTATGCGAGGGCAAAGGAAATATTCTTGCTTTTGCTCTCGCAGTGATACGTGAGCATCTGTCAGGGACAGATACAGAGGCTGAGCAGATGCACAATGGAGGTCTGTCAGTCGCTGCAGGCCTGGCACAGCCGAATACACAGCATAAAGCTGCTTGCTCAGAAATCTGACTCTTGGTGCGCTTCTGAGCTTTCTCCAGAACCAAAAATCAGGACTTGAGACAGTTCATCTATGAAAAGAGGACTAGCAGGAGCCTTCTTGGTGTCTTGATCAGTGCTGGTCTAGGATTTACTTCCCAAATGGGCCCTGATCCCCTTGTTCTCTACTCTGCAGAGAAAACGTGTGCATCTGTGTATTTTCAGGCCGTTTTTGTTTTACAGCCCTGAGTGTTCTGCTTGGATTTGATGAAGAAAGTAAAAATCCAGGCACCCTGGTCTCCTCATCTTCCTCCACATCAGTGTGGTTTCCCAGCAGTTCGCCAGCTTTTAGTGCTCTGCACAGGCAGTTTTCCTGCTGGGTGCAGTAACACAACTGTCCCAGCACTGCTCTTCCACTGATGGAGCAGCAAAGTCCTGAGGCAGTCCTTCTGGGAGAACCAAGCCACTGACTCCTCTGCGTGCTTCCCATCGGAGACAGTGTAGAGATGCCCACATCCAGCCTGCTGAACCCTGGAGGCTGTGCTTTTACCCATTTGTGTATGGGGACAATCTTGTTTTGCTCTCCCTTACCAAATTCTCTTACCATGAGTGTCTCTGGGTGTCAGCGTGTGTATGTAGCACAAGGACTGCATGCATCTGAAGGCCTTAGAGACCAGAAATAGCAGTAGGTTTTTGACTCCAGTACTATAAAGGGAGAACTGTTTCTTTTCTCCACTTGTCTCCATAGGGATTGCATTTAATGCCTCGGGGCTTTCTTCATGTATGCCAACTGAGTTAGCAGTGGCAGTTCCTTTCTGCCTGGAAAATTGTTCTTTGTGCTATTTCTGAATCATTCTGCTTAGCCGTGTGCGTTGGGCTGCTGCCCAAATCCTAGGGTGGTTAGCAAGGGGCATGTCGTTTGCCTGGAGTCAGGGCAGTCCCTGCCTGTAGTAACTTGGGCCACCCAGAACAGGAAAGGCAGGAGAATCCCAAGGCCAGCTCTTACTTCTGCCTGGTAAGGAGGACCTAACCACCATCCTGCTTATGCAAATAATTAACAATTTTTCTGTGCTTTCCCTGAATAAATGGATTGCCAAAGCCCACGGCCTGCATTTGTGCTGTTCTTATGCTATTTCAGAGGGTCCAAAAAGGAGTACCTGTATCAGGGACGTAGGTTAGGCTCTCTAGTGGACTCTAATTTCACCTTCATTTCAGGTAGAGTTGCTAATACTCAGTTATAATCCTCACTGTGTGGCAAGTACTGCATCCTTCTGAGTGGAGTTCACATCAGTAGCAAGAAGTATGTCCCCAAGTGTGTGTTATTTGACAAGGCAACAATTTTGTCCTTCATAGCTGTACTAGAAAATTTTAGGTCTGTGAAAATACACCTTTCTAGCACTGGTAAATGGTATGTGCTTGGATCAAATGAATCTGATTAAGGTTTCTACCTTGTGAACCTGGGCAAATATCACTTATCAACCTCTTTTCCTTTCAGAAATATGTTGCAAGGAAGTGCGTTCCTATTAATTTCCTGTGCTTTGTGGATTATTTAGGTGTTGCCATTTCTGTAAATAAGGTTTCTTTAAGAATCTAGAGTTTTATTACTTGGATTTTGAAAAGCTTTTTTATGGTTTTGTCACCCGAGCTGTTTTCTGGATGATCTCTTGGGGGTTAAATTGATAATTATTTCTACCTCTTCTGTAGGTGCTGTGATTGGGGATGGACAGTCAGCTGTGGCCAGCAACATTGCCAACACAACCTACCGGCTCCAGTGGTGGGACTTCACAAAGTTTGACCTGCCTGAAATCAGCAATGGTAAGTTGGAAAGGACGCTTACTTCCTTTTAAGTCTGTGCTAACTAGAGCTGCCATAATCTGTACGATTTTTGGAAGGTAGCTATATATTGCAGGGCTTGGATTATTTGTCTTGTATTGGAAACTGTAAAATGCTTAGCTGTTTGTGAAAAGTAATATTGACAAAATGTGTTCAGATCTGTTACTGCCTTGTTCATCTTACATATTCTTACTATCAGCAAATCCTTGTGTAAGTCGGGCTTTTCTGTTAGTAATGTCATGAGAATATATAATCCTTGTATAAAAATTCTGTGTCCCATCCTCTCATTCCTTTGCCAAGTTTCTAGAGGGATTACTGATTGGCATATTTATTGTCTTTATACCTTGGCATTAGAACCTGCTAATAAATTGGGTCTGGATCTTTCAAGTTAGACACACTGCTGTGATTTAAAATGCTGCAATGTGTTTTGATAATTGGGGTCCTGGTCTATTGCTTTACCACCGTGTTGTAAGCTTCTAGGCATTTGCAAAAGCAATAATTTGTTTTATATCTCATGTGGAAGGCACTTTTGGGTCAAGAATGAGCAGTATTACTGTAGAGGTGGTGGTTATGATTGTATTTTTCCTTTCCCTTGCCTTAGTGAAATTAGACCATAGTTTTACAGGTGTTCTGTACTGGCATAAGCTAGCTATTGCACTGGAAGAGGCTTGCTATGCTGGTGCAAGAATATTTGATGCTTGTAGTTGGCTGATCAAGAAAAGACATTTGGGGGAGATTGAAAACTAAAATTACTAAAAAGACTATTTTTAACCCAGAATGATATCCTGATATAGCTTGCTGCACAGATGCAGGAATGTTTGTGGCAGCCTGAGATGAAGGAGTAAGATAGAAGATAGGTAGGGATGTTTGTACAGTGATTTTTAACGTAGGCCATCTCTATGCATATATGAAATTTATTGCTTGACTTCTTTTTAGGGGGAACAGGGATTCTGTTTGCAGGAAGTCTTTAAGGTCCCTTCCAATCCAAACCATTCTGTGATTCTACATCTTTTTGTTTTTACAGATAGCCATTCAAATGAACTAGGTAGAAAACCTCTCCCAGACTAAGCTGTGTCCTGAATTTGCCAAAAATTACATATCCACCAAGAATTGTCTCTGGAGTACTGTCCCGCTGCTTAATAAAAATTAATAAATAAACACCAAAGGAGCACATGCAGTGACACTGTAGCAGCAGAAATGCAGAGAATTGAACTAGGAGGGGCCATTCATCTCCCAGAGGCTGGGAAATCAGAGTAGCTAGGGGAAAGCTAGCAGTTGCCTGTCCCATTACAAAAAGCTGCTTCTTACTGTGTCGTTCCTCCAGACAAAGTATCTGGTGTTTGTCTTATATCCTTCTTTCATGTTTTATAGAATATTGTGGTGTGATGTTTATAGCCTGGCGGGAAATAAAAGCCCTGATTTGAGAAGATAGCCCTTGATGTTATACAGGGGAAAGGTGCTTTATATTTAGTCTGAGAAGCATTCTGTGTCATGGTAAGGAGCATGCAGAGTCATTTTGAAGGCAGAATATTTCATTGAATTTAAATGTGCCAGTGCTTTGCCTTGTCCAGTTAAGTGTCAAACTGTAGTGCTAGTGTAAGTTTGCAGGCTGAGGATAAGTGTACAAAGTAAAGTCTTGCCATGTGCTGGCAATAATTTCCATGGTCCATCCAGGATCAGGAGCAGAATAAAGCTGAGATCGGAGGAGGGAGAAGCATCTTGCTGCTGACTTAGAGTCCTGGGGACTTCTCTGCAAGCTTGTAAAGTATTTGAAGAGTGGTGCAGCTGCAAAAAGGTTTTCTGGCCTCATCTGGCTGCTGAGGAGGCGGTTGCTGATTTTTCTTTTCTTTTGGAAAAAAAAAATGCCCAAGGTGCTTGTAATTTATGGAATTCCTTAAAAAATAAGGACCATCTGCTGTTCAAGGCATTAGTATTTCAGTCTTCTCCCTCTCCTCTAGCAGGACACTTCCATTCTGAAATCTCTTCTGAACAGCTGGATATTGGGCTAATGCCTCTGTCATTATGCCTTTCTTGCAGGCAGGGTTCCTGTTACAAGCCCATCACTAGCTCTTCTGACTCCCCACTTTGTAATATTTGGCTTGTCCATCTTGATTTATGACTTTTTGGAAATGTTTGGGTTTACTGTGTTTTCACTTCAGATGTTGAGCCCAAATCTGGTTTTTGTAGGCCATTAGCCCTGTCTCCCTTTGCAAAGGTCTAGTAAAGGTGTACGAATGCAGAGCAGCTGTGCTCATTCTCAAACAGGCATTTACTATGCTTGCACATGCACCAAACAAAGGCAAGCTGCAACTTTGCCAAACCAGAAGGACATTAATGTAGCTTAGGGTTATCAATATTTCCCCTTTATTAGGGGGACTGATATTCCCCCTTCATAGCCTGATGCTTGGTAGTGCTGCTGCTCATCTGTGTTTTTAAGTGCCAGGCCCAGTTTTCTATAACGAGGCCTCCATGAAGAAACATGCTTATTTCAATGTGCCTCTTGGTAAAAATGTTGCTCCAGGTGCAAAAATTTGTGGAGATATTGCAACAAGAAGTGTGTGACAGTGGAATGGAGGATTTTTTTCAGACTGTTTGTGGTCTCGAACACAAACTATTTTCCCAGTAAAGCATTTGACCTCAAAATCTCCTTTTTTTCCATCATTTTCTGTAAATCAGAGATGGTCATGTGAGAGAGTCTGCTTACAAAGAGGGTGCTATTGCACTTCCTGGGACAGGCTTGAGCCACAAGTGGTTTGGGAGCGAAGGCAGATGAGATGATGCAGCTGAAATGTGGGACTGCCTGCCAGCTCCACTTTCAGAGGAATGGTTCCGTGGCCAACCTCCATCTCAGAGCAGCTCTTCTTCCTGTTACAATTAAACAAAGAGAAGGTAGTTTGGAAATAGGATGTTTTGCACTGAAACAATACGCCTGAGCAATTGACAGCGGCGCGATTAGCGCAGCCCTGCGATCTCAGCACCCTCAGAGCCCCAGGGCAAGGACCTCACTGACACCACAGCCAGGGACTCCAACAGTCTTGGGGAGATGGCTCTGCAGGGACCTGGGGGATTTTACCCTCCAGCCTATCTTCCTCTGTTATTTACAGAACAGAAGAAGATAGCTTCAGATTTCTTCTCTCCTTTTTGCCAGTTTTCATTTTATTAACTTCAAAATGGATATGACCCAGCCTTTGATTGTAACTGTCAGTCGTGCCAGCATTAGGCTGGGGAGTTTATTTGGCAGCAGAAACAAAGCTCTCCCTAGCCATTTATTTAATATTATTCTAGTAGGTGTTGCTGCTATCACTACCTCAGATCCTTAAAATTGCCTGCAGCTAACAGGTAAGTATTGAATCAGCAAAGGCTGTAGAATATTCCCTTTTCACAGGTAAAATATTTGAAGGCTTTGACTCTCGAATCATTTTAATAGAGCTTCTCGTAGCACTCACTGCTCATTACTTCAATTTCTAACCACCATGGCTGATCTACTTCTTCCACATTCAGTCACGAGTCAGGAGTTTGTCCTCTGCTGTAACGCTGGCTGGGACTTGAGGAAGGTGATTTGGTCACTGCTTGCTGATTTACAGTGTGATGCAGCAAAACTTAGAAGGAAATATAACGCATTAGGAAAGCATCATCGTTAGGGGTGGCTAGGAGAGGATGAAAGCCCGTACCCTCCGTTGTGTGCTGGGTTATCTCTGGCAAGCAGTGCTGGTCCTGGTGGCCTTCCAGGCCTTCCCCAGCTTCAACTGGGATTATGCTGTAGGTGTCAGCACTCCAAGTTGGCACAAGAGCTTGATTAATTTGTTCTCTGATGTTTCTTTTGATCTATTCTGTCAGCTCAATGGCTGCATTAACAACAAAAGAAAACAAGAGATGAAAGGGTGGCCTTGTTGCAACTGGTTTTCCAAAAATAGCAGTTTTCCCCTAAAATCTTCTGCATTGGCTTTGTTTTCATAGACTGGGCCTCAGACTCAAAGAAATCAAATAGCCTGTGGCTTTGTCAAACACAAACGTTTTGATCCTCCTCATGACTTGGGAATCTCTTAGATGCTGTTCCTTAAGATGAAACCTTGCTGAGATCTCCACCCCTCAGTTTTAGAGTTGTTCTTCTGGCAGAGTAAGGCAGTGTAAGCTCCTTTGGTTCTAGGTGTCAGCGCTCCCAAATTGCCTTGTCTTCTGCAAGGGAGGAAAGAGCAAAGAACCATGATGCCAGTGTGAATCAGATCTTGAAAGACTGAAATAAAGGGCACTCTTCTTGTTCAGTGCAACTTGCATCTGTGATGTTTTATGTTCCAGACACACATCAAGGGGGAAAGATAGTTCACTTCTGGCAGGGGAGCTCACAATCTGTTTTGCTAAGAGGCATTCAGCATATGCATTAAACCTTAAAAAGAACAAGACATGCAGTCATGTTGGACATCATTTTGAAGAGCTTACCAAAAGCCACTGCACTGTGTGCTGTGCTGGAGGAGAGGAAGGAAAAGAAAAACACAACCGCACAGACAAAGGTAGAAAATGAGTGGTATGTGATATATGGACTATTGGTGAATGGTGACCCAAACCAGATATTGCTTTAAAAGGTTATAGTTAAAGCTACACGAGGAGGAGGATTAGAGACCTAGAGAGGGAGAAAATTGACAATTGAACTGCAAAGATATATACAAGACCTGGTAATGGTCTCTGAGTCTGTAAAAGGTACGGAAGAAATTTAAGCATTTCTTACCTTATGAAAATTACAAAAGTACAAAGCTACATTTTATTTAAAAATAAAACAATTTGAAAAACATATGAAGAGGTAAGAATTGTCTAGGCTACGATTTTTCAATAGCTACAAGAACAAGGAAAAAACATTGCCTGTGCCCAGAAAAATCGGTATCTGACCCCCTCTAAAATTTCTTGCACCAGCAGTTGGTCAGTGCAGAAGGTTTCCTGGGCTACGTGACACTCATATCTTTGGTCTGGTTTTGGAGAGCAGGCTTTTGTGTTTCATAGTTGTATCTCTGGCAGATGTTCTTCCTGTGTAGTGTGTATTTTCAATTCGTTGTTGGCCTTCTTGCTTCGTTCTCTTAAGTAGTTAATGCAGGTTTTGCTGGGAGGATCCTCATACTCACCTGTTCAGTAAGTCCCCATCCATTTTTTTCTAATTTTTTAAAATATCATGTCAGATTAGAGTACAACTCCAAAGAAATAGATGAGAAAGGTGACCCCTTTAAGCACTGAGCCTAGTTCCCTGCTGTCTTAGGCAAGCGCATCCTATAGCTCCTTTTATTCTGTTAAAATTAGTTAAATTCCTTGCCCCTTTCAATTCTGTTGAAAAACTATTCTACAGTCTTAGTACTCTGATTATAAATAAATAAATCTAATTTCTAAACTTAATGGCTGCTTTTACCCACTTACTCACCTGTCAATGCTATTTGTGAAGAGAACTATGACTAATGTTCTCTGGCACTTATGTTTTTGGAACTTTTTTCTAAATGCAATCCCATTTCCTCTCAATCACTTTTTTAAACCATAAAATGAATCTTGCGTTTCCCCCTGTCATCTTTATAGCTATTTACTGGATTTGCTATCATTTAGGGTTTAATCTTTTTTGAACATGGCTAACTAAAACTGTGTGCTCAGTATCCTGCACGTGCACTCGGCACAAGCTTGTGTGTTAGCATTGACATCTCCCTGGTGAACCTGCTCCCCAGTGCAGTTCAGGATTGCCATCTTGTTCACTGTTATGCTAGGTGGGTGGCTGAGTCCTTGCTATGATCACCAAAATCAATCCTCTGTTGTTTTCAAGTGCCAAAGCAGAAGTTTGTAAGTGTTAACACACTTGTAGAAGTCTTGCATTTCATTTCTTTTATGCTTCTGTGAAGTTCAGTTCTCCGTTTGTGGTCTGATCATGTTCTGTTAGTGAAGTTACCCAACTTCATCAACAGAATTCACCAAACAGCTCTAATCTTTAAGTCTATCCAATTGAAAAAAAATAATAAATAGAATAATAAATAGGACTGGTTTTGAAATGAGTCTCTGAAGAACTCTGTGGAAATCCTCCTAGTTTGGGGATGACAGTAGTGCAACCTGTTGTCATGTATCCTGTAGCTAGTTCACTGCGTATACTGTAGTTCATGTGTGGATGCCTATCTTCTCTTGTGATGGCAGAGTACTTCAGTGAAGCTTATCAAAAAAAATACACATTTTAATTCTGAAATGCAAATTTTAATTCTGCCTCCTTGAAATGAGGCAGTGCAGTCCTTAACCTTTACTCTGTGTTCTTTCTGTTCTACTAGTTTTAGACTAAGTGCTCAGGAATTTTGTCATCTTTTGAACTGGCTGTTCTTTGACGGGCCAAAAGTATTTTAGGTTATTACAGCACTGGCAGTGACTACATTATTTACCTTTTTTTGTTCAGCACCTTTCTGTTTATACTAGGCTGAAAATTACTGTTTTTAGCAGCTCTGAAACTGGAAAAAAATGGCTGAGTAAATTTAGAGTACAGGTGTAGGTGGTTTGGTACAGAATGTAATTAAATAGTCCGCTTCTTATCCTCGTCTGTTTAATTGGAGTTTCTTAAATGGAACAGTAGAAGTTGATACTCAACCATATAGGAAAGCGGTTCCCAGGAAGACTGTCTTCTAGACCAGAAAAAAACACTAAAGATTAGGTTCAGCTTTAAATCAACAGAGGTGGAAGAAGGATCAGTCCTGGCTCCCTTCCCATCACGTCTTTTCCTGCTGCTGCAAGTGTCTGCATGGCTATGGGGCATACCAGGTTAGGGAATGGTTCTGGCTAAGGTGTGACAAAATTACCAGTCAGTAATATTTCAGCCATATGACATCCTGGGTGTAGCTTTTCACAGAAGTGTTGGAAATAAGGGACACGGATTCTTCCTTCTGGCAGCGGTGCCAGTTTTCTGAAATGTTGAGGTACAGCCTTAATTTGATTTGGAAGTTCAAACTCTCAGATCTACAAAACATTCTTGGCACTGTTCTTTTATTAAACTAATAAGGGGTATAACCCAAGAAGTGCCTTCATAAACTGATACGCAATTTAGCCAAACAAATCAAAGCTGCCTCTAGGCTGGGCATAGTCTTAATGTTTGGAAGAGAGCTTCTGGGCTATAAGAGCTAAGGTAGTGCTGCACATGATGCTGCAGATTCAGTGTGTGAGATGGGCTCTTCAGTCTTAATGGCATGCAATTCCTCTGTATTGCAAATGTGAGCTCTATTATTGTTTTTTATAATTACTTCTAGACCTTTGATTTTGAAAATACTGGGATCTGAAAATCGCTCTCTCTTAAAATAGTGTATTCAGTTTCAACACCAAATCTCCTGGAATAATCAGAGCAGTTTTAATCAAAAAGCTGAAGTGCTTTTAAGCTTAAGATGTGAGGAAGTGAACATCATAACTCCAGTCTTGTCTTAGCAAGCTGTTGGTGCAGATGATGCCAAAAAGCAGTGGAACCTTGTTGTACTAGGAATAGCATGAGTTTGTAGTAAGATTCAATAGTCCAAAGACCTCACAGGCTGCATACACAAGGCACAAAGGAGGAAAGATTTGTTCAAGGTCACCCAGTAGCTCACTGGCAGAGTTGAAAATAAAACTTCTTTTCTGAAATGCTGCTTGCTACCTTGTCTGCTGAACAGTTTCTTCACTGATTGCACAAGTGCCTCAAATACTGGGGCAATTAAATGGTGGACTGGCTAGAGAAGTCTCTGTCCTTTCTTGCTTGCTTTATCCAAGATCGGTGTAAAAATCAGCGAACAGAGAGGAATGCCTGTATCTGCAGGGAGGAATTTTTCCTTTACCTCCTGTTTATTGGAGATAAGGGAGGTGGAACTCAGGGGCTCCGCACAAGAAGAGGAAATGAGTTAAGGTGTACTGTTTCTAATGATACCACTGCTGGAGTTTGTCAAAGAGTCACAATTTGGGACTTGTTTAAACTGTGCTGTCCTTTGCAAAGGATGATGTTATGCTCAAGAAAGAAGGGGTTGATGAAATGCAATCACCACTATTTCTTGGCTGAAGGCTCCAGGAGATGAACGGATTTCATTCCTTGGGCTCATTGTGGTGTCTTATCTCCGTTTTGGAGCAAGTTTTACATTTAATCCAGGTATAAACTTCTGGAGGAAGCTAAATGTCCTAAGTGCCTTTTACATGTACTGTCTTGACTCCAGCATCAGGTTTGAATCTTGCTTTATTCTCTGTTGAACCAGAGTGCTTTAATCGTTCTTTCTTTCGTTCCTCAGCCTCCGTCAACGTGCTTGTTCAGAACTGCAAGATTTACAACGATGCTAGCTGCGATATCTCCGCAGATGGGCAGCTGCTAGCAGCCTTCATTCCCAGCAGCCAACGAGGCTTCCCCGATGAAGGGATACTGGCTGTGTATTCTCTGGCACCCCATAACTTGGGCGAGATGCTTTATACAAAGCGATTTGGTAAGCATGCAGCAAGAAAGCAGGGGCGGTGGGTGGGGCTGTGAAGTTACCTCAAAATTAGCCTTCAATGAGAAATGCCACAGTCTGAATGTCAGTACCTGTCTATTGGAGTCACAGAATATATGCTATTGGCCTACCCCCAGCCACAAATACACTAATGCTGGGGAGAAAATTGCAATACTGTGTGGATGCATGAAGTACTGGTAGGGGGGAGCTGCTACAAGGTGTTTTTTTATTCCTTAAAGAACTTTTAGGAGCTTTTATCATCTTAGAGGAAGATACCTGCAGCAAGGAAACGTTTTGCAAAATTTGTACTTGTGCAGGTCTCTTTGTTCTCCTCTGTCCCTTATAAGAATGATCTTAGTATGCTGTACATTATGTGAATACCTAAAGGGGTTGAAGGAACTGTGAGGATAAGGTGTCAGGAGGAATGTCAATCTTTGAGAGAAGTAACTGCTATTCTGTTTGTAGGCCCAAACGCCATTTCCGTGAGCCTGTCTCCAATGGGCAGATATGTAATGGTGGGACTGGCTTCCCGACGTATCCTGTTGCATCCCTCCACAGAACACATGGTTGCTCAAGTCTTCAGGCTGCAACAACCCCATGGTGGAGAAACCTCTATGAGGGTGAGTATGTGTATAATCTGTTTCTATAAGTTTTTGTTGGTGATACCATGTTGATTTAGGTCTAGCCTAGTGGTTAGTTGCTCGTTTATAATAGCAAAAAAGTAACATGCTCCAGGCCCACTAAATAATAAACACATGTAGGAATTTATCACAGAAATATGTGAACACGACAGGAGAACATAAATATAACAGAATTGGGAAACTACTCTGGTTTCAGGTATGACGACAAAAATATTCAATGTTGTGTGTGGTAGCGTAAGTCTAAATGTCACTCAGAGTATTTAGTAGATGTTCTGTACTTTTGGGGGGTAATTGGCATGTATCTTGTGGCACTGTGGTTGGCTTTGTTGATGGAGCATATCAGCTCAGGTTTCTAGATTATTTCCTGACATTCCTGAAAGGGGCTGACTGAGGGAAGTTGCCACCAGTGGTTTCAAGAAGGGTTGGAGCTAAGCTTCATCCTGGACTTACAGACTGAAAGAGAGGCTTAGCATGCTTTTGTCAAATAGGCTTTTGTTGGCTAATTATTAGTGAGCTTTCTGCATATATGTAGGCCTATTTTGGGAATGGAATTATTCTTCTGTTCTTTTGCTTTGGGGGAACTGAACTATGACCCACCCTGACTAATTCATTATGTGTGGAAAACCTTCATCTTTTTTCAAACTAGCAAAGAGACTTAAGAGAACATGTATTGCTTGCTTCGCTCATTAGGAGAGCACAACAGCTGTTTAGGGTGGTGAAAGCCATGTCCAGTTAATAATGCACAAGAAGTTTTGAGGAGGTGGAACTAGATGGTTCCTGAAGCTGAAATTTGACCTGGATACAAATTTTATGCCATATATTCAGGTGACTTTTGTTTCAGGACATGAAACCTTTTCACTTTTGATGATAACTTGATTGTAGTGGAATTGTTTCCACTATGAATGGCTTTTTTCCACTCTGTTTGTATCTCCAATTTTTAAAGGACAGAGCTTTCCAAATGTATCAGGGTTGCACTGAAGCATTTGACTAATGGCCTACCACTGGTGAGAGACTTGTCTCTGGCTCCAATGGCCTGATTCAACTTCAGATTGTAGTTGCTCTTCAAAGTACTCATGATTCATAGAGGGTCATCTCAGCTATGTCGTTACACGAGCTACTTTATCAGCTGATGTAAAATTCTTGTTTATCTTCATCACCTGCTCCATGTTATGAGGCAAGGTAAGACCGATAATAAAGATTCTTTAGTGAACCAAGTCAGCATGTTTTTAGCCCTGGTTCTGAGCTACCCTGCTGGTGTGGGTCTCTGAAGGTAAGAAACAGGAAGATTAAAGAGTAATTGTGAAAACAGCACAATTTAGTTAACAGGTATGGTTTGTGAAATTTGTCTGGATGTGATAAGATCACTGATTATATGGATTCAGTATCCTGTTGGATCCTTTTAACAGTCTAGTATGCCCTGGTACTGGTTGGTGGTTTTGTTTGTTTTTTTTTTCCCCAGTTATTTTCAGGTCCTAGTGAAATATATAGTTTCCACTGCCAGATACGGAGTGTCCCTTCCTACAGTTTTCTTAATGTATCATAGTAAGTTAAGATGGAGAAGCCCTATTAGCTAAAATCTTGTCTCTTCCCGTAAAGAGCTATGGTAGGATTCTTTCCTCTCATCCATTCTTTGTGTTTGCTCTAAACTGCAGTCACTGTGCTTCTAGCCATTCCTTTTGGAGACATTTTTTTGTAACTAGCTAATTCAGTAAGCTTTCATCTGAATCTTCCGATGCAATGTCTTCTACTTATTTCATCATCTTCATTTCAAACATATCTTCTTTCCCTATGCTGTTACACTCTCCAAACTCTTGTACCCTTGCTCTTAGTCACCGTTTAATAAAGTAATGCTTTGTATTCCCTTAATCTTTTCTTGTAATTCAATCTTCCAGCTTTATTTTTATTCAAGCGAATTCTCTCCAAAATAACTATTTTTTTTCCTCAGTCTGGAATATGTTTAAATGTACATAATGTGATAAGTATAATCTTACCAGAACCCCACAGGATATTTTCAAGCTGTTTTTTTTTTTTTTTTTTTTTTCATTTATATAGGGCTTTACTTACAGTTTTTTTCTTTTTTTGTTATGGTGCCTTGAAAACTTTGTACAATTTCTCTCTCATTTTTCAGACTTGTGCCACATCACTGCACCCCTGTCTTTCTCATCTGCTATAGTTCTGGATTATTTTTTCTCCAGATGGAGTGCATGTATTCTAAAGGTTGCTTTTTTCATCTTTCTTGCACATGTATTTTTAGCTTCCAAAAGTCTTTCCCCCACATTCTCAAATCTATCCAGTCTAGCAGGATTTGTTAACTAATTTGCTGTTTTTCCCCTTTACTGCATCACGATTAAAGATGTTGAAAATGTCTCATTTCTGACTGCTTTGGACTTTCAGCTTTCTGCCTATGTGACAGGGTCACAGTTAGACCAATCTGAATTAATTTGATTAAAGAGCCTTCCTGTCGGATAACATCAGATATTGTTTCAGCATTCTGGTGTAGTGTTGGTTGTCTCTGCAGTCTATAGGACCAAGCTTGAAAAACATAGAGTTGTTAATCTTGTAGATGTTATTCCTTCATCTAGTTGTAAAAACTAGTAAGTCAGCTACTGGCACCAGAAGAACTGATGCTTTTTTCTATCTTGAATTTTGCAATAGGACTGCTCCATAAGTTTGTAATGCTTTTTAGAACCTGCAAAATAAAAATAAAAATTTAAGTAGGAAACTTTACAATACTCTTACCACTCTGTCTTTAAAGGGGCTGCTGCGTTCATATTCAGTGGAGTGTAAAACCAGTTTGCAGCTTGGCCAGCATGCAGTAGAGAAAGGTTTAAGAAAAAAAAGCATTGGTGGAAAAATATTCTTCAATCTGTAATTTAATGTGCACGTTAGAGAGAATCAGAATGCATCCTTGTTGCCTCTGTGCCAACAGCTTGTAATACAAAGCAATTATTGCTCAGCTTCTTAATTAAAAATAAGTCATAGCCGTGTTCTTTAGCAATGCATTGTGGATATTTTAATTTTACATAACTTGCAAAACTCCCAAGAGAGAAATTCAAGAAAAAATCTGTATCAGATTCTATGAAAATTCTTAAAAGTTGTTTCAGGGTTGTCTCTTTCTTTCTGACACTGTTTGATTTCCAGTCAGTGCACTGGGAGAGTAAGGCTTGGCAACGTGGCCTCTAAGTCATTGCAAAAGCTTGGCAGCCTGCTGAGGAGTGAAACACAATGATAGCTTCTGCTTTCAATTAAAATGGGAAGACCCTTTCTCCACACCCCTGACGAGCATTCAGAGTAACGCAAGTTTCTGTTCCTCCAGATAGTTTTCTTTCTTTTCCTGCTGCAATAGAGGTTTTGAAGATGCAATTACTTAGCTTTATTATATGAAACTCTAATACATGTAATTGCGCCTAGAAACCCACTGGCTGCTGGTGTAATTTTCAGAGATGAAGAGAAATGTCCTCTCTGAGAGCTGCAGCACTTCTTGGTTGTACTAAGGAACATCTTGGTTACAGAAGCATGTTTTGTCCGTATACATCTTGCTCGTAACATTTAGGGTATATTGGTCAGAAAACATGATTTGACTATTACGAGTTGTGCTTAGAAGTGGAATAAAAGTACTAGACTGCCAGCAAACATGGTAGAGTGATGAGCTAGAGATTCATCCTTTTTCTTTGCTCAGTCCCTTAAGATTTGCTATGCTTAGCATTTCAAATAGAAACCTAGCTTTGCTGAAGAAAAAGATTGTTTTTTGGATTGAAACTTTAAAAGCTTGTTAGTAGAATCAGCTTTTAAGGAGAGTAGTAAGCGTAAGCCTTGGATATTTTTGTTTGTTTGACAAGTCTAGTTAACATCTCTGAAATCTCTCTGTAGCTGCAGAATATAAGGAAGGAACTGCTTTTAGCAGATCTCTAGCTTGGGGTGGTACAAGTAGCAGTGGTACTGGGAATTGTCATGAGACAGTGGAATTTCAGAGGTGGGAAGTTTGGAGAATGAATGCAGGGTTTTGCAGCCTGTTTTGAAATTCTAAGTGGAGATGGTCTCTGAATAAGGATCTGCTTTCAAGCTGCTTGGGCCTGGAATGACTTCTGATTTCCGAATGATTCCAGGAATATGTGGATGTTAAAGAACATAGAATAATATGATGATAGGAATTTGGAGCTGAAATTCCATGGAAACTTAGAGTGAGGATCATATTGCTCTGGGTCTGTTAGCAATGGATGTTAGCAAGAAAGAAGGCCAGCAGGTAGCTTTGCTTCTGGCATTCACAAATCCTGATGCCTTCGCTATGTTCAATATTTTCTGTGTTTTACCCAGAGGAAGCTAACTCTGAAATCAAAAAAAAATGTGATTACTGTAATTCAAATTAAAACATAACTTGGCAAGGGTTTTTTTAAACAGAAAACAAAGTGAGGTAGGTGATTTGAAAAATTTGATTGACACAGAGCTGAAGAGCTAATCATGCAATCTGTGGGGATAAGATGACTTAACCAAGTCCTGTCTCAGATATTGCTTTGTGATTTGAATCTAGAAGGAATACGGGCTGTGGAGATGCATATTTAACTCTTGACGAGACTACTGGCATTTGGGAAACATCCTGTTGAAATGGTTGGTCAGTAGCCTGGACGGAACGGGATATGTGTGCACTTCCATTGTAAACAGGAGAATTCCAAGTAGTGCAGGAAGAAGGGCCTGAAGCAGAAAGGCACAGCGCGTGTCAGCACGGAGCCAAGCTTTCTTTCGGTGGATTAACTCTTAACTGGGACAACACGCAGAGCATTTGAGAAGATGCACAATTTTACTGAGTGCTCTGAGCTTTGTGCAAGTGTCAACAGAATGCGTTCAGTATGGGCAGCAAAGGTGGTGGCACTGCCACACCTCATTGACTTGTAGGTGAGTTATGAATGCTCCTGCAGCTGTACGTGAAGGGGCTTGAGGCCTGAAAGCAAATGGCTGTGCTCATTTGCTTCACAGGGGCACAAGTTATTGAGGGTTCTGACAAAACTACAATGTGAAAAGAAAATTGATGAGAATATATGGAGATTGCCTACTGTAACAAGTTATCTCCGTTGGAAAAGTTCTTATGAACTCACGCACTTCTGAAAACATGAACAATTTGCAAGAAAGAGTAGCAACCTCTTACTGTGTTATGGAAAAAGCATGCTTACTGGTGCAGTCTCTTGTGTCTCTGAGAGAGATTTTGTATCTTCAGGTGAAGAGAGGGAACTTTTGACAATTCTAAATAGAACTGAGTTTGGTACATCCAATTCCTGTCCTAATATATTTTTTGCTGTCAACAGATGTTCAGCCACGTAGATGCTTCTTTGACAACTGAAATTCCAAATGGTCACGGACTGTTTGACTGTACTTGTTGGTACTAGCGAGAGGGCACGGAGGCAGAACCCTCTTCTTACTGATTTGAGAAATCTCTCCTTTTTATACAGAGAGGAGCATGATAGTCTGCTTGAAGCCAAGTAGTTTTCTATGGTCTGTGTATCAGCAGATTCTAGCAAGCATCTTTAACAAAACAACACATCCAAAACCCGTGTTAGGAAGCACTGCCTATGTAGGGTGCTGTAAATAAGAACTGTGTTCAGCATCATCAGAAAGTGCAGCGCTACCTTAGTGTTGCAGATGGCATGAAGAATTGCACAGATGTGCATGCTGGAGTATAGATGCAGGAATGGTACGTTTGAAGAGTTAATAAAATTGCTGTCTTGACTGGTTCACCCATGTCTGCACAAAGGCTGCTGAGGCAGAACGTAAAGGAACTGTAGGAATTTAACTCATTAGGTTACCTTCAGAAAATACTGTGTTAGCGTCTTATACAATGGTTAAATAAGTTATCAGCATTGTTTTTAGCAAATTTGTGTGAAGAAAAGGAAAATGACACTTATTCAGGATGTGTTTACTTCATGGCATCTGATGATGATAGCCAAGACCTTTTGTTTAAAGGTTTTGTTTTGTGTTGTGTTGTTGGGAAAATAGTTTTAACTAGATAGAAATAATTATGGCAAAGATGGTTCCACATCTGAAATTATTTAGGTACAGCCCTCTTGCCAAAGTCAGCTTGGGAAAAGGGAGCCTTGGTAAATTGCTACCAGATTTGTGCTAAAGTCAACATAGGCTGGGAAAGAGGTATGCAATTTCATGAAGGTTTTTTTCAGTGCTTCTTCCTACTGTCTTTCTTGAATTATATTTAAGCTCTTTTCTCCAGAAGTTATTCCTTCCAGACGTGTAGGCAGCTGGATGACAGCCTCTTATCACCCAGATGAAGGTGCATATAGCTCTGTCATCAACATATTGTTGACACTTGATCTTGCATGCTGCTCTGTGCAGGCTCAGCAGACAGAGAGCAGGGTGGAATGGCAGCTGCACAAAAATCCTCTGCTCTTGTCATTAGATCTTTAACATATTGCAGATTTTGCTGTTACGGTCTCTGTGCGACATTTAATGGAGAATTCAGAGGTAGCGCTTTCGGTTTGCAGCCTGAGTTTAGGGCAAAAATAAAGGGGCTTGTCATTCCTTTTGCTGTAGAATTGACCATATTTTTATTAGATTGTTCCAGCATTGACAGCTGTCGGTGATTTTTGCAGGAGACAGCAGTAGCTGGGGGCGCAGTCCTGTTTGCACAGTTCAGTTGACTTTTGCATCTGCCCTGAATATATATGTATCTATCTTCTGTCACGCTAACGCCCCCTTCGGCATTCCTCTTCCTGTCCTTTCATCTGTTCCAACCACACACGCGCAATTGAAAGGACAATTGTTTTGTTTGGCAATTTCTTGCTTACTCAGCCCTCGATTTCAGATCCAGGCTCGGACCAGTCCCCTAAAGGGCTTTTTGGAGGTATTACCCTGGTTTCGCAGCCTTTGGGAGACTGGTAGCAAATAAATGAGCTGTTTCATTGCAAGAGTGTTATTTTCATGGTGAGAGCTTTGTTACCTAAAATGATGAGCTGCTTTATATGACCTAGCTCTTGTTAATGTTTCGTTATTTTAAAGCTGCTTTCCATGTAGTAGTTGGATGGCAGGCTTGTGAGATAAAGTACCAGGTGTTAATGCTAATAGCTAGCCTGAAGAAAGGAAGGCCTAGGTGTGCTCTAATGAGACCTCGTCTGGTCTAAAAGATCAGCAAGAAGTTACGTGACCAAGACTGGTCAGGGAGAACCAACAATGCTTTATCTGTCTGCAAAGTTCCTTGGTCCATCCACAGGCACCTCTGATGCTGACTCGTTTTAGGAAATAGATCGAGCCTCCTCAGTTAAGGTTTTCAATTGTTACTGAAAATAAAGGATTAGTTCTCAGTTAATTCACTGTAGCTCAGAAAGCAAAGCTAGGATTTTCCACACTGGCAACAGATGCAGAAAAAGGCAGAAAGAGGTTTGTTGCATCAGTAAAGAATGAAGAAGAATTTCATGTATGATCCTATTGCATCTGGAGAAGATAAATGGAGTTGAAAGAAATTTTATTTGTGCTGTGCATTGGATGATAAGATCCATTTGAGGATAAGACTGACAAATCCAAGAAGATAAGTGCATTATTTTTGCTTCTTCCATTTTAACGGAGAAGATCTAATGGAAAGACGTGTCTGTTGTTGGCAGGAATTAACTCTGGGGGGAGGGGATGAGCACAGCATGGACCAACCTGTTTAATAAGAAGAGACTAGGAGCAAAAAAGCAATTTTTCTTTTCCTGTCTGCTCATGGGAAATGCATACCTATCTGTAGATGCAGAGAAAAAGCCACAGAAAGGAGGCTCCTTCCAAACAGAAAGGAGATTTGCCTCATTGCAAAACATAGATGAATGTACATTGTCTTATGAAAGAATGTAATGAACCATCAGTCATTTTTTTCCATGGAGTATTTATTTTGCTTTGCATTCAAGGTCCTCTGCTTTAGACAAGCTGGATCTGAATTCTGCTGCAGAGGTCTCTGGGTTTGATGGCAGTGCACAGCGTAAGCCTGCTTTTCAGCAGCTTTCGTGAAATTCATAAATAGAAGGTGGAGTAAAGAATGGTAATCTAAGCAAAAAGGGGATAATGTTATTTATTAAGGAGGCCAGGTTAGGGTGTCTGTTTCTTATTATACTTCTGGACCTTAAAAAGCCCGAGTTGTTTAAAGTAATTGGCAGCATTAGAGAAGTCAGTGGTGCAGGTGGCTTCCTGGCAGCGAAGCAGAGGACATGCAGTGCTTTCCAAAGAGTGGTGAATTTCTTACAGCAGCTTCTTACCTGGTGTGCTAGTGTCAGAAGTGAACTAGTTAACACATTGACATCAAAGCATACCAGGTGAGATTTTTCAGTGGCAACACACTTTTGGGGTGAGTAAGGCAAAAAATAAAAAAAATCCTGAATTGCTTTAGGTGTTCTGTCTCAGTATGGTGCTTGCAGTTAAAAAAAAGATGAGTTGAAACTTCAAGATCAGTTTGTGGAGCTGAAGATGAAGGGCAGTTGGGGAAGTGCAAAACATGTGCAGCCCTAGTTGTACTGTTGATTTTGTTGTGCTCCTACCTTCATCCTGTCACTGCATCTTGTCTGCTGCTTGGCAAAGCACAAGTGCAGTTTGCAGTTTTCTACCAATTGCTGCTACTACGGTTTGAGTGCTCATTGACTAGTTTCAAACTGAATGTAGGCTTTGCTTTCTGGTGTACTTTCAGTGAACTTAATGCAGTGTTGTGAATTGACCATGCTTTCAAGGCTGCCTCTGTATTACATGGTTCGTGTAGCTTATTTGTTAAAGTGTATTATCAAGTGAGGTATCTGTGCAGGCTAAAGGCTCGAGCATAGCTGCAGTTACACTGACAAGCTGTGCTGTCTGTGATTGCTTTGGTGATATAACCTGAATCCATATGAAAAGTGCTTTGCTGATCTGTGCTGTGTGTGTATAGCTGTAGCTGTGCTGTCAACACTTGTATCTTGTGCCCGTGCAGATCTAAAGCTGCTGCTGGTAACCATTCTTTTCTGAACCTTTTTTCTCTGCAGCCCAGGTCAGGGTGGCTGTGAAGCTTTGGATTTTGCTAGTCCCCCAGAAAGAGAGACTGCTGTCCGGGAAGCAGGGTATGACACTTGTACAGATGAGGGAGGATGCAAGAGCACAAGGACAGAGAAGCATGAGGTGGTCGGGGCCCAGGTGTTCATGCTTGCACATTCAGCCTCAATTTGGGGGTAGGGGGAAGGCTTTAATTCTTCCTTGTGGTTCTGGAGGTGGAATCTGCTTGCCCTTTTGACCTGTTCAGTAGCTTTGTGCCCACTTTATTCTCAGGGAAGAGTCAGCCCCTTGCAGGATGTCTACAGTTTGACACTCGGATCGATGCAGTCGATGCTCTTGCCATCTTCGTGTTCAGATTCTCCTCTGTACCTTAGTTCCTAGCAATCTTTTCTCACTTGCACCTCCCTGCCCAGTTCCGCTTAAATGTTTCTTGTGCTCTGTTGGGGTTAGCACGCTAGATGTTTCTCTTCCTGCATGTTTTCACAGTTAGCCTCTGGTGACAGCATTGATTCAGTTGGAAATTAATAATTAAATTTTAGCCTGGTGCCTGATAAACCCACCTCGTCAGCTCCAGCCTTTCCTCACCCTTTACCTGTCAGGATGGAGCTTCACGGATGAGGAGGTTTCCCCATGTAAACAGGAGAACAGCTGCACCCCCTCCCCACACACTCTTTATCAAGGCTGATCTAACAGCCCAATTTACTGCCTGGGCTAAGCAAAGGTAATGGCTTGAAATTTATTGGCATCTTGAAAGGAGATGCATCTAGTTGAGAGCAGAAATGTCTCTATTGAATTTAAAAAGATAAAAACGCAAGAGTTCCTGCTGAGTTTCCCTCCACGCTTGTGCCAACTTTCTCTTTCCTCTGGCTTCAAAACATGTTTTTTCCTCCTTGAGTGCCAACGAGGAGGAGCAGAAAGGTCCCACTCTGTTCAAGTGGTGGTAGTCAGCCCTCCCCTGCTTTCGGTTGCTCTCCTTAGAGCAGGAGGAAAGCCTCGAGCAAAGAAATGGCTGTGCACGCGATGTGGTCTGCAGGTGCGGTGCAGCACCACTGGCAAGGCAGGAGCAGCACAGGTTTGGGGCAGCCTGCTGCTGCTTCGACTGGCAGCATCCTGGCGAGTGCCCTCTCCAGCTTTTTAACATTGGCAGACCCCGTAAATGGGGTGGGCAGGTGGAATTTGAGGAGTGTTATTAAAGAGCAGCAACTTCCCCAAGATGGAGTGTGAGGGGGACTAGGGAAGCACTAGGTCAGTAACTAGGGCTTTGTGCAGCAGAAACTTACAGCAAGAAGTTTTCTTACTCCTTCAGGGCAGGTACAAATTAACTGTCTAGCTCCATGCGTGTACGTTGTGCCCAGGGCCCCCTTCTTCCCCTGCAAGTCAGCTCCTTGATGGTGAGGAAGAGATCACTGGGAAAGATTCCTTGAGGCTGCTGGTTGTCATGCAGCCTCTCCTGGCTCCCTGCCACACATAAATATTTAGTTTAATACCTAAGCAGGGGCTGTGACAGGTGCTGCAGGGCTGATGTGCCAGCACTGACAAGTTGGAGGGGGAGCAGCAGCAGTGGACTTAAGGTGGCCTTTGCACTCCACACAGCACGCATGCTGAACGCTTTGAGGGGCCTGTTTTCTTGTTTTTCGTCTTGCCTTACAGCCCTTCTTTCTCTAAGCCATCTTCCTCCCCTGCTGAATTGCATGTTGCTCCTAGATTAGCTGTAGAAGTGGCTGTGAAGTGATGAAATCAGCTTCAGGGAGTTTTATAGGTAATGCGTATGCCCACTCCTGTTCAGGGAGGGTGGAAGAGACGCACCGAAGAGGTAAGCAGCTGCTTCTAGTGCAGTCTTTGAAAACAGGCACGCAGACATAAACAACTCGACCAAATCTTTCCTCACACTTCATGGTTACGGGGATGTAAAATGAAAGCAACCAGCTGTTTCTTTAATGAGCATTGCTCTCCCTTTGTGTTAGCATTGCCTTCTGTGTGGAAGCCTAGCTACCTAGAGAGTTTGGGTATTTCTACAGCAAGGCTTCTCACCTTGCCAGCATCCCCTGCACTCAGATGGGAAAGGAGTCCCTTTTGGATCTCCTGTGAGGTATGGGGAAGTCAGTGGAGACAGGATTTTCTACAAATGTAAGCAAAGCTCAAGCAATAGTTCTGCAAATTAGACTGGGTTATGTAGCTTCGAAAGGGAAGGGGCAGGAGCTTTCTTGCCCACTGAAATGACTCTGATATGTTTGTCATTGCCAAGAAGACAGTAGCTTGCCAAACTGATGTTGCCTGTTTGGGCTCAAGCTTCCACACTGATTCTCTGAAATGCCCTGTGGGGCAACTCGTGAAGCTCCCAATCCTCAGACTTCCCAGTGTTTATTGTTAGAGAAACATATCATTCAAAGCCCTGTTTCAGAACATCATCTGGAAACAAATGAAATGCAGCTGCCAACTTAATAAAATGCTGAGTGGCCACTTCTAATGGTGTGGCTCTGTAATATTGAATTAGCAGTGCAGCACTACAGAGGGTGAGTTTGCCATTGGCCATGGTGAATTGCCTGGAAGCTTGCTGTGGCTGCTGCTGCTGATTATGGGCTGATAATGCTGATAGTGTGATGCAGCATGATGTCTGTCCAAAATGAAAATGCCACCCTCTTAAATGTAACTGCTCTGGAGGCTGTGGTTTGCTGTGGTGGGTGCCTTAAAGATCAGTGGATGTTTACAACAGTGATTCTAAACAGGTTCTTGAGCCCTTGCACATCAGCATTGTTTTTGCATATGGTTTGCAACTGGTTTGTGGACCAGCTCTAAAGAACAAGAACTGGAGAATTGTCAACTTTATGCCTTTGTGTTGCCAGTTTTATGAGTGTTTGAGGGCTGGCAGCAGTCTCTTGATGTAGAAACTGGGGAATAGTGTTAGTGTGGGATTCCTGTAATAACTTGAATGTTCCTAGAAGTTCAGAACTAAAAAGCATGGACAATCCCACTGGCAAAGAGGTGCAGCCACTCCCGTTTATTTCAGGCTGACTGCTTTGGCTGAAATATCTCAGTAACTTTACAAGATTCAGCGATGGAAGAAAAAAAAAAAAAAAAAAAAAAAAAAACGAGGCAAAAAATTGGCTGTGATCTGTGGAGAATGTCTCCTGGAAGGCTTCTGATCTTTGACAAGAAGGACCTGCTGATGTTGAAGGAACTTTATTTTTTATTTTTTTTTTCCCTCCCTGTGGGTAGAGTAGGGGGTCTTGCTAATGGATGCAATTGCAACAGCCAATCTGTATGACTGCATCAGATTGATTAGCTGGGTCCTGGTTACTGCTGCGAGTGGTGATTATGCCAGTACAGCTGCTCTCTCTTTTTCTGTACTAATTACCACACGCACGGATGTCATCACCCTTAACACTGCATGGAGTTGTCCCATTAGCGTGGGAGTGGGAAGCAGCAGGGGAGGGGAGCTCTTCGGCGTGACAAGCTGTTTAGAAGTGTGCGGAGAAGTGGAGTGATGAAGCATCGTACGGAGAATGTCTGAGCCATCTTGTCTTTGAGATTCTGCCCTCAGCCAACACTTTTGCAGGTTGTCAGGACCAGCCCCGTGTCCTTGGCAGCACTCTCCATGGGGTGCCACTCGCTGTGAAGCACCCTGGTGTTGAGCTGGAGCTGGCAAGTCCCTGCCCTGCCGTGGCCAGCGGCTGGGCCAACTGGCCTGCCAGGGGAGGAGAACTTAGGGCGGGCTCCAGAAGGCAGCTTCCCCAGCTGTCATGCCTTACAGAGGTGTTCTCAGGAGAAAAACTGTTTTTCTGACTTGCTGAAGAATCATGTCCTTATATGATGGAATACTCTTGCAGTTCTGGAGAGACCTGGAAAGACAAATTTCTGAATGTATGCTCCAGTTCCGGAGGACCACTCCCCTTCTCCTCCCTGCCTCCCCATCTCAGAGTGCACCATGATCTCCATGGTAACAGGTGTTACCAACATATGCCTGATGGTGATTTTTTTTTTTCTTCCCCTTTTCCACCAAAAGCAAGAGGGGAGAACAAGGCAGACATGACAGCAGTAGGTAAGAGCGACATAAACCCCAAAGAACAAGTTCCTTCAAACACCCAGCTTCTCTGAATACCACTGATTGCTGAGTGATATCTGGGGCAAAGAGTGCCCAGCTTCTGTCACGCAGAGAAATCCTAAAGGACATTTTCTCCTTTAATGCGGCCTCCTCGGAGAAGAGGTTAAATGTGTTACTGATGGCAGGACATAATGTAGTTACGTTGCTTTGCTCTGACTTGCTTTTTTGGCATCGTGATGGTCAAGATGAAGGTTCTGGGTGTTATGCTACTGGAGGGCACATAGTTTTCATGCTTCAGACTTCTCAAGCTGTAAAACAGCTGAGAAGTGAGGTGGAGGGGAAGAGCTGTAGAGAAAAACAGGCATATAAGCTGTTGTCTTGAGTCCTGGTTCATAATGCCAGCTGATAAGTCTCCCACTAATTATTAGTTCAAGCTACCTCAGCAGCACAGTAGTGGCTGATCAGCATTCCTGTCTACCTTTATCATCTTTTTCCCCTGCATTCTCATTCCCTTCCCTGATCACTGGTCCTGCACTGTCCCCATTTTCTAGGTAGTCTGGAAGAGAGGTTTTGGGATGGATGAATGGTTGCCCACACACTAGAAAATCTAATGAAAACGTGTCTCAACGGGGATTAAACCCATTGAAAGTGTAGATTCCAAGTCTATGCTATATACCAGTGCTGCTCACTGACTAGCAGGGTTCAGGGGAGCAGTGTGCTGTACAGAAGACATTAGCTTCTTGGAGTAGGAGAGTAGCCTGCATAGGTACAATCTGTTCCACTTCATTGTTTTTGCCTTTCAAGCCTGTGCACTACAGAAACCAAGCGAGTGTATACCAGAAACAGCTTGCTATTGGTCCTGCGTGTGCACCGTTTTCATTCTCCTGTACTAATGCAGCGTTTAGGATGTGCTGTTTCGCAGCTGTGATTGCTGCCTGCAATCTGAGCAGCTCTTGAGCTCTCACCATACTGCAGGTAGAATAGATGGAAGGGAAGCTGGAGTGAAGGATTTGTTTCTTGCAAATTTGTGCTGTATCCATAATCCCTGGATGTTAATTTTCCTTGTTTGTGCACTGTTGATGTGGGGGTTGGTCAAACTGAAATATTTTCAGGAAGCCGTTTAAATGTTTTAAAAAGAAAAGAGCTGTGTATTATTTTCGTGTACAGTATGGTTTTCTTAATAGAAAAAATAAACTGTTGATGCTGAAAGCCCATGCACTTGCCAGTTTGCTGTTCCACCTCAGTTAAGATGAGAGGTGAAGCCTGAAGGGTCCTGGTTGTCCTGCCATGCCACTTGTCCCCATCACTTAAGCTCTGCAGCCTGTTGAGTGACATGAAGACTCTCCTGGTGGCAGAATTGTTTATGTTCTGCAGCGATGTGCCTGGCTGTCTACTAAACACTTGTGGGCACTTGTGTGGCTCTCTCAAGCAGATGCTTACTCCTGCTGCTGGATTAGGAGTTTCTTGTAACATCCATGTCTTCTTGGCCAGCTGTGTTGCTGCAGGGAGACTGGATGTTAATTTGAGCCTCCTTGGCTCCCCTGCCTTGTTTTGTCTTGTCAAGTAACTTTCTGTCTTTGTTTCAGAGAGTTTTCAACGTTCTGTATCCAATGCCTGCTGACCAGAGGAGACACGTCAGCATAAACTCTGCTCGCTGGCTGCCTGAACCAGGCCTGGGATTGGCATATGGCACCAATAAAGGGGACCTGGTGATTTGCCGACCAGAGTAAGTGATTGCTTTACGTCGAGTTATAACTGCTTTTGTCGTTCTCTTTTTAGAGCAGTGGGAATAAGGTAGCTTTTTACTGCTTTGGGGCATTATGCTTGAAGGATACCCTCCACCCAAAATAAAAAGTAACCTTGATACTCCTTTTGGGCTACCAAAGTGTTTGCCCAGTCTCACGCAATTAGTGTTAGTTTTGCTGATTATAAACTTAAAAGGATATACAAGGTACATCTCATTTGCTCTTTTTATTTCCTATGTCTGTCTTGGCTTTCTAGATCCTTTGTTCCATGCCTAGTGTAATGTATTTGTCTCTTCGCATTATGGATCTCTAAAACTTCCCACTGAGAACAGCAAATTTGAGCTGTTAGAGATATGCTTGGTTTCCAGCAGCCACAGGTTGAAAGCTGCTGACCTGGACTTACCAGATACTTACTGCAGTGCTCAAGCATGAAATTCTATGAACTGCAAAGGCTTTTGTCATGATTGTGAGCCAGCCAGTGAATTGGTTTGGTCCTCACTTGTAAGCACAATGGTTTGATGTGTAGACTTCAGCTCTTTTTTATTTATACAGCACCATGAGGTATGTAACTTTGCCTTTGTAAGCTTGCCATTAAGCACAAGCTAACTTAGGTGTTGTGTGACACAGGATGACAGAGTCTGAGCGGTGAAATGAATATTGTTTTCAGTGTTGCTGGGGCTCTCTACACCATACATTGCTGAGACCTTTTTCTCCATTGTGTTGTGCAACTAGTTCTTTTGGAGCAGTGTTTTTCTTATGCTGCAGGAACACTTCAGTTATTTCCTGGTACTAAGCTACCTCAGCACTCATTTAGGTTATGCTTTGCATGTTGAGGTTTTTGGTAACTTAGAAGCCAGTATCTAGAAACTTGCAGCACTGCTGGTGATCTTACCAAATGTGTGTGGACTCCATCTGTTGTGCATGCGATTAGGCATGTGGTGCTTGTGAAGAGTCATATGGTCAGTGTAGAACCACTACCTAAATCAGAATAAATATGTACAATTGCAATAGTGACTAACTCTGTACAGCCTTCTGGTGAAATTTGCAGTTAGAATTCATATTGGACCAATTTCAGTACTACAGAATGCCAGTGCTCTTCAAACAGCCCTCTTATTCACTTGAACAGAATCTTTCATCAAGGGCTTATTTATACATGAAGTTCTACAAGATATTATTATGGAATAAGCTATAATCACTCTCTTCCAGGATAAGTGGCTTTCTTCAAGAATAGTTGCTGTACTTTCTAAGCAGAAGAATTGTTAAGGAAAAATGGCTTTCTTCTCAAACACTGGTTGTTCTAAGTTGCTCTCAGTATAGAGAAGTGATAAGATCTAGTCTATTGATTATTGCTCATGAGATGAACTTGGACAAGAATTTGGGGAAATGAAGGGGAAGGAAATGAAAAGTCGTTTGAATGTCCTCCGTAGAGTCAAGCTTGACTGACTACAGTCAAATAATACTTGACTACAGTCAAGCTTGACTACAGTCAAGCTTGGTTTGTAGAGTCAAGCTGCCTGTCTAGGCTTGTCACATCCCATGTTAAGTATCCATTCTGGCGCTTATAGTATCCCCAAGCTAAGTGCCATGTTCTTATTGGCACTTCCCTAATTAAGAATATGCCAGGAATCCCTTCATATGTTATGGAAGCACTCTCAGTCCTTCTGCAGCATCTCTGTGAAATCTTTCTTAGCTAACTAATTTGCTTAGGGCATTTTTCCGTCTCCTTATTTCTATCTTAGCAACAGTCGTTGTCAACAAAAATGAACTTCTGGGGTATGAACATGAAATAGGATGAATACAGAGGTTACAGATCTATTGGTGGATTGAAACAACTGGTGCTTCTGGGGATTTTTGCAGCCTTCACATGGACTGCTCAGTTCTTTTTCGAGCAGGACTCCTAATATGTTCAGTTCTCGATTTGCATCATTTTACAGGCCAACAACAAAGATGTAGATATTCACTAATATGAATAGTTTGCATTGAGACTCTAACATCAGAACACATCAGTAAGGCACTATCAGAGAAGAAGCGGCTTGCAACTATGATGTCTGTCCCAGGTCTAACCTGGAAAGTCCTCAGAGAAAGATGATAAATTCCAACGTGTTGATGCCATCTAAGTAGTTCTTGGCTTAATAGACTTGGTTTGAGGTTGGTGTATCTGATGCCTTTAACTTGAGAGATGAGGGAGAAGGATGAAAAATATTTGTGTAGTTTCCATACACAGTAATACAGAGGAAGAGAAATACTAAATAAAGGACTTAGCAATTGGCAGAGTATTATATGGGGACGGTCTAATAAACAGCAGGGATCAAAAAAACACTGCACTGCTGAAAACACCCCCACTGTTCTCATTTGGCAAAGAAAACAGTGGTCAGTAGCAAACAACCGAGAAGGTTATAATTCCCTGGGTCTTTATTCTCATGCACAGTGGAAGCATTTGAAGCCAAGTACTACAGGGATAAGTTAAACAGGTTGGAATAGCAGCTGTGACTCGAATACAGTGTTTGAAAAGCATGTGTTTAGGGAAATAGAGATGAGTAGATTGGAGGTACAAACTTAACACATGTGAAAAAGCATAACTTGAAGCTTAGTGGGCTTGTAATGAGAGGTTATGCAAGTAGTTATTCCAGAGTTCTAAAGAAATTGTAATTAAAATCAAAAGTTTAGGGGTATATTGCTAAGTTGGGGTAGCACTGATGGCAGCTGGAAACGGGGAAGGTCAGATTATGCTGGCAATCCATAATGTGGGCTCAGTATGCAGGTTTACGGGATATCTTTAGAATGAAAGGAAAATTAAAACCAATTAGAGCAGGATCAAATGCATTATAGTTTGACTAAGGTAGGGTACGGCAGGAATTTTACTTGAGAAATTTATTTACTTGAGAAATTTATTTATAATTAAAGGGTTAACTAGGGAATTGCTCCAGCTCTGTTACCCGTTTTAGTAAAGCAGTTACTATGTTGGTACTACAATATATCTAGTTAAATTGCTAAGAATTAGAACAAAATTTGGTAAGGAGCCAGTAAAGGTCTGCTTAAGGAAAGAATACAGCATGATTGAAAGCTGGGCTCTGTCACAAAAGAGATTACTGAGGAACCTATTCTGGGGCTGGTTGTTATTACTATTTACACTAATGCCTCGTAAGGGGGAGCTGAATAAATTTGCAGAGAATGTGACATTAGCCTTGTCATTGCAGAGAAGGATCAGAGCATTGCACAAGAATTGGATTGTCTTGAAAATGACTGGAGCTATAGAAATGAGATAGAATTTAATAGTACAAAGTGCACTTAGTGACTAATAACACTGAGCTCAGTAGTTAAAATGACAGAGGAGGAAAAAGACCTGAGGTTTTAGTTGATCATAGATGATTGAGCCATCAATACAAGTGGCTGTAAAAACAACAAATTCAGTTGGAGTATGAGACACAAGATACTTAACAGTAAAGATAGCAGAATGTTAGTATCACTGTAGAAGAAACTAGATACATAAACTGGAACGGTTTAAAATTCAGATATCCGTGTTCAGAAGAACTACCTTTGAACTGCTGTGGTAGTTGAGAAGGGCTGCTAGTGCCATCAGTGGAATGGGTTTATCTAACACAACCCGCAGCTTGGGGTCTTCATCCTACAAAAGGAAGGGTAAGGAGGGGCTTATATAGCCTTCCATAAATGTCCAGGAAAGGAGAACTATATATGTCTATATACTTTTCACTAGAAAATAGAGGCATAAATTTACTGTGACTAGGTTATGGCTGCAAACTAGAGAAAGGCTTTAACTGATCTCTGCTAGAGCCTGTGAGTCGGTTAGGTGAATGTAAAAGGCTCAGATGTTTGGAGAGGTAGCTTGGCTGGTTTTTAAAGACAAGTATATAAATTGAATACTTGTGAGTGGAGGTGGGACTGCATTGCTGAGCCATGAGGCATTTTTCAGTATTTTGAACCAAGGTCTGTGTCTAAACAGGTGTTGGCAAGCTGGCTCTCTGAGCTGTTCTGCTGTAGAGAAGTAAGGTGGTGACAGCAGTGTTCATCCACAGATGGAAATACACCTAATGGGCCTCAAAAGTCTGTAAAAGATTGGAACTCATAAGCCAGTACAGTAGCTATAAGGATAAAATAAAAGATGTTATTAGGCAACAGCGGTTTTGGTTTCGGCTTTTCAAGATCTGTTATCAGAATGCATGCCTTCCTGGCAAGGTTGCATTCTGGCAAGTACAGTGTCTGCTACCTTTTGTACGTTCTTTTCTGTTTGTTTAGCTGCCGGTTTCATTTGATTACAAATAAACCACCCCTCTTAGAGCAGGTCTCTATGACCTTCTCCTTTTCCTGCTGAATTACTGTCTTTTTGAGGATTGGCCTGTGTGAAAGCAGTAGGAAAAGAACACAGCTTTCAGAAACAACTTCCTCTGCAAGTGGCCAACAGGACAAGCAATTTACTTTTCATGAGTCTGTTTGATCTTTTGTTTGAAAAAATCATTAGAAAAGGAGTCACCAGGAAAGGATCATAGAAGTAACCCTTGAGGAGAGAGCACAAAGTGCAGGAAGCTGGCACAAAGAAAAGCATCTACCAGTCCTGAAGATGCACAGTAACGAACAGAATTGAGTAGATCTTTGGCAGTGTAAGTGTCTTCAGGGGATGCTTCTTGCTTGTCTTGTTTTTTAATCACCTGCAGTGACAACAGCTGGAGTAAGAGTACTCAGGTCTGTGGTTTGCAGGTGACTCCTTTTTAGCTTCCTCCAAGTTTTCTCACCCACCATCTGCTGCCTGACATCCCTTGTAACTATGGCTAGTGCTCATGCATGTCCTCCTTGGCTCTACATAGTTTAAGGCTTGATTCTGTTCGTGAATCCTTGATTTTTGCAACGTGGAATGAAATCCACAGTGTCTTGTACAGTAAAGACACCTCTACTAAATGTAGAAGGATTTTTTTTCCATGTTGATAACCTTCCCTGTACTGTCACATTCTAACAAGAGCTTTCCCATTCAAAAACATCTCTGATGGGGATTCTTCAATGTCTTGTAGAACATGAAGAGCTTATACCAAAACTGAGGGGGAGCAGACTGCATGCTGCTTATTGCCCTTTTGCTGGATTCCCTTGTGAGGAAGATTATCATGGGAGAAAGGGGGAGGTCTTCTTATCAGTCTCTCATCATTTCATCTTGAGTACCCCCCATAGTTAGGAGCAGGTTCTGGTAGGGCTCGGTGCTCATGTGCTTTCAGAAATACTAATCCAAAATCCCCAGTGTTCCGAGAATATAATTTAAAAGCCAAGTGTTGAAGGCACCTTGTCGAGGGCTGGCTATGTAATGCAGGCATCTGTGAAAGAGGAACGATTTCTTCGGCAGACAGAGCCTCTGGTAATGGAATTAAAATACCCCCTGAAGATGTGTCTGGTTCAGAGACAGCATCTCATGGAATTCTGTCATTGTGAAGTAGGTGTGGAGAGTCTCAGATTGATTCAGTGGTATGCAGTGTGCATATTTTAATTCGTTGTGGTGAGCTCTGCCATGAACATGAAATTTTTCTGTGAAAATTCCCTTCACAAGAAATTTCTGTGCTTTGCAAAGGATCGTTGCTATGGTCTGCACATGCCGGTCCTGGTTTTTCCTCTGAGAGCTGCATATCCTCTTATCTAGGGATGGGAACAATGTGTCTGCAGTTATCAGTGCTGGTAGGGAGATGGTAACCTGTCCTGCTGCCTGGCATTTCCTTTCTCTCTGTTGCCTGATTCCATTCGTCAGGGTCCTCAGACTCTAGCAATGATGCCTCCCAGCAGCATAAGCCCTGGTGCTTTTTTTTTTTTTTTTTTTTCCTTTTAAGAATAGCTTCTGGAGGATGGAGTTAACAGTGAGTGAGGCAGAAGGAGGAGCTGTCTGTCTTTGTGTAACTGAGGGATGTTAGCAAACCTGCCCAGGGAGTATTATCACATTCATTAAGTGGGACAGATAGAGAGAGGGGTTAGGTCAAAGTCTTCTCTGCAAATGACCTCTTGAAAGGCAGCATCTGAGCAGTAGCCTTTGACTGTGGCCAAGTAAGCAAATGAATGTTCTGGACTTCTGCTGCCTCTTCACCACAAGATGTATTTCTTTTTAAAATGAAGGTAGAGGGTGGTTTTGATTGATAGTAGGACTGAAAAAGGGGATGAGATGACCCATTTTGCACTAACGATGCATCCTGAAAGCTTACCTTCAGATTTTCTTATTCGTACACTTAAGTGAAAACTAAAGTGAATTATTTCCAAATTGTGGAAAGCCTAGGTATCTAGAGGGCTGAGAGGCTCAGTCATTGCAGATGCATGAGAAGTGGAGAGGTAATATGGAGGCTTGGAACAGCATCTCCATTCTGATACTGTTTTATTCCATTTCTGTTTCTATTTCTGAATGTGTGTTTGATACCCAAGATGAATGATGGCATTAGGTGGAAGATGCCCTCATGCAATTCCATTTAATATGTCTGTGAATCTTAGAGATAAATGTTGAGAGCTGCTTTAAGTCCTCGGTTATTAGCAAGTTCATTTCCTTTACCCACTTCAAGATATGCTGAAGCACTGACTCGTTAGTGAGACTAATTTTCCTCCATGAGAAAGAAAACTTGGTTCAGAGCTCAGTGTTAAAGAAACTTAACCTGTTGCTTACTGGCTTGTTTATAATGCCACTGCACTTCTGCAGGACCTTGCTGGTTCTCAGCTTGGGCAGCGATCTTTTTATCGGAGATCATAGCCGTGTACTTTAAGAACAAGTACTAAATGCTTCACTTATATCTATCTATTCAGATCACATCTGCCGCCTTCTCTTCCTTTACTTTTTCTAATTCTATCTACAAAAGCAATTAAATTTCATGCAATTATTTGACTTACTAAAGCCCCCCTGCCTACTTCATGTGGCTCATTCTTTCATTGTTTTCAGATGTATTCTTTTTTCTCTTTGTTATATTGCTCTCCTCAAGGATAAAAGTTACACTTAGGAGAGAGTAGTTGTCAAATTAAGTAAGTCTTTCTTTTTGAATAGTGCTGCTAAGTTGGCTTTTTTGGCCTTTTGTCAATTCTCTTTTTTTTTTTTTTTTCTAACTTTTAAAATCAGATCTGAATGGTTAAAAAAAAAAAAAAAAAAGTTAACTTTTTTTAATTGAACTAGCTGCGAAGTCTGGCTTTGTCTTTTACCAAAGACTTTTCTTACTCCTAATTGCATAAGCACCATTGGATATTTTTAAGTGGATACTTCAGAGAGAAAATTCAGCATCTCGGCCGCTTTGAGTCTTCATTGATTTTGTCCTTAGCTTCACTGATAAATAGACCTTTTTTCATTCTAGTACCATTTTCCTCATGTTTATTTTTAGAATGTCTTTTCCCTCTTTGGCAATACCAGTTCATCCTGCTTTCTTATAACCTTTCTTTGCCGGTCTATACTAGACCTTTCTTGTTTGGTTGTTTATCCCCTTGGCTTTCCAATAAGATCATCTTTAATCTTGCAGGCTTTGATCCAGTTTATTTGTGGAGTTACTGGTTGTCACGCGTACGTTTTTCAGCAGGACTGGTGAATCGAGCTAGCAAGTAAAACAGTCAGCTTCTTTGTCATTTTCTTTCCCTTGGTTAAACTCTCACTCTGATTCTGTAAATGGTCTCAACTCAATGTCTGCAAAACGTAATTGGAGAAAAAAATGTGGGGTTTTTGCTTTAGGGAGCAGATTTCCCCTGCAAACTATACTGAACACTTTTAATGAACTAATTTCAAAACTGCTGGAGAAAAAAATATAAAGCTTGGCCTGCTTCATGGATCTCACTGACATTAGACCAAGCAAAGACCTTGGTTCTAGAGTTTGGCAGCCTCGTATGTACTCAGTGCAATATTCTATTTAGAAAAAGGAGGAGGGAAAAAAAGCATTTGTTATGCTTGCTGATTTTAAACACTGTGATGTTGATTTCTCCCATTCTAAATATATTTTCCTGGTTAAGTTTGTTGGCATGAGATCTACAAACCAAGCCTACTTCAAAGTTGCAGTCTTTGAATCAACATAAATGTTAGTTTCTGCTAAAACTCTAGTGAAAGTTCAAAGAAGACTGAAGAGTAAGTTTGGCTCGCTAGACTTGTAGT
Source organism: Netta rufina (assembly GCF_964035555.1). NCBI lineage: Eukaryota > Metazoa > Chordata > Aves > Anseriformes > Anatidae > Netta > Netta rufina. The sequence continues at coordinate 33,520,798 of NC_140128.1, read as the reverse complement.
AGTTTGATGTTTAAGGCCTTAGAAGGCTTAAGCAATTTGCACTCCCCTGAAGTCTCATAGCATCGTAAGTTGTCTAAGCCACTGGAAGAGCTCAGATCATAAACAGCTTAAGATATTCTGTGTGTTCAAAGCTTATTCAGCGCATAGTCTGCCTATAATCACTTTAAGCAATTAACAAGGCTTTAGGTTTTCAAGGGAATTTAAGCAAGTTACCCATCTGTAGAGCTTGGTTTAAGGTGATACTAAGCTGAATTGTTTTCACTTAAGGAACTTAACAAATTGCAGAATGCGAAGTTTTATTTCCCTGTATTTCTCTACATTGTACGTGGTGTGGCTGAAGTCACTTAAGTGGAGTGATACCATGGAATATTGTAAGGTTTTGAGTGAGAAGAAAGTCAGCAAACATTCAGGAAATTCTTATTTGGCCTACTTCTGCCATGTTTGTTCCAGGGTATTTGGCCTGCAGGCTCTTATTCACATTGGTTAACAGTGTTAAAACTACTGCATTCTGCACTATATGATACACAAAGATCTTATCAGCATTTCAAGGGAAAATCTCTAGGTCTTCCTATCTTGAGTGTTTTGTCCATCTTCTCACAATGTTGTAGCAATTCAAATATTTTGTATTTAATGATGGTTCCAGTGTGCCACTCCAAATTGGGATATACCTCTTCTAACTGTCAAAGTAGTTCATGTGTAGTTACAGCTCAGGTAGCACAGGCGTCGAGAACAGAGGGTTTCCAGTTTTCTCTCAGGAGTGAGTTACAGATTCCTATGTCATGCTGACAGTAGCGTGACAAAGCTCTTGGAGAAGCTGCTTTAAAACACAGCTGTAGTATTTTAATAGGAAAATTAGCATGGGCAAGAAAGTTGTCTGTGAGAGATTTTCTTGTCCTTGTTCTCAACACAGGTTTAGCTGTGTAGCTTCATGCCCCTTAAGGCGAGTCCTCTCAACTGTAATATTTGTACTTGGGTTCCAAGATAATCAACCATTCGCACTTTCATATGAAAGTCTCTCCTGCCCTTTCAATGTTTTGGTGCTTAATTTCCATTTATCACTCACGTTGAATATGTTGGAAGACTGTTTTTTACTGTAGGATGCTTTCCCTAAGAATGTAAGATGAATTCCTCATGTTACTTTCTCTTGGTGTGTCTTTTGTAATACTCATTTTGAGTTTGCTCTGTAGTGACCCTGTGGATCAGAAGAAACCATTCTGTTTGTGCTCTTCCTACTGTGTTAATAGCTTTTCTCTCTCTCTTTGAGGTCTCTAACAGCTTAGCTGAAATATGACTCTTCCTGAGCTGAAATGTCACGTTTTTGCCCAGGGAAGAAGACTCTCAGAGGTGTGCCTTCCATCTCAATCTTGCACACCAGCTGCAAGAGCCTGGATTGTATCTGGCTTAGTTGCCCACTGCTGGGCAGAACAAACTCATGTATATTCCTGTTGTTGAGACAGGAAAGTGTTATTAGGCTCTGGTGTTTCCAGATTTATAAGACTGACCTCATTTAGATGGTGTGAGTTTGAAGGGAGTTTCTTCAGAATCCCCATATTTAACTTAGCTGGCAGGATTGCACAATCAAATAAATTAACTGGGCCAGTCATCTTGCACAGTGTTCTGAGTTAAGTTGGCATCATCCCTGAAGCAGGCACGTGGCCACCAGCTGCACCAAGCTGCTTGCTGTCCTGCTTCTGCTGCAGCACCTTTAGCAATTCAAGTAGGTGTCAGGATGTGTTTCTGCATGGTTGCTGGTTTCCAGGCAGGCGAAGCTTGCGGAATTCTGGAAAATTAGCAGGCTGTTTGAGTGGAGGGATCTACACAGTGAAAACGCACCTGCTGCTAGCTTCAGAGAAGAAGTTGACCTTTCTTTTGCTCCCCTGAAAGTGATGAATAGGATAATTTCACACATCAGTTAAATACCTTAAACTGCAGTCCTCTTGTTTTCTGTGACTTATCCTGTTAGGAATTCCCATCCTCAGCCTCGTGCTCTTCCCCAGCTAGTCACGCATGGGCTGTACTCTGTGGGAGTGCTCTGAAATAGGCAGGTGCTAGTGAAGCTGCCACCTCTTCCTTGGTCAAAGAGGATTACTGCCCAGGAGAGCTGTTCCAGGAATCCCACGTGCTGGTTCAATACAGGTTGCGCTGCAGCCAGTTTTTGCTTGAATCTGTCTCTGCATGTGGTTCATTGCATGCACGGAAAGCTAAATATTTATGAACTAGGGTGTTAAAAATGATTATTTTCCTACCTAGGCAGCTGCTGGGAATGCCAGACTTGACCTTATTCTGACAACAGTGTTGCCTAGCTAATCATGGGAGCCAGGGATGGGGCTTGCTGTGCTGATCAGCACACATTGGAAGAGAGAATGAGCTACTGACAAGGATGCAACTGGAATCTGGCTGAGCATTGCATTGCACAGGATACCATGCACTGCTTCTTCCTTCCCAAGCAGGACAATGAATTCCTGTCCTTGACATAGCGTCACCTTGCTCTCCGTGATTCCCCATATATTTCCTTGAAACAGTTCGAATGGTTTAAGAATGGCAAGTTTAAACAAAGGGAGGAAAATTGTCATAGGGAATTCAAATCTTCTGTAAACTAACCTGGGTTTCTATGATGGCTCTTAATGGTCTTGAATGAACAGTATATCTGAGAAATAATCTTTAAAGAGTAACTTATTTTATGGAGAAAGTGAGCCTTGGCAGCATGAAAATCAGATATTCACCTAGTTATGTGCCCTATGGCTTTGCTTTCCAGAAGGTCTACTCCACAATACTTTTAGATGAGAGGGATTGCAAGCAGTAACGTCTTAACCAAAAATTAATTCAGTGCTGTTGCAGACGAGTGTGCTGCTGTTGGGCCTTCCCATGTGGCAGGATTTGAAAGAGCAGTGCATTTGGCCACCACTGGTACGTTCTTCAGTATTGGGGATGGCTTAAGTGAAAAGACAGTAAACAAATGTTATTTATGCCTTTGTGGACATCCATACCATGCTTGCAACTGATTTCTTTGTCTTGCCTTCTTGTTGCTGAGATTTACTTTTATGGCTGAGTTGAAGAACTTGTGTTCTAATCCTTCCTCCTCCTCCTCTTCCTCTTCAACCCCTGATTTTGAATATTCCAGACGGGGCATTACCCAGATGTCTAAGTCATTTTGTGCTGACCCGTGCTTTGTCAGTTTACTTTTCAAATGTTGGTTAAGCCAGTGCAGTAAGTACTGTTTCGTAGGTATAATTTTGTCATTAATTCCTAGAGATTGATCCTAGGTTCTTCAGGGGGCTGTACCTGAGCTGCGTAGCTCCATGAAGAGGGAGAGGCTGTGCTACTGAACCCGTTGGCACTTGGTACTTAGCAGGCTCCGCGCTAAGTCCTTATTCAGCTCTCAGCAAAGCGTGCGAGTCTGTGCCCTTCATCTTCCTCAAGCTCATTAATGACATGAGCTGGACAGAGGCGTGAAGGAAAAGTCCACCTTGGAACAGATTCCTGCTGGGAAAGCCTGTCTCAGAGCAGCTCTGCATTTAACAAAGCTAATGGAAATTTCCAGTGAGGGCTTAAAGAGCTTAGAGCCATAAGAAGGAGGAGGAAAAAAAAAAAAAAAGAGCTTGACTTAGTGGACTTCACTGTCCATGGCTGACACAGTGTGGAGAATTGCAATTTTTCACTCCGAAGCCCTTGGCAGTATATGTCCTCCTTATTGCATCCCCAGCCAAGTGGCAACATGCTCCATGCTCCACAGAGCTTCTACCTTATGCCCTGGAAAATGTAAAGGGCTTCCAGCATTCCAAACCTAGAGCTTGATGGAGCAAAAGTTAAATGCTTCCATTACCTGAAAAATATTCGTTTCTCCAGTGTAAGCTCTGCTTCTGTGAAATGAATAGTCAGGCCTTGATTTGCAAATCTCCTGGGAAACGTGCTGCAAAAGGCTTGCTAATTTACAAAAAAATCAAGTGATATTTTGCAAAGGGTGTTAAAAAAACCTTTAGATTTTCTGCCAAGAGAGATTGCACTGTTTTAAATAGGTGTGGTTAAGCCAGTGCAAATCTTTAAGCTTAATTGAAAATCTGTTCTAAACGAAGGTACTTGTGGTTGTCATATATTATGTACTTGTATTAGTTTAAAGTACAAATATCTGAGCAAATTACTAAAGCAAGCATGGTCCTAAAACCGACACTTAACCCATACAATAGTGGCATTTCTTTGATGAAATCTCTGCTAATCAGGAAAAGAAATGGTGGTCTTTGTATAAATGATACTGCTCAGCTAACTCCCTCTAATAGGTTCAGACATTTGTTTTCTCCTCTGTACCTTGATGCAGTTTGAAGCCCCCATAGCATAGTCTCAGTCATCCAAAGGCTGGAAGGCTTAATCAGGAGCAAGCTGAATATCTGCCTTATGGCTGTGGGTGCCAGGTCAGAGGTGTATGTACTTGCAAGAAAGAAGAAAGATCATGCTGAGGGCTTTATCGCTCAAAGTCATTTACAAGAAGTGGACTTGGGAGAGGGCAGGTTGTTTGGTTGGCCCTGGTGGAGGAAGGGTCTGCTGAAGGTCAGCAGTGAAGATGCTTGCTGCTGCAGTGGGGAGTGCCCACTGTGTGTTCTCAGCCAGTTTTCTGGCCCTGCAGGTAGACATACGTACTCAGTCTACACTAAAAAGCCAGGTGAGAGTGGTAGTGAAGACGCTGAACTCCCATCGCAACTAGGTCTAGTGACCTTGGCTTAAGCATCCCCAGAATCAGCAAAGAGAGCAGTGGCATTGGCTGCCACAGGTCTTCCTCCTGGGAAAGGAAAGCAAAATCCTCGATTCTCTGGCAGTAAATGAATAGCAAGTAGGTCCGTGGCAGTGAAACATAGCTGATAAATGGCAGCATTTAAAACCTGTGTGCAAAGTCATGTATTCAATGGAATGGATATTGATTTTGCTGTCCAGGGAAAGGTGTGAATTGACAGCAAAGAGTTGGAATGGAGTTTCCTATACGACAACCTGACTGTACAGCAACGTGCCTCCCCAGAACGGGTGGGAGAAGGGAAGAAGTATTTAACCTTGCATTGTTTGTCAGCCTGGTACCATGATGCTTTTGTAAAAGTGAGATGAATCAGACTCAAAATGTGTATGTGTGCATGCACATGCAGGATCTGAGCTTTCTGTGCAGTATGTACCCATGGTGTTTGTGGGAAGGGGAGAACTCAGTATTGCCAGCTCGTGATTTAGCTTAGGGAAAGCTTTGCAGTCTTCTGGGTTTTAGAGGTGGGAGCTGACAAAACCATATAGAGCACATGGACGCTCAGTGAGGAATGTGAGTTGTGTTTGCGGCTGTGAGGACTGTGTCTATACTTCGGAAAGCATGAAGTGTGGAGGGTACGGGGGAAGAGCATGGGGTCACTTCACCTCTGTTGAATAACAGCTGCAGATGCCAAGGAAACCAGGCTTTTTCTGGAAAATTTGACTACCAGGTCAGAAAGTCTCCCTTGCCGAGGGATTGTGTTGCTTTGCAGACAGCAAAGTGTGACAGATCTCAGTGAACTGGGCAGAGGATGAACAGCCAGAGAGGGACTGGTAAGTGTGCAGCGGCAGGTTACCATCTGTCAGTGAACTCCAAACTCATTGAAAATTTGTATCTCCCTGGCAGCTGCTTTCATGCAGCACAGGGTTAGCACAGAAAAAAAAAAAAAAAAGTAATTATTGCTTCCTGTAGACTCTGTGCGTGGTTCTGTTGACCTAATTTTCTCCAGCTTGGTCCTGACCTGGGGTGCTGTTACCCCATCAGCCTTGCCCGAGGCCTCCAGCAGACTCAGCTCTACCATTGCCTCTTCTAAGCTGGGGTTCTTGATGCAGCTCTGAGACATGTCATTACAGGGACAATGTGTGCCTTCATATATATGTACATACACTGTTTGTTTGTGCCTGTGCCATAACCTACCAACTACTTGTCCTGGATCCTTCCTTTAGATTCTGGGTGTGTCCTTTGTTCATGCCCTGAGAGGTGATGCTAGTCCAGCTTTTTAATGCCATCCGTTCTGCCTATGCAGGACTTCTTTTTTAACCTCCTTAGGTGACCACTGCACAGCACGGCCATCTTTCTACCTGTTTTCTGTAGCTAGCACCAGTGGGGGACAAATCTGCAGTCCAGCAGCCAGTACACAGCATTGCTTAGAAATCCTCAGGCCAGCTCACAGGGAGCTGGTATACCAGCACGGCATGGCAAAACCCCTTGTGGAAATTCCCCGTGAGGCCAGCCCCATGTTAATTTAGCCCCCACAGGGCTTTTGGAGGTGGGTCGCAGCAGTAGGTGGGAAATCTCTCACACTGTACAACATGTGCCTGTTTCTTGGTTTAGAGTGTCCCTCTGCTTGTTTCACTGTGTAACTTGCTGACGGGGCTTCCTAGTGCCCTAGGTAGCCCCCTGCTTCCTGTCTTCATTTAGCTTATCGGGATCCACGAGCCTCAGGTGCTCCCTGCTTCTCAAGTGTGTATCGAGCTGCTGGCCTGTCTGTGCGCGTATTTCTGTCATCTGAGACCATTTTCCTTACAGCATAACCAGTGACTGTAGGGCGGGAGGCCTGTTCCTGAGCTGATCAGCCAGGCAAACAGTGAGGGCACTTTATGAAGGTCCCCCACACACCTTGCTGGCTGCACTCCTGCAGCGTGGGTCCTGGGGTCCTGGGAGCTACTCTTACTGCCATGGCTCGTCTGCACAAAGGATCCTTCCCAAGCAAGGTCCTGTTGCTGCATTTTGGATTCTGTGGAGGGAGTGGCCTTACAAAGCCTTGTGGATGACTCTTAGGCTTATATTTATGTCCCTTCTGTTATCCCAGACTTCAGATAACTACAGTCGTGTCCATGCTCTGGCATTTTGTGGGAGCAGGGCTTCTAGGCTGACGAGGCCAAATCCCACAGTGAATCACTTTGATCCTGTAAGAGAAGATGGGGGCTCTTACGTGACTAGAAGGGCTCCATCGTGTATGGCATAGAGTAAGTTGGATTCGCTGTCTTCCAGTTGAAGAGCTACTGGGCCTCAGAAGTTGTGGGAGGTGTACTTAGAGCATCACGGTTATGACAGCTTAGTGTCTTCAGCAGTGGAGAGGTGATTCACGATATGTTGTTGACCTTCCCTGTTTGTGTGAGGTGATTAGCCAGCCCTGGATTTACACAGCTTTTTAGGAAATGCATTGTGAAAGTTTGCCAAAGCATTGATGTTTTGCTAAACTTAGTAGCATTAGCTGTAAAATTGAAGCTTTGGACTTCTCCGGTACAGACACAGTTGATCCAGCACAAACTCTTTTGTGAAAATTTACAAAAATATCCTCTGCATCTGCCCTTGTTCTGCAGTGACTGTCAGTGGGAAGGCTGTGTAGAGATTTATTTATAGGTAGAAAGAGCGAGAACCTTTCGCAAAGAAACTAAATGTAGAATACAGAGCAGTATTTTACTTAGCATTACCTAGCGCAGGAAATGCTGGCAGGCACCGCAAAGAGAATTGGTCTTCCCATTCCAATTCTTTGTTTAGTCACTTGGAGGTACGGTAACCTGATTTTATACACACAGTTGTATGTCTTCATTTCCTGAAAATCTCTCCATTCGTGGTGCCTTGCTTCAGTGCTAATATTGAATTGAAATGAATGGGAATGGGATATTCCAGAGCTATCTGGGTAGTGCAGTACTCCATGTTCCCAAGTGATGATGCGCCCTTGTAATGAAGACATGAACTGAGCTAGATCTGCAGTCTCTGTGGGTCAGGAATCAGCACTGTCCTCAATGTTATGGGGGTGTAATGCATGCTGGATGGAATAGTGTCCTGCTGTACTGATGTATCTTTTCTTCTTTGTTGTTTCAAGGGCCTTAAACTCTGGAGTTGAGTACCACTGGGACCAGCAGAACGAGAATGTCTTCGCTGTGCATTCCAGCAGCAGGAGCACTGAGCGGCCTGGGTGAGTCTCCTGAGCGTGGGTTAGAGTAGGCTGACCCTTTCTGCTGTCTTCATTACATATGACAGCACCACTTCTTTCCCCTTTTTTTTCTTTTGTACTGCTTTGTTGGGCCATCTGAAATGCTGCTAGCAGCATTCAGTGCCCCAGGATGCTGCCAGTGATAGCGAAGTACATGTCATCCATGGCCTTAGCAGCATCCTTGAGAAAGCTGTGGAAGGAACATGTGGGGCTTGAAGCATCAAAGATACTCTGCAAAGTAAATGGTGCCTTTGAGGATAAACTGAAGAATGTGATGGTTTGCAGAAGTGAATGCAAATCCAACAGGTTGCCCTTGTGACTGATTTTCATCTTTTTGGTGTGTAGTCATGGGACAGTTGTTTCTCGGGACTAAACTCTGAAAATAAAGCTAAATCCCTTGAGAACCCTGCTGGCTGTTTCATCCAGTCTGCCCAGTGATGCACCCATTAGTTATCCTAAAGATGAGAGAAATAAGCAGCACCATGCTTATTTCCCCAGTCAAGAGTACTTCTCCTTAGGCCAACTGTTCTTGACAAAAGGGTGGCAGTCCTGTTTCTGAACTATGAGCTCCAAGATCCCAAGGAAGTTATGAGCCTGTGCCTGTTCTGTCCTACAGCCCTGGCCTGACTGAGGGTGAATTAACAAGCAGAGATTCTTTCTCTGCCACATGAGTGGATATTGCCATTACTTGCCTTTTTTGACAACGCATATCAGTCTTGTAAGCTGCTCCGAACAGCTTGAAGGGTGAGAGCTCCATCCCCTCTTTAGGGGACTAAGGTATCAGTGGCAGAAACACTGCTCGAGAATGAACTATCTCCCTGTGAGAGGGCAAGATAAAGTGTGGTAGGTTTCAAAACCTTATGATAGAATGTAGATTGTGATGAGGCAGTCTTTCCTAGAAACTCCTTACCATTCCCAGCACTTATAGCCAGAGGTCAGTTTTGGAAAGAGCATCCAAGCATTGCCAATATTCAGTTTTTGTAGTTGAATACACTTCAACTGTTTGTCTCTGAGAAGAAGCTAATGAGCCTTGAGGCGGTTCCTGTTATTTACTTTGGAGAACAGAGAATTTCTCGTCTGACTGGAACGAGCAGAAATGCCTGCCAGAGTGCATTCATGTGTGATGCTGACAAACTAGGAGGTCCAAAGGAGGGAAGGGATACAGGCTGTGTCCTCGGGAGCTGAAACTGTCCTGCTGACGTGCAGAGGGAAGCTGTGTGTGTGTTTATGGTCCTGCGCTGCATTTGTGTTGTCGACTTAACTCAGTGACCCCAAGAGCAAGTTGTTCTACAGCCTGTGATACTGCAGGGATATCTATCTATGCCTGTCAGACACACTGCTTCTGTGGAAGGGTGAGTGGACTGAAAGCTTAAAACAGGAGACCAGCCAGCTGAAGCCAGAGGGAAGTCTGTATGTAAGTGCAGGTGGTGATTTCCTCCTGTCCCTTTCTGCTCAGTGGTTGGCAGGTGTGTGGTTGGAGTGGAGGCTCAGATGGATGCTTCCATCTTGCTGGGGCATATTGCCTCCAATGCTCCCGGTCTTATTTGTTTTTCTCTCTTTTCAGAACCAGCAGAGCCACATGGAGGACAGACAGGGACATGGGCCTGATGAATGCCATAGGCCTGCAACCCCGAAATCCCCCCACCTCTGTGACTTCGCAGGGTACCCAGACCTTGGCGCCTCAGCTGCAGAATGCGGAGACTCAGACAGAGAGGGAGGTACAGGAGCAGGAATCCGCCTCTGCAGGGACTGGGGAAGGTAGGAGCTCAATCAGTCACTTATTTGACAGAGTTTACTTGGTGGGTGAGGAGTTTTCACATAGGTTCCACATCATGTGGTCCATTTGGACACTTACATCTCTTCAACAATGATTTGTCCAGCCTAATTTATGTGTAGCCAGACCAAGATGATCAGTTCAATGAATCTCCATCCATACGAATAGAAAGGATGTCTTTTTCATGTGCTTTTACAGGGCAAAATGAACTTCTCTCCAGATCATTGCATCTTTGTAAAGTCAGTTGTACTGGCATCACTCCTTACAAATCTCCTGAAATGTAACCATTAGTAAGGCTGCAGACTGCTAATAATCATCCTTTCTGCCTCTGTTAGAGCTTGGCTTGGTCTTTCAACCTCTGCACCTAAAACCCATGTAGGTTTCACAAACTCAGCCTCTGGATACAAAATAAAATACTGTAAATTACTTCTTACAAAGCAGGTACGAGTATTCTGTTTACTATGATTGACGAAGACTGATGAGTGTCCAGCTCAGCTGTTCAAAAACATCTCTAATGTTTTCCAGTCTCAGAAAATTTATTAGCATGTAAAGAGCTGTAAGAAGCTGATGTGCAATTCCTTTATGGTAACAAATCACCAATTTTTTGAAAGCATGGTGATCTTGTCCAGGCTTCCTGTCTCTATTACTGTACCACGGTGCTTTGGTGCACTGGATGCTGGGCTAGGAATGCACTGGGCACTTTATATATGGGAAAGGCAGAGAAAATCAGAGATGCAATTTTGAAAGTGTTGCTTCATGATGAACTCATCAGGCTTTGGAAAGCAGCCCCACGACTTACCTCTTCGTGCCTGTATGCTTGAGCTCTGTCATTCTGGGAGATCCCTGTCAGCCTGCAACTCTTCCACAATTGCTGCTGTGCAGCATCCAGCATGTGGGATAAGGCTTTGTGTTTCTCTGATCTTGGCTCTTGTGTTCAAAGTTAAACGACAAATTCCTGACCTGTGGGGTTTCCCATCTGCTTATCTCAGCAGGACTGGGATTAACCTCTCTAGAAAGTTAATGCAGTTGAGGGCGTGTGAATTCGGCTGGAACATAGGATGTCTGGACAAGTGTCGATCTTGTGGGAACTGTTTCTTCCACTGGATGTAGTATGCAGACCGAGAACAGGGGTACATAGGGTATGCAGCAGCTGTGGGACCTTCCTGCATCAATGCAGCGATGGCTGATGCTGCAGCCTCTCTCTGCTCTATTAAATCAGAGGACTTCTCCAGTGGCTTCCTCCCACAGCTGCTGTTCTGCAGTCATCTGAAAGTTTCACGTCCTCATTCTCTTTAATTAGCCTTTCAATTTGCAGATCTAGAACGTGGCTTGTAACTATACCTGTTAGTGAGATGAGGAAAGGTTGTTCTTAACTAGTGCCTTGGGCAAGTTATGCACAGTGGGGCAAAACACAGAGCACGTGAAAGAAAAGGGGTGTAGATAGCAAGCAAATGATGGAGACTTCCTGTTGTCTGTCTCTTGCTTAGAAGAAGGTTGTCAGGTTCCATAACTGGTGAGGTCTCTGGCTCAGACTTACCATATATCCTTCCACAAGTGGCTTCACATGCAAAATGGGCTGTCACTCCCCTGTCTACGATATGGATTCTCAGAACAAAGGAGGCTTTTTCCAGGACAGGCGCATGCACTGGAGATGATTCATGCGTTTTGGTTGATCAATTATTTCGCTATTTACATTCTCAGTGGAAATTCCTGTGCCAAAACAGGGAGAGTTAATGCAGTTGAGGACGTGTGAAGAGATTAACTATGAGGAGAGTTTAGGATCCAAATACAACTGCAATTATTGACAGAGGAATAGCATGAGGACCTGTTGTGAAATGGAAAGACAAGTTTGGATGGACTGGCTTGTTCAGCTACTCTGTCTACCACCTCAGGGATGTGTGACATCAGTGGTATGGTTCATCCAAGGGTCCTATTGTTTCACACTAGTACAGCTTGAGCCCTATTGAGCTTGCTGTGGCGTTACGTTTACCTTTATTCCAGCATCATAATCTCTTAATACGCATGTAGTGCATTTAAACAGGTTAGATTAGATGCTGCTTTTGTGATGGTTAATTTGCCCACTGTATCTGCCATAACTCTTTGCCCTGTTGAAGGTAAACAGAGTTTCGCTAATAGCAGGATCTAGATGCCAGGAATATTCAAAGAAAAGAAGTGTGCTACCACTAACTTGGTGTGTGACCTGGGGCAAACTATTAATCATCTATCAGATGGGAATAAATCTTCCCATACAGTGCACCAGGGGCTGTGAAGATTAATTAGTGTTTTGTATGGGGCTTTGAAGATGTAAATCACTATGTAAGGGCTTAGCAGTATTATCAGCAGCAAAATGGATAAATCAGATGTGATTCTGAGTGATGTAAAGGAAAGTGCTTTGGTTATCACTTCATCATGAAGAAAGGAAAAAAAAATCCCTGAATGTTGTCCTAAAAAATAAAAACAAGGACTGGTGCTACCCCCCAAGAGTGGGCTTATGTCCTGCGTCCTGTCAGCTCTACTTTTGTGGGGAGTTCTGGATCAGGGCATTTCTTGCAGATATGTGCTTACTGTACAGGAAAAAAAAAAGGCAGAATTGCATCAGAAATCTAATTAAGCTCTGTGCTGGTATAAATAGTTTCCTTTTCTCATGCAAAGCTCTGCGGGGACTTTGCTGTTCTGATTATCTTTCTACCTCCTTTGGAGGAATGAGTATATGATGACTTTATTAGAAGTGAATCCCTCTAATGTCTGTATCGTTTTGTTTTACAGCAGTTGATAGCTGCCTTGTGAGCTCTGCTCACCAGCCACACATGAACCAAGCAAAGTTAGATTTGTGTGGAAAGCTGAGAGGTACTAAGAAATTCCTAAACCAATGTTTCAGTTGTCTCCTACTTTCTTTTAAGCTGACAGACACAGTGGAAATCGTGATGGAGTTGTAACTTTGAGGCACTCTTAATTAGAAACAATCTGTTGGGCATTATACTACATTTTCCCTCGCAAATGGACAGTCATGATGGGGAAGGATGTGTATTCAACTGGCAAATTAAATCTCACTCGAAACCAGCAAGATTCTTTATGAGTGTTAATGACCTCTCTTTAACCTTTAGAAATAGTAACTCCCAGCCCAGATTGTGTCATGCTGTGGCTGACACTTGCTCAGACTGCTGAGGCGTGTGGAGTGTGCTGCAAGCAGCAGCAGCAGCTGGCAGGGGATGGAGTTATGGAAAGAAAAGGTGCGGCAGGCCGAGGTGAAGGGGTCTTTGCACATGCTTGCCCGTTTGTGTGCCCGCGCTGTCCTTGGCTCTTGACAGTGTATTGATAGAGCTTCAAGATAATCCATTTTTTTTTTTAAAGAAAAGAGGAAAGAGGTATTTCCAAAACTAGTAAAAATACCTGAGTGACCATCATCTTCGTTCCCATCATCTGCATTATTTTTGGGGCTTAAAATTCGGATAGCTAGTTAAATGCTCGTTGTGCAAGTAGGCACCAGTTACATAGCCATCAGTGGATTGCTACTTTGCCTGTCTTTGAGGAATCAACACATTGACTGTTGCCATATAAAGTTTTTTTAAAAACCTACTTGAATAGGTTAAATTCCCTGGCCAGTACACACTTCTGTCCTGTCCAGCTGCTTTCAGAGGCTGCTGCTGGTGCTTTTGGTAGGAAAAAGCGTTGTGGGATTCATTCTGTTCAAATAGTAGTGAAAAGAGACCACATGCAGGTGAAACTTTCGTGGTACAAACAGAGCATCCTGAGGATGCCTAAACAGCATTTATGAGCAGAGTCAGTGTGCCTAGATGCAATGCAATATGCTTGATCTGAGACATCAGGAACACGTGCTGTGGCCTGAATGGGCAGGAATCCTGTGACCCCAGCAGTCTCACGTGTTTCACAAAGAAACATGCTGGTTTGAATTAGCTGCACTCATTCCTGCAATGCTCTTGTCAGATGTAATGTGACTTTTTGGGAATTAGTGTGGGAACCATACAAATGGGATCCAGGACACCACGGATCTATTTCCAGATCTGCTTCTCATTCTCCAGGCAGAAACGTGGGTAGATTCCTTAACCTTTCATCTGTCTGTCCATCTGTAAAACGTCACGTGTCCTATAGAACTGCAAATCTGTAAAATGTTTTACAAGCCCTATAGAGCTCTGAAGTTCGGTTTCTCTTTAAAACCCTCTGAAAAGTGCTCACTAAAAAATAGCGTCGGGTACTGTGCAAGCCTTCGCACTGCTAAGTACTTCAAGTACCTCGCTCTCTTGGGATTAAATTATAGAGCAATTTTTAAACTCTAATTAGAAAAATAAGTTTCACTCTACAAATCACCAAGGTGAGATGCTGTTAAGAAATTGGTTACAAGTCGAAGCAGTTGTGCCTTTTCTATGTAGATGAGCTACCTCAGAAGGGGAGCGTGAATGTGCTTCTGAGCTAGGTTGGGGAGGAAAGTAACTGGTAGTATTTCTTGCACTAAGAGAGATGTGATTATTTGTAGCTGGTTAGGCAGAGCTGTGACCCTCCCTTTCCTCTCCTTCTGCAAGGAGTGAATTAATTTAAAAGTGCTGATATTTTTATCTTTGAGCATCTGAATTAGTGGGTCAGCTCACACCTCAGAGCTGTTGTTCCATGTACTCTGAAGACTTAGACGTCTCTGCAGTTCTAACACTAATTTTGTAGCTTTGTTTGCAAGCATAGCTACTAACTACTGCTTGTTTTAGAAAGAGGAAGGCTGAGAATAGGAAAAGTTTGAAGAGTGATACCAGCTGCAGATGAGCCTGATCTCACCCTTGCCTCTATGGGCTTTGCTCTATCAGGTGTGTGTTCTCCGTGTCCACAGGTAACTTAGAACTTATGTCCTGTTGCCTGTAAGTGTGGCAGAGTTCACTTTGTTTAAGAATGGAAATGTTCCTTATGCACTGCTCCTTCTGTCTTATGCCCAGCTCCATTGAAAGGTTGGTGGCTGTTTTGCCCTTGTAGTCTTCCGTACCCAAGTCCTGTTTTGCTGGAGTGGTGTGGTAGAGGGCTTCTAAAGACAGATGCGTTAGCTAGAGAGTATCCTAGTTATCATTTCGGTAATTGTTGGAGCCAGTCACCTAGAGTGACAGAAATCCACTGGTCTGTGGGATAAGTTTTGGTATGTGTTTGTGAGATTTATGGGGTTCTGGAACTCTGGAGAGGTTACTTTGGGAAGAGTATAAAATGGTTGTAGGAGCAGCCCAGTAGACATAATAGTAATACTTGTGTGATGGGAGGGAACAACGTGTGATGAGTTTCTGTGCTGTCAGGCACAGAATTTGAGTATCCTTGGCCAGAACTTGGAGACTTTTGAGATCACTGCCCTGTGATGGATTCTGACGTAGGGACAGCTGGGGCGGAGGACAAATTGCCAGGTCTTATGGTACTTCACACACAGTCTGTTTCTGGAACTGGTTAGCTCAGTTGTCTGGACATTGTCTTTAGTACTCTGCATTATTTTTCTATTTTCCTGGCCCAAGAAGGTAGGCTTAGAAGAAAGTGAGTTGAGGATGAAGGATTTTACAGGGCTTGAAAGAAGAGAATGTAGTTCTGAGCATAAAATGAGAGAAGAGGAATTGCCTTTTCTGAGTGGAGAATGAGAGATGCTGTCACATGGATTATTCATCCCACACAAGCTCAGGTTATGCTTAAAACCCTTGGAGTCTGGAGAGAGAGGAAAAAAAAAAAAAGTATCACCAGCACAGGTTTTTCTCTGTCCTGGTTTTGTTCAGCTGGTGGAGCAGAGAATGGAGTTTGGCCACTGCAGCAAGTTGGAATTTCTGGCGACCTCAGGTGTGGGTTTTACAGCACTGCTGCTGTTTTGGGTAAGTGCCCACGTACGTAGCCTGAACCTCCACTAAATGGAAGTTAGCTTCCATTTCACTCGCGCTGAGGGCTAGTGTGGTCTGCATTGGCAGCATGGAGAAGAACATGTGTGGGAGGCTTCAGACAGTGGAAATGGTCTGTGCAGGAATCTGTGCTGTAGCTCAGCTCAAGGCAAATCATTCAGGAAGCTGTGCTCCGAACCAGTCAGCCAAAATTGGAACCTGAGGGGCGGGGGGAAAGGGAGGACAGCTCCCCAGCCCCCAGAGCAGAGGTGCTTTTGTGGCTGCTTGAATGGTGAGGCTCACTCCTGACCTTTGGTCTGTCTTGCTGGCGTTTCCAATACTGCTGTCTCTCTGTCCCCATAACCTGAAGGCTTGGGACTTGCTGATTCCTCCTGTGGCATCAGCCCTTGCCTGGTTTCTGAGCAGGCAGCCACCTCGACTGGCAAGTCCGCCACAACACATGGTAATTAAGGGGAAGGGAGCAGCAGGGGGTGCTGCGGTGTGTGCTGTCTGCATGGGCTCCCCTCGTGAAGCACATGTTTGTGATGTTAAGGAACATTGTCCAGGGACCCTTGCTGATTCACAGCTCCAGTTCTGTATGGGCCAGTTTAGAGCAAGCGATCTGTCAAGAGCACAGTACCTGCTGGTCCAGGGTTTGCGTAGATAGGGCAGGCTGGCAAGCCTCTAAACCAGGTTGCACGTCTTGGCTCTCTCAAGCTTCCTGTCTGGCCTGGCCAGATGGTTGTTAACAAAGTGCTTACAACTATGCCCTCAGAAGGAAACGACGACTGAATTCAAAACCACGCTTCTTAAACCTTCCACTTACTCCTGCTCATGATTAATGCTCCAATATCCTCTGGCATTCATGTTTTTCACGCTCAAGTTTCCAGTCCTATAATAGTCTCCTCTGTTCTCAGTCTTGTTCGTGCTGGTCAGCCTGGTTCCTAGCTCATGCACCAACCACGTCCTGGACAGGATTTCTCTGCTAGTTTTTGGCCAGGCTCTGCCCAGAAGGTCGTTCTTGCACGATCCGCTGGGCTCTGCTCCAAATTCTCATGTGGTTACTGGTGTCTGTGGTCTTGCTAATGCTCTAAATCAAGGAGCTGTGTCACTGCTGTACGTATGGTTGATACAGCAGGCTTACTACATTCCTAGCAGAAAGGGACTTAGTCTGCTTGTGAGAATTAAGCTTGTTCTTGATATCCGCGGTATTTCTACAGCAGGGCAGTATGTCAGCAGACTTGCTTGACGATGAGATTAGCCTTACACTGGTGGAAGAAGCCAGTGGTATTTTGGTGCACTGAGCTGAAGAAGAAAGGGAATAAGCTGTTAGTGACTGGCTGCATGCATGTTAACAGCTTTAACTATGTTCATTATTTAAAAAACAAAACAAAACAAAAACAAAAACAAAACAAAAAAAAACAACGGTAGCAGCATGGTGTAGACTGTGTTGAATACCCCAGATCCCATGTTGGAGACACAATCTCCATCCCAAGTCCCAAACTCTTTGTCTTCCTAGTCAAAGTGGCATTTTCTTTTTATTGTGTTTTAACTCCTGCCTCCATCTAGCCTTGTTGACATTTGTGTTGATTTCCTTGGTGCCAGGAGAGCTCATGGTTTTCTCCTCCTCTAATCAGCACTGTGATAGCTTCATGGAGCTGGGAGTGAGATTTATCTCTTTAATAAGAATAGTCAGGATCCCACTGTGGAATGGTTCTGGCAGTTTATGATTACAGATTGTTTTCCCCAGACAGTCTGGTTAAAGTCTGTAGCAAAAGGAGGATGCTGGGAAACAGAACTGGGCTGGATGTTCCTGCCACAGGGATTTAATTTCCTACATGGGCTATCTTTCTGAGAAATTTTCTTCTTCAAAGGCAATCTTTAGCAACTAAGGCATCTGACAATGGTTCCCTCAGAGCTCAGTACAGCCTGACCATGAAGGAACTCTCAGAGGCAGAGTAGGCAAAGACCCCAGATCTTTGTTCATTGTGTTCCTCAGAAGATACCAGTGGAGGAGAGCAGAAGACTAAACGCTTGATCTTTCCTCAGTCACAGGTGATGTGGAAGCACAGACTGTGTTCTGTAGCTGCTGTCTGCACTTGGCCAGCTGCCCATGTCCTCCCTCATACTGGGGAGAGTGCCTTCATGTTGCTTGCCTGGGGTGCTCTCAGATGGGTGAGACACATTACCACCCATTTGAGAACCATGGTGAAATGTTTGGTTTACTGCAACGCAAACAGAGCTTTCTTTTCTTCCTGCTCTGTGGAAGTGGCAGGACTGTCCTCATGGCTGTGAGAGCACCACCTCTGCCTCCTCTTTGGCTGACCCACGTGGCTAGGTAGAAGCCTCCTCTTCGAGGCCTGGGCAAACAAGTCTGTGAGGGATACCTGTGGGAGTGGCCAAGATTTTCGTGACAGAGCGTGCTGAATTTGTTTGGCACTTCAGTGAACGTTACTGAAATAAAGCATTGGGCTCCCTCTGGAGCAAATCTTGTCTTCTGTCCCAGCACGGCTGCGCGGTGATTCAGCAACCCAGCGTGTTTGTCTTTGTCTTGTAGTTTGCCGCGTGCACCAACGTTGCTTCTGCTCTCTCTTGCAGGTGAAGGTCCAGAGTATGGGGCCAGTGGGGAGGATGCCCTGAGCAGGATCCAAAGGCTGATGGCAGAAGGTGGCATGACCGCTGTGGTGCAGCGGGAGCAGAGCACCACCATGGCGTCCATGGGTGGCTTCGGCAACAACATCATCGTCAGTCACCGCATCCACCGCAGCTCTCAGACGGGTGCGGAGTCCACAGGGGCTGAGGGCACAGCAGCAGCACAGCAGTCCACCTCGCAGCAGCTGGCAGCTGAGCTGGAGGGACGCATCCTTTCAGAGTCTATGCAGCTGTCAGAGCACGGCCTGAGCCCGCGGACAGCCCCTGGCGGGAGTGAAGGACAAGGCGCCGGTGACCTGGACCTGCCAGAGCAGGCCCAGTCCTCCATGGACACTGAGGGACCAATTGAGTACAGTGACCTAACTAATAATAACCATCTTCCTGACAGTACCAACTTCTATAGTAATGACAGCACCAGTGGGGAGTCGCGGAACAGGTAGAGATGAGTTGTGTGTTGGTGCTACCCTTGTACTGCTCAGCAGAGACCTGTACCTCACAGCTGGCCAGAAGCTGGAAGAGTAGGGACTTGTGGCTCTGACAGGATGTTGGTGGTTCAGGGGGTTTCTATATCCTGGGTGAGTGGCAAGGGATAAGAACTTCAAGAAAGCCATGGGCAAGAAAGCATACTACCTTAACTTCCAACATTCCCGCTGCTGAATAGTTTAACAGGATTATAAAAAAAAAAACATGCCGGCTGCAGCCCATGCAGATTTTGAAGTCCTGTGGGATCCCCTGAGCTCAGCCCTAATCCTGCAATTTGGTCAGTGTCATCCTTTGTAAAGCTTCTTTCCTTTTCTTTCCTTTCCTGTCTTTTCCTCTTTCCTGCCCTTCTATGCCCAGGGGCTGATCAGTAGAGTGAAGAAAAGGAAACGGGCCTGCAGCATCCTTCTGGAGACTGGAGGTCCTCCTGGGCAAACCTGGGTGTGATGCTCCAGCCCTGTTGCTGGAGTGGAGGAGTCTTCCAGGCCACAGTCCTGCTCCGTGGCTCAGCACTGCTACCCCTCAGAGCATGGTGTTCTGGGACCCTTCCTGCCTGCGTTGTGGTCTTTTCTGGGAGGAGCTGGGCTTCGTCAAAACCTGCATGGCTCAGGAACTGCTCGCAAGAGGGGATCCTTCCTTTTTAGAATTAGTTTAGTACTTGGCAGGAACCTAAGCAGAGCTGCTATATGAATGGGTAGAGGGACAGGGGCTACTGCTCTCTAGTCGGGATGCAGTTCACACAAGGATATCCTAAGCTGTGCCAACATAAACGTGAATGAGCCATCCCAGTGGTTTCATGGTGCCAGGACTGAGTTGCACCTCCTTGGCAGGGGGCAGGAAATGTCTTTCAGCTCCAGGCCAGGGTGTGAGGTATGGGTCTGTGATGTAAGGTGTTGCATGTGAAATCTTGACCTTGTACATGTAGTTTCTAGTGGAGAAATCAAGGCTCTGATATTTTGT
Organism: Netta rufina; assembly: GCF_964035555.1. Classification (NCBI taxonomy): domain Eukaryota; kingdom Metazoa; phylum Chordata; class Aves; order Anseriformes; family Anatidae; genus Netta; species Netta rufina. The sequence goes on along the minus strand of NC_140128.1, from coordinate 33,501,152 downwards.
TTTTAGTCTCAAATGTGATTTTCCTTTTCGTTTGTAACTCTCCATCCCTAGTAGGTTTGTGGAGGAAGGACGGGGAGAGCGTGAGTGCTAACGAGGGAAACACCAAAGATCAATGTCATTAAAATATGACAAACCCTTGCTTGACCTGCTGTCTTCATTTGTGTGATGGATGTCTGTGTGATCGGCCTCGGGGTAGCTACATCCAGCTCAGAAGCTTGAGGTAGCTTACAAATGTCAAATGATGATCATCCCCTTCCCAGGAGGACAACAGGCTCAGCCTTTGAGTTGGAGGCTCACAATGGGAAAACAGAGGAGCAGTTGAGAGTCTTGATTGCAAATTGCCTTTTAACCAGTATGGAGATGAGCAGGCACTCCTGCGTTTCCCATCATTCAAGTATTGCAGCAGGGAGAGAGGGGAGAGTATTTCTCCCATCCTGCTCAGAAAGGAATGTAAAGATGCAGCACTGTCTGTCTTGCTGACCTCTTAAAGCAGAAAGGAGATGCGATGTCTGGCTGTCCTGGATAAAGGAATGCATGCCCCAGTGCCTGTTACCACTTTCTGTGCTGAGGGATGCTTCCCCTGCCATCTGAGCACCTGCCAGCAGCTGCTGCGCTCCTGCCCTGCTTCTGTAGACTCTGTACTGCAAAGACATTACGATAAATAAGGCTGTCATTAGGCAGCACTCAGGCTCCCAGTCAGAAGAGTCTGTTAGAGAACATTAAGCAAATCTTCTCTTAAATCACAGCCTGGAAATGAACCTTAAATCAAATCAGCTGCTGCCAGGCCTCATTGCAGAGTGTTAATGAGGCTCTAAAACCTGCCCTGAGCCAACCACATCCCTGATCTGACAAGAGAGCAGCCTGAAAAACGGGATTCCCTTGTGCAGTGAGCAAGGTTTCATGCGTCCCTGTATTGCCTCAGTGTAGGTTGGCCTGAGGATGTGCTGACACGGGGAGCCAGAGGAACTGTCTCAGCTGAAGCCCTGTGCAGACAGGGTGGTGCAGGTCTAGGCGGAACTGTTTACTGCTCTGCTTGAAAACAAAGAAAAACAGAGCCTGGAAAAAACTGCTGCTGCTTCAGCTCATCCTGGCATCTCCTGTTCCCACTCCCGGCATGATTCCTGGAAGAGTCTTTAGGCCCGTTCTCAGTAGATGCGCTGCAGAGCGCTTACAGATGTCCATTTCCACAGCCAGAGCCAAGCTACCTACAGAAAAATTTCCATCGCGGTTGGGGAATGGTCTTCGGGGAGGCCTTGCTCTAGTGCTGGCAGACTCTCAAAGGCCTGGTGTGCACCGGGGCTGGGCATGCTGGCCAAGCTGCTGTGCCACAGCTCCACCAGGGCCTGCAGCCTGCTCGGCTGAGAGCTTCCACTTGGTCAAGACCTGTCCCTGTTGAGATGGTGGCAGAGCTGCAGTGAACTCCAGTGGGAGCACGAGACAACTGCAGCCACTGCTTGGTGTCAGCCTGGGGACATCACTGAGGCTCCTGAGCAGCTTTTGGTTTGAGGCTTGCAGGGAAGGCTCTTCTGGATGAGAGAGAAGGCTGGTGGAGGCCTCAGAGCAGGAGGCTTTGATGCTTCTCCTAAACCTGCTTTGTAGCTTTGGGCCAGGGACTGATGACAGCTGTGGCCTGACTTCAACAAGCTCTGAGCAGGAGTGGGTGTGGGTGGGCTCGCTCTTCAGAGGCTGCCTTGGATGTGCTTGGTAGATGTCCTGCTGGGGGTACAAAACCAGCGGGTGTTCTCAGAGGTGGTGGGCTTTCACACAGAGAACACATTTTATTTTTTGAGTTCAGCCCTAAAACGTGCCAAGCTCAGCTCCTTTGCCTTGCCTCAGGCTGCCACATTTTAGCCCAAGAGGCTTTTTGGTGGTTGGTTTGGGCAGGGCTGGGCTGACCTCCACATGTGGGCCTACAAACACCCTTGAGCTGACATGGTGGGCACAGAGCCCTGTGTGGGACGGGCCTGGGGGGCTGCCCACCTCCAGGGCGAGTGCAGCAGCAGCACAGGGGCTCCTTCCCAAAAAACACAGCTTATCTGTTCGCTGCGATGTGATAACACAGCACGGAGGCAAATGCCCTGCCAGGAGCGAGGTGGAAATTCAACACGAGCTGCCTGAGGAAGCCAGAGCCACGCACGTTTGCTGGCCCAATTTAGGAAGCAAAATGAGAGCTTTGCTGCTTAGGAGCAGGAAATAATCTTAAAAACCAAAAGCTTTTGTCAGCCTTAGCTTGTCAGGAGCCTTTAAATGTGCTAACAAAATCCTGGGAGAAATGCGGTGCGGAGAATTTTATTTAGCTTTCAAAAGGCTTTTGATAAAGCCCCTCGCAAGAGGCTACTAAAGAAACTGAGTCACCTCAGGGTGAGAGGTAAAGTCCTGGAAATGGAAACTGCTCAAAGTGGGAATTCAAGTCAAACGTAAGAGCTAGATCTGGGTGTGGAAAGAGGTTACTGGTGGGTTGGCCAGGTTTGGGAGGAGCCAGGGTTCTCCAAATGCCCTGATGAGCTGAGAGGAGGGGGACAGCTGAGGACACGAGATTACTTAGGTCAGGTGGGAAGAGAGAAGGTGCCAGAAGCCTGAGCCAGTGGGAGGAAGTAATGGTTGGAACTGCCTGCAGTAGATGCATGCTCCAGCACCCCAAGCTTGCCACCTAAGCAGCTCGTGGCAAGGAGAGACCCTTGGGTCTGAACATGGGGTTGCCAAAGCCCTGCAGGCAGTGCAGTGAAACGGTGAGGCACGTTTGTCCTGTAAATCCTGCTTTTTCTGTCCTCTCTCCTTTGCTGGCCTCCTGCTCTGTCTCCAGCATATCCACTGATGTCCCACCTTCACAGAATCACAGAATTTCTAGGTTGGAAGAGACCTCAAGATCATCGAGTCCAACCTCTGACCTAACGCTAACAGCCCTCCACTAAACCATATCCCTAAGCTCTACATCTAAACGTCTTTTGAAGACTTCCAGGGATGGTGACTCCACCACTTCCCTGGGCAGCCTGTTCCAATGCCTCACAACCCTTTCAGTAAAGAAGTTCTTCCTAACATCTAACCTAAAACTCCCCTGGCTCAACTTAAGCCCATTCCCCCTCGTCCTGTCACCAGGCACGTGGGAGAACAGACCAACCCCCACCTCGCTACAGCCTCCTTTAAGGTATCTGTAGAGAGCAATAAGGTCGCCCCTGAGCCTCCTCTTCTCCAGGCTGAACAAGCCCAGCTCCCTCAGCTGCTCCTCGTAGGACTTGTTCTCCAGGCCCCTCACCAGCTTCGTCGCCCTTCTCTGGACCCGCTCAAGCACCTCCATGTCCTTCTTGTAGCGAGGGGCCCAAAACTGAACACAGTACTTGAGGTGCGGCCTCACCAGAGCTGAGTACAGGGGGACGATCACCTCCCTAGCCCTGCTGGTCACACTGTTCCTGATACAAGCCAGGATGCCGTTGGCCTTCTTGGCCACCTGAGCACACTGCTGGCTCATATTCAGCCGACTATCCACCATCACTCCCAGGTCCTTCTCTGCCTGGCAGCTCTCCAACCATTCCTCTCCCAGCCTGTAGCTCTGCTTGGGGTTATTGCGCCCCAGGTGCAGGACCCGGCACTTGGCCTTGTTGAACTTCATGCAGTTGACCTCAGCCCATCGGTGCAGCCTATCCAGACCTTGCAGCAACCAGCGCCAGCCTCGGGGCCACCTCGGGGTGACCCTACAGACACATGGTGTGGGGACCCCAGCTCCGCAGGACAGCCAGAAAGGGAGCAAGAGGGCAGGGGCCAGGGCACAGCTAAGCGCACAGAGACTTCTTCCTTGGTGTCACCAGTGTCAGTGGCTGTTTTTGTCCCTTTTCACACATGTCAAGGGATGTGGTTGCTCATCACAGCTTGTCTCATCCACATAGGCCTGTGACAGGGCTGTGGGTGTCCCCTGGGGCCTTTTCCAAAGCCAAGGAGTGGACTTGTGCTGCTGCCAGCCTTTCCCAGGCCAAGGCCTGGGATTGTTCTCTCCCCCTGCTGCTGGGGCCAAGGACGAGCAGTTCACCAGGGAGTAGCTGGTCCCAATCTGTCAGAGAAGTCATTCACCAACAGGAAAAGGCAAATTAATTAAAGCGTGCAGCATGTGAGCCATCCGCCTCTAATTGGGATCTTGGCGTGCAGCACACAAATGTCACACTGCTGCCAGCCCTGGGCGGTGCTCAGTACGTGTCGGGGACGGCCTCTTGTTTCCAGCTGACACCCTCAGCCCATCCCCAGCCCGTTAACTGTGGTGCCCCTTCCTCCTCTGGGCTGACATGGTTTTTTTTGGAGCCTCTGAGGTTTTCTCCTCTTTCTGTCCTTGCTCCAGCTTGGCTGGTGGAGATGGACACCGAAGCCCCTGCCCTTCTGAAGCTCAGGAGGCACCCGAGTCCCTCTGGCTCTCTGTGCTTGCCCACCGAGCTCCTGCCTCCATCCAGCTTTACAGAGGCTGGGGTAAATAGCAGGCAGCATGCGAGCTTGTGCAAAACCTTGGGGTTTTACGGAGCTTGGGGGTTACTTCTTTCTACACCTTAGGCTCGGGCACTGCTCGCACCCACGTGGTGCCATGGATCCAGCACTGCTATGGCAGCAGGAAAGCAGGAGCCCAAAACTGGTTACAGTGGGTGCTCTGCTGTGAGTAAACTGGGGAAAGGGAGAAAGCACCTGGTGTCACGGCCTTTCCTGGGGTTTAGTGCTGGAACCCTGACACCATCGTAGCTCAGAGTGCCCTCCCTCCGCTCCCAGCCCAATAACCCAGTAACTCCCTGATAGCATCAGGGGCTGACTCTGGCCGCGGGTTGACTCCAGCCTCTCCTGCAGAGCAGGGCCCTGCCACCACATCGCAGGGCACCTGTAATTGGCAATTATTTATTTTTGAGGCACTTCAGCCCCAGACAGGCTCAGGAAAGGCTCGTGTGGATTAATGAAGATGGGCTGGCAGCTGGCAGGGAGGCTGGCGTTAAGGCATGTAAATGCTAAAGCAGCACAGGGCTGCCGCTGGTCTGCCTGCCCGCTGCAAAAGTTCCCGTGGAACTAATCACCTACATCAGCCCGAGCCCTAATTAAAGCAATCATTTAGGGAGGAAGCGAGGCTGGTCCTGCTGCACTGCTGTGAGGCTCCGAGCTCAGCCCCAGGCCAGCAAATTTTGGGCTGCGGGGGTGATGAGCAGGACCCTCGGGGCAGAGGGATGCAGGCAGGGGGCTTGGGCAGCTCTTGGGGTGCTGTGACCTGGGAGAAGCCCCCAAGATGGCTTTGCCCCAGAGGTGCTGATGAAGGATAAAGCCGGTATTGTTTTTGTGATGAGATTTCAGCTTTGGTTGACAAAGGTAGCTGCGTCGGCATAATACGCTTAGGCTCCTGTAAGGTATTTGACGTGATACGGCGTGACAGCCTGATCAGAAATTAGCCCCGTGCGGCACTCGGTGGGTTTAATGCAGCTAAGTGCGTGGCTGTGTGTTTGGGGATGCTGAATGTAGGTCGTGGCAGCGAGATGGGGCTGGGGGCAGTGTGGCTGTGGTCCTGATGTGACAGGAGGACGAGCATCACCTGAGGGTGCTCACTGCCTCAGGGCTACTCAGGGAAATGAAGCTTGGGGAACACCCTGTGTAACGCCCCAGTGGCACGCTAAAGGGACACAAAAGGGCCTCGGCATGGTGTCCCCGCTCCCCCTTGGGATTTCTGTGGCTTCTTTCTGCGGGGCCAGCAGCACAGGGCACCTCTGGCCCCAGGGGCTTCTCCCTGCTTTCCTTGCCCTGTCCCAGCCCCTGCCTGCTGGCTCTCGCCTCCCACCAGGGGACTTTCTCCAGCACCCTCCTCCTGCTTGTTTTTTCACCCCCTCTGGACAGTTATTTATCTTATGCTCATCAGCTCGAATGGGTTTTTCTTCCTAGGAGCTCTGCCTCCCACGCAGCTAATGGGCTTGACGGGAACGGGACAGGCTGGAGATGACACTCGCCGGGGCTTGGATCCTGCCCAGCCACCCCGAGAGGACGCCTGGGGCCGCACAGCTTCACAGGAGGAGAGCAGAGCCCAGCTCGTGTCCTGCACACGCCACAGCAGGGGGGAGTTTGGGCTGCCCCTCTGGTCCTGGACAGGCCAGGGGAGCAGCCCAACCTCATCCCATGTCGCAGGCATGGGGCTGTGTGCCAGCACGGGGCTGCTTCTCTGCCCTGCAGCACCGACCCTCTGAGCAGTCCCTCTGCAAGTGGTTTTGCAGCAGCGGTGTGCTTTTTTCCCCTCTCTGGAGAGATTTGAGACTCTTGTTGGGAGGTATAATAAACCAGAGAATAAATTAGCTCTCCCCTAGGGAAGGCCTTTCTACCTGGTTCCTTTTAATGGGGCTGATAACGTATTATCCAGTTTCTGCCTACACAGCCTTCCCTTCCCTTTCAGGAGGGAAATTTTCCTGGTGTTGGTTTTGCTCTCCCCCGCTGGGGCAATGCTCAAAGCACTTCACGTTCCAGCTCCCTCCCCGCTTGCTTTTCCCCTTCTCCCAGGGCTGGGGGGGGGCTCTCATGAGCCTGGGGGGCTGCAGCCTTGCTTGGGGGTGAGGGGACATGTCCCAGGCAAGGTCTTGGTGCAGGAGAATTGCTGGCATGGGCAGGGCAGGAGCTGTTCTGGCTGCTGCTGCAGGGAGGATGAGGAAGAGGAGGAAGGCTGCACGTGTGTATTTGCACGCGTGAGCTGGAAGGACAGACGGAGCGCTGCGGGGGGCTGGGGACGCCTGGCTGGGCCGGGGGCCTCCTGCCTTTCTCCTCCTCTTCTGCGCTCTGCTCCGAGGAGCCTTATTCAAACAAATGGTGCAATTACAGGGAATTAAGGGGAGGTGAGGGATTGATGCCAAAACAGAGCCTTCTAATTTCCAACTTCACCGCGTCCTCTGGGTTTCTCTGCATGCCCTCTCCCCCTCTCTCAAGATTTCTCTTCCTCCCAGGAAAATCTTTGGAGGGTTGGGGAACGATGGATGGAGACCAGTCCGGCTGGAGCTGCCCTGGCGGTGGCAGCCCTGCAGCTGGGTCCCCGTGTAGGGGTTGGGGTCCTGTGTGCCTGCCCCTCCCTGGGGTCCCACAGCCCCCCTAGGGCTGCAGGCAGCTCCTGCCCCCCGTCCCCTGCTCCCCAGCACCCCCTGCTCGCCTCCCCGGCAGGCACCGCGCTGAGATTATCGTAATGATCCCCGACAAGGCACTATCAGGAATTATGCTGATAAATCTAAACAGACAGCTTATAAAAAAAATAAAAATAAACAAACCACAAGCCCGGGCCCGTAATTTAATACAAGGTTATTAGCCTGGCTGGCAGGGAACAGAGCTCTCTCCTGCTGCAGCCTTGAGTCTCCTCTGCCCCCGGCTCTGCCTGGAGCCTTTGGCCAGGTCCCTGCAACACGGGGGGACCCCAGACCTGCTGGTCCTCGGGTGCTGGGAAGTTTAGGGGAAGGTTTGAAGTGTTTGGGGAGGGGAAGAGCGGCAGAATCAGGATGTGTGGAGGGTGTGGGGACGTGGCCAGAAATAAAAGTGAGAGGTGCAAGGGGGGAGATTGAAGGGGGGTGGCTGCTGGCGAGCAGGGGTGAGGAGTTGTGTGTCAGCACATCCCCCAGGTGTGAGTCCTGCATGTGTCCTTGTGGGCACGTTCACAGCCCTGAGATGGGGACGAGGGAGCAGTGGCCTGGTCCCCAGCTGCGGAGGGGCCGGGCTGCAGAAGAGGATGCTATGGGGGGCTTCCCCCAGGAGCAGCACAGGCTGGTTTTGGGGGACTTTCATCCATTAAATCCACGCTGAACGTGATGGCAATGAAGCAGCAGTGCCCAGAGGCACACGTTAACAGAAGCATAGCGCTGACCTTCTCGTCAGCCGAGCCATCGCCAGATGTTTTTTCCTTGCTCTGGTTTCTGCACGGTTGCTGCTCTCCCCTTGGTTTTGTTCCCTGCGAGCAGGACCGTGGATGGCGTTAATATTAATGGGGCTCAGGGCCAGGCAAACAGCACAAATCCTGCCCAAACGCGGGGGCTGAGCTGGGCTGCCTGGGGTGAGACGCATGGAGCACTCCGCGCCCCTGCAGCGCTGGCGATTGCTCCGAATTGAGGGGAGCCCGGCTTTTTAATAGGGACGTTTAAAGCCGTGGGCATGTAAAAGCACACTTCTATTAGGCTGTGTGCGTGGCACAGGCTGGGCTCTGTCACACTGCCCAAACCTGAGCTGTGGCTCAGGACCTGCCCGGGCTCCCAGCCGCTGCGCAGGGCATTGCCGCAGCCTGGGGAGCGGCAGCGTGGTGATACAATACAAGGGGAAGCAGCTCCAAGCTGCATTTCCACTTCCCCCCCACTTATTTTTTTAAATAATAGGTATAAAAGAAGTGATTCAGAAGCACTTTACCCCTTCCATTACCCAGAAAGCAAATAAGAGTTGCAAGAATGGGGACTGCAACACAACAATTATATTGAAATATTCCAAGTCGTGCTTATATGGCGAATGTGACAAAATTGAGTGCAACCTTAAAATAGCAGCAGCGATCTTTTAAAACACAAAAAGCAGATGATTATTGACTGGAGGGATGGCAGCGCACCGGGATGGGAGGCAGGCTGTCGGGTTTAACTCTCCTGAGGTGTGTGCGCTCTCTGGGCCGCCCCGAAAGTGGTTTGGATGGGCTCAAGCAAGTGGCTGTGCCCGGTGTTAGAGGGCTAAAATTGTGTGAGATGGCACGTAACGTGGAGATATTGTCTGATCCGGCACCTGCAGAAGGAGCAGGAGTCCACAGCTGGTCAGGGGCGCCTGGGGCTGAGCCCCCCTCACATGCACTGCCTGCTTCCCAGCTCTCTGCCTCTCCATTTCGAGTTCTTTTTTAATGTTTATTTTATTATTATTATTATATTTTGTTAGGGGCTGATAGGCAGATTAGCATTTATCAGCGAGCCGACTACCGGAGGGTTATTAAAAGCCATTTGCAATGTAAATACTTTCATCAGCAGCCACGTTTTCCTTAGACTGGGGTTGACTTTTATGAATATTGAAGATGTCAGGATGGGTCTGCCAGGTTCACGGGAGCGTGGCTGCTGGAGGGCAGGGGCTGGGCTCGCGCTGCACTGCGGGAGGCAGCCGGGAGCATGAGAGGATCCGTGCGGGGCAAGGGAGAGCCTCTGTGGAAGGACAGGGAGCAAGACTGTGTGTCTGAGAGCATCTGTACGGGGGGAGAGAAGGGATTTTGCCTGCCTCTAGGCAGATGTGGCTTGGGCTGAGGGCACGGTTTGAGGCAGAGCCCGGTGGAGGCTCGCCAACTGGTGGTGGGAGAGCGGGGATTGCTGATGGGCTGTCAGGCAGAGCGAAGCTCGGGGCATGGCCAAGAAAAAAAACGGAGAAGCCGTCCAAAACCAGAGGATGGAAATAAAGGGATGAGGCAGGGATGTGTGAGTGTTTCGAGCAGAGAGATGCAACTACGATTTCTAACCAGAACATGAGCCTGGGCCTTCAGAGGCTCCACTTCTTCTGCCCAGTGAGAGGGAATAGCGCTGGGAGAAGAGCTAGAAGTTGAAAAGTTTTGTTCTTAATTTGGCTACACGTTTTCATCTCCACGACTGATCAGCTTTGGAGGAAGGCTCCTCGCTGTTCATTACAGCCTTTTGTCTACCCGAGGGGAGCTGCGGTTTCAAACAAGAGCCCAATCAAACCACCCAGCCCCGGTGCCATCAGATTGTCTTCCAGGCAGACATCTCCTTGCTCGGATGAATCCTCCCGGGGCGCGGCCGTTCTCCTTACACCATTTGGGGCTGGGCATTTGGCTTGGAGAGGCCAAAACCCAGCGGAGGGGCACATCTCCGGCCCGGGAGGGGGGCACAGCCCTCAGAGGCCGCTCTCGGGGGGCAGGAGCCGTGAGAGGGGCCGGGGCAGGAGCTGGGGGGGCTTCGTCTGTGAGACCCCGGGGGGCTCCGTGCGGGGCGAGCCTCGGGCGCTGTCCGCGGTGCTGCCGGGGCGGTGCCGGAGGGTGGGGAGGGTAAAAAAAGGGGGAAGAGGGGGGGGCAGCAGATTTTTTTAGATTTTATTTTATTCTGGGAGGGAGGCAGCAGCGAGGGGATTGGCCGTGGCACCATGACGCCGCGGTCGCCCCCTCCCCTCGTTGCTCCAAGCCTCCCCCCGACGTGGGGGTGATGCTGGGGAGCTGGGGGGGGCACCGGGCCGAGCCGGCAGAGCCGGGTCCTCCCCCTCCTCCTCCTCTTCATCCTCCTCCTCCTCCTCCTCCTCCTCTTCCCCACGCCCCTCCCCGCCCTCCGTACGGCGCCGCCGGCAGCCGGGAGCCGGGAGGAGCCGGCCGGGGCCATGAGCACCGGAGCCCCCGACGGGGCGGCGGCGAGCTCGGCGCTGCGGGATGGCCGCTGACAACCGCTCGGCGGCGGGCGGCGGAGAGCCCTGGGGGCTGCCCGGTGAGTGGCGGGGGGCAGGGGGCACCCCCGGACCGGGGGGCACCCCGAGGAGGTGGGGGGATGCAGGGGGGCGTGCTCCCGAGGCGCGCACCCCCGGGCATGGCGCACACGGGGAGGGGGTCGGGGGGGCTCTCTGACAACTTTCCTCGGCCACGCAGCCCCCTGCCCCTTCTGGACACCCCGCTGGCTGTCCCATCCCGTCCCGTCCCCCTTGTCCCGTCCCGTCCCGTCCCACAGCAGCCAGGGGCAGCGCTCTCCCCCTTCCTCCCCATCCTGGGCTGCCCCCTGTCCCCATCCCGCTGACATCCCGGCTGGCGGGGGTCGCGCAGCCCCACTCTTCTCCTTGCCAATATCGTGGCTTTGGCTTCAGACCAGGGGGCCGGTTCTTGGCACTCCTTCAAACCGAAGCAGCGCCGGCTTCTCCTCTCTCTCCCTCTTTAAGCCCCTCTGACTGCTGCGGCCGCGTTTGCCGTCTGGTCCTTGCAGACACTGGGGCTGGAGGGGCACTTCCCCAGCTGGGAAAGAGCCGTCCTGCCTCGTCCTGAGGAGCTGGGCTGTGGGTGTCAGCGCATGGAGGAGCCCTGCTTCGCCCCGGGCACCCGGGGTGACCTCGGAGGGCGGCCGGGTTCCCCCGCGCTGCTGGCAGGGTGAGCAGGGGCTGGCACCTGGCTCCTCGAGCCTGGAGCTAGCAAAACACACAAGATGCCAGCGAGCCAGGGCCCAGGCCTTCGGTGAAACATCCCCGGTGGCAGTGCTCGTGCTGAAAGCACAGGTAGCAGCGGGACGCGTGGAGCTGTCACCACCTCGGGGCACCGCCGCTTCCTAACGCCTGGCCTCGTGTGCTCGGAGCGCCCATAGCCCGGGCTAGGTCCCGTTACGCACCCCAGGACATGCTCCCAGGGGAGCTGAGCGGCTGGCTTCACCCTCACGGACGGGCTAAAAATTAGGGACACGTCCCCAGTGCTCACTTGGCCGGGCTGGAGGCCGGCGGGCAGGGTGGGCTGCAGATGCAGGAAGGCGTCCAGCAAACGCGGTTTGTTCCCGCACGTGAGGGGCATGCCCGTCGCCGCAGGTCAGTCTGGTTTCTTTCATCAAAGAGAAATGAACTGCAATGATTAATCAATGCTGCGATGCAATTACTCTGAGTTTGCAGAAGAAGTATGGCTTTTCTCTTTAAACTATCCCCAAGAGGAGCCTATTGATACCAGCTCCTGTCATGGTCGTGCTTGTTGTTGTCGTTGTTTTTTTTTTTTTCTTGTAACGAACATGACAGACGTCTCCCCAGCAAAACGCAGCCAGAAGCAGGGATGGATGTGGTGAGAGAGGTGCCCAGCACACCTTGGCTTTGCAGCCCCTCTTCCCCCGATGTGCTGGGACGTGGCCGCAGTGGGGCCGGTGGGCACAGCCGGCGGCAGCGGGGAGAGCAGCAGCAGGAGGAGAGGGAAATGGAGGCTGTTTGCAAGGGGCTGCTGCTCGCTGCACAAACACAGCTCGTCGTTCCACGTGCGTGCACACACAGCCAGCCCTTCACATGCACAAACTGCCCCTTGGCACTCAGCGGGGCATTTACCAGAGAAGCAGGCTCTGTCCTTGGCTGGTCGCTGCTGGGTTTGGCACAGGGATATGCCCCTCTTGTTGTCCAGTGATCCGAGGGGGTAGATTTGCTTTGCATTTCAGCACCCTCCCTGGGCTGGCTCTAACGCCAGCTCAGGAAGCCGCAAGGTGGGCACCGGGGCAGCGAGGCAGTGGAAGTCTGAACCGAGCCATTCCCATCCACCTCCCTCCCCTCTTCATCCCCGCTGCTCAGCCTGTGTTAGCCCCACAACCGTGCCAGGACCAGCGGTGGGGATGCTCAGCCCTGAGCCACGCCGAGGCCTCTTCAAGCCAGCACACGGTCTGGAGGCACACCAAAGCCCAAGCGGAGCTGCGGCGGCCCCGTGCTGCTCCCGTGACTCAGAGGGGCCGGGAGGGATGCAGGGAGCCGCGGCGGCTGTTTGCTCGGCTTTGAGAGCCTGGCAGAGAAGCCCCATCCCGGGTCAGCTGGAGGGGAGGAGCGGCAGCGGGGAGCCTGGCCTTTAAAGGCAGGGTGCTGGAAGCGTGGCAGGCTGCCCCGATGCCACACTGAGCGGGCTCTGCCGCAGCCCCTGCCAGTGGTGCAGCAGCCAGATGCAGGAGACCCAGCTGGAGAAGCAGCCCCTCGATTACCACTATATTGTTAATGTGTTTTGCAGCTCCTCGCAGCTTGCAAGGCGCCACAGCAGCAGGCATTTGCCCTGCCCAAGCCAGGCCATGGTGGCACCGGGTGGCACCAAGCTTCGGGCACTGTGAGGAGAGGGGTGCTGGGCTCAGGGACAGGCACAGAAATTGCTGAGGTGCTTTGCGACGGGCAGGGTGGGAGCCGGCTGCCACCCGCAGTGTTAAGGGTTAATGGCGAGTTGGTTTGGGTCCAGCAGAGCAGGGCCGATTGGCCTGTGGGAAACTCGAAAGTTTTGGTTGTGCAACACCAAGGGCCGAAAACATCATTTTGTGCAAACACAATGTCCCGTGGCCGGGTCACAGGGCAAATCTCGAGCGGCAGCTCGGCGCCTGGATCCCAAACCCTCCCAGCACCTCCTCGGCGGGGCAGCAGGATCATCCGACTGCTGGGACGGGATGGGACGGGATGGGATGGATGCCTTATGGGGTCAGCACAGGGCAGCTGGGATCCCTGCTCCCCCGCAGTTGCCTTGTTTTCGGTCCCAAGCTGTCCTCGCTGCTCCCTCTCCCCCTGGTCCCTGTCTCTCCTGTAAGCCTCTTATCCGGGCAGCCACTTGTTGCAGCCACCCTCCAGCCCTCTCCCTCCATCCCCTCTCCCCTGCCCTTTTCCCGCTGTGTTATCTGGGGTTATTTGTGCCGCGCCGCCTCCGAGCAGCTGGGGCCTGCTGAAGCTCCAGCCCAGGGCTACAGAAGAGCGTGAGCATCTCTCTGAGGCAGGCAGCATTAATGCAGCAGGCGCCAGAAGCTCAGCTCTGTCCTGGGCTCCGCAGAGACCCAAGAGCATCCTGACCTCTGTGCGAGTCCTCTGGCAGGCACGCTTGCTGCCAGCCTGACATTTCTGGGGACTTCGGTGCCCCCCCAGCCTCACCATGCAGGGGCAAAAGGAGCCTGGCAGTCCCAGAGGAGCACATCCCGCTGGCCCCTCTGCTCCTGGCTGCTTTCCCACTTGTTTCATTACCTCCATCGCTCCCCAGGTGTGGAGCAGCCAGGCAGAGCCCCCCGAGGAACCCCCCAGCAGCAGGACCCCTCCTTTACCCGCTCCCTACACATCTCACTGCATCCCTGGGTGCCTGCGGCAGGTTCCCAGGACTTCCACGCACTCCAGAGGTGTGAATCTGCCAACCAGAACAGCCCCTTGCTGGATGTAAGCTGCTGCCGTGACTCAGAAACTCGTTAGAAGCTATTAGATAACACAATTAGCACCACAAACTGCCACCCCAGTGAGCGGAGGTAGCCATTCAGCATCCCCTACCCCTCCCCTCCTCCTTCTCCCTTTTGCTGAGGGCTGAGCCCCACATCACAGCCCCAGTTGGTCACGTCGGGCCTAACCCTGTGGCATTTTTAACCTCTGAGTCCTTTGGGTCGTCAGCCTTTAGGTTCATGGCATCAGCGTTAATGGCACGCCAAACCTGGCCGCCCCAAGGCGGGTTGCCCCAACCCCACCTGCAGCCTTGGATGCACCTCATCCCTTCAGCTCTGCTGTGTGGGGAGGGAACGCGCTTCCCTGCCTCGAGGACATACTTTTTAGTGGCTCCACGGAGAGGAGAAAGCTGCGAAATTCACTGCAGGCAGCCCCAGGGAGGGAGCAGGCGGCTGAGGATGCTGCAGCTGGTGGAAGCGGGGCCGGGGGCACATCTGCTGAGCACTGTGGCCAAGGGACAGTGTGTGCAGGGGCAGAAAACTGTCAGTATCTGGGGCTGTGGGCTCTGTGGGCATCAGCCCCAGGAAACCCCACGGGATGTCCTCTGGGCTTTGCCAGGGCTGCATCTCCTCTCCGGCTGTGGTGTGTGGAGGGGACGGGGACCAGGAGGACTGTGGGGAGGGGAGGAACACGCTGCTGGAGGTGCAGGAGGAGAGAGCTGGGCATGGAAGAGGACAGCCCGAAGGCATCCTTTTCTATCGTGCTCCCTCCATCCTACCCAAGGGTGTCCCCATCCCATGGGGCCAGCAGCGGGGCTGCTCCTCGGGGAGGGAAACCCGCCTGGGAGGGCTGAAGCTGCTGCTGGGAAAGGGAACCTTGTGCCACCAGGCAAAGCAAGGTAAGGTGACACCGAGAGGGTGGCAAACACAAAGCACGACCTCTGTCCCCAGTGCCACCACGGTGGCTGAGCTGTGGGCACGATGCACGGCCTGGCTGTGGAGAGGTGGTGGGGTGCAAAGAGCAGCAGGAGGGGAAAGAAAAGCTGCCCGATAGAACGGGGCATGGCAGAAAACAGCCAATATTCATTTTCAAAACACTGTTTGAAGTCCTTCATCCCGAGGATCCGGTTTCCTCTTTTTTCAACCCAGAAATTTTCAACCTGACCTCTGGGTGGCATCCAAGGACATTTCAGCGGGGCCTCTGCAGCCCTCTCCCTGATGTCCTGTGAGTTGTGCCGCCCGTGTGGTGTGGTGGGATGAGCTGCACTTGTCTTACTTACATATTTTGGATCCATTTGCACACCTGGGACACATGCATGGTGGGGCAAAGCCAGTGCTGCTCTATTTTGACAGCCCTTGGTCTACACGAGCAGCCAGCAAGGATAACCGTGCATTATTGGCAAAATCAGCTCCAGGACACCCGGGGTGCTGGGAGCCAGTGCTGCCTCCACCGCTGGCTGCAAGGTGCCAGCCACACACCAGCTTGGGCTGCTGCTGGCCTCCATCAGGCCTGTGGTGGCCACCTCCTCTTGGCCTTGCCCCCAGCAGCCCCAGGGCCAGGGCTCAGCAAAAATCATCACAGAAAGTATCGCTGCTTTCTGAGAGATACAGGAGGCAAAGAAGAATATTTGCTCTGGAAGCACGGTGTAATAATAAGCGAGGCTTCATTAGAAAAACAAACATGTTCCTCCTTTCCTTTCTTTCAGCTCTGGAGGGTTTTCTTAAAGCAAGTTTTGGGGCTGGGTGGTGTGTGAGAGGCAGGTCGGATGGGAAGCCCAGCCCCTTTGCTTCTCCTCCCCCCTCCACGAAATTCCCCCTTTGTACCAATTTTGGTCCATTGATTTTCTTAAGGGCCACGCTCCTCTTAGCCATCACCCTGGAGGATTACCCGCAAGCTTGGATGGAGGCAGTCTTTCTGCCCATCATCTCCCACACCCACCAGGGCCAGGCTGTGAACCCAGCCAAGACAAATTACCCCCGGATGGCAGCCCTTTCCCTGCCTGCTCAGAAACCAGACACAGCTTTTGGGGAAGGCAGGCCGGGCCGGCGCGCTGTAGGATGTGTATGGACGTCTCGGGGTTGAAACCAAGTATAACTTGCTGTTTTCCCTGTCTCAGATTTCCTCTTCCAGAAGGAGCTGCTTGCTGCCAGAGACACAGGTGAGCACCTCGGGTTGTGGTCTGGCTTTGTGGGGTGTCCTGCCGGTGGGCAGCCCTCCCCGGGGGTTCACAGCCCCCCAGGATGGACACACGGACCCACAGGTGTGATAACGTTCTCCCTTTCTGTCCCCGCTCCCCTTGCAGACCCCATGCACAACCTCTCTGCGCAGCCCTGGCAGGCGAAGATGGCCAACCTGACCTACGACAACGTCACCCTCAGCAACCGCTCCGAGGTGGCCATCCAGCCTCCCACCAACTACAAGACGGTGGAGATGGTCTTCATCGCCACGGTCACCGGCTCGCTCAGCCTCGTCACCGTGGTGGGCAACATCCTGGTGATGCTGTCCATCAAGGTGAACCGCCAGCTCCAGACCGTCAACAACTACTTCCTCTTCAGCCTGGCCTGCGCGGACCTCATCATCGGGGTCTTCTCCATGAACCTCTACACGGTCTACATCATCAAAGGCTACTGGCCGCTGGGGGCCGTGGTGTGCGACCTGTGGCTGGCCCTGGACTACGTGGTGAGCAACGCCTCGGTCATGAACTTACTCATCATCAGCTTTGACCGCTACTTCTGTGTCACCAAGCCCCTGACGTACCCGGCCAGGAGGACCACCAAGATGGCAGGGCTAATGATTGCGGCTGCGTGGATATTGTCCTTCATTCTCTGGGCCCCTGCCATCTTGTTCTGGCAGTTCATTGTGGGCAAGAGGACAGTCCCCGAGGGGGAATGCTACATCCAGTTCCTCTCCAACCCGGCAGTGACCTTCGGCACAGCCATCGCTGCTTTCTACCTGCCTGTGGTCATCATGACGGTGCTGTATATCCACATCTCCCTGGCCAGCAGGAGCAGGGTGAGGAGGCACAAGCCTGAAAGCAGGAAAGAGAGGAAAGGCAAGTCCCTCAGCTTTTTCAAGGCCCCCCTGATCAAACAGAATAACAACAACTCCCCCAAGAGGGCAGTGGAGGTGAAGGAGGAGGTGAGGAATGGGAAGGTGGATGACCAGCCCTCGGCACAGACAGAGGCCACTGGCCACCAGGAGGAGAAGGAGACCTCCAACGAGTCCAGCACGGTCAGCATGACCCAGACCACAAAAGACAAGACCACAGCGGAAATCTTGCCAGCGGGGCAAGGGCAGAGCCCGTCCCACCCCCGGGTGAACCCAACTTCCAAATGGTCCAAGATCAAGATCGTCACCAAGCAGACGGGGACCGAGTGCGTCACCGCCATCGAGATCGTCCCGGCCAAGGGAGGTGCCTCTGAGCACAACTCCCTGTCCAACAGCCGCCCGGCCAACGTCGCCAGGAAGTTTGCCAGCATCGCCAGGAGCCAGGTGCGGAAGAAGCGCCAGATGGCAGCCCGGGAGAAGAAGGTCACCCGGACCATATTTGCCATCCTGCTGGCCTTCATACTCACCTGGACTCCATACAACGTCATGGTCCTCATTAACACCTTCTGCCAGACCTGCGTTCCCGAAACGGTGTGGTCCATCGGCTACTGGCTCTGCTACGTCAACAGCACCATCAACCCGGCCTGCTACGCCCTCTGCAACGCCACCTTCAAGAAAACCTTCAAGCATCTCCTCATGTGCCAGTACAGGAACATTGGCACGGCCAGATAAGCTGGCACTCAGGGACCACTTCAGCCAAGTTACGGCGGGCCTCCCCTTTGTCTCCTTTGCCCCGAGGGGAGACAGAGGTGGGGGGGTCCTCTGCTCCCCACTCACAGAAGTGCAGACTGTGAAGTGCTTGCAGGTGATGCCCTTCAACGCTGACGAAGGCCCACGGCACTGCTGGGCTGCAGCTCCTCCAGTCACCCTGGGCCCAGGGACTCGCTGGGGGAGCCAGAGAGAGAGCTGGAGGTGAGATGAGACCAGGAGGGGTGGTTGCCAGGAGCCCTCCCAGCCCTTGAAATGTTGGCCGAAGGGCATCAGTGCTTGTCATCAGACTGGGTGCCTCTTCCGACCACCTCCCAGGCCTCAGAGCTTGTTTGCACGCAGGCGGCCCAACGCCAGATGCTTTCGATAGGCTTGTAGACCATTTATTGCCCAAGACGAAAAGAAACAGGGGGCCAAACTTGCCAGCCGCTTCGGACCAGGCTGGCTTGAGTGTGCTGACAGAAAGCCCTTCTGGCCCATCCAGGCCCTCTCCTGAGGAGGTCAAGGTTGTGCCGTAGCAGCTGTGCCGAGCTCCCCTCCTCCCCGCCCCCCCAATCTCACATCCTGACCCAGGGACCTGTGGGGAAAGCGTGGGGCACGACCCAGGGACGTGTGGGTAAGGTGTGAGGCACCTGTCCCACCGGTGGTGGCCCGCGTGCACCCCAGGGAGGACGGAGGAGCTGGCCGCTGAGCTTTGTACATGGATGTAACCCCACGGCCGCTGCCGTCGCGGAGTCCTCAGCATGCGGGGTCCCGCCAGCCCCGTCCCAGCCCAAACCCCGTCGTGCCAATGCCCCGCTTTTCCCAAGGCCGGGGCTCTGCCGAAATGTGGGGGGCACGGCCATGTCCGTGCATCTGTCCTGTCCCCAGGGCGACGCCGTGCGACCTGGAGATGGGCTGCCCCGGCTGGGTGGGGACCCCCTCACTGCCTTTAGGATAACCGACATAGCGTGTCACTACCATGCCCAGCGGGTTGGTTTGGGGTGTTCTGAGAAGTGTGACAACGACGGCTGCCCCCCCCCAGCAAATAAAGACCTCGGACCAGAAACCAAAGGCCATCGGTTGAGGAGTCCATGTGGCGTCACCTGGTTGCTGTCCCCAGCGCCCCATGGGGATGGTGAGAGCAGACGATGGTCCCTGGGGACATCCCTGTGGCCACGTTTGCTTTTGTCACAGAAAGAGCATGGGTGGGAGCAGGGGAGAGGGGTGGCAGGCAGCCCAAAGTGCTGTTGGGATGGGGTGCTGGCACAGGGCATGTGTGTGTGGCACCCAGGCCACTGTCCCCAGCCACCCAGTGACTTCTCTGCTCTCTGGTCCTGGGGGGTGCCCCATGCTGGTGTTGGCCCCTCTGAAGGTGTTTGCAGCCTCACCCCGAGTGGAGGATGGATGTGGTGGCTGCAGGGCTGGTTTCCCTTCTTCTGGGGTCCCCACAGGGATGAGAGGCAATTCTGATTCATGGATTTTTTTAAAAAGATTTTTATTGGAAAAGAAACCGAACCCCATTTTCCAAAAGACACAAGAGTGCCCACCCGGTGCTGCTGCTGGTGCTGGCACGGCGCAAGTTGACGCGACGTGCAGAGGGGACACGGTGGCCACCAGGCTGGTGGCACCTTCCCGAGGTGGGCACGCCTGCTCTCGACTAGAGTAGCGGTTAAACAAGGCATCTCCGTGAAAGGGGAGGTGGTGGGGAGAGGAGAGGGAGGAGGAGGAGGAGGAGGAGGAAGGCTGGAGCATGGCTCGCTGCAGTGGGGAGAGGTGCACATGTCCAGGGGCCGACGAGGACGCCGGCGTCCCGCTCTAGTCCTTCCCCTTGCCCTTCTTTGCTGCAGCCGATGACCATGGGAGACAGGCGTTAGCACGGCCGCTGGCAGACCCCTGCTGCCCCAAAACAGCCCCCCCAGCCCCAAGAGCCACTGCCTGGGGCCGGGTGGGAGGCTGAGGACTCACCTTTGGACTTGGATTTCATCTTGGAGGCACAGGGCTTGCTCACGTAGACGATCTCCTCGCACTGGGCGTTGTACAGGGCTTTCTTCAGGATGCCCGAGCGAGTTTTCACGCCCGTCTGCGCGCTGCACCCTCCCCAGCTCTCAAACTTGTACTTGCAGTCGGCTGCGAGAGGCAAGAGGCAAGAGGTGTTACGGACGTGCAGCACCCAGCGCAGCCCCCAGCCACCCCCCGGCCGCCCCCACACCTCCAAATTTCTTCTTCCAGTTGCAGGGGATCTTGCACTTGAGCTTCTTGCTCTCGTCCCCACAGGTCCCCTCGCGGTAGCCCAAGCCGCAGTCCTTGCTGTTGGGGACGCAGGGCCCCCAGCGCCAGTCCTGGCACTCGGAGCCATCCTTCTTCACCTTGTCTGCAAGACAGGGAGCGGGTGGGAGTGGTGGGAGCGTGCCCCGGACCCCCCTGCATCCCCCCAGGCTCCCCCTCACCTTTCTTGGCTTTGCCAGCCTCGGTGGTGACAGCCAGCAGCAGCAGCGCCAGGAGGAGGAGGAGGCCCCGGGGCTGCATCCTGCCTGGGGAAGGAGGGATGGGGGGGACGGTGGGGACCCCGTGCCACACGGCCCCGCAGTGCTCAGCGGCTCTCATCCAGCGCCCAGCACCAAGGAACGCCGGGGCCAGAGCCTGTGGCTGCCATGGTGCCTTACCCCGGCTCCCAAGGAATCCGGGGATGGGAGAAACAATCCCAAGCAAAAGCAGCCCCCTGCCATGGGGGGGAGGCCGGGGAGCTGAGCCAGCAGATCTCACACACAAGTGCACGCAGTGTGCGAGCTCGCCGGAGCGATTTATCAGGAGCGCTGCGCCCACTGCTGGCTCTACAGCCCTCAGCACATTGCCCATGCACCAGGCATGTGCACCAGGCGTGTGCATGAGTGTGTGTGTGTGTGTGTGTGTGTGCACAACGGCAGGGCGAGCCCTTCCTGGCAGCAGCACCGTGGGCTGGGGGATCGATGCCTGCTGGAGAGCGGCGCCCGCGTTAGGCAGGCTCCAGCGCCCTCGCCTCCGTGCGCCCGCCGCTGGCTTCGCTCTGAATGGAGCTGTCAGGGGGGATTACACAGCCCGGCTGGATGAAGGCTGGGAACCGTCCTGCCCAGCACGGCCCTGCTGCCTTCGGAGGGGCCGAGGGCTCAGCCCACAAGCCTGATTTCGGAGGGCAGGGCTGGGGCTGAGCTGCTCCTGCCCCGCTTGCTGCAGGGTCCCCTGGGGCAGCGCTGGCACCCACACGATGCACGGCGTCGCCTGATGCTCGGTGTTTGGTGTTCTGTAACTTCTTTCCTCCGCCACAGAGCACTTCCCTTGGTGTCTGTGCCCTCTGGCACTGTCCCTGCTCAGCCCCCTCCTCAGCCGTGGGGACCCCATGCAGGGTGCGCAGGGACCCTCATCCTCAAGCGATCATGGATAAAGGGCAGGGCAGCTTTCCGCCCGCTTTCCCCTCCTTCCCCCTGCCCGCTGCTCACCCAAGGGCTGTCCCCGCTTCCCCTCCCTGCTCCGGGTGCCCTGACCCTAAACCAGAGCCCAAACCCCCCCGGCGATACTGGGAGAGGCTCCCCAGCACCGGGGCCGAGCTCCTCCTCGGCTGGGCAGCGGGGGGGTGGGCACAGGGGACAGGACCCCTCTGTCCCCACAGCACCACGACCGGGCACTTTGGGGACAAGGGGGGCTTTCCGCCCCCATCCCCCCGACCCCCTGCAGCCGAAGGGAGCACCCAGCGCCCCCCACGCCCCTTCCCCACCCTCGGGCAGCCCCGTCCCCTCCCCAAGCGTGTGCGCGGGGGGCTAAGATCCAGCACCCCCCACGCCTCCCCTCTTGCTCCGAGACCCCCGCAGCTGCTCCCTCACCCCATAACCCCCCTTCTCCCGCCCCCCGGGGGATGGGGATGGGGTTTGGGGGGCCGGGGCACCCCGTCGGGGCCGCACTCACCTGGGGCGCGGAGCGGCGCCGCTGCCTTTGTGTGGCGGCCGCGTGCGGAGCCGCCGCGCAGCGCTGCACAGCGGCCCCTGACGTCGGGCTCGGCCGGCAGAGAAAGGTGGGCTCGGCCCCAAATTTTGGCAGGCTCCTCCCCTGTGTGTCGCCCCCCCCCTCCCGCCTCTAACCCCCGGGCACGGCCAGGCACAAAAGGGGGCGGCCCCCCGGGTGGAGGGGGCTGGAGAGGGATGCTCAGCCCCGAGGGGGCGGCTCCGAGCCCCCAAATGGGGAGGGGGTCCCCACGTCCCTTGTCCCTTGTTCCCCTGGCCGGGCGCTGTAGGGTGGCTGGACGGGAGGCGAGCTGGTGCTGCTCGCTCTGGGGCTCCGAGCCCCCTTTGGTGATGCCCCTACAACCCCGGGGCTCGATGGGGCAAAGGGACAGCCCCGTGTCCCCACCTCGTGCCTCCTTCCCTCTCCTGGTGACTTCTGCCACCCACGGACGGACCCACCACCATCTCTGTCCCCATGGGAGAGCAGGGGTAGGGGCTGAGCCGAGGCTCCCCTCACGTTACCCATCAGGAGAACGGGGCTGTGGTGGGGAGCTGGGCTATTTCCCCCCCCCGGAGCCAGCAGGAAGGCTGCTGAGAGCAGGGCACTGCTTCCCATGAGCTTTTTCTCTCACTTTCCAAGAGCGCCACACTCAACTTGCACGCTGCGGGCTGGTTGCTGGGAGCTGCAGGGGCAGGAGGGCTGGCAGAGCCCCTGGGGCTGCTGTGGGATCGGTGGGGCACACCGGGATGGGCTACGGGGCTGCGATGAGCAAACCAGAGCCACCAGAGCTGGGAAGAGCTGGCAGCAGGGTGAGCACTGCTGGTTTCCTTCAGCCTGCCCTGGACAGGAGCCAAAGAGCCCCTTGGAGCCCCCAGCGTGGTGCTGCCCAAGGTAGGGCGCAGCTCTGGGCAAAGTCCCCCCCATTTTCAGATGGGGCCGCGCTCGGTCCCTGCCAGGCCCTTTCTGCGGGATGCAGGGGAAGCGGCTCCTGCGGCTCAAATCAGAAGCAGAAGGCAGCGCTTGCAGAAAGGGGCCTCATACCAAGGGAAGGAGGGAAGGGAAGGAAAGCGAGCGTGACAAACCCAGGTGCATTTCCCCACCACTTTTCTAGGGCTTTTTACCCCCTTAACACCATCACAAGGCAACTCGCGGCATGCTGGCGGCACGTTTTCCACCCCCAGCACAAAAAGCCTGCTCCTTGGGGCACCGTGACCGCACGCTGCAGCGGTGCCAGCGCGGGGACGTGGCTACGTGTGAGGGGAAAGCTCCTCACTGGGGCGTGGGTGAGGCGAGAGCACCGCCGGCAAGGCGGTGATTTACACAGCCCTCACCCCGGGCTGGCAGGGTCCCCGTGGGCGCTCACAAACACCCCATGCGTGCTGCCCACACCGGGAACTGCTCCTCTCCCCCACCATAAACCCGACACCGGGGCGGCTGGAAAACCCATTGCCATGGTTACTGGCAGCCCTCGCTGCGGAGACGCGGGCCGAGCGCCAGCAGGCCGGCACCGCGCACGGCTGGGCCCCGGGCAGGGCCTGGCACCCGCGGGTCCCTCTGGCAGCTCCCGGGCTGCAGCCAGAGTGAGGGGGGCTTAGTGGGGCAGGGACGATGTGGTGGGGACGGACAGGGGGCTGCAGTGGTGCCAGGCAGGCGGCCAGGCTGCCCTGTGAAGCTGACTT
The DNA here is from genome assembly GCF_964035555.1 of Netta rufina. Lineage (NCBI taxonomy): Eukaryota > Metazoa > Chordata > Aves > Anseriformes > Anatidae > Netta > Netta rufina. The sequence goes on along the minus strand of NC_140128.1, from coordinate 33,477,903 downwards.
GAAGGTACGGGCCCGCAGCCCGCGCCTGCCTCCAGCTCCCTCGCTGGGCCCGGCGGGCTCGATTACCTCCCCTCTGCGAAGGGAGCTCTGCGGGAGGGATGGTGTTGGCCACAGGCATCCCGACGCGTCAGCGGCTGGGCTGGAGGCAGAAGCCTTCCTAATCCCCTCCTTTTGTAACCAGATAGCAGTCCTCCTGCTGCGGCTAATCCCCAACCTCGCAATGCTGCCCCAGTGCCCGGCGCTGGAAGCAGGAGCCCCCCTGCGAGGCTGGGGATGGACGGGAAGGCAGACTCGTCCCCCGTGGAGCAGGGGGACAGCTTGCCACAAAGAAGGGCCCTGCAGGAGGTGCTGGAGGTGGGATGCTGCTGCTGTAACCCATCAAGAGCTGTGCAGCTGCTAAAGGGCAAGGCATGATCATGGGACTGCTGCCTCCCGGGGGCCCAGAGCAGCGTGAGCAGGGCAGGGGCAGGAGCTGGCAGCTCCTGGCACACTTCTCAGGTCTCCTGCATCACTTGGTGGGTCTTCTCCCTGTTCCACGCGATGCTGAATAGCGATGGGATGTGGGACAGAAGACCTGGGGTCAGACCTCGCTCAGTGCCAGCTGTCACCCATGTCATCCCCACTGCAGCAGCAATTAAAGGAGGGAGGAATTAAAACATCCAACTCTTTATTTCAATGGCAAGAAACAACAACATCCAAACAGTCAAAGTTGAAAAGCAACAGGAGCGCAGGCTCATGCCAGGCCCTGGGCCTGCTAGAGCTGGCACCCTTACAGAGTTACAAAAATACAGTCCTACGACAGCATCTGGGAAACACAGAACCAGGTATTGCACAGATCCCCTGCCCTCCGCGGGCAGGGCTACAAACACCCCCTCCGCCTCTGCCTAAGAAACCAGCCAGACGTGGAATTGCACAGCAACTCGGCTCACGCGCGCAGGGGCCCGGCGGGGAGGGGGACAGTGTGTCTCTGAACTACCTGTACAAAAACTAAAGGGACATACAAAACTGGGGAGGAAGGGGGAAGCTGGGGCTGTAAATGCCCCCAGACCAGGCTGGGAGGCAGCAGCTTGCACCTTTGAGAAGATGACAGTGCCTTGTCCGTCTGCAGCCAGCGAGCAGCACTGGTGGGAGCTCCTGGCACTGCTGGATCATCACGGTCAGGACAAGGATATTGACTGCTGATTCTGCTGCTGAACCCCAACACCAGCCTCACGCACTGCCCTGGCCCAGCTTCCCCCCATACTCGAGGGTAACTCTGCCCCCCAACCTGAAGCCTGAACAGCATTGTGGTTCTCTGTGGTATCGTGACACGTTCGTTCTTTTTGGTATTGGTGCTGTGGGGGGATGCAGAGGGTGTCAGCCGGCACCGTGCAGCAGCCACAGCTGGGTGTGAGCGCACGGTGGGGCTGCCCCAGCCTCCTCTCCTGGTACCCAACCTGCCAGCAGCAACCTGCACCTGACTGAACACACCAAGCAGATCCACAACGCACTCAGCTGCCTGCTCTCCTCCCCTGCTGCCACCTCTGCATCCCAGAGACTGCTGCTGCTGCTGCAAAAGCTGCTGCAGGGGCTGCTCTGCTACCCCTGGGCTCACAGCTGCTGCAGGGCAGACGGTGCCTCGTGCCCCGTGGCAGGTGGTACCCAAAATGCCAGCCCAGCACATGCGGGACTCAGGGCCGGGGTCCCCGATGCTTCCTACGCATCCGAACCCCTCGTTCTGCTAAAACCCTGGAGGTAGGCTGGCCGCCTGCCCAGGGAGCTTGTGTCTGGGCAGGGCAGCCTCCCAGGTTTTCCCTGCGAAGTCCTGGGTCCCGTTTGCGGGGCTGGCAGAAGCCATGCTCAGAGGATGCACACCCACAGGCTGGAGGCGCGGGGGGAATCCCTGAGAGCAGCACGGACCCCAGCACCAAAGGCACCCAGGAGGGCAGCGGCTGCCAGGCTTCCAGCTGTGCTAGTCCCAGGAGCCCTGAGAAAGGGGTGGGTGCACGTCCCCTAATGTCAGGGACCTTCCTCCTGCCACAGAGAGCCGGGGCAGTCCCAAAGCAGCAGGAGGGACGAGGACTCAGAGGCCACAAGTCGCAGAGCTTCCCTCGGGGCAAGGTTTTAGGCTCACAGCCCCTGCGCAGGCAACGCTGCTGCCTGCCTGCACCTCCCGTGGCTGCTGGGGAGGAGAGGAGGAAGGGGCCGTGAACCGAGTGAAGCGGCTAATGGGGGGCTCTGCCGGCAGGGAGAGGGCTGAGCAGGGACATCCCACGTGGGTCACAGCTGAGGACCTGCCGGGGGCACTGGCAGCGTTCCCCTGTGCAAAGGTGACGGGCGGCTCCATCCCTGCCGGCCCCAGTGGGGTTTGGGAAGGAGCCCATCCAGAGCGGGGAACGTGGTGGATGAGAGGCAAAGGGGGACACACAAAGAGCCGGGCTTCAAGTCCCAAATACCCACTGTCCTCAAACAGAGTCCCAGCCCAGCCTGGAGCAGAGCTCTGCTGTCTCCATCTCCTCCTCCGAGGCTGACACCCAGGGAGGGCTGGGCCAGACTCACAGCTCTGCCAGGTGCCGTCCTCTTCTCGTCCTGCCCGAGCTGGCTTGGGCTAAGGCACGCTGAGCACTACACAGCTGTCTCCTGGTCCTCCCGCTGGATCATCTGGTAGTGCTGTCGGTTCTCGAGGTAGGCAGCCAGGTCAGGGTCATTGGCTTTCTCTGCCCTGTGCTTGGGGGTGTCTCCCTGCGGGGGGGAGGCAACACGTCAGCACAAGGAGCACGGCCTAAAGGCAGTCTTGTGAGCCCTCCTGGCACCCTGAGGTTCCCCCGTTAAAAAGGGGGCTCTGGATGGGCCCTGCAGCCCCACAGCCAAGCCCTGAGGTGGGCAGCACCCACTGCCCGTGTGCCTGCTACGGGGCAAAAGCAAGCTCCCGAGGAGCCCAGCTGAGCCGCGGGGCTGGAAGCCATCCCAAAAAGGGCCACGCGCCCTACGTGCGGGACAGGACCAGGACCAGTCCCACCTCCACCAGCCCCGCAGAGGAGACAAAGGCTGCTCCCCGTGACCTGCTCTTCCCCGGCACTGCGCAGGCAGGCAGGAGAGGGTGAGGAATGAGGGGTATGTCTGGGGAATGCCCAGGAATACCAACCCCCCTTCCCTCTCGCAGCCTCACCAGCGCTCCCGCTCCCGGAGGAGGCTCACATTTCACCAGCTTATTGCAGCCATCTGGACTGTGTCCACTAATGAACTCCCGCACTCCATAAAAAGCAAATCTGTTAACAGCTCGCCGCTACGTCTCCTCTCCCCCTCCCTCCCCCTGCTCCTCGCTCCTTCTCGTTAAGCGCCCGGGCTCTGCGGTGCTGAACAAACCCTCTGCTGAGAAAGGCCACAGAAACCTGGCACGCTGCCACTGCCATTGAAAAGCGGCCCCCGGAGGGAAGCACGGCTTGCCCAGCTCGTCCCGCGGCGCACAGCAGGGCACGGGGGGCTGCAGGGGGCGCGGGGGCCCTCAGGACAACCCGCAGCTCCGTTGCTTCAGCACGAACAAAGGCCGGGCACAAGGAGCCTCTGCCCGGCGTGGGTACAAAAAGCTCGAGCCCACCCCACCGTGAGGACAGAGCCACCACGGGGACAGCTCTGTTCTGGCTGCCAAGTGTGCAAGAGCCTATTTTGCACACACACACACACACACGGGCATGCCACAAGGTCCTGTGCAAGCAGGCACTCGGGCAGGGGGCTGGGGGCTGTTCTGTGCTTCACTGCTCGGGGGGCCTCCTCTCTGCATCGGCTGAATCCGAGCAGTCATTTAGCAAAGGGGGGAAAAAAAAAACACAACAGGAGGAGGAATTGAGTTTCTCCCTCGTCCCCCTGCAGAAGCCTTGATCCGGCACTGCCTGCCCAGATCCACAGCCTGAAACTGGAGCTCGCAGGGCCCCTCTGCAGGGCCGGGCTGATGCATGCTACCTGATAAGGGCCAGCCTCCCTCTCCGCTGCAGGGGACGGATCAGGCTGTCTCCCAGCTGCGCTGCAGGTCTGACAAAGGGTCCTGCAGCGGGCTTTCTGCCGCGGCTAGCTCCTGCCTGTGCAGGCAGGCTGTAACCCGGGGGGCTACGCAAGGTCAGCGCCACGGAGCAGATGGGTCCCCAGGCAGCTACAAAGCCAGGCATGTGCTCACGCAGGCACACGCAAGCCCCGCGCCCCGGGGCAGGCTGTCATTCCTGAGCCGGGCTCCTTTCTGTGCTGGCAGGTCTGGGGCTGCTCATCAGGCAGATACCTCAGCCTGCGCCCCTGCCCGAAGCACCGAGAAGGGCCGTGCCTCCCCAGCTGCCCTCTGCTGCTGGCTCTCCCCTCAGCTGGGCAGCACCTTCTCATCCTGTGGCTACCGGCCGAGCCCCCAGCGGGCCAGCCCCCCAGGAGGACTGATCGGTAGCCAGAGATTGTCTGTACAGCATCCCCCCGGCAGCTGGCAAAGGGGCTGTTCATTGTCTGAGGCAGCCCCCGAGCTCCACCAGCCCCAGCGAGCTTGCAGCCCCGGTCCAGCTCCTGGTTGCGGCCCCACAGGCTGCATTTTTTGGACGTGGCACCTCGTCTCCCCTGTCAGGTATGAGCACATCCCCTCCGCTGCCACGCCAGCCCCAGGAGCCTCACGTACCAAAACACCGCTTCAGCCCCCTTCCTGCAGCTCCTCTGCGGGGGCTGGCACGAGTCCCTGGCACCAAGACACATCTCAATTAATCTGGCATGTGAAGGAGAGGGCCCCGACCGCCTGCTGACACTCTCTGCTTCACCCGAGGAGCTCCGAGAGCTCCCAGCCCGGCTCCGCGGGGGGAGCCCTGCAGCTGGGAGGGAGCTCGCCAGAGAGACTGTCCTCGCTGTGACCCCAGAGGGTGGGAAGGGGGAGACAGGGATGAGACATTCCAGCGCCTTGCTCCTAATTTAATAAAACAACAGAGGGAGAAGCAAATGGGAGAAGGGGGGGGAGAAGAGGGATTTAACCCCTCTGCTGCTGGGAGCCCCGAATGGCTCCTCTCCTCCCAGCTCTGCCTTTCCCACGTGCAGGCTGCCTGCTGGCAAAGGCTCCAGCCAAAACGCTGCTGATCTCCTCCTCGGACAGCCCCGTGAGGCCCCGCTCCTGCCACTGTGCCCCCGGCAAGCCCCTTCCCAGCCCTTTGCCATCACCTGCAGGTCCGTTTTCATCAGCGACGCCCCAGCCTCCACGATGTAGTGGCAGATCGTGCGCTGGCGTAACGCTGCAGCCTGGTGCAAGCTGGTCTCACCGCTGAGGGGGAAAAGGGGGAGATGTGAGACCTTCCCCATCAACGTGACAAGACGGGACAAGCACTGCGTGTGAGGGATGTCCCTCGGGCTGCAGAAGGAGCTCATGGCGGGCTGCATGCTTGTCCGGGCAGCCCTGGCAGAGGAGGGGATGCTGCTTGGGGATGGTTTGAGCAGGCTGGAAGCCTTGTCTGGGGATTACAGTGAGGACAGCGGGGCATGAGGAGGGCCTGGGTGACTCTAGTCATCGTGCATGGGGTCCAGCCAACAAGGTAAAACGGGTCAGGAAACGACTTACTTCTCTTCCTCTGTGGCATCGAGGATTTCTGAAGGGGCTGTGGAGAGAAAGAGTGCAGGGCAAGTGAGACCCAGCTGCGGGGCAGAGCTGGGCCTACCCTGCTCCCCAGGCACGCGCTGCCTGTCTGTAGGGGCTGCTATCTGCACCGCCTGCGAGGGGCTGGGCTCCCAAACACTCGGGCCAGCAACTGCATCTGACCCCAGCTGAGAGCAGGGAAGAAGAGTTGCTTGTGGTCTCATTACAGAGAAATATCTAAATAAAAATAAATCAGCCTGCATTTCAGCAGGAGCTGCCAAAAACAACAGGTCAGCTCCCCCGAAAGCAGAAGCGGGACACTGGGAAATTTTTCCCAGGGACATGCTGGGCCCAGCAAGGATGTGGTAACAGCCTGGGGGCACCCCAATACTTGCAGACAGAGGCTAAAGAAAGCCCGTGTCACAGTGGGAGGGTGTGATGAATGTGGAGGGACAGGATCTTGTGCCCAGGAGCACTCTGGCCGCAGCAAGCCAGCCCCAGCTCACCGTTCTCAATGATGTATTTGACGATGTCCTTGCTCCCTGATTTGACAGCGTGGTGCAGGACGGTCCGGCCCGAGGAGTCTCGCACCATCAGGTCTTTTCCAGCCCGGTGCAGCTCTTGGAACTACGGGATTGCCAGAGAGCTCCAGGTGAGTTTCCATGCTCATCCATAACCCTCAAGCCCTGGCACTGCGTCCCTGGGGTACCCAGCAGGTTGTGTGGGTATTCGGTGCCGGGCAGGGAGCTTTGTCCAGCTCAGCCACGCTGCAAAGTCCCTTCCCTCCACGTTCCCCAGCTGAGGATCAGGGCTCCTTGCCAGCAGCCCGCCTGCTTTTCACCCCCTTGGGTGCTGCCTGGAGGAAGGGCCTCAACAGGAGCTGCTGCAGGTCGGCAGTGGTGTTCGGAGCCAGCCCTGGCTGTGTCGTGGCACACAGACAAAGCACCCACCTTGCTGAAGTCGCCGCTCTTGGCAGCTTCTATCAGAAGGTCATCTGCAAAGAAGAGAGACGGGTTGGGATCAGACAAGCAAAGCTGCAATGCTATTTATCTGACTGGGGAGCCAAGAGCTGGACACCAGAGGCTCAAAGCAGGCAGCTGAGGTCCTCCAGCTAACCCCTTGTTCTCAGGGTGAGCAGCAACCACACGGATTTTATACAGCTCCATCACCTTCTGCTATGGGAGGGACAAGCCAGGTGAGGGAGAGAGGCACCCATGCATCTGGGGGTGCAGCCAAAGCTCAGCCCCAGGGAGACGTGTGGCGCAGGAGCAGGGGGCTGTGCCCGTGGGCAGGGTGCCTGGCGATGGAAGCCGGGAGCAGATCTGGGTGTCGGCCAGCGGCCAAGACGCCTCTCACCAGTGACTCACTCACACTTCCAGGCACTGGGCTCTGCTCAAGCTCCAGGAAACTCTTTCCATTTGCTCAGCTTAGCGAGGCCCCTGACCTTGTGCTCCCACCTCCCGAGCTCCCGCAGCGGCCTGGCAGAGACATCCCCTGGCCCAGGCAGCGGCGCACGGCTCCGCAGGTGGGGGATTAACCCCCCTGCCGTGCCGCTTCCTGCCCTCCCCTGCAGCTCAGCCCAGCCCGGGCAGCTCCACAAATCATCCTCAGGTCTCTCCTGCCCGCCTCTGGGGTCACCCGCCCCCGCCTAGCACACGAGCTGCAGGGCTCCTGGCTGCACATCAGAGGAAGGACAGGCCAAAAAGTGATGGCAGGAACCCAAAATAGCTCAACACGCGAGGAGGCACGGCAGCCTGAGAGCACTGCTCAAGCCCTGCTCAAGCCCTGCGGCGAGGACAGAAAAACTCACCTTTCTGCGGGAGGCAGAGCTCGGCCTCAGCACTGGAAGGGAAGAAGAAGAGGCGTAACTAACCCTGGCAGCACAGCAGCCAGAAGGGCACACGGCGGGTGGAGGGATGGCTGTGGAGATGCCTACCTGTGGCACTCCTCCAGCAGGCAGGAGAAGCAGGCCAAAGGATTAGCTGTCCTTTGCCCACGCCATCTGCTTCTATCCCGAGCTGGATTCTCTCCCATCCCCACTCCCACCTCCACCCCCAGCTCCAGACCCATGCCCGTGGACAGGGAGGGTGCTGGAGCTCAGCCCCGTGGCTGAGTTGCCTGGTGGTGCTCCACTGCCCTCAGCCGAGCCAGCAGGGAGCAGGAATGGCAGGGCAGCATCCCAGCCCTGGGTCTAACTGAGCAGGGAATTCTTGCTCACTTCCTGAGAGCAGCCTCTGCAACCCAGCCCAGGGATCAAAGCTGTGAAGCCAGCCATGACTCCCCCATTGCTGCCCATCCTTCCCGAGGCCCAGCACCCTATTTCCCCCCACTCCAGACTCACATGGGGGCAGGAGAGCAGGGTGGAGAGGAGGAAGAGGAGGGGAATGCAAAATGGTGCCCAGTAGGTGCAGCAGATGAGTCCACGAGGTCAGGCATGGCAGGAGAGGTGCCCACAGTCTGGGTGATCACCAGCTCCGGGTCCAGCACATAGAGCTCATCCTGAGAGATCTCTGTCACGTAGTTGAGGTGCTCCTGGAACACACAAGTCAGCCCCTTTAGAAGCAAGACCTACGTCTGTGCAGCTCCATCTCCCATCTGCTCATGCCCCGTGCCTTGTGTCCCACCCACACACTCGGCAGTGATGATGGCTCAGAGTCCTGGGTGCTCCGCCTGGGAAGCCTCTGCCCCCGTTCAGGGTTCTCAGACCCTCACAGGACTCCTGTCCTGGCCCAAAGCACGCCCCTGATGATGCCTGGACACTAATCCCCACTTGGCTGGGTTATAACAACCTCTCCCCTGCCAGCTGCCTGCACAGTGCACAGGTGATGCCAAGACAAACTCGTGCACCAGTGAGACACAGCCTCTGGGGGGTGGCTCCCACCCTGCTACCTGCTCTGGGCTGAGGCATTAAACATCCCCCCTCCATTTCCAACCCCCTAGCCTCAAGCAGTCTGGGCTGCTTTCGGTGGTCTCCATCCCCTGGGCTTCCCCCACCTCAGTTTAGGGTTGTTTTTCCCCACGCTCACCTGCGCGCGGTCTATCCTGTAGAACCGATCCGCCGTGGTTGCTGCAAGACAGGGACAGGGACAGATGGGGTGACTCTGGGTGGGGAACGAGCGGCGTGGCTGCTCCCCACCATGGGGTGTTGGTGAACTGTTCAGCCACTCCGTGACCTGCACTGAGGGTGCAGCAAAGCCAACAGCACCCCCCAGCCAGGAGCAGCCCCCTGCCCTTTGGGACCTGCTGTTCTCTCCACCTGAGAGGCAGCCCGACAGATCTCCATGCACCACGCAATGTGCCTTTGCTCAGTGTCCTCTCCTCAATGATTCCTGGCAACATCAGGAGGCAGAGGGGAGGCACAACCATACCTAGCTGGCACCACGGCTTTTCTGGGGATTTTGAGGTGTTTCAGCATTGCAGCTGCAATGCTGAGAGAAAAGACAAGGCTCAAGGCTGTGCTTGTATCAGAATCTGCTTGGACAAGGTGAGGAAACACTCTGATTAACATGATACATCTTGTTGCAGAGCACAGGGAAATTGTGGCACTGAGGGCTGGAAGAACACCAGGCTGCTGGTGGCTGCCCAGGTGAGGTTGCTCTGGTGAGACCCTTGGGGACCCGGGGAATTCTCTCTGCAGAAGGAGTGGGGACAGGCCGGAGCAGATTAGAGGAGTGAAAGAACCCCGTTTATCCTGTCCTGGTTGGAGATTTACAGCCATGAAGCTGCTGTAATTCAGCCGCTTTAATGAGCCTGCGCTGTCTTGAATGAGGCCCTGGCCTCTTTCCTGACACATTTTCCTGAGCTCAGAACCTGCTGCTGGGAGACTGGCTGGAGGAGGGAAAGCAGTCCTGGTAGCGACACCTGGGAGCAGCCATCCCAGCAGGGCTGAAGGCACCAAGGCAGAAGCTACATCCTTTCTGCCTAGCAGGAGGCTTCCCGAGCCCATGCTGTAACTCGTGGCTGTGCGTGGTGTCCCCTTCCACAATAAAGAGGCCCAACACATGTGCCTGAGAGCTGGAATCTCAGAGGAAACACAGCAGTATCTCTGTGAGCTGTCAGCTCTAGGGATGGGGTTGGCTTTTGCTCTTGGCTTTCCTCCTGGCCCCCTGCAGCCCTCCTGCACGCAGGGGCTAAGCTCCTGTGCGCTGCCCTCTGACAACACAGGAGGAGAGCAGCTCTGCTCTGCCCTACGCCCTGCTACTGGGAGCTAGAAACTCCTTTTGCGAGTCAGGGAGATGAAATATCGCTGGTAGTCACTTCTCTCGGCCAGCTTCCAGGTGCACAGGGAGAGCTCTGGCCTCCAGGTCAGTAAAGACAAAGAGGAATGAGAAAGCTCTTTCCAGGATGGGAGGGAGAAGCAGCTGAAGACAAGCAGGGAGACTCGTCCCCATACCTCCAGGATAAAAAAGGTGATGTCTTGCTCCCAGCGTGCTGGAGCATGGGGGCCCCCTGCCTGCACGACACAGGAGAGCAGCCCCTCCAGTCCTGTAAAGACCAGGCGTGCACTGCAGAGCCACCTTCAGCTCTGGGGACTGGAGACCAGCAGATGCTCCTCGCCTCGCAGGCACATTGCTTCACTTGTGGCAAGCAGCCAGAGGCACAGCCAGGGGCCAAAAACTACTGAACCTGGCTGCAAAGACCCTAGCATCCGTGAGTCCCAGGTCCCACATGGCTCTCTTTGGCTTGCCACTAAAGGCCTCTCCCATCACCCCCCTGATTCATGCACAGTGCTCCCAGGGGAAGAAGATACTCACAGTCCAGGAAACACCACTTTGGTGACAGCTTCTGGGATGACAGTGTCTTCGGTTTGGCTCCATCTCCTTCCTGCATAAAAAAAGAGGAGTTATGTCTCTTGGCCTCCCTGTTCTCTCCCCAGTGTGTCCCTCCTGCCTTGGGAGGTCCCTGCAGACTGGAGGGCTGCAGGGACCTGGACAGAAAGGGGAACTTTGAACACAGTCACAGCACACAGTGATGAGAAACAGCATGGGACAAACCAGAGCTGACACACGCCATCTCACTGGAGAAATGCCACAAGATGAGCCCACAAGACCAGCATGGTGTACATGAAAGATGGGCCTGGGGGACAGAGCGAAACCATACACACCTGAAAGAGCAGGCGCTGCAAAGCAGAGGGCTGTGGGGGGAAATCCTGCAGAAAGGCAAGGTGTGCTGTTACAGTGCCTGTTTGGGCAGCCCCCCGTCCCTTCTTTGGTCCCCCAGGGGTTGGCTCTGTCACCACACTGCAGATGTGGCAAGAAGCTTTACATCCTGCCAGGCCAAGGTCCCTGCCTTGCTCCGGGGCTAGAGCACAGGATTTGCTCAAGGAGAGAGAAGGGGTAAAACACAGAGTGGCTCAGGTTGGAAGGTTGTCCTGTAGATCTTCTGGGAGAAAAATGGATTGTGCAGTACAACACCAGAAGCCCCGCTGTGGGCTCAGAAGGCACTGCTCACCAAGAGCAAGGTTTATGCGGCCTGTGTGCAGGTTGGGGGCATGCACTAGCACAGCGGCAGGAGCATTAAGGTTAGTACTTGCAGCTGAAAAGATTTGGAGGGGGGAGCAACCCTAATCCAGGTACCCAGGGAGAGGCAGAGTTGTGCAAGGAGACAGAGCCTGCAGAAGGCTGAAGGAACACACAGTATAACAAGTACATGGAGAGAGGAAAGGTCTCCCCGCAAACAGCCGGGAGGTGACAGGTCCCTGTAGGATGTGTACTGGCCTCTTCCACTGGCCCGGAATTTTTCTGGGCCACTGACACTCTGTCCGGGAGAACAAGGTCAGAAGAGCAATGCTGAGAAATAAGTTGCTAGAGAGCAGGGAGAAATATGCCAACCAGCTTGGGATCTTGCCTCCATCACATGGTAAAAGCAAACTGTGAGCATGTGTGCTGGTGTGTGCAGATCAAAGAGGCCTAGAAATCCCTTCTCCCAGCCCCTCCATTCTCAGCATCCATCTGCAACCACTTCCCATGCAGAGCCTCACCTCCTGCAGCCTCTCGATTTGGGTCCGGCACAACTCCAGGTCACTGTCTCCTGGAACCACGATGATCCCCAGCGGCACGGCTGCACAACAGGACACAAACGCAACTCAGGGAGCAGATTGTGCCTGATCCCCAGCACCTCACACAGCTCAGCTGTGGGCACTGCTGGACTTGGGGAGTGCAGTTCCCACCCCTGGGTACTCAGCTGGTCACTCACAGGCTTCCTTGAGCTTCTCCTTGTCGTAGTGCAGTGCCTCATAGTCGCGCATGCTGATTCGGCTCACCCGGATTCGCAGCCGCTCAGGTACTGGCTGCTGGCTGCATGCAGGGGAAAGGAAAAGAGAAGGGTCAGAAAGCGACAGCTCACTTTCTTCTTATCCACCCCACTCCTCTGATATAAGCAATAACACAGGCTGGGGTGGGAGCTTGCCACCAGCAGCTTCTCCAGCATCAGGGTCTAGCTACACATCTGCAGCCTGATACCTTCCCAGCCCCTCCTTGAGAGGATCGAAATGCTCGTGGGAGTGACAGATGAGTCCTTCCCCATCCCCATCCACCCCTTCTGCTTTGGAGAGGAGGTGACAGGCCGATCTGAGGAACCTACTCGTTGAGCAGAGGCATGGAGTTGCGCCGCTTGGTCTTCTGCACCATGTTGGCTTGGTTGCGCAGCGAGATGTGGATGCAGGAAGCTGCCAGCTTGCAGGGCTCCCCGTCCACCTGCATGGGGATGGCCTTGGACGTGGTGAGAACCACCTGCCGGCACTGGCACAGCCGCTCCCCATGGCCACCCACCTGCAGAGCAGCCTGGGAAAGAATTCCAGAGTGAGAGCAGAGCACGGACTGAGAGGTGGATGGGGAGAACACCCACTGACGGCCAGACTTTGCAAGTGAGCTGAGTTCTCAGGGTTTCAGATGATTCACAGGGATCAGTGCATGACAGCACCTTGCCTAAATCTCAGATACTGTCACTTGCCAGCACCACAACTCCACGGGAGGAGAGCTGAGGAGCAGTGGGGCTCCCTGACTCCTGGGCGATGGGACCGGTCACTCATAGAATCACAGAATGGCTCAGGTTGGAAGGGACCCTAAAGATCATCTAACTCCAGCTCCCCTCCCACTCCCCTGGCTGCTAGCTACCACCGGCGACAGCACCAACTCACCAGGGAGGTCATGGTGAAGCCGATGACTTCAATGCAGCCGTCATCGTGGCGCTGTGGTTCGAAGTCGTGGTGCTCGCCGGGGTTGCCCCAGGGCATAGTGCCTGCACAGTACCTGTGAGGGGACATGAGCATGAACAGGCACCCTCAGACTCACAGATCCGTTGGAAGGCAGTGAGGAGTCCAGCACGCAAGGGGCTGCTCACCTGGGGATGTTCAGGAAGACCAAGCACTGGGGCTTCAGGTCCTGGATCTTGGGGGTCAGGTCTGTCCCGTCGCACTGGAGACAACACAGGGGCATTCAGGCTGCTGGAACGAGGGGTTCTGTCCCACCCTACCCACCTGGGATGAAACGGCCTCCCCCTCTGCTCCTCATGGCCACTGAGCTCCCAGCCAGAGGAAGGGAGCTCAGAGGTACTCAGTGTGCTTAGAGGGGACGCTCCTCACCCCCAGTACAGTTTTTGCCCCCCTCCCTGGCCCAGAGCACTGATGCACACTCACAACCAACTTGACGTGCTTCGCTAAGTCTTTGGAGCTCCCTGTGAGGAAGTCGGAGAAAGCCGTCTGCCAAGGCAAGAGACAAAGTTAGTGCCCAGACGGTCACTGAAATGGGCAGCCAGGAAGCCTGCCATCCACCCTCAGACTTTGGCTGCTGAGAGGAGCAAAGACCCTCCCTGTCTGCTGGCAGAAATCCTCTTCTCTCCCCCTCTCAAAACAACCTGATCTGTTCCTCTTGACATTTTACCTACCAAAAACCTTGGGGCACCTCACAGCTTCAGTAACATGCTCACACTTTCCCCTGTTAGCCCAGCCCTGGCTTTAGGGAAGAACAGGCAAGGGGAGTTTCCTCTACCAAGACACTCAAGTCACAAGAGACAAATTCAGTCTCAAGCATAAAACAGAGATTGTGTGACCCCGTTTAGAGATACCAGGAGAGACTGTATGGCCTCTGTTGCATAGATCCTAAGGTACCCTTTGTGTTTAACTGTGCAGCGAGGACGAGGGACAACTAGGAGAGATGTGAGATGGTGCAGAGCAGCATTTGGCCTTCAGTACTGCTCAAATACCAGTCACCATCACCTGGGTAGGGAGGTACATTGAGGGCCTAGGGATGGACAAATAAACAAGATCCTGAGTCAAAAACTCTAGGAGGCATTATTAGCCAGGGAGCTGTAACTGGCCCAAGGTTTTAAAAAAAAGGAAAAAAAAAAAAGACCAAAGTAGTGTGGGGACTGCATAGAGAGGCTTCCCGCTCCCCTGCAGGAGGGCCAGCCTGCCTTCCCACAGCTCTGGGGAGGTCCTGCCTGGCTGACTGTCCACGAGCCTGAGAATAAGAACAATAGTGGCAGGAGATCAAGGGAGCAACTGTACCACAGGCCAGAGAGTCAGCTGTACCACCAGAAGCATTTGCAGCCAAGCAGAGCTGCAACTCCCAGGGCTTCAGCCCTTCTCTAGCACCTCTCCACAGCTTCAGGGGCAGGGCTCAGTTTGTGTGTATACAGGCCCCAGTAGCTCAGAATTGTGGCTTCAGACCGTGAACAGGAGCTGGGGCCACACCTGAGCTCCAGCCAAATCTACGAGGGCATGCCCAGATACCCTCATGCACTCACCCCAGCATAGAACATTTTATTCCGAAACCGGCTGTTGAACTTCTCTGGATTGGCCTCTAGGGAAAGAAGAACAAAGTCCAGGTCATTGGCCCGCACGTGGAAATACTTCCCTTGCCTGCTCTGTCCAAACACGGCTCTCCAGCCAGCCTCAGCCAGGACAGTCCCCAGCTCTCTTCCCTTGCAGGCACCCCTCTTCCCTCTCGACAGCTCCACTCAGCCCCCTGATTTCACCTCTGTCCCTCTATCAATCCTCTCATCTGCCTTCCTGAGGAGCCACCTCTGTGGCACCCCCTCATCACAGGCCCTGCGCCAGCCCTGCCGCACCCTGCTGCCACCTACCTCGGGATTCGTGAAACTCCAGTGTCACCCGTGCATCAAAGCCAAGGCTAAAGTAGTTATTGAAGACATCCAAGGGGAGCTGAAATGGAATGGAAGAATAAGACTGGAAACCCTGCTGCTGGCAGGATGGGGCTGCCAATGTGTGGCCATGGCAAAGACGAGGTGAGGCTATAGTAAAGCCATGCACTGTGTTCATGAGGTTGAGTGGGGACTCGCCTTCCCCCCAGGACGTAAGAGGTGACCAGCATGAGGTGACAGACCACCTCTTTTCTGCTGCCCTCAGCTCAGTGGCCTCACAGCATTGGCACAGGCCACAGGACAGGCAGAGCCCAGGAACAGGGACCATAGGGGACCATGCAGCATCCAGCCAGCCCCTGCTCAGCTGGGGTGCAGCAGATACTTCAGCGGAGCAGGGAACGAAGGCAGAGAGGAGCTGACCCACCTTGTCAGCGGCTGCCTCATCCTTTTCCTCAGGGTTTGCATCAGGGTTTGGCTCCACATGGAGGTTCCAGCGATCGAGCTGCACAATGTTTCCATCTTCCACATGTGACAAGATCTTGGACAGAGGCTCATCTGTGTAACCCTGGTAAAGAGCAGGATCTGGTGAGTCTGATGTCTGTCTCCCAGAGATGTCCCAGAGACAGTGGACTGTGGGCAGGCATCCCAGAGCAAAGAATGTGGAAAAGACAGATTCTACTTGAATGCACAACAACTAGAAGGGGCTTTCAATTTAAAAACAATGCATCTTCATTCTAAAAATCTCCTGAAAGTATGAAATAATGATTGCTTTTGTTAGTGCCCTAATATATTATAATCTAATTCAGAGTAACTCAAATGTCAGAAGAACAGTTACTGTCCAAATGACACTTATTTGTTGGTTTGTTTTTATAGAAAGTTGGTGCAAATCCCCGCCACACGTCTAGGATCAGGGTCAAAGCACTCAGGCCCACGTCTGGCAGCAGTAAGCTCTTCTGCCCATCACTTACCCCACCCCAGTTCAGTGTCCTGGCCAAGTCGTTCCCGGTCCCCAAGGGCAGGATGGCCACAGGAGGAGGTGGGTTGAGGCGTAGCTGGTCCAGAATGGAGAGTATCCAGCCCACCTGCTCGAGCAAGAGAGCGCGGAGAAACAGTTGGTTATTTCAGGGACCAGCAAGTAGGTGAAGGTGACACGGAGCACTAGCTATGGCCACAGAAAGAGACAGGTCCCCTTAGCCACTGCTGAGGCTCTTCGTGTTCCTTATTGCTCCAAATGGGTGCTGCAGCAGATACCAGAAACCCCAGTGGGGACACTGCTCCCCACAGTGACCACAAAAGCAGACACACCATGCAAATGGTGCACCCTGGAAAGGTGCATGAGGGAACCCACAGCATCTGGTGCTACCAGTCGCACCACAGAGAGAGCGCACACATTTTGCCCCGCTCTGGATTACAGTGAGGGGAGCTGCTGAAAGGGTAGTGCAAGGTTATGGAGGGCACCAGGGGGCAGGGGGACTCACCGTGCCATCTCCCCCACACGCCAGGATCCGCAGGTTGTGGACCTTGCGGTACAGCTCCAGCCTGCAGGGAACAGGGAGGGACAGGAGGGGAGGGCAGACACTGAGACTGCAGCCAGGGAAAGGTGTCACTGCAGGGTCCCTGCCCTCACAGAGCCCCGTGGCATTCACAAAGCTGTGCTCGTCTCCCTGTCACCTCAGCAGTGGGCAAGCCATGGTAATTTTGCCTTCAACGGCTCTTGTGGAGGAAGAGTGGGCTATTTATAGTCGCTGTACATATGGATAAACTGAAACGCAGCAAACAAACCACACTCATGTGGCATTGATGCAACATAAATTAGATTGGGGAATGTCACCTCTCAGCTCATCTCTTAGCCACTAGCCTTAAGGTTGGACCATCTGTCCTGCAGAAAACACTGGAAAGTCAGGACTGGCCAGAACATGTCCTAGAGAGGCCTCTCAGATCCTGAACTTGTTTGAATGTCTCTGCACAAGGGAGCTACGGAGCATCAGGCCTCTGCCAGCTGCAGAATGAGCTCTGGGGAAGGGAAGGGTGCTGCCCCCATCAGTACTCACGCCTCCTTGGGTCCACCCTGGCTGAGGTCAAACACTTGCCGTGGGTTGAGATACCACATGAAGGACTGGATGATCTTGGCTCCCTAGGGGGATAAGAAAGGCTTCAGGAAACAGGCAGTTCCCAGTGGACAGAGGAAAGAAGGCATCTGATTTTGGGGACAGGCCAAGACAATGGTGTTCGGGGGGACTCAGGCAAAGCCTGGGTTAGGTGGGAAGCACCAGGCAGCAAACTGACACCATGGAGGTTGCTGACCTCTTCTGCAGCTGGGACATTATCAAAGCTATGCAGAGTTCTCAGCAGCCGAATGGCAATGCCCTCAGAGAGCTGCCTTCTCAGGGAGGTGTAGGAAAAGGCCATACCTGATTCCCACCACTCTTGGGGTTCACAAACACCAGCAAGGGTTTCATGAGAGGAGCTGGCATGGGCTTGATGACAAAGGGTTTCCACCTCCCTTCCTGCAAGAGATGCCATATGTTCATCAACAAACCTGGTGAAATGTAAACTCCCACCTCCATCTGAGTGCTAACACCACACAGATTACAAGTTGGAGGAAGAAAACATCCTAACCACCCCATAAGCCTTACAGCTGGGATTTACCCTGCCAGCAGGCATAACTCACCTCCCAGGCCTTTCTCATCTCTGTGCCATCCTCTAAGATCTTCAGCCACCCCCCAAGGCTCCTCCTTGCCCCAGCACCCTCCCTCCACCTCACTCTCCTTATCCTCAGCACAGACCCTGCAAAGCGCCCTTGCTTCCCAATCCTGCTCCTTGCCAGGACCCTCTGCCCTTCCAACACAAGGTCTCGTTCCCTTATCTCTTACCTCAGCACCCTTTTTGCTGGATTTCCGCTTGAATGATGTCCTCTTCTTCTTCTTACTGGATTTCATTGGGTTCTGGAGACAAAACCCAAACTGTGTGAGGAGCTGCTGGGCAAGCAGGAGTCAGGCACTAACCCAGGAGCTGATATGCCTTACCTGGGGCCGTCGGACCCGCAAAATCCAAGTGGGAGGAACAACGACAGCAGCATGAGCCCCCAGTGAGCAGGGCTCTTCGATGTGTTGCAGCATGAAACAAGACACTTTGCTGTGATACTGGAGAAGCAGAGAGACAGAGAGAAAACTCAGCTGCTCCATTTGCTGGGGACAGCCACTTTCTCCTCCCAGCCCCCCCATGCCATTGCTGTAGGAAATGACATAGGAGTTCTGTAATGGGAAGGCTTCCCTTGGGAGGCACTGAGGAGAGAGTTTACCAAAAGAGCTTCCAGCCACCCCACTGAGAGGAGCTGTAAGGGCAGGCTGCAGAGAATAAGCTAGGGGAGTCCCAAGAGAACACAGGGGTCATTAGATACAGAGCAGAGTAGTAAGACATTCACTGGGGGCTTTGCTCACCGCTTGCTTGCACCAGGAACAGCTGATGGCTACAATCTCTTTACTGTGGAAGGCAAACTTTTGCTGGAAACCCTGCAGAGGGAAGGTTAAGAGGCTTAGGGAATTCTTTGACAGCTTCCTACCATCCAGCAGGACTTTCCCACCACTTGGAAAGACATAAACAAAGAGAATATGCCTGCAGCTGGAGCCCTCTGGATCCTTGTCAGATAGCCCCAACCACCACTACAGCACCAGTGACCCTGTTACCCAAATAAAATATGTCAGGAATAAAATATGTCCCTCTAGGACTGATTGGGCCCAGGGGGAGAACAACTCTAAATGGGACCTAGGTAGTATTTCACTATGCAAAACAGGGCATGAGCCTTGGTTTTGCCCTAGGCTGCTCCTGCCTAGCAGGAATAGTGGGATGTTATGCAGGAATTCTGCCTCCCAGCCCTGCTATTGTTCCTAGTCTGACCTCAGCTTTCCTTCAGGCTGAGAAAAAAACAAGATGCCCTCTCACCTTGCCACACTGCCGGCATTTCCCTTCCTGCCGTCTCCGGTGCACCCAGTGATGCCGGACAACTATAGGCTAAAGAGAAAAGGGAAAAAAAAAAAAAAAAAAAAAGTTAAAGAACGAGTGTGTGCAATAATGGAGAAACGGGCATGAGGAATAGATACAGGCCAGCCAGGACCTCTGCTATTGCAGCAAGCCCACTGTTCACATGCACCAGCAATAAACCTCTGGGCAAAGCCAAAGAACTGAGGCCAACTTAAGATGCTCAGAGAAGAGGGAATTAAACAAAACAAAAACAAACAAGCAAACAAAACCACACACACAAAAACAAACAAACAAAAAAATACAGGAAGGAAGCAAGGGAAATAGAAGACAGGATCACAGAAAGCAAACAAAAGACTAGGTAAGCAGTAGTGTGGAATGCTACTTTGGCAATAAATCACATCTCTGTCTCAATATCTCTGACTAGATGACCACAGGATAAGGTGAAAAAAGTGACAGTGGAAGGTATGAAAAACCCCTGTGAGACAGTTTGTGTGTACAGCAAGATGATCAGAGTGCCTGCAGCCAAGCAGCTGCCTGCCTAGCTCCTAACAGCCATGTTCTTTGAGGAAAGAAGCAGCACCCACTACATCACGATGTGGAATAAAGGGGTCCAACAGCACCACTGCGGAGTTCTTCCATTGCTACATGGAGTACCTGTGTCATGCACGGCAAGACTGAGTAAGAAAGCAAGAAGTGAGCCCACACTGCCCCCTTCCAAACTGTGGAGACTCAGGAAACCACTGCCTGCTCTATTTGCTTGGGAACCAGCACAGGAGGGGCAAAAACCCTCTCAGGAAACACTGTTTGCAGGTTCCCCCCTTGCAGGTACAGGAGCTGTAGCATATGCAAACCAGCAGATGCTCTGCCTTTTGCTGCTTGCAATCTCCTCTCTCCACACAACCAGTCTGTGCTGGTGCCTGGCAAAGAGAGATTCCTTTATTGCACCTCCTCTTCGGAGCTAGGAGGCAGCACAATGCCAGCGCGTTGATGGACAACATGCTGCCAGCATGGGCTGGGAGCACGCTGGCAGCATCTGATCCCTTTGTCACCAAACTGGAAAGGTGACAAGGCAGACATGGGCACAGTCCAAGGCACATCTCTCACCTCCCGTACGTTCCGGGATCCTGACTCCCTGAAGGAAGGTTTGCAGCGGAAATTTATCTGTGGATTGAACACACATGGGAGGAATCAGTAAAACCATCACCTGAAGGAAACCTACCGGAATTTATTTTACTAGAGCAGAGCCTCTGGAGATGTTCACTGCTTGTGTATGAAACTCCCAACTTATCTCTCACTGAACAAAATGGGGCCAGGGGTCCCAATCACATCATTAGCGCTCCTTTTGGTATTGTCTCCTCACAGAAACCCTCTTCACCACAATGCATAGCAATTCCCAACCCTCTTGAACTGCCTTATCCCAGAGACAGGGCAAAGGCTGTTAGAGCTTTGCAAGCCACAGAGAGGGGCTTAACAGGCTTTACTCACTTTCTCCAGCTGTTCTATGCAGGGTGTATGCACTACGATCTTGCAGGCTGCACACTTACGCCTGGAGAGAGGTTTTTGCTGGAGGATGAGAAAAAGGGAGGAAAGACATGCACGTGAGCAGCAGGGTTCAGAGGCCAGCAAGCTCAATCATCCCACGCTGCCTTCATATTTTTCAGAGCACAGAATAAGTCCTGCAGGAGTTACATACAACCTAGTAAGCAAGTGAAGGGACCTAAACATGTACGTAGAGCTGATGCTCTTGGTCCTGCAACGCAGCAGGGAGGTGCCCACAATATGTTTGGGCTCCAGTCTTGCTATACGGGGTCAGGAGACAGCAGGCTTGGGTCTCCAGAGCTCATTTTTCCCCACTATTGAATGGTCTTTCCAGAGCAGATGGGTTCAGATTCCTCCTCTAAGCATGTGGGATCCCAACAACCTTTCCCTGGAACATCATCTCACTTCTGGCTGGTTTGCAACCGCAAGCCAAACATCGGCACTGGCAGAAACTGGGGATGCGGCACTCCAGCACACAGATGTGGGAGGAACACATGGTCTCTTCCTCTTGCTAGCTCTCCAGGCCCCCCACGCTTCTTCTCCCAGCACCAGGCAGTGGCAGAGCCTTCGTGGTCTCTCCGCCGGGTGGCAGCACAGCCTGCATCTGCGGACCTTGCGAGGGCCGCGGGTGACCCCAGGTGACTTACCAGCAGTTTTGCCATGCAGTTCTGTTCCCCAACGTAGCAGAAATCCCCAGAGACGTTGGTCTCAAACCAGATGTGCTCCCCGTAGACTGCAGTCTCCTGAAAGGCACGAGACAACGGATTTCTGAGAGCACCCCCAGAGGGGCATCCGATCCCTAAAGTGCTTTGTGCTAGGGACAAGATAACTGGAAGGAGGTGTGGGGGCAGGGAGAGGAAGCTAAATCCAGGGCGACAAGGTGCACTGCACAACCAGGGCTAACATCCGCACAAAGGAAACCTCACAGAGCTGCTGCCACCACCCACCCACTAGCAATCAGAGCTCCTCAGGAAACCGACTCTCCCCCCTTTCGGATCCCACAGCAAGGACCTACTGCCCAGTTGCAAAGTGTCCTGCACAGAAGCACCGCTTCCACCACCCCGAGAGGAGCCATCTGGGCAAATTCACCACACGTGAACAGTTTCTGCTTTATGACCCAAAGGTGCAGCTTAAAACCTGCCTGGCTCTGCCTGTGAAGGAGCAGAGGCTCCTGTCCTCAGCCCCAGCCACCAGCAGCCCTCCACAGCAGGAACAGAAAAGCTGAAGCGCTGTATCTGTGCCACCCTCCCAGGGCACAGCCTGTGGCTGCACGGCCTCTCCTCGCAGCGTCGAGGGGTGCTGCCAGCAGCACAGATGCTGGCACCAGCTGGTGGCAACGGCAGGGGCCATAAATGTGTCAAAGCCGAAGCCACCTGGGAAGCCTCAGTGTGGGAAGAGCCCGCTGCTTCCTGGCCATGAGCCCACCGCACGCAGTGCCCGGTGCAACACAACACAACTCGCAAGATGCAACCCAACTTACGCTCCAGTCCACAGTGCTGCGGATCTGCCTCTCCGACTCGCTCCTCAGGGCTAGCGTGGGGTTTGGCTGGGCTACCATGTGCTGGAGGCTGGACTTGGCAATAGCTTTCCTGGAAGACACGGGAGGGCCGCCTATTAGCTCAGGGGAGAAGGAACACACACCGAAGCCCTCAGGGATGTTAAATCCCTTGCAAAACACCCCGGATTGCTCCACCAAGACACGGCGGAGCCTGAAGCAGCCTTCCCGGGGGCGCAGAGCACCCTCTCACCCCTCCCAACCTCCCTTCCCTCTGCATCGCCTCCTGCGCCCCGCCATACATACAGCAGCCGGGGGCTCCAGCCGTCGGGGCAGCAGGCGGGCTCCGGTCCCAAGCACTCGGGGAAGGCGGCCCCGGCTGCCCCCGCACACTGCTGGGCCAGCCGCCACGCGCGGCCGGGGGACAGCAGCCCGGGCCGCAGGGCGTCACTGGAGCGGCGGCGCTGGCTCAGGCGGCGGTAGCGGCCCGGCAGGCCGTGGGGCACCCGGCCGCAGCCGCTGTCGGTGGGCAGGAGGTGGGAGGAGGCGCGGCGCAGGCAGCGGGGACCCCTCGACAGGAGCCCGGCCTGCAGCGGCCGCAGCCGGGGCAGCATGGTCAGCCAGCTCTCCTCAGCCCACCGCCCGCCCCGCTCTGCCTCACCGCTCGCCGCGTGGCCACCACCATCCTCCAGAGGCCAGGAGATGGGGGTGTCAGCACGGGGTGCCCCATCGCCCTCCTCTCCATCAGGGAGGAGGCCGGCCAGCAGCATGGGGTGGCCCAGAAGTTGGGCATCGATGACTGGCGGCCGGCCCCCGCGGTGCTGCTGCACGGCGAAGCGGGGGCTGAGGCAGGGCGGCGTGGTGCTGGAGCGGCGCCGGGGGCTGCTGCGGCGGGGCAGGGGCAGGCAGGAGAGGGGCAGCGGCACGGTGCTGGAGCCGCGGCGGCGCTGGGCCAAGGAGGCGGAGGGCAGCCCGGCCTGGGAGCGGCGGCGGGCTTTGCTGGTGGGCACAGCCACCACGCTGGCATGCCGCGGCCCCGCTGAGCCCTTCCTCCCGAAATGCCTCTTAAAAAAGGTTTCCATCACGGGCGGGTGGGTGGTGGCTGTTGGCACAGAAACCAGGAGTTAACGAGGCTCCCCGTGGATCTGCGGGGCATGGCGGGGACGGGGGGCAGGAGCAGGGACACGGCGGGGAGCTGGGTGCTGCGATGCGTGGCGGGGCTCAGACTGGCACCTGCTAAAGCCACCGCCAGCAGCTGGGCCACGGGGCTCTCCCTCCCCTCGAGCTCAAAGCCAAAGCTCTTTTTTACGGCAGTCTCTCCATCTATTTTCACAGCTTAGCACAGGGAAGGAGTCTCAGAAACACCTGCTGGAGTGCTCTGAGGACAAGCTCCTGCCCTGCTGCCTGAAGGACAGCAGTCCCGGCACCTCTCAGCAAGGTCAGCCCTGGCCACTGCCCCCCTGCTTTCTGCTCCCCTGGTGCTGGCACTCTTGGTGTCCCAGCCATAAGCACTCGGCACAAGCAGCAGCCCCGCAGAATTTGTGGCAAATGGAAACTAAGCACGAAAGAAGGAAAAAGGTCAGGCAAGTCAAAGTGGGGCAGGCACATGTAGCGGAGTCTGGCAGAGAGAGCCGGAGCAGAGGAAAGCTAGGAAAAACATCCTATCTGTGCTGCTCAAAGCTTCCCTCTCGCTTTGGAAAGAGCTTTAACAGGTCTCTCGACCTTTCCCTGCCCGGCCCTCCAAGCCTGACAGCCTGCCAGGACGTGGCAGCTGTCCGTGGGGCCACAGATGGAAGCTGCTGCCGCAGTGGTTTCAGCGCTCTCAGCTTGGCATGCAAATGTCTGAGTGGGAGAGGCTGGCTGACTAGCACCAGCACTCCTGTCCTCCAGAGCTAGTGCTTCTCTTCCAGCTCTCCAGCCACCGCTTGTCTTCAGCCTCTAAACAGAGAGGATTTATTTGAGGGTAACTCAAAAAACACTGGCACCCGCAGCTTGGTAGAAGCAAACTTCTGGATCGTCAGTTGCTACAAAGGCAGGGGACTCGAGATTACGCAGGCACACACCAGCTGCCACCCCCACAACTCTCAACAACTTCTGTGCTGAAAAGGCTGCTCCTCTCCCCTTCACCAGGGCAGAGCACGTCAACCACCACGGCGCTAGGATTAGCATCTGCTGTGCTCACATCTTTCTTCCTCCCTAGTCATGCTCTTTTAGGTACTCGCTTGCAGGTCAGCAATGCTTGAAGACCGTCAGAACACCATGATCCAAACCCAACACCTTGAGATCCATGCAAAAAGGCAAATTTTTTCAGACAGAAGCTTCCCTTTCTGGTATATATATATATATATAAGATGGTACATACATGCTATTTTCTGGAGCTTTTGCTCAGTGCTTGTACCGCAAGCAAGAGGCACATTGGACTATGCCTCTATTTCTTTGAGAGGAGTCTAAAGCAGAGTTTGTATTTTTGCAGAAGGCAAGGCTTGGTTCCATCTCGTCCAGCCTGGCTATGCAAAGGAGCTTGCTCTTCAGTTTCTCATCTCATTGCCATGTCTGTACTCAGCAGTATCAGACAAGGAGGGAAAAAAGTGCAGTGATGCTCTCCAGAGGAATCTGCAGTTCAGAGAGCAGCATCAGGGGAGCTAAAGCCCTGCTGAACCAAAAGCAAAACCAAAGTGCAATCTCCTCGGAAGGATTCCTCCAGTTCCATCACAGTGAGCAATGTGGGTTTCTCCCTCATCTGAGGGACAGTGCAGCAAATTGCATCATCGCCAACAGGTGTTAAAATTGTCTGAGGAAATGAAACATGTTAAAACAACACCAGAGAGAACTGCCTGAGTATGGCAAACTGCAGCAAACTCTTCTTGACTGGTTTAAACTACTGGGGGAGATGTAATTGTCCAACTCCATCCCAAACGAGCTGAAGGGATGCTCCCTTCTGCCCCAGATATCCCACTGACATGAAGCTGGTGCAGTGCTTGCTGAGCTGCTGCTTTGGGCAGGAAGATCTCTCAACACAGCTTCCTTCCTTTTCGCACCACAGTCGCATGAGGAAACTTGCTAGAACAACCTTGGCTTGACATTTAAGTTTGGTTACTAGCTGATTACAGCTCTTTTTATCTTCAGAGCTGTCAGAAAGTGGCACATGGACTCACGCTTCAGCCACCAGTGGTGAAGGTTATTGCTGGGCAGTCATCTGACAGCCCACACCAGCGCCGTGCAGCAGCTCAGATCCGATGGTGAAGATATCCCTCCCCTTTGCTTGCAACTGGCTCCCAGTCTGAGGTCCAAATGGTGTTTCGAAGGTGTCGAGAGCTGCTGCTGGCAGTGCAGATGGAGTGCGCACACGGGGTGCCCAGGATTGATGTGCACCACCAAAGCTGTGTGCAGAGCAGCTGGGGAACCGTGAGCTGGGCGGAGAGGAGCCTAAGGAGAGCTGAGTCTTGGATGCTCCTGGCCTAACACTACCAGCATTTCTGTGATCTCCCTTCTCTTAAGAGACTGCTTGCAGCTGAGACAGGACAGAGAGCAGCCAGTGCTTGTTGCAGCTCTGCAGGCTGCATCACTGGGCTGTTAGGTAAGGGGGCAGTCTGGCATTTGCAGAGTGGGAGGGGAAGGAAACACTGCTGCATGCACTAGGATATCAGCGCCACTTACAAGCAGCTTTTATCGTTTCAATCTCCTTCTGTGAATAAGGAAGGAGAGATCAACTCTGGCCTGCTCAAGATCTGCAATCGGAGTTTTTGGGAGTTTTTTTTCTAGCCAGACCTCTCAGAGCTCCTCAGCCTCCCACGCTCCTGCCTGGCATTGGTGGCAGAGATGTTGCTAAAGCAGGGACATATCCCAGGGTGTGTGCTGCCCTCAGGAGCTGAGGGAGGAGGAACTGTAGTACCCCCCTGGGCACTCAGAGAAAGCTCATACTGTAAGGACAGAACTAACTTTGGGGGCAGGATCTAAATGCTCCTGGAAGTCAAGCAGAAATGGAAGAGAAAGAACTTACTTCTTGTTCCTTGACTGGACACAGAGGTAGTGGATCAGCTGATATGGAGACCTCAATCACCCAGCAGCCATCCCTCCTGTGGTGATGCTAGCTACAAAACCCAAAATGCAGACTCTTGCATCTAAACATGCAATATCCCTCAAGGCACAGGCTCTGCCTATATCATGGAGAGCTTCTTGATACTCAGGTCCATCACTCTGCTTTGCTCCAGAAGCCTCAAGTAAACCCCTAGGTATTATGTTGACCAAGCCCGTGATCTGCTTGGTCCTTCCTGTGTTATCATTCCTTCTGCCCCTCCAACAGTCTGGCATCCTCCTGACAGTGCCCAGAAGCGAGAACGATGCCAGGCTGCCTCTCCATGCTCCCAGCTGTGGCTTGCACCAAAGGTGTCAAGAAGCCCCCACTTAGGACACACCTGGCTGCATGACCGACAAGCCTTGGGCCTTATAGAAGTCTGGACTTGAAAAACGCCATCAGCTCCTCCAGACCTTTCAGCAAGCCTCTACTTAGTAGGCTGGAAATGCATTTTTTCCAACCACTGGGCTACAGTGAGGGAAACGAGCCCGAGTTTCACCCTGCTCCATGACGAGGGCCCGTCCTGGCTGAGTCTCTGAAGCCAGGCTTGCTGCAGCTGCTGGGCTGCTGCTGTGGCACCCGGGCTGGCAGCATGCAAACCAGAGCCCACTGCAGCTTACAGGCTGCCTTCCCCAGGCCAGGACTGTTGACTTGCACCACTCAACCACGGTGAAGGCGTGTTACTAACAACCACCCATGTGTGACACCGAGATCTCCTGGGCTTCTGTGTCTGCCTCCTCCCTGTCAGGACACTGGAGGGACCAAGGGACAAAAGCCTGGGAGTCCACCCAGGGAGCTGCTGCTATCCCTGCCCCGCTGACACACTGCAGCTTGCCTTCAGCCTCATTTCCCGTCGTCAGCTCACGCTCCCCCATCCTTTCTGCCTTCCCATGTACACTGCTGTCCCCACGCTGCCTCTGCCGAGACCCCGTCCCCTTGTCCCTGCTCCCTGACATCAGCTGCTGGCCTCTCCTCTCCCTTGGGCTCCCCTGAGGCACTGGGAAGCGTGACCTGCGTGGAGAAGCCTGCTGAGAAAGGTGCCCGTGCTGGATGGGGAAGGGAGCACGCTGGTCAAGATGTGGTACAGCCCTCAGGGCTTTGGTTACAGCGAGGCGAGCGAGTTCCCAAACTCTGCGCAGTTCCTTTCTGCCCAGAATTTCCACTCCAGCTGTAATCTGTCCGACATCACACAACTCAGACAGAGGCAGAAGCTGCTCGAAGGGGGCAAGGCCGTGAGAACAAGGGCCTCGGGGGCCAAAAGGTCTGAGAATAATCCGCGCTGAGCTCTCAGCCGGCCCCGAAGCAAGGGGCAGGCATCTCCCCACCAGCACCAGAGCAGAACGGCAGCAGCGAGCGCCTGCGGGCTGCACAAGCCCTCGGCAGTCATCGTGGTGGGGACTGTAGTGCCTGCCTCCTGCATAAATGAGAGCAGGAGCTCTCATGGAGCAGCATCACCAGCCTGCCTCCTTCCCATTCAGCACCACAGCTGACGTGTGAGTGAGCAGTGCTGCACGCCCGGGAACGGCTCGTGGGCCTGAGGCAGCCAAAAATACCTCCAGCACAGCGGCAGGAAGGCTCCGTCCAAACCGTGAGCCTTTCGAAGTGCTGTGAAGGGTGGACCATGGGCCTTCTATTTTCAGATTTATTCATGTAATGCAACAAGTGCCACCGCCTATGCACAGCACCTCACTCGCAGGCCCCCGAGCTGCATGACCACAGCAGGCCTGTGGCCGAGGACACCCTTGAGTTGTGGACACCCTCACACTGCAGAGGAGGAGAGTACTGCCACAGCCTGAGGGCTGACCCTCCAGGCAGCACAATGCCATTTTGGCCCTTGTAGAGCACTCGGAGGGGAGTCTTGAGGTCTACTGGCAGGGCTACCTGAGCACAAACTGAGAGCAGGTCACCCCAGGCACCACCTGAGGGCTTTGCTGACTCGCTCAGAAACCTGTCAGTGTCACTGAGCATGTTAGTTGGCAAAACTGAAGGTCCCAGCACTGCTCTGACTCACAAGGGACAGGCAGCTACACCAGCTGGGCCTCCCCGTGCTGTAAAGCTTGCATGTGCTGTGCAAACCATGACACTCTGCAGCCAGGTCTGCACACACAGAGCAGATGAGAGCAACAGGTTGCAGACCTAGCACAGAGGCCACCAATCACCCACCCTGAGCACGTGGCCTAGCAAAAGCAAAATCTGCAGCCTCCTGCTCGCACACGACAAGCCTCTGCTGCGTGACCTCGCAGCAGTGCCAGCGCAGGGACCTGCTCTAAACACCCACAAAGTCTGGCACCGAAAGGTAACGGGATCCCTGCAGTAACTGGGATGGCCAGATGGAAAACTCACCCACACGCTTTATTTCAGGAGACTGGAATTTTTTGGGGCAGCCCAGATAGCCCAGCTGGCAACGAGGGCTCAGGGAAAGGGCACCAGGTCAGCGCCCCTCCTGCCTGCTGCCGCCTCGGGCAGATTACCGCGCAGTACACATGAGGACAAGACCAGGCTTTGCAGGCAGCCACCACTGATTTTAATCCCACACCGTTTTTAGCCTTTTGGGCAGCTCCGTCAGGTGACTCTGCCACCATCAAGCTCAGCAAGTAGGTTAAAGCAGGACCCTCAGTGCTTCCCTCTGTCAACGGGAAGAGGACACTCGTCTGTCAGACCCCAGTAGTTCCCATCTTGTCCCATCACACACCAACACGTTTCCCAACTGCCAGAGGGAAAAAAGTCACTGACCAACCCCTTCTTGCACTCCCCTCCGACAGCAGTCCTCAACACGCACCCCAGCCCTGTCCCTGCACACGTTGATCTTGTCCACCAGCACCTCATTTCACTGTGTCATGGGAGCCCGATTTTGGCCACGAGATAAGCGTCTGCGTGCCCTGAGCCTGTTATATCTCATGTCCCCGTGTCGCAGCTGCCTCACGTGGGGTGGCTGCAGGGAAGCAAGGAAACGCTGCGGCTTTGCAGTTTCTCATAGGAAGCTTGTCCAAGGGGCAAAGCGACGCTGAAGGAACTACCCGAGCCCACGCAGCGATTCGAACACAGTCCCCACTGCTTGGCCGGGCCTTGACCAAAATAAGGCAAAAGGGACCGGCTGTCCCACCTCCTGCCTGGCCCTTCATGAGAAAATATTCTCAAGGTGGGGCTTGCTGGGGAGAGCAGGGTCTGGGAGCAGAAGGGCCTCGTGCTTTTTTTTTCTACAGTTCTTGGCATAATCCCACCTCCATCCTGCCTCTCTCCTAGCTCTGGTCCCACTGCCCCTTCGCTGCCTTCTCAGCGCAAACCAGGCCAACCTCGAGCCCTGGTGCGACACACAACCCTTCAGGGCACGGCATGGCACAACCCTCCCCTTCCTTGCTCCTCCAGTCCCAAGCCCCAGCCAGCACCCCAAGGCTCGCAGCACTGGGAGGGTTTCACAGCAGGGTGCTCAGCACCTCTCCTGTGTGGTCCCGCTGCCATATGCAGCGTGCCTCAGGCTTGATTTAAGGCTCTCCTGCCAGGCTAGCTCAGCCCCTCCACTTATGCTTCATAAAGTCAGGAGTTTGCCAGCCCTCGGGCTCAGAGTAATGTTCCCATTACAACAATGTGATTTCCTTCCCAAAATCCATGGAAGATGGAGTTTTGTCTTAATTTAAACTAAAGCTGTCTCCTTGGAGGCTCCCGGGCTGAGTCTGCGCATTCATATCCCTTGACAACTTTCCACCATCATAACATTACCAAGTTTATTTGCCACTACACTAAACAACCTGCCTCCTGGTTATCGAGAAATTGGACAGTGCTGATTTATACAAGCCACTGCTGAGTTTGTTTGCCGTGCCAAGAGCCGAGCGTCTGGACCAGCAGCCTGGGGTAGCGAATTATCCACGACGAAATGCAGAGGGTGAGCAAACAACAGCAGCACACAGGGGCCAGGCGAGAGCAGGGGATGGGGCAGCAGCAATCCGTGCAGTTTCTATTTTGGTCGCATCAGCATCACCCTGACCCGGGCTGGGACGGATGTTAAAAAGCTCCTTATCTTCCAAAGCTCCCTCTGGAGAGCAGCGAAGCAGCGGTGGGTCGGGCATGCTGGCACCGGCAATTTTGGGAGCGCAGGAAGGGCCAGGCTCTGCTTCCTGCAGCAGATGCCTGCTGTTCCCCCCAAGAGCTGATCCCCTCCTTCGGTATACACAGCTCTGTGCCTCACGTAGAGGAGGGACCCGAGGGAGATGCTATTTAAAGGGAGGCCAGCCCGGCAGTCCAGCTGCCTGAGCCCGGCTCCCCAGCATGTGGGAAGCTGGGGGAAACTCCCCAGCACGGAGCCAGCCTGGGCTGGGGACCCTGGCAGCATCCCGAGGGAAGAGGCAGGGAAAAAAGCACAGAGAAAAAGCGCCAGTGTGAGGGATGCAGAGCTCAGGCAGTGATGCCCGGTGCCAGGGGGACGCACAGACCTCCTGAAGGAGCCTCAGGCCCTCAGCTACAGGCACAGAAACACAGAGACTGGCAGGACACCAGCCTGCAGCAGGGAGCAGAAGGGCATCCTACCACCCCCAGCAAAAGCAGCGGGTGCCACCAGCACCAGGGGAGATGCCAGGAGCCCAGAAGGCAGCCCTGTACCCCCAAAAAACTATTCTGGGACAAAGCAGCTGGCATGGGCTATCCTCCTACACCACAGCTTTCCCCCTGCTCTTCCCCCCTGCCCTCCACGTGCCGCACAGGCTGGCAGAACACAGCCCGTGCCTACCAGCAAGCAGAGCGTGTGGCTGGAAACCCACCTCTGGCAGGGGAAGCAGCAGCGAAGTGCCACAGTGCTGGGTTTCCCAGAGCCCCCGTGCCAGCCCCAGGGATCGCTCGTAGCCCACAGCTGCAGCTTGATCCCGCCTCCAGGAGCCAGCAGGGTGAGGGTTTTGGGGGTGATTCAGGGGTCTGCTCCCCCCTTGCCCCTACCCGGCGTGGTGGGACACGGCACCTGCTCAGACCAAACCCACCAGCTACGGGCTCCGTCCCCCGTCCCCTCCCTTTCCCCCACCGAGCACAAATGAAAGCAGGAAAGCACAGGGACGGGGAGGAGGAGAGGAAAGGAGGGCAGAGCGCGGGGAAAAGCCTCTGTGACCTGATCCGGAGCGGCGCTGAGGTCCCTGCAGGTGATGAGCGGGCGGCAGCGGCCGAGGAGCAGCGGCGGGCCGGCCCTCTGCGACCAAGTCCTAGTTTGGCGAGCGAGCGTTCCGCTGCTCCCTCCGCCTCCTCCCCGCGCTGCAAACCCTGACAGCGCTCGTTAAAATAACCAACTGCACTTCCTCTGCGAGCAGCCCCGGGCGGGCTTGCCCCGAGCGAGAGAGACACACGCAGAAGGGACCCAGAAAGAGACGGGGACCCCTAGCACCACACCACTCGCCCCCTCGGTGCCTGCGGACATCTCAAAGCGGCTCTCCCCCCCCAAAAGCATCCCGTGTCCCAAATCCATGCGCCCCGCTCTCAGTTGGTGAAGCACAAGGACCAAACCCGATGATGTGTGTTAATAACCCACCCCCCAGCCCGCTCATGGTGCAGGGAGACACATTGTGCCGACCCCAGCTCAGGAGACCCCTGCGGGGAGCTGCCTGGCCTCTGGGAAAGGACCATGCCTCGGTACCCGGCTCTGGGCCCCCATAGAGCACCAGCCCTGGTTTGATCCCGCAGAGCACGCTGTGCCTGGTGAGTGCTGAAGCAGGGTGCCCCCCTCAGGCACAAGCACCTGAAGATGACACGGCAAGGTGATGTCTCCTCAGCCTTTCACAACCAAACCACTTCTGCAAACGTGGGATGCAACTGCTTCCCTCAAAGCAACGCGGGGAGGATCACGGGATGGGCGGCTGTCCCACCTCCTTGGGCCATCGTTAAAAATAAAGGGTTCTGCACGGCCTGAGGAGCAGGCGGCCTTCAGGAGCGTGTTATTGCTGTGGCGAGGGGCCCTGGTGCAGGGACAGCAGTGGCAGCTGCCTCGCTCCGAGATGCCCCGAGGAAGGAGTCACCCGCCGCGGCCGGCACTGAAGCGAGCGCTGGTGACCAGCTCGGGCAGACGCGCAGGCGGCCGCGGTGAGTCACCGCAGGGCCCTGCAGCTGGGACCTCATCCCTTCACACCCGGCCTCCTCCCGGCTGCTCGCTCCCCCCGCGTACGTCACGGCTAAAATTAGAGCCGGAGCTCTTTCTGTGCGCGAGCGTGCGTGCGCTCGGACCGTGCCCGGCGCTCCTCGGGGACCGCGGAGAGGAGACGGTAAAACGATAACAACAAAACGTCAACGCAGAGCGCTGCCAGAGCAGCAGAGGCAGGCAGGGCCGGCTGCCTTCCCGCGGCAGCGCTGCCGATGGGTATCTCTAAAGCCACTCACAGGAAGCCGTGAGCCAGACGGGAGCCAGGCCCCATGGCTGAGCCACTGCCACCGCGCTGTCACGCGGGTGGACCCGGCGGCCTCTGCAAGGCGGCGGGAGAGGACGTGTAGGCAAACCTCAGCCCTGCGTAGGGGCTGTTTTGGCTCTGCTTTCAGGCTGCTGGCAGGGAAGGCAGCTGGAGACAACGGGGGCAGGCAGCAGGAAGCATCTGCGTGCCGAGCTCTGCCTTCTCCCCGCTCCAAGCCGGCAGGCGCTGCGGGCCGGCACGCTCTGCCCTCTCCTCGCACCAGGCCCGCTTCCTTCCTCCTCCCTCCCCGCAGCCTGCAGCTCCAGCTCTGCCCGCACACCCCGCAAGGACAGGGACAGGGACAGCTGCCACCAGCGGGTTCCTGTGTCCTGACAGCCCCGGTGGCTGTGGGACAGGCTGCAACCCCAGCTGAGGGAGAAGAGGGTCCTGAGGGGCCTAGGAGCAGAGCCCTGAGCTATCCCTGTTCAGATCTGCTCGCTGGGACTGGCAGAGTGTTTTTGTGGTGTATTTATCCAAGAGGAAATTAAAATGGAGATTGGGCTAGCTGGCCATCCAGTGCAAACAAGCACCGATCCCCATACAACCACGAGACCAGCTTCCCAAGCAAGGTGGCTGGCTTCCCGTGAGATAAGGGACCCCAACCCAGCCACTGCAGGTGCCTGGGGGAAAAGAGCAGGGCCCGAAACCAGGGGCAGGGCTCAGCACCTCTGAAAAATCAGGTCCCCACACAGGGCTGAGGCTGGGGCAGGAAAGGCACCTCCTGCTTCTGTGTCCCCAGCCATCACCGTGACCCCGTGACTAAGCTGCGACTCACACCCCAAAGGGTGCTTGTTGGCTTAGCTGTGACCTTGTTGCTGGTATCACATCCAACCTCTGGTGTCTTTTTCACCCTGTGGCAGTGGGTTACACAGTCTCTTTTCTCCCCCTCTCAGGTACAGACTGAAGTGACTCTAAAAAGAGTCACTGCTAAACTTTTTGATTCTGCTAAAGGTCAGCTTGTCCCCATTACAAACGGAAGGGCAGGGAGACAAGTTGATTTTTTTCCTCCACACTTTTTACTCTGATTGCCTTCTGCCTATCTGCCCTCATGTGCTTCCTTCTCTTCTGTTCCCTCATCCCTTTATCCGCTGGTCTGCTGCCACTTGCTGCACTCCGAGGGGCCCTCCCGCTGCGCTCTGCTTTGCGGAGCAGATCCTAGGTGAAGATTTGCCCTTCGGGACAGGGGCTAACGCGTGGCCTCAGGCTGGTAGGGCAGGGCTGCCCCGCTCTGCTCACCCTTTCTCTGCTCCTCATGCACTCCAGCACTGCCCTTAACCCTACGAGAAGGGAGGCACCGCGTGGGCCACACAAGAGGTGCTCTGTCAGCTCCCTTGTACAAAGGGGGAGAGAAAAACCATCAGAAGCAAGGAGACCAGGCCCACGGGAGGGCCATCCCATGGCACCCAGCCCCAGCAAGCCCCAAGGAAAGTGCTGGCACTGTCCGGGGAGCTCTTCCCTCCCCGGCATCCCTCCAGCGCGCAGCACAGAAGAGCGACCATGCCCTCTGGTGTTCAACCCGCAGCACTCTGGGCCTCTCCAAACCCCATCCGCCTGCAGCGTGCAGAGCTACCCGACAGGCACGCTGCTGTCACCCGCAGCACCTCCACCCACGGGGCTCCCAGGCGGCACCGAGGCACGAGACTTGTGTATCTGTAAGGTCTGGTGAGCTGGAGACCGCTGCGATCAGAGAGAGCGCGCTGGGTGACGAGCAGGAAACCCGGAGAGGTCTGGGACGTTGTGTGGGTGGGTGACACCCCGAGGAGCCGTGTAACACACGGCAAGAAGCAAGGCAGCCGAGGCCTCACCAGGCTGATGTGCTCCTCCACAGGGGCTTTGGTGTACGGAGCCCATGATCAGGACCTGCTGCTGTCTCCACACCTCCTTGGGAACACTCCTGAGCCCCCAGCAGCACGGTTAGTCCAGGTGTTAGCCCCCTGCAGTCATGTTTACCCCCAGGCCCTGGTTTCCCACCACGGCTGGCATGCTCAGCCCAGCTGAACACCAGGCTGCTTCACCATTCCGGTAAACCACCCTCTGTGTGCTGCCATTTCAGGTCTTTAAAGTGCTCGGCTTGCACAGGGCCCGGGTGCCACAGCCCTCATGCCCACGACAGCCAGGCCATGGAGGAGGAAGCCCTTGGCATGCCTTCAACCCAAACACAGCAGGACGGGGCCGCCATGTTAGCAGAGGGAGGTCCGGCAGCGAGCTGCCCTCTAGCACAAGGTTAGCGACACACGCAGCAGGCAGCAGCCTGGCTTTTGGTGGCCTTGGTTAGTGCAGACACAAGAGGGTGACGCGGGGTGAGACGTGGGTGGGAGGGAGGAGAGCTCTCGAGCAGCGCCGTCGGAGCAGCTGCTGGAACTGCGCAGCCTGCGCAAGCCAATAAAAATACCACATACTTATACACCGCCGGCCGGTGCTTTATCCTCCTGGATCCCCATCGGCCGGGCTGGCTGCCCTGGAGACAAGGGAAGACACCTTTGTGGGGCAGGTGGATTCTAGGGACACAAAGAGAGTGGTCAGCAAGCCCTCCCCATAAACGCCTCCGGCTGCCCGGCGACTCTGCTGCCCCGGCACCATCCCTCCTCCTCCCCAAACACTCTCCCCACAGCCTCAGGGTCTGCAGCCGAGGTGGCAGCACCCGTGTCACCTCCCCTGCTGCCAGCCACAGAGGCCTTGCAGTCAGGCAGCAAACACCCAGCACCACGCTCCGGCTGCTGGGACGCAGGAATCCAGCCCAGTCCAGAGTCACCTCAACCCCAGGGCCAAAACAAACACGGCGAGAGCCACCCACAGCCCACTGCCAAAGAACCGCCACTCGCACTGGGAGGGCTGGAGACGCTTCCCTCCCTCCTCTTCCTCCTTCTCCTCTTTTTCTCCAGCCCCAGCATCAGCCCGGCTCCTGGCAGCCTTTGCCTCGACTGCCAGGCCCAGGCACGGATTTGAATTTCAGATGAATTATGAAGGCACTCGGCGAACCTCACGCGAAGGAGCATTGTGAGAACAGGGCAGGGCAGCGTGCCTGCTCCAAAACCTGCGGCCCCTGCGTGCCGGCGGGGACAGGAGGTGCCGGGAGCAGCACAGGGAGCCCCCGAGCTGCCACCAGCCAGGGGCCAAGCGGTCTGAGACCCAGCACGGAGGAGCAGGGCGTTCAGACCCCTCCGACCCTTTCTGCCACCACCTCTGCTTCCTCTGGCAGCCAGGGGACGGCAAAACTGGCCAGTGGGTGATGTGAAGAGCCAGGGGGCCCTTGCTGGTGGTCTCTGACGAGGCAGCTCCTGTCCCTGCTGGCTCCGTGTCCCCCTTCCCCTTCGTGGGGAGGTGCTGAGCAGGGCCAGGCATGCACACAACCGCGGCAGCGGTGGCTGCAGAGCTCTGCCTGGCCGGATGGCTCTGACCTCGGTCTCGCGGTGCACCCTCCGCAGCCAAATTTGCAACAGCCACAGCTTTAAGGAGGTCAGAGCGGTGTGCGCCTTCAGCAGGACACGCTCCTCGGCGGACAGCCCTCAGAAAACCTCCCACATCAGTGAATCCATCACTGAAGGGACCCCGCTGTTCCCCACACGGAGCCCAGCCCCCTCACCTCACCTCCCCCAGGCTGTCCCCTACCCCGGCGGCCACCCCATCCCCATCCCCATCCCCATCCCACGGGATGGCTCCAGCTCCACAGCAGGCACACGGGGCCCCTGCCAGCAGATCCGCTGCTTAATCTCCCCATCTGCCAGCCTCTCACGGGCACGAAATCCCTGCGGAGAACACCCCCCACCACACTTCAGCTGCCCGCAGGCAGTGCTCCCCACCCCAGGCGATGCTCCCTTGCATGGTGACCTCGGGTTTTTTGCGGTAAGAGGCTTAGTGCTGAATCTGCCAGGGCCAGCGGGGCAGGAGGAGATAGCGATAATCTGATGGAGGGGGAACTTTCGCATGGAGGGGCCGGCACATGGATGCTGCATGGCCCCCACTGCCTCTCCGCAAGGCCGGGCAGGCTGTGCCAGCAGCTCGGGACCAGCCCCCGTCAGGTCTGGATGCTCCTGCCCCATGAATTTTCATCCTCCCCATGCTGTCGAGCCCTGCCCGGACTGCAGTGGGAGCCCAGGGGCTGGGAAGCAGGCAGGGAGGAGGCTCCCCGCGGACTCTGCCCCAGACCCACACCTGGGCTGCCAGCGACAAGCGAGCCGGGCCGCACCGGCACCCACGTTTCCTGTGGGAGCTGAGCAGCGCCAAAACCAGGGGAAAACCCTTCGCAACGAGCCTTTTTGTTAGCTTCTCTGACTTCCTGGGACAGAAAACCAGCGGGCCCACGTGACTTGCTGCAAAGCCACAGCGTATTTTGGAGCCTGAGACCGCTCCTGCCCCACAAAGCTGCAGCTAGCGAGCACGGGGAGGGAGATGGGGCGAGGTGAACAGCCAGGTGCCGTCCCCCCACCCACTGCTACCACGTACCTGCCCTGGCCCCTGCTGCCGCCGGTCCCTGCCGGCTCAGAAGGGCTCCTCAGGGAGCAGAGATGCTCGGCTCAGCTCCCCAAACCCTGGATCACTGGGGGAAGCCGTGAGATGGACACAGCTGGGGTGGGGTGGGCTGTTCCCAGGCATGGAGGGAGAAACTGCAGCCAGCACCACCTGCCCGGCAGGCAGGAGGCCCGGCACCGTCTGGGATAGCAGAAGACATCCTCTGAGCCAGCAGGAAACACCCGTCCCCTGCGTGGTGAGGGCAGGGCTGGCTGCTCACTACAAAGTCATCCCCTCCAGGCAGCAGGGCCTGAATCGTGGGCTGGAGGAGAGCGAGACTGGGTGCCCCATGCGCCTGATGCAGGACAGAGGGCTCCGTGCCCGTACACAGCTCGCCTGGTGGCCTTGCTGCGTGCCCTGGTGGAGTTTCACCACCTGCCTAACGCCCTGACGTGGATAAGAGAAAAGCCTCTCTTGTTCCCGGCTCCCAGACAGCGACTGCAGCTGCTGCCATGGCTGAGAGTTTCGACAGAAACACGAGGAAAGGGCACTGTGTGCTTTTGCAATGCTGGAGAGCTGGCCCGGGGAAAGCTCCCGGGCTCCGGATCACCAAGACAGAGGCACTTATTCCTGCAGAGCCTGGTGCCAGCCCCAGAACCAGCAGGACAGGTTTCGGTATTTCCACACCCTGCCCATGACCCCAAGCAGGTCCTGCATCCGAGCCGACATCAAAAAGCCTCTTGCAGAAGCGCCTCAGCTCCCGCCAGCCCCCAGCCTCTCTGAAAAGCAGGGTTTATGATCCCGAGCATCAGTCTGCAGCCTTAGCTCTGCTTCTGAGCTCAGCACCTCGAAGCCAGCACCCGTTCGTGGCACCGAGCAAGAGCAGGGCTGAGAGCTACCTCATGAGCTTCAGCTCAGGGGGTCACCTGGGGAAAAGAAACCAGAGCTCCAAGGAGAGCGGAGCTGGAAGTTACCGAAGTTACAGCCCCGCTGTCCTCTCACCACCCCATCCCTCAGCCCCTCGACGAGAGGACACGCTTTCAGGGAAGGCCCACGCCAGCTCCTAATCAGATTAGGGCTCCTGCCACCTTCTCCAGCCCCGGCACACTGCGCTCTGCAGGGTGGCTGGAGCTCGCCTCAGTGCCGGAGAGCTGCGGAGCCCCCCGCCCGCCCGTCACCTGCGAGCAGCACGAGGCTGGAGGAGCGGGGAGCTGGAGGCTCCGCAGGCAGATGGAGATCTGCATGTGCGGAGGAGGAGGAGGCATCCTCTCGCTTGCTCAACAGCTAGTTGGCAGCGAGGCGCTGGGTGAAAAAGCCTGTCCCGAGGTAAGCTCTGCCCCGGCCCTGGCGGCGTGCTGATTTTAAAGCTCGCCAACCTCGCCGCTGCCACAGCCGCCTGCTTCTCCCTCGCAGCACCTGGGATTTACCCCACGGCTGCACGAGGGGAAAGCACACACAAGGCCCTGCATCCCGCAGCTGCTGCTCTGGGGTGCAGGCTCGCTGCTCAGGCAGCTCAGCGGCAAGGGGACGGCGAGTTCAAGGGGACACGGAGGTGCCACCAGCACGGTGGGCAGGGGGAAGGCAGGGGGGCAGCCAGAGCTCCCCCGGGCGCTTCTCCCCCAGCTTTCACACGGGCGTCAGCATTGAGCAGAGAGACGAGCGGCGTCCCAGAAAGGTGTAGGCGAGCGCTCAGCTCAGTTTCTCGAGTGCCGTTTACCCGCACGCTGTGCCACCCACAGACCTTCCCCTGCGATGGCACGCACCCCCCCCGGCTTTCAGCTCCCAGCTGCAGTCCCACGCTCCCCTCTCTGTGGGGCTGCGCCTGCGGGCTGTGCTGCTGGCGGCCCCGCTGCACCAAACCTCTCCATCACGCTGGAGGGGAGCACGGTGAGGGTCCCAAACCCTTTGGGGACATCCAGGTGAGTGGCTCCCCTCTCCAGCACGGGGCAGAGCAGGAGAGGGGTCGTCCCCCCAGCACTCGCACGGTCCTCCCTCCCCTTCACAGCTGGAAGGGGTACACCACGCTGTTCACTTACACCACAAGAAACAGGGCACCTCGGAAGGAAATTTAATCCTAACCACCTATTATCTGATCAGCTCCAATCTCTTTATCAGCCCAATTAAAAGAATTACCCATCTGTGGCCCGGATGCACGTATTGTGCACTTGTCTCTGTCAGCTCGGGAGCCAATTACTCCACCCTCCTTTAAGGCAATTACAAGGTACAGAAATAAGCCCGTTGCAGCACCCAGGAGGCTAATGTGCCGTAGCTTCAGGGCAAACTCAGGGTCTCACTCCTCTTTTGCTTAAAAACCTCTCGGGATCCATCTGCAGCGAGATGCCCACGAAGCCCTGCGCGCCAGCCCCGAGGACAGATGGGCTCCGGGGGTGTCAGAGGAGGCAAGAAGCATTTGGTGCTGCTGCACTCTCCTGTTTCTTGGATCCTCCTCTGAGGGTGTGCTCCTGCTGTTACTGCGACTGGCCTGAGCGACCGACAGCCTCAGAGGAACCGAAGAGCCGAGCAGCGTGTGCCCAGCTCAGGAGATCTCTCTCCCCGCAGCCAGGGCTCTCCAGATGCAAGGCTTCATCTCCCCGCGCAAAGTTTCCTTTCCACTTTTTTTCCTGGCCAAACAGGCTCTGGCTGAGC
Organism: Netta rufina; assembly: GCF_964035555.1. Classification (NCBI taxonomy): domain Eukaryota; kingdom Metazoa; phylum Chordata; class Aves; order Anseriformes; family Anatidae; genus Netta; species Netta rufina. Next base: position 33,438,640 of record NC_140128.1, on the reverse strand, counting down.
TCCAGAATCCAAGGGGGTGCAAATTTCGTCACCAATCGCTGTTCGAAAGCGTTTCACGGATGAGTACTGACTGTACTTCTCCAAAACAAAGGAGAATAAGCACCTTACCCCGCAGTTCCCTCTGACGAAGTGGAACTCGGTGCCACCTTCTGCTCTGCTGTTGAGGTGGGCACGAATTCGGCAGCTCCCAGCAGCTCCCAGCCAATTCTCCTCCACGCCTTCGGCCCACTCTCCCCACCCACAGGTGCGTGCGGGGGTTTCTTCCTTCCTCGTGGCCTTTGGGAATTTCTTCTTCCTCCCCTACAGCTTTTCACAGCTCCGAGTGCTGTATTCGGCATCCAGGGGGAACCAAGTTCCTCCCACCAGTGGAAGAAGAGCAAGAGATGTATCCAAGCACTGAGCAATTCGAGGGGCATCTCAAGGCGCTCTGCAGGGCGTGTTGGCCTGGCCAGGTCTGCGTTTCCTGCCCGTCCCACGCATCTGCACCACACAAACCATCCACACGTGGAGAATTTCCCCATTGTACTCAGAAATAATGGCTTGCTCAGGGACACGTGAACCCCCAGGAGCCAGAGACACCTGCTAGTACTGGGGAGAGGACAGAAACTGCAAGAAGCTCCACGTGGCCGCTGCCGAGAGCTCTGAAACCAGAGCAGAGGAAAGCAGCTCTCGCTCTGGGGTGGAGTGACCTTGCAAACCCTTCACTCCCAGCTCCCCTGTGGCTTTGTGAGGTGTGCTGTGCAGGCTGGCAGCGGGGCCCTTCCCCTCTGTATAGGGCCTGTGAGACCGCGCTGGGAGCACTGCCCAGTGCGTCCACCCCCCTGTACAAAAAGATGCTGCCAGTCAGCAGAAGGCCACTGAGACGGCTGGGGCAGGTTGGACCAGATGGCCTCCAGAGGTCCCTTCGTACCTAAACTAACCTTGTTTTTACACACCTCTGGAGGTGCAGGGTCACTTCACTTACATGGCTCGAGCATCCCAAAAATCAGGTGAGTGCCAGGACCCTGGGGAGGAAGCGGTGGCATGTACCTTGAGGACACCTGGTCAGGGTGTGTGAGCAAGCCTGGAGTGGGGCAGCTGATGTCCCCGAGCCCCCTGGGAGCAGCACAGGACTCGCACGGCCATGGCCTCACTGCTGCAGGACTGCCGAAATCATAGCTGGAGCACGAAGCACGTGCACGGGGATGGGGACAGAGCGGTGCTGGGAGCATGGAAACAAATCCTCCAGACACGAGGCTCTGACTACTCCAGGAAGGAGCCTGGGGTCAGCGAGGGCAACGCTTCCCAACTTCCCATTCCTCATGCCAACAGTTTGCAAGGAGAAAAACGCAAACTCATCTTCCTCCATCCCCACGAGTCCCACACCCTCGGGCGGCTTCGGCACACCTCGGCCAGCCGCCTCCTTCGGGCCAGCACCTCTGGGGGACCCGGTGCCTTGACAGCGAGACGCAGACGGCTGCCCAAAACTCCTGGGAGCAGACAGAGGCTGCCTGGAGATCCTCCAGCAGAGCCCAAAAGCTGCTGCCCACCTCGGCCACCCTCCGTGGGGTGCACCTGGGGCTCACCGCGCACCCGGGGGCAGGTGCCCAGCCCCGGTGGCGGCGGCCAGCTCCGTGCACAGCGGGGCTGCAGCACCTCGGGGGCTGCCCCCCGTGCCCCCCGTAGCCCCCGGGAGCCCCCTCCCGACCCCGGGGGCCGCTGCTCACCTGCGCCCGAAGAGCTTGAGGCCGGTGAAGCGCTTGTTGCTGTGCCGGCGGCCGGGCGGCGGCGGCCCCCGCTCGGGCTCGGCACCTCCCGAAGCCCCGGCGGCGGCGGCGGCGGCGGAGGAGGAGGAGGAGGAGGAGGAGGAAGGCGAGCCGCCGGGAGGAGGGGGCCCGGCCGCCTCCATGGCCGGGCTGGGGGGCTCGGAGCCGCCGCTACCGGCCCGCAGCCCCGCGCCGCGGCTCCATGCGAGGGGAGGGACGGAGGAGGAGGAGGAGGAGGGCAGGGAAAGGGAAAGGAGGGAGGGAAAGAGAAAAGGAGGCGGCGCTGCCACCCGCCCCGCCGCGCCCGGAGCAGGGCAGGAAGTACCGGGGGCACGGCCGGGCCGCCAGCGCCCCCTGCTGCCCCCCGGCACCGGGCACCGGGCACCGGGCAGTGGGTGCCAGCAGCACCGGGGGGCAGCCGGGCCCCGCAGCCCTCCCCCGTCCCGTCCCGGCTCAGGAAGCCGAGTGCCGGCCCCGCCGCCGCCCCCGCGCTCGGGAAGAGGCCCCGGAGCCTCCCGCGTCCTCCCATTGTTCGCCCGCTGGCCCCAGCCCCGTGGCATGGGGATAGGGGACAGGGGACGGGGCAGTGTCCGCAGGCGCAGGGCGCCTTCGTCTCTCCTGTGCCAGGTGGCGAGGGCAGCCCTCGGTCCTCCTTTGCATGGCAAATGAGCCATGGAGCTGGTGGTGAGCGGGGCATGGAGCCCGCACCGAAACTCGGCTCCTGGGGGGCTGCCGGGGTGAGGCCCCTGCTGCCAGCATGGTGCGGGGCGCGCTGAGCCCCCAGCCCCGCGCTGCTCCGTTCCTCAAGCAGGAACCCTGATGGGAGAGCATGCAGGGTGCAGCTGGGGGCTTCAAATCACCCCTGCTCCCAGGGGGGAAGGTGATGGGCTCACGTCAGCAGCGTCCACGCATGCGGCCCACCAGCATCCCTGCTGGCGAGGCTGCACCGGGAGAAGTGGAGGGGGCTGCGGGCGAGGAGCCAGGAGAGCCCAGAGGAACCTCTCCCCCTCCCCAAAGCGCGGGGTGCCAGCGCTCAGCCCCCCAGAGCACCGTCTCGGCGGGTACCTCATGCTGGTGGCCCCTGCGGGGCTCTGGGGAACGTCCCATGAGCGGTGCCGCCACATCTGCCGCAGCACGAGCGGGTGCTGCTCAGCCGGCCCAGGCTTCACTCTCGCTCTTCCTCCCCCGGTGGCTGTTTTCCGGAGTCATCCCGAGGGCAGGTCCCTGGCAGGGCTCCGCCGCCCGGTCGCGGTGGCGTGGGCCCCGGCTTTGTTTGCACCCTCCACCTGGTTCCTCTCTCTCTGCACTTCCTGGAAGTGCGAGGGCGGCTGTCATTGCGGCGCCGCGCTCTTCCCCCTGCAGCCCGCGTCCTGGGGCAAGCTCTCCTCTGGAGGAGCCTCGCGAGGCCGCGGCCGGACGGCGGCTCTCCGGACGTCCTCCGTCCCTGCTCGCCCTGTGCCGGGCGCTGGGGAGGGGAAGCGGCCGGGAGAAGCGGGTACGGGCACCAGAGCTGAAGGCCCGGCCTCCAGAAGGTGAAGAAGCTGCCTCTGGTTCATAATCCATCGCCTGGGCCGCGTCTGCGGGGCGCAGCATGGAGACCTGGCACGTCCCCAGCTGCAGAAAGCTCAGCTCTGTGCAGCCAGGCTCTGCCCGGTGTGCTCTGCCTCCAGGCCTTTCCACCAGGAGGGTGCCCATGGGGAGCTTCCATGGAGCTAGGGAATGGAGCAGAGCCGCTTCCTGGGGAAGGTATTTCTAAAGGGTGCACGGTATTCTGTTAGACTGCATCATCAGAAGGGGTTAAAAGCAACAAAAGGCATCGAAAGGCCTTGATCTCGCTCAGCTAGCTCTGAAACCGAGCACAGCCCACTTCACCGGTTAACGTGCACGGGGTGGAAAAGGCAGGTCCCGAACGCCCTGCTCCAGCTCAGAAACCTTGCAGAGGGAGGGGAGCGGCTCTGTCACCGCAGCTGCCACCGAAGTGGCTCGTGGGCTCTGCCGCTTTGCATGTGATGAGGGCTTGGTCCCGTCCGCACTCTGCCCACAGACATTTCCCTTTCAACGTCTCACGCTGCGGCGCTAACGTCCAGCCCCGTACCCAGGGGCACTGGGAGAAGCAGCACACCGCACCCGTGGTCACAGTGCTCCAGCCACCGTGCCCCTGCCTGGGCTGGAGGAGGTCGTGCCAGCCCCTCTTTGTGGGTTTTGGGTGCAGGAAGATGCCTCACGGGAAGCGGTGCAGGAACCCAGGGCCCCATTGTTCGTCCCTCACCATCCTGCTCTGCCCACACGAACCCGCTGTCCCGAGGAGTATCGTGATGCTTTGCATATGCACGCATGCAAATCTGCACTTCCCAGGAAGGAATCTGATAATCTGCCCTGGGGTCACAACGTCCCTCCCTGCCCTAGGACCTGCTCTGTGTCTGTTTGTCCTTCCCTCCATGCAAAACCAAAACGAAAAAAAGATCCAGTTCTGTTTGTTGGTGGTTAGGAGACCAGCGGGCAGGGAAGCATTGCTGGGGGGGCCAGGAGCATCCCCACTGTCCCTGAGCGGTGTGAGGCAGGGCATGTGGCTGGGGATGGGGCTGCCCTACACCTTCTTGTCACCCCCTACCCAGGTCTGCAAGGAGCTGCCTGCTCCGTAGGGTTTGCCAGCGCTGCCAGCGTCCCCCCGGCCGTGCCCAGGGTGCCAGCCACCTCCTCCCCCAGCTGCACGGAGGGACGAGACAGATGTCTCTGTCAAGGCAGAGCAGGCTCGTCTTGGTGGGGATGAATGGGAATTTGATTACACTGCTCGGCACAGCCTGGCTAACGCGATTAACGGGGCAGCAGAGAGGATTCAGGCTGCGGGAAGGAGGCAGCCTTGCCGCCCCTCTCCCCTCGCAGCCCAGCCGTTCTCCCAGCCCCAGCACTGCCCAGCTGGGACAGGGGTGCTGTGCACCCTCTGCTCCCAGGGTGCAGAGAAATCCCCATTTCTGCTGTCCCCATGCAGGGACTGACACCCTGTCCACCTGGAAGACAGCACTGGGGAACCCTATTGTGTACCCGCACCATGGCTGGAACAAACCTACCCTCCTCTCCCCTCTGCCCTGCCCTGCCCAGGGTGACCAAGCTCGCCCTCCCTTGCTATTTACATTACAAAGCCCCTCTGCTCCGCTCTGGGTTATATTTAGCTCCCCGGCACAGAACAGCCTGTGAGATGTTGGCGCATCCTAGCCACCCACGTGCCGAGCAGCTGGGGCACCCCACATCCCTGCTTTGCTCTGTGGGGTGCAAAAGGCTGGGCTGGGGGGCACAGGGGGCACTGCAGCCCCTTTTCTGACCACCACGGGGTGCCTGTGCCAGGCACTGCTGCCCCACCGAGGTGGCAGGAGCCGGGGCTGGGAGCAGGAGAGCAGAGGTCTGGCTCCCGGCACGCTCCTTGCCCCATGCGTGTGGCCCGTGCAGCGAGTGCTGTGCGCTGTGGTTTCCTTTCTGCATAAACACCCCCACGGGCTGTGCTGCTGGGTGCAGCACTGCCGACAGAAGGCCACTGCTGCAAGCCTCACCCCAAAGCGAGGCAGAAAGATGAGACAGAGCCCTGAGCTGCTGTGCTGTGCAAGTGCTGAGCTGTGGGGTGCTGTGGGGCATTGCCCGGGGCCAAAGGAGCTGCCTGGCTGGAGCTGCCCCAGGCTGTACCCGCTCTGTGAGCTGGAGGTGCTCCTGCCCCGCTGCCACAGCACCATGGGGACACCTGGAGCAGGAGCTGGTGTGACACGGGACTCTGACCGAGCTCCTTGGCCCAGCAATGCTGGCAGCGAGGCACAAATCCCGGCACTTGTCCTGGGCTTGCAGCGGTGACAGGGAGCACAGGGCCCTCCCGGCGCCGCAGAGGCACCTCCCTCCGGGCGAAATTGTCCCAGAATCTGCAAAGCCGGTGCACAAGCCAGCATCATTAATAAGCTTGGCACGGAACTGCTACTCAAAGCCCTAAATATAACCTGAGTGCTGAGCTCTGTTCCACCCGCCCAAGGCGCCTCCGTACACCACGGCAGCTATTTCTGGAAGGAACGTTATTTCCATAGGCTTAATATCATTTCTGCTCATTTCAAACCCTTTATATAGTGGCTAACGCCGCCTGCCCCTCGTGATGACTAATGAGTCCCAGCAGGAGCAGGCAGCCTGGCAGCAGGAGAGCTGGGGCCTCCCACCTTCGCTTGACATTGAGGACACCGATGATGACAATGGCCCTCGGAGCAGGGCCCCCAAACTCCAAAATGGGGTCGGGAAGTGCCTTTGGCTCCACGTGGTGGTGTGGTGAGGGGGTTTCTGCCACCCCCCTGTGCCAGGTCAGCCCAGTTCTGGGCAGCAGCTCTGCCCCCGCCTGCCCCCCACCTGGCACAGGAACCAGGAGCAGCTGGTCCCAGCCCCGTGTGGGCGGCACAAGCAGATTTTCACCTCCAGATACTTCCTCTCCCGTTTTCTCTTCCCTTTGCCCTGCTGCCTTGAACTGGATGGTCGGGGCAGCAGCTCAGCCTCCTCCCTGGCACGGGGCAGCAGGTAGCTGCGGGTGCCCTCCACCCAGGAACACCCCAAGGAGCCCCACTGTGGGGGGACGGGAGGACAGAAGTGTTTTGGGGAAGGGCAGCGCGGGTCGGAGAGGATGAGCAGAGCCGCGTGTGTGGGGTGGCCGGGGTGGGAGCAGCAGGATGTAAACAGTCCCCTGCAACACCGGACAATTCTGGAGCGAATTCAGGCTGATCAAATTAGGTTGCAAGATGTTCCCTTCCTCCCCTGGGGAGGCTGGATAATTGCAGCTGGCTAATCCGCTCGCAGAGCGCACGGCGCACATCTGGAGGAAGACAGCGAGGAGAAGAAAATCCTGCTCGGCTGCTGCGCTCTGCACATCCATCCATCTCTCTTCCTTGGCATCACAGCGGGGCAGAGCCCTCCCCGGTCTGCTGGGCGCCTCATGGAGCAGTCCCAGGCACCAAAGTGGGGCCAGGAGCGCTGCCCCAGCCCCAGCTCCCACAGCCAGGCACTAATTTGGTACGGGCTCTGCCGCCCCTGCTCCCGCTCGCCACCCACTGCAGGAATAACAAGTGCCTGGGATGAGTCAGCCCGGGGCCCCTCCTGCTCTGCAGGCACTAATTCGGTTTCCCATTAGTTCCCATTACCGCAGTATTAGAGAGCAACTCGCTCCCAGTTTGCACGGCAGCCCTTGCAAGGGGGGAGAAGGGCTGCTGCACGCTTGGGAGCCGAGCCGGGAGGTGACTGAGTGTGTCCCGAATCGCAAGAAACCCCCCTCCCAGCACAGCTCTGCACCCCGCGGCCCCAAATCCCCGCAGCAGGCACTGTGTGAGCACCGCAGGACGCGCTGCCCAGGGGCACGCTTCGTCCGCAGCAGCTCTGCTGGGCTGCAGCCGTGCTGGGGGAGGCACAAGCAGAAAAGTCACGCCGAGAGCCAGCACAGATCCTCCCCTCGCTGCAAAGAGCCCCCACAGGCTTTTCAGCCTCAGCCCCTTCACCTCCGCATCCCTGCTCCCAGCTGGGAGGTCCCCATGTCCCCATGTGTGGACAGGGCAGTGGGATGGGGTGGCATGGCATGGCTCAGCGGGGCAGGGAGACCCCCAGGAGGTTCCTACAGGGCTTGTCTACTCGGGAACAACCACGGCACAGCAATGCAGGACATCTCTAGCGGGCAGCTACCAGTGGCCACCCCAAAGAACCAGCCCTGACCCCGATGCAGTGAGAAACCCGGGTCAGGTCCCGTGGCACCCCTCCACCCCAGCCCATCCCGGGGGCTCCTACCTGTAGGACACCTGCTTTCTGATGGCCACGTGCAGGAACTGCTCCTCCACCTCCGCCACCGCCACGGCCCCTCGCATCTCCTCCCAAGCCGGGTCCACGCCGCGGAGGCCCAGGCTTCGCTCTCGCCCGCTGCTCTCTGCGCCTGCTGCTCCCAGGGGGCTCGCCGCGGCTCCCCTGGACCCCTGGCCATCACCCCTGGCCGGGGTGAGGTCTCTCCAGCTCCCAGGACCTTCTGCCATGCTGGGGTGAGGCGCTTCTCCACGCAGGGAGCCGCGCTCGGCTCGGTCTCCCCAGGGCCTCGGGTGGATGCCGGTGAGGCTTCGCTCCCCGGGGGAGCAAAATCTCAGGGGAAAAGTAGCGGAGCCGTCGTCCAACTTTTCGCCGTGCTTTCTTTCGGCCTCTGGGCAGCACTTTGAGGGGCTCAGCCTCCGTCTGCCTCCCTGCCCTGCCTCAGCGAAGCGGAGGAACGGCGGGCAGAAACCTGCCGACGTCGGTGCCGCGGCTCCGAGGTGCCAGGGCAGCAGGGGAGCGCAGTGCCGGTGGGGAAAGGGGTCTCAGGAGAGAGACCAGAGGCAAAGGAGAGCCCGGGCTGCCTGCTGGGGGGACCAGGGCCAGGCGCGTCCCTCGGCGTCCCCTGCGGCAGCGGGAGAGGCAGGGAGAGGCTGGCAGCGAGGAAGGTGCCTGTGCACCGATCCTGCAGCAGCCCTCAAAAGACAAAGCAGAAAGCGAGCGTGAGCGTGTGCGTGGGGAGGGGGGGCTGCGGGGAGCGACAGGAGCGTGGTGTCACCTTAGAGACACTCGGAAACTGGCACTTAACCCTTCGGGGGCCGGGGAGGCTGAGGAGGGCGAGGACGGCAGCCGTCCCTCACTGCTCACAGCCCAGCCTTGCCGGGGCTGCTCACCCGATGAGGGTGTGTGCAGTGGGAACCCCAAAAAACTGCAGGACAGCAGCCCCGGCAGAGAAAAGGATCTGCTGCTCGGGGTCCCAGTCACTTCATGACCCCGGTCCCAGCCACGCCAGCTGGGCTGAGAGACCCCTGCACGGCTCCCATATGTGCCTGGCATCTTGGCTGGGATTTGCTCTGCCCCCTGTTCACGCACCGGGGCTCTCTACCTGCTGGGCACCGGCACGTCGGTGCTTGGGGTCTGGGGCAGCCACCCGCTTGCCCCAGGGACCTGTGTGCTTTCCAAGACCGGCTCCGCAGCCCCCAGGCCCCAAACCCACACAGCTGGGACTTGTGGGGAGCCCTGAGCCCTCCTCGCAGTGTGACTCAGCCTCTCCAGCCCCCACAGTGGGATTGTTCCCCCCACAGCCTTCCCCTGGGCACATGGGGGAGCTCCGTGCCCCACTGCCTCCTGCTCACAGCCTCGGTGTCCCCCTACGTGTCACACCAGGGTTTGTAGACCCACCCTCACCTGGGCTGGCCGGTCAGCGATGCAGGATGTGGGTCTTCCTCTGGGGTTTATGACACATGCCCAGGGCCCCCGGAGCTGCAGTGCCTCTTGTCGAGTGCCTCTGGGCTGCCCACGGGGCTGTTCCTGCACTACGGGAAGCCTCTATGGGAGGAGAAGCAGGGCGCAGGGGATTTTGCCCTTTCCATCCTTCAGCATGGGCACGTGGCACCGTGCAAGGACAGCTCGGTGTTTCCACACACCCCTTCCTCCTTTCAGCTTCTCCCATCACAGGCAGGGCAAGCACTCCCCGGGCAGCAACATCTGCAGTGAGTAAAGCCCCGTGAGGGCGCAGTCTCCTCTGCCGGGCACAAGACGAGAAACCTCCACCAGGCCAGCAAATCCACACGGCTTCACGGCCCCGGCTCCATCGCCACGAACAAGCACCATGCACTAGGGGGTGTGAGGAGGCCTGAGCACCTCGCAAGGTAACCGAAAGCTCAGGCTCCTTGCCCGGGAGCAGGAACAAAGCCTGCCCGTCCCAGGAGGGATCGGCACGAGGACGGGCGGTACGGTCAGGTACAGCCCCGAGCAGTGACACCGGGAGGGAACACGCTGCTCTCGGGGAGCGGGGACGCTCTGCTGGAAGCCCTAATAGCTCACGTCCTGCTGTAACAAATCAATGTTCCCAGGGACCGCTGGTGGCCCAGCGGTGAGCTGCAAAGGCAGAGCTTTTTTTCTTTTCTTTTTTTTCTTTCTTTTTTTTTTTTTCTTTTTTCCAAGTTGGCCTGGTAACAGAGAGCAGTTGGGAATAACTCGTCTCTGCAAAAGGAAGACCGTGTTCTGTCAGGGCTCTTTTGTGCAGGGCTTGTACGTACTGACAGCGCGCAGCCTGGCTGGGAACACGACCCTGGGAGGGAAAAAGCCCAGCCTGGAGCGGCAGAGCTTGGCCGTGGGCACCTGGAGCAGGGCGAGTGCAATGCAGCGAGGCTGGAGGTGACCTGTAAAGAAGGTGCCCCTCGTTCTGCTAATTCCCTCCTTCTGCTCTAATTACTTGCTGTAGCCACATTGGTAGGTGCGATTGGCTGGCTGTGTTTTGGGAGGCAGAGCGAGGATCAGAAGATCCTGATGTGCCTGCTTTGAGAGGCTCAGAGCTCTCTGGTAGACGGCAGAATTGAGAGGATTTGTCTGGATGAAGGGAAATTTGTGACGGAGGGGGTTCTGGTTGCTCTGGCTGCATCAGTGTTTAAATCATCCTTTTAAGAGCCTTCTCTTGGCATTTCAGAACATGAGTGAAGGGCTGGAGCCAGGCTCTCCCTGGAAGGCAGTGCCCCGAGAGCTCGGGGATGTTTCACGGGGGCGAGCCAGGCAGGAGCCCTTTGGATGAAGCCTGGCCACGCAGTGGGATGGTGGCTCCACATCACTGACCCGGGCAGGAGGCTGCTTTTGGACGAGGTGCTTAAAAATGAGCCTTCGAGCAGCTCTGAAGCCCCACTGCCTCCTGCTTGGGCTCCCTTCCAGCCGCGGAGGTGCTGATTGTGAGATGGAGTCATTTCAATGCCCAAAGCCTAACAAACCCAGTGGGAGCTCTCTAGAAAATGAAGATTCATTTTCTGGACCCCCCGTTGCCTTGTGTTTCACACAAAATCATGACAAAACTAATCAGTTTTCACAGATGTAAATGGACTATCGGAGGTGCAGGCTAACAGGCAGTGGGGTCTCAAGCTGTTCTGATCTAAGTGCAACTGTTCTGCTTTTAGTTAACTGAAGGATTAAAGATTTTTTTTTCTTTTTCCTATTTTTTTTTTTCAGTTGGGACAGAACCAGAGCCATGGTGCTATGAGCAGTGTCTTTGTTGTACAGACCCTGCACAGACCCTTCATCAGAGGAGCTCACTGCACCCCACGAACTTTCTTCCACGCTCTTCCACGAGGATGACGTTAGCGATATTTTGGAGAGGGAGAAGAAACGGAGCCGTAACAGTTCTGACGTGCCCAGAACTGCAGAAGACCTCACGGTGCTGCTGGAAATAAAACATGCAAGTTTGCTTCCAGCCCAAAGGCTGAGCACAAGGTCCTGGTGCTGAGCCCGTTCTGCATGCAGCCGGCGAGTGGGACAGCCGGGGAGCACGAGGTGAGAAGCTGTGCGCGCGGGCTGCAGTGACAGCCGTGCTTGAATGAAAGGATCCGTCAGCCCAGGATTGATGCTGCATCTTTTTATTTTATTTTTATTTTGCTTCTCTAAGCGAATGCAGAGCGAGTGACAGGAGGAGAGGAAAAGGTGGCTTGAAAAGCAAAACAAAACAAAACAAAACCAAAAACTGGAGGGAAGAGGCAGCTACTGGAGTATAAGGGGAAAGTGAGCTGCTAACAAGAAGGAAGTCCATAGATGCCAAGCCCGCACTAACTCTTAATAAAATACAATACTGAAAATAGGATCTGAGAGTCTCCAAAATACAATATCTTAAGGGATCGGCAATAATACAAAATAAGGTTCATTATGTACAAACGAGTTCTGCTCTTGGTCTCTGTACAACGGTGTGAGTGGGAGGCACGGGGACGTGCACGTGGACGTGTTGGGGTGGAGGAGGGCATGCTTGGACCCGGCAGTGGTTCTTTGCACTGGGGCGGAGGACGGGGAAGGCAGCGGGATGTGGTGACCAGCGGATCCTGTGTGAGCCCTGAGAGGAGAAGAGCTGTGCTGGAGCTTTTCTTGTCCCTCCCACTGGCCAAGCGTGTGTGGTGGCAGCTAGCTGTGTCCAAATTTGTCCTAAACGGCTTCGGGGGGGGGGGGCAAAAGCAGTTTTCAAAAGAGAGGAGAGAGAGGGATGTGAGGGCCCTTCCCTCACTTCTTCCAGTCCTTGAGTAAGAGCCGTCCCATCCTTCCTCTCCGGGGGAGAGGCTGGTGGGGAGGCTGGGGCAATGCAGAGCGAGTCTTGAAGAGAAACCAGCCAAGGGGGTGTCTGCTGTGAGACCTGGTGGAGCACACAGGGACTCCTGCGTACAAACACGGGGCAATCTGCTGTGTCCCAAATCTCAGGCCCTCAAGTCCCACATTGTCCTTCCAGCAAAGAGCAGCTGAGCGAACGGAGTGGGGAGACACTTGAGCCTTTCAGCAGAGAAAGGGAGGAAGAAGGGTCAGAAGTGGATGTCTGGGTGCTAAAGAGAACAGAACAGCCTTGAGATGAGGTCATTTCAGCACCAAACTTGGCGAGTCTGGCCCGAAGGGTGATATGGCGAGAGGTTGGTACCTTTGGTGCCAGCACTGAGAAGGAGGAGGTCTAAAACAGTCTTTGGTTACCCTGGCCAATTCCAACATGCCACCTCTTTGCTGACAGAAGTACCCGTCACCAGAGATGCCAGCACGTCCTCAGTGGCTTTCACAACACTGCTGGGCACACAGAGGATGTGAGGGGAATGATGGCTCGCTGACAGCCCTCCAGAGCTCGTGTCGATGGTTCCTAGGAAGACCCCATTTGGCATGAAGCAGAAGTGGGGATGGAGAGCTGTGATAAGGAGCAGGTTACGGGACTGAATTTCTGGCACCTGCTCTCAAAGCAAGGGGGTGTGCAGAACGGGAAGTGGGAAAGCCACTGACCTGGTTAGCGCTGCACTGCGGGGCCCAAGCTGGGAACAAAAAGGGAAATGCCACCCCTGCCAAAGCAAGGGTGCTGAGGGCAGGGAGAAGTGGGCTGTGGGTGAAAATTGTTCTCTGTTTCAGAGCTCTGGCTGCCCAGAAGCTGCCAGTAAATTTTCATGGTGGCTTATCTCAGTCTGGGATCTGTCTCCCCCACTCCGTTTGTGTGCAGATCTTTGCAGATAGTTGGCGTGGAAGTTATGTAGGCACATCCATCAAGAGAAAAGTAGAGCAAGGAAGAACTAGTTTTTCTCTCAACAGAGGCAGAAGTATACTAACAGATGGAGGGGAAGGAATGAGCTCAAACTCTCCAGAGTCATCTCTCTAGCCCCAGCGTCACCCACTCCTAAGTCCCTCAGGCAGGGCAGAAAATCCAGCACTCTCTCTCTCTCTCTCCTTCAGGTGCATCTGGTGTAGCCAAGGGGTACGTGCCTGGGGACAGCCCCCTCGGAGGCTTTGGGGAGTGAGCTGAATAGTTTGGGTGCCTCCCCCTGACCTCCCTCCACTCCAAGGTGAGCCCACACCCATAGGGTAGTGCTCATTCAAGCAGAAGATAAGGCCAGGAGGAGAGGGCGTCTCAGGACTTTGCCAGGCATTTATTGCTGGTTCTGGCAGTCCTGAGACTCCCCTCAGAGAGATAGATCAGTACCAAAGGGGGCCATGGGGAAGGGGAGGAGCTGAACCCAAGGCCGGTGTAGGAGTGTCTGAATGCAGTGTCCTCTCCTGCCAAGTCCCCTCAGTTGCTCGGTGAGGAGGGAATCCTGCAGTCAGACAGATGAGGCCTTGAGGTCCAGCAGCTGCTACAAGTATTCAGTTGTCTCACTGGAACTTGTCTCCCTGAGGGAAAAAAAAAAAAAAGAAAAAGACAAGGCATTAGTCAAGGTTCATTGCAGCTTCCTAAGCAAATTCACCTCTCTGCCCAGCTGTTCTGCTCTGACCGGGACGGAGCTCTTCCCTGGGACACGGGATGTCCAGCAAACCTGGGACCACCTGAGTCACCCATCCTCAGCTTTAGGCCAGCGGGACACCGCTTTACGGAGCCCCAAATTTTGCTCTAAAAAACACTCTTGGCCTTATGCTCTCTTCCAGCATTGGCCTCCTCCGGCTGTTGCTCCTTAGCTCCCTGTCCCAGGGAGCTTGGCTACCCTGAGCTTGCAGAGAAGGGGACGTGCCTGCTGGTCCCTCCCAGATGCCATGCTGTGGTTTGGGGCTGGGAGCGGGGCCCCCACCTGCTTACCTCTCGTGGAATTGCTCTTTGAGGTGAGTGAGAGTTGGGTCAGTTTGGTTCTGGTCAGGACTCTCCAGACGGGTTTTGCTCAGGTATTTGGCTGTCTCATGTGTCCTGGCCAGATGAGGCCTTGGCTCGTCAGACTGCCCTTTTTCAGCCTCCCACCCCTCAGGATGGTCCATGGTTAGGAAGGAGCTATAGCTCTCTTCTAAGGAGCCAGCACCTTCATCATAGAACAGGAGGCTCCGTGACTGAACTGCAAACAAGGAGAGAACTGGTTAATAATGGGGACGAGGTGTTTTGCAAAGGGTGTGGGTTGCGGTGGTGGTTCAGCACATGCTCACGCAGGAGGCCTGCTCTGCAGGATACCCTGGGGGCAAGATACCCTTGGACACACCGCCTCTCCAGAGGGCAATCAGTCTGCCCTGGGGCTTTTCCTTCATTTCTCCATAGCCTTTATTATTTGTCATGTTTTAGGACAATGGCTAGCAGAGAATGAAAACAGGCCCAGGCAAGGTGCTGTTGTCAGGGCTCATACTGCTGACAGGCCAGGAATCCCTTCGTGCAAGAGATGTGGGGCAGGCACTGAAGGGAGGATGCCACTGCTGGACCAGGTGTGTCAGGAGAAGTGTCAAAAACGGTTTGATGGGATTAAAGGGAGGTACCACATTAGACTCACTCTTACTAGTTGTGTAAATGTCTGGCGCTGGTGTTGCTTTCACTGTCTGTGATGCTGAAGAGAACTCCGGGAGGCAGGGCATCACGGATCCCAGGATCAGAACGAAGCAGAGAGCCAGCACCTATTGAGGAGATGTCAGCATGCAGTCAGTGCTGCTAGCCCAGCAAGCACCCCTGCCAGCGCACCGACACGAGGCTGAGAGACAACATGTGGTCAGGCTTACAACATGGTCACTGCGGTCCCCCAGAGAGGGAAAGGGCTTGCTCTGCTGATCTCTGATGGAAATCTAAGAAAGGGAAGTCAGAAGCTCCCTCGTGTTGCTTTTTCTGAAGTATTTGTAATTGAATGGTGAGAACTCGCCTGGCTGGTTGATGAGAGATGCTCACAGCTAGGGAACAATTTGGGAAGGAAGAAGGCTCAACAGAAGAGATGAAGTTTGCCTTTACCAGAGGGGGCCTGACCATTGGCACAGCAGGAGCTGTGGTGGGCTGCAAGAAAACATTTTGAGAACAAGAAATTTATAAGATACCCACAGCACACAGCAAAGTGAAACTACCGTCTACGCTAGGACAGAAGTGGCAGCAGAACTGCAGCAGGCCATCTGACAGGATGGAGAGTCCAAGGAAGGGGTTAAATTTATGCTTAGCCTGCACAGATTCTAGGATGTGTCTGTGCCTTCCGGCTGTTGGGCAGACCAGTCAGAGCTACTGGACAAGGATAAAAGGAGAAAAGATGAAAGCCCTCTGGAAATCTCCCTCTGGTAGGCCTGCACCTGTCTGTAAATTCAGCCATAATGGTAAAGCTTCAGAGTGAGATGCCAGTGCTGATTGCAGGGGACTCCGCAATGTTTAGGGAGCTAAATTGTACAAAGCAAGAGAGGACACATGGGAAATGACAAAGAGCCAAATCTTTATTACCTGGATACCCACATGTTGTGGGTGGTATATTAATTGCTGCCTCCAGCCTAGTGTTCAGCCTGAGAAAGTCTGAAGAGGAAATGCATCTGTTGATGATTTCTACTACCTGTGTTCAAATTTGTTAAGTGTCACCTGTGAGGACATCTGTGAGGACAGCCAGCAATTTCTTGACTGCTTTTCAGAATAGGCAACTATTTTGAAATAGCCATGCCTAAGCAACACACAGAAGCTGGTACATCAAGCTACTACTGACTACCTGTGTATTCCGGGAGATGCATAAGATCCAATGATAGCACAGGGATACCATACTATGTAAATAGTGAGTTTAGCTTTCGAGACTCTCCATGAGTAGTTTTGAAGTAAATAAATTATCTGTGGACAGCATGGCTGCTGAGCACATCATATTGGGCGCACAAGCTATTTAGACTCCTTATTCCACAAAAACAAAAACAAAAACAAACAAACAAACAAAAAAGGAAAGGAAAAAATAAACTGTGAATAGATGTTGCTTGGAGTTATCACAGCCAAGAACCGAGAACACAGCATTCAGAAATGGAGCTAGCCCTCTGAAACCTCTCTTTCTGTTTGAAAACAAAACAGGCTTTATGGGCAGGGAAAGAGCAGTATACTTAACATCTTGCTTTAACAAGGCTTTCATCTGGGGCTTTGCAAAACAACATTGTTTTACTCTGTTTTGTTTCAGTTTAACTCTGGCTTTCTGATTCAGTTCTGGTTCAAATTCTAATACATTTCGTAACAGTAGCTCTTAGTTTGAGTCTGAGTACCATTCATCTCCCCGATTTTGAACAACTCACCATTTTGACCTCTTAAAAAGTGGGGGAAACTAGGCTAGAGGAAAACACTGCAAAACCAGTTAGAAAGATAGATGCAAAATTCATCAAAAAAAGATGTTTTCAGAATGTAGGTATCAGATGGTTCATTCTCAAACTGGGAGGATGTAGCAGATGGAGTAGCAAAGTGATCTGTTGTGGCCCTGGCAAGATACAACATTTTAAAGCTTGACTTGGATGATGGACTGAATCAAATCTACAGATGGGAGAGACCACAAGTAGACTGGCTTTTGGTCAGGATTCAAATTCAGAATGAATTTGAACCATCTTGACCAGCTGGAAGAGAGCTCTGAGGATAACAGCCTACAAGGGAAGACCGAAGAAACTGGTGATTTAGCAGAGCAGGCTGAAGGGTGTTACCTGAGAACAACAGTTTTCAAACATGTAAAATGCAGCTGCACAAAGGGAGGGTAAACTGATCTTGCTTACAGTGGGCAGAAGAAGTTGTAATAGGCTTAAGCTATTACAAGGAAGATTCAGATGAGATATCAAGAAAGCTTTATCTGGGAAAGATAACAAAGCCCTGGAAACATTTGCCTGGGGAGGCTGAGGACTGCTTACCACTGAAGGCCTTCAAGAACTGGCTAGAAAAATATCCATCAGGAATGACACAGCACTAGAAGAAAAGGGTCTTCTGCTCCACTCCCATGCTGCAAGGCATGATTATTTTACATATCTGTCATGATAAGGAGTTCTCTGTTTGGAGACTAAATGGAAAATGGGAACTAGGAGGCCTATGAGAGGAACTGGCCAAAGATAGAAAAGCAAATTACAAATTCTTGAAATGCTTCAAAGCTCAGAAGCCTGAGTGAGTTGGTGTGTGGGCTGGGATGCCGTGGAATGAAGAGAGCAGCAAGGAGAGATAAGACATTGCTAGGAAGCTAAATTAGGTATTTTATCAGCTTATATAGCACAGGGGACATCTGGGAGGCACCTCTCCTGGACGCGCTCATTCCAGGTAGTGGTGATGAAGAACTGCCAGAGCCAGGGGTGCTCTGATGAGCTGCTGCATTAAGGAGCAATGAGTCACTGGGCCCAGTGGGGTCACACCCAAAAATGTGGAAAGAACTCGGGAATGAAGCAACAGAGCAGCCAACAGAAAAGACAGCCTGTCTTTAAAATCTGATCTGACATGGGGGCAGCAAAGAGTAGCAAAAGTCTGAGCAGATTTTGAAAGGAGAAAGTGTTGGGAACTACAAAGCAGGGGCTCTGGAACCAGAGAAACTGATTGAACCAAGAGAAAAAAAAACAAAACAACCCCTCAGGACACTGAGTGTGATGAGAAAGTGGGGCAAGCACTTCACCATCTGTCTGTATTTCATGACTGTTAGCAGTACAGAAGCAGTAACTAGATAAATAGGTAACTTTGACATATTTGTCACAAGCACCTACTATGACAATCCTGCAAAGACATCACAGGGTTGGAGGCTGTATTTTTATCATGGATCAGAAAATTCCCCCTTGACGAAAAAAAGATGAAGAATAAGCAGTTGACTCTACTTATGGCCACACAGTGGCATGCCCCAAAGCTCTACAGTGAAGCCAAGATTGCTTAACTATGATCCCCCACTATGAGAAATGAGAGGCAAACAGGAATTACCAAAACCAACAGATGAACTCGAATCATTTTGGTTAGTCAAAGGGCAAATGAGGAGAATTCCAGCTGGATTTAACAATGCCTGATGTACAGGCATAGCAAGAGCAGATGCCATTTCTTGCTGATAAACACAAGGTAATGCCCACTGGGAGGAATACTCAAACAGTTCGTCCACCCTGCTGAGTTAAACATTAAGCATTACTAACTCAGCAGAAGAAAAATCTACCCCTTATGATGGAAGCTCATTGAAGACTTCTTTTGCTGAACGTCCAATAGCTAATGAAAAGTAAACAAAGTGCTGTTTTGTCCAAAGAACAAGATAGTGAAAACACAGGAATTATTCTCATGCTGTTGCATAAACAACTGACACTACCGATGTGTGTACAACACGGGCCTAGTTCCAGTGACTCTTAACACAAAAGTAGAGAGTAGGAGTAACTGGCAACAGAGATGGACAGAGGGGAAGAGAGCAGGGACAGGCAATTGACAAAGCTGTCTGTGGAAGCATGGCCAGTAATGAACGATGGAAATGATGCTCATACCATTAGGCAGGTCCCGGTCTGTGTGGAAGCCATTTTGTAAGGTCTGGAGACTTTCCCAGCTACCAGAGCCTGCAGCTTCTGTAACTGCTGGAGCAGAGTCCTGGAATAGGAAACAAACCGAATCAGAATTTGATAAAGAAGTAACAGCCAGTGAGTGATGCAAGACTTCCACTACTCCCTTTGTACTTTACCCTGATTTTCCTTTCTTGTAAAAACAAATCTTTGCCTGTTGCTATATTTTGCCCAACTTCTCCCGCAAAACAGGCTAAGGAAGCACAAAACAAACAAAAAAAGGGTGAGTTTGAGATATGAGGTATGCAAGAACTTGTGGGAGAAATGCCCTGATGTGCCATTATGTTGAGGTAACTCGCTGCAGCACCTTCCCTCAGTCTTCTCACCAGCAGATCCACCACAACCTTCACTGCAGCTACCCACAGTTATGAATATCACATTCAAGTGCAGCCAGTCATCTCCCAAAGCCTTGTAGAGCTAGGCTACCATAAAAATCACCCTCTGGGATGGAGGCTGCATGTTAGGGTCAAGTCAGACCTTGAGCATGGGCCTGCCTGCTTCCACATCCCTCAGAGACGCGTGCTCTGCAGCTCGACCCATGCCCCAAACCATATGGTGGAGAGAGAAACAAAAAACAATTCTGATCCCCTCCAGCTTCTTCAGTCTTGGCAAACTCTGCAGAGGGATGTGGGCAAAGCCAAATGTTGAGTTCAGCGATTAATTCACTCTCTGGCTGCTCTGGTGGGAACACGTGCTGAGGTCTCTCTGCCCCGTTTAACTGAACACAGGCATCGGCACACACAAACACAGAACAGTGGTAGGTGTGGTACAAAGAGCCACCAAATCCTTCACTGGGTTGGTGAAGAAATTTGGGACAAGGGAGACTAACCACAGAGCGTGCAGTTCCCGAGAGCGCCAGATTCCTGAAATACGGACTACTGAACATTCCCCCCTGGGATCACTGGCTGTTTTACACAAATAAGCTTGAGCTTTTATAAAATAAAAAGGTCATAGAGCCAGGAGGTTGCAGGAGAATCCCAGCTTTATCTCTTTCCAAATCCTCTTCTGCTCCTTGTACATGTGGAGAGAAGCACAGAGTGTCCCCCTGGCTGTGCTAGAAAACCAAACCCAATTAGAAAGAACAGTGCGTATTTCGATTAATAAGTAAGTAAATAAATCAATCCCCTGGCTTTTAGGTCAATCTCCTGATTTTGCAGGGTGGGGCTCATGCTTTTTCAGCAGCAGGGCTGCCTGTGGTCCCAGGGAGGCCAGGCAGCAGGCTGCACCCCATGGGCAAGAGTGGCCAGGCAGCAGTGTCTGGCAGGCAGGGCACTTTGGCTGGGCCCACGGCAGCCCTCAGCCCCAGCAGCAGTGGCTGGCCTGGAAGCTGGGGACACAGCCCTTGTGTCACGGATGGGAGAAAAGGAATTTGGCAGAGCCTTGAGGAGTGGTTCAGATCTTTGCAAGCTGCAGAGGCAGTAAACGAGGCTATAGAAATGAGCTTCCCTCTCGCCAGCCCTGCAGCAGCCCCTGTCCTTGCTCACACCTACTGTGCCCAGTAAGAGGAAGCAGGGCTGGGCTCTCCTCCAGCTCCTGCTGTGCATCCCCACCGCAGCAGCACGAATCTTCCTTATCTGCTTCCGAGGAAGCAAGTTCTCCTCATGATCTGTTGGCTGGCTCTGCGTCTTGGGGCACAAATGCTCACCAGAGCCTTGGGTGAGGAAGCCAGGAGCCTGCTCCAGGGCTGTGGGAGCAGCTTGCTCCTTTCAGGCAGGCGGCAGCAGCAGATGGGAAGGAAAATCTCCAGGCTTGCAGGGAGAGCCTTCAGCCTTGCTTTGCCAGAGGATGAGGCATGGCAAGGGCTGCAGGACTGGACTGCACAGTTCCCACTGGTACCACATGCACAGGGAGTTGCCCTGGATGTGGAGGGAGCTGGAATCCATGCCTGTACTAGAGCAAGGGGCTTTGCCTGTGCCCACCAGCTCTGCTCAGCTGTCTCTCAAGAGAAACCTGAAACAGCCACCTGATGCCCAGAAGAGCAGAAACAGCGGGCTTGAGAGGCTGCTGCACGGGGCCTCCCTTGGAGCTGCCGCCCTGGAGACAGCCAGAGGCCTGGAGGGCTACGGGGAGGGCAGCGTGAGCCAGAAGGGCTGCAGGGAGAAGGAGGAAGAGATGGGAGAAATCTCTCTCCCTGCCTCCCTCCCCTCGCTGCAGCGCAGCCTGGCCGTCCCAACACAAACATTCCAGCTCGCTAACCAAACCCAGCTGCTGCCACGGGCCGAAAACCAGCGCCTCGCCGCGCGGCGCCCGCCCCGCCAGGAGCTGGGGTGCTGCCTTTCCCTCCTCTCCCTCCTGCCCCAGCGCTCCCCTGGCCTCCCTTCCATCGCACGCCCCGCAGGGAGGGCAGGTGTAGCCCCTCTTACCTGTTTGCGTTTTCTAAGGTCTCCACTTTTTTCCAGAGTTCATTGTTTTCTGTCGTGTATGTTTCAACCCTGTGGGAATAAAACCCATGGCCGGTTAGCTACACGGGCTGGTCAGATGAAGCAAACGTTGTCCTTGCCTTTCTGGCAGCGGGGAGGCCCAGTGGCCTCATCCATCGCCTGCAGATGTGGTCCTGGAGCCAGATGTTCTGGCTTGCCTGGCTGCCACCAGACCCCGGGGAAGAGGGATGTGGGTGCGGGTGGACAGCGAGGTGCGACAGCCCAGGCTTTGCTGAGGGCTGGGAGAGCTGACAGCACCCCCTGCACCCAGGACATGGGGACACGAAGGTGTTTCCAGCCCCTCCAGCCCCCCCTTGGGGCTGGAGGCACGGCAAAGGAACCTGGGGGTACAAATTCACACCTCTCCCACACAGAGCGAGGACCTGTCCTGGCTGGGCGCCCTGCACAGGGCAAGCGGGCAGCTCTGAGCAAATGCTGGGCCAGCTCTGACTGCAGGCACTTGAGGGCAGCAGAGAACCTGCAGGCTGCCTCCCACTGCTCCTGGGAGGAAAGTGGTTGTGCTGTGCTCAGGACAAGTGATCTCCAGGCCCAGGGACACAGCCTGGTCGTGCTGGGGGTTTCCAGCACCACCTCCAAGCCAGGTGTTCCGCGTAAAAACTGGGCTTACAGCAAAGGTGTCCAACCGAATGCTGAAAGGCCCAAGGACAGACGTTGCAGAAAGCCAAGCTGACCGACTTGTTGCATTCAAAAAAAAAATAATAAAAAATTCACTGAATGCTCCTTTTGGTTTGCATTTAAACCTGGCATTGTTTGAAAGCCATCTGTCACTGCAACACGCTAGCATTACAGAGCACTGAGAGCGCCCAGGCACTGCAGCCACGTTGGGGATGAGGCCCCACCACAGAAAACCCCGGACCTGCCACTCAGCGAGGCCTCCCCAGCCCCAGCGTGAAGGATTGGGGTGACAGTGTGAGACACCAGCTAGAGGTGATGTCCTCCGATGCCTGGACACGCACCGAGGTGCTGCTGGTGGAGGGGCGTGAGAAACTGAAGGTGCCTTGAGTCATCTGTTTTTGTTCAGCATTTCTGTGCACTTAGGCAAGATAAACAAATAGCATCAGGGGAAGAGTTAATTAAGGTTAGGTTTGGGGGATTTTTTTCCATTTTGCTGATCTCAGGTGGTGTTAATAACAGGGAACGAGATGGTATTTAAACAGAAGTGTGAGTTTACAGCTGGATGCCTGCATTCCTCTTTGCCTGGGAATGTCCACTGGGGCTGCCAGTATGGAGAGGATCACAGGATCAGGCCCTGAGGAGTTATTTTCAACCCTCGGTGACATGTGTCACTGTCATGTGATGTCACCTTAGGCTTATCCTTGCCATACCTGCAGGACCTGAGGGTTGCAAGGAGCAAAACAAAGCTCACGCAGGGAGAGGGGAAAGGGAAGGGAAAAGGGTAATAACAACACTGTAATGTTTTTCTTGCTGACAGATGCTTGTGTCTCCACCTCATGGGGAGAAGGGGAAAAGCTGTAGTCACTGCTCTCCACGGGCTTACTCCTTATGGGACAGGCAAATAAGGAGCAACATCTAGTGGGGAACATGACTCTTACCCCAAACCCCACCTTGCTGGCAGCCAAAATGGCCCATGTTCTGTTGGGGACCAGCCAAACTAAGCAGTTGGAAACACGAGGTTTCTAGAGCATTCTTCATCCTGGAAGAGGATTTCTAGGAGGGAGGGGAGTAGGGGCAGGATCCCAAACTAAACTTCTGTGCAGCCAGCCTTGCAAGGAATTGTGCTTTTTGAGCAAGTCAGTAGTTTTCTGAGTTGAAAATAACCTTTTTTTTTTTTTTTTTACAGTCCAGTGCAAGTCCAGTGCCTGCTGATTGCTTCCCACTGTCAAACAAGTAACCCCCAGCTAGGGGCAGATACCGAGTCTCATATGGAGACAGCAGAAATTCCTGCTGCTCTTCTGGCATTTTAAAGTTCACCATCTAGGTAAGAAGAGGTTCTAAGAGCCAACCTAAGTCACGATGTCACTGCTGAGCGGAGCTTCTGCACCCATCCTCGTACCATACTGGGAGTGAGAGGGGGGAGCCCTGACCCTGACTCAGCCACCTTTGAACTGAGGAGCTGTGGGGAAGAATAACTACAAATGGGTGGGAGCAAGGGGGCTGTCAGAGCCAAAAGCACTAGAAAGAGGGGCTTTGAGGGAACAGGGATCCTCTATCAAAGTTAAGACTGAAAAGAAGAAACTTACTTTTTCTCTAGACACTCCACATATTCCTTCTTCTTCCTGCGACTCTCCTGAGCAGAGATCTGTGAGAGGGGCAGCCATCAGAGAGGAGTCAGTATCTAGGGTATCTGGAGCCTCCAGACATTTCTTTGTGCCCCCCTTGTCTTGTCTGCTCCCTGCATATACAACACCCTCAGGTAAATGGGGAAGGCATCTTCCAGTCTGCTGTTCTGACTGGTCTCTGGGAGGGAAGGATGCTGCAGGCATGCAGCCTTCTTTGGCCTGTAGACCACAAACATTTGTTGCAGTACGCCTGATCCCCTTGCTGCTGAGAGCATCTTTTGGGTTGCATTTAACTCCTCTGACTCACACGGGTACGTGCTGTGGCCATCTGGGCAGATTCTGCCCCAGACCACTTCTGAGTCACTGGGTGACTAATTCAGGGTCTCATTATTTCTCCCACAAGATGCTTTCCAATCACAGTCTGATAGCTTCTGCCTGGCTAATGAGCTCTGTTAACCGCTCATGTCCTACGCTGTGAAGTGGCTTTTGTTTCCCTGTCTCCACAGAGAGGCCTGACCAGGACAGATCTGTGATGTCTTAGCTCGTGGGCCCCATCCCAGGCCATGTACTTGCAGGAGATGGGCCAGAAGCCACACTCTCCAGCTACAGCATGTGTACAGAGATGAACTAGATGATCTTTAAGGTCCCTTCCCACCCAAACTGTTCTTTGAGCCATGGTACCGTTTCTGTGGATCGGGAGGCTTGTGCCAGTGTACCAAAGGTGGGATCCCACCTCTTCTGAGCTGCACTGCAGCTGAGGAGGCAGGGATAACTATAGCACTGGTCAGATGAAGCTGCTCTGGAATCAAGAAAACCTCACAGTTATGTTTTTTTGCCATCACCTTGTTCTTGATTTTCCTCCTGACCCTCTTCAGTGCTTTCTCTTCTGCTTTGGTGAGGGGCAGCTTAGTAGGAATTGGGTAGCCCTCGGCAATCAAGGTGCGTTTCTCCTCTTCAGTCAGGAGCAGAGGGCCAGAGGTCCCTTGTAACTTCTGAAACACAGAGAGCAGCTATCAGCATCAGCAAGGAGCCCTATCCCACCCAGTGGTCCTCCTTAAAGTCTTGTAGGGCAGCTAGGAGTGCAGTACAAGTAGGCGCAGTGCAGTGCTCCTTCCTGCTTCACCCTGATCCTGGAGACACAACTCAGCAGCTGCTTTCCTCTTTACCTGGAAGGGCACCTGCTCAGTTATTCCTTACTCTTCCATTAACTTCCTCAAAAAATCCCTCAGGGCAGAGGCCACTTCCCAAAGTATGGGGTGAAAGAGCACTTGCTAAAACAAGGTAGCTGCTGGTCGGCATTTTGCAGGACTCACTGGGCCTCTCCTCACTCCTGTGAACACCACCCTGTCCCCACACCCCTGTGCCAGGCCATCACATTGCTCTGGCAGGGTGTTTCGGCTATGAGACCTTAACAAGGACAGGATCCCCCACGTGAGCCTCAGAAAGCCTCCAGCACCCCTCTGAGCACCAAGGAGTCCTGTGTCTCAGCGACATCCTGCTGCCTCCTTACGTGTGGTGCTGTGAGGAGAGGTGAGGAGGAGATGGCAGTAGAAGAGCGAGCAGCGGGCCGGGCTGGGCTGGAGGGAGGCAGGGACCGGGGGCTCTGGGATCCGTCGCTGTCACTGCCGTGGCTGCTGGGCGGAGTTGGAGGCATCTGCACCAGGTCATCTACTGTGAATTAAGGATAGCGAGTCAATGGCTGTCAGGTCAGCTGCTGGGACAGTCACAGTGCCCTGAGTAGCAAGAGGAAGAGGCACTGCCATAAAATAGGACTGAAAGGAGAGGGTGATGAGTTTTTCAAGGTGGGGTGGCTCTAAGAATAAGGTTGGACTGAGTGTCGCCCAAGACAGAGGTGAGGCTGACCTCAAATGTGCTAAACTAGGAACTACGGGAGTCAGAGAACTGGCAGGGGCTTTGCCAAGGCACTGAAGGTATTTACAAAGCAATAACGTGCCCTGGTGTCAACCAAAATGGAGTACAAAGCCCGTGATGTTTTGCTCCACAGCCTGTTCACATGTGCAGGAAGCTCTGTAGGAGAAGAGCTCTTCCAAAAGCACCACAGGGCTCACACACTTGCCAGCACACTTGATCCAAAGGGGCTCTGGTCACTCAGCTGGTTGCCAAGCACTTGAAAACTGTCCCCACTTTGTACTAGAGAGCCCTGGGGGCCTTCATGGAGGTGGGAATATGCCTAAGGAATGTCTCTCTGAGGCAGAGTGGGAGTTCCTATAGTGCTTTCATTTGTACATCAGCGGGCTTTCAGATGCTTGGGTTTCTTTCAAATTAAACTGGATCCTGAATATCCTGACTTTCAGATGGTTGTTTTTGGATAATGCTGCAGTCCCTCTGAGGATTTTAAAGGCACTCTTGCATATTTCCAGCTCTGAGGTAGCCTGTTTTGCCTGGGACTCCCTGTCTGAACAATTCTGTGTGTGACTGTTGGTCCAGACACAGATCTGAGTTGGAACCATGCCGTGCCCACTCATCTATTGGTCTGTAGCTCAGTAGTACCCTGTACATGTGGCTCTGCTCTCAGGTGTTGTATAGTGATGGCCTATACCTGCGTAATTTAGAGGAGTTTATGCCAACTAGCAAATTCTATCTTCTTACCTGCAGGTACATTTAGAAACTGGTTCACCTCTTTGGGTTCAGCTTTGATCACAGGTGCCGGAGTCATTTCTATGGGAGTCTGTGGAAGAGAAGCAGAAAGAGTTCTTGGGTGCTGTCGCTTCCCCTGCCCAGAGGCTCCCACCAGTTCTGCTCCCAGCCATTGCTCCCCGCTCTGCGTTCTGCCCCATAGCAGAGCTCTGCCCCGAAGCAGCCTCTCGCTGCACACAACAGCAGCCAGGAGTCCAAACATAACCCCCTGAAGTCTGTGTCGCTGGGCAGAAAGACTGCAAACACGTGTTTGTGGAGGAACAGGCAGTGGCAGATGGATGTGCTGCCAACCCATGCACTGCGTACCTCCGAGAGGGAGACTACTTTTATCCTTGGCAATCCTTCCCTTGCTAGACCCAGACAGCGCAATTTAAACCAACCTCGGCATTACCATGGGAAGCCCCTCTTTGATCTGCCTTCATTAGAAATGGGAGTATAGAGGTTGTACAGAAAAAGAAACAGAACAAAACCCCCATCCTGCTCACATGATCTTCACCAGGACCACTGGGCATCTGTTTCCAATTGGAGGGGATTGAGAGTTAAATAAAGAGTACTTTTCTTTCCATCTGGGCTGTGCTGCCCCTCAGCTCCCTGGCTCACCGGCCCCCAGGCCACCACAGGCTGGGGGAGTTTTTACACTGAACAGACACATTGCAAACTCCTCCAGACTGTAAACACAGCTGAGAGAGCGCCATGGTATGGCTGCCGAGCACACACAGCAGAGCTTCGAGGGCACAGCAAGTTCAAGCTGTGTAAATAGTGGAGGAAGTTTGTGCACAGCTTTGGCTGGAAGTACGCATTTGTTTTGGAAGGTTGTTTAAATGGGAAGATGCTCAGCATGAGTGAAAAAAAGGAAGTGAACCCCAGAGATGCTCTCCTGTTATCTGCTGAGCTGCTAGAAGATAGCTGAGGTTCGTGTGAGACTGGTCAGACCTTCCTGTCCAACACGGCTGGACTCAAGGACAGCCAAACTGAGCCCCCAGCTTCCTCCCACACAGCAGTGGCATGCGTGACTCTCCTTCAGACAAACAGACTTATTAAGGACTTAGATATGACCAACTGGCTTGGCCCCTTGTTTCTGAAATAATAGTTCCCACTTCCTCATAGGAAAATGCGAGCAGGACCTGGAGTGGGGCTTCCATTTCCAGTGAGCAGCTGATAGAAGTGAGAGGCCATATGATAAGCCCAAGACCGTGAAAAAGACAGTGGCAGGGCAGGGTTCTGTACTCAGAAGTAGTGGGGTCATTGGCATCACGTTAACTGACACTGCTCTCTGAGAAAAAATGTAATCCAAAGTCAATGAAAATAAGCAAAAGAGTGGTTACAGAAATATTGGCAGATTGGAGGGGACAGGCCTCCAGCATGTGCGAGCTTAAAAGCCTTTGGGTTTTGTGCCAAGGAAACACGCTTGTATTTAACCCAGATTGTAAAGCCTTCTGTGCCAGAGAAAACCCTCCTTCCATCACTTTCTCTGGAAGGATAAACTGTCTTGTAGCTTCGCTGAAGGAATCGAGAAGACAGTTCTAGCTACCCTAAGGTTTGGTGCTGCTCTGACTGCTATTTCAAGAGAGGAATGATAAATAACGCAGTGTCTGGGCTCTGCATCACCCTCCTCTGTCTGCCCAAAAGCTAAATCACCTAGCAGGACCCTGCAGCCGCATGGCTGGGTCCACATCAGCAGGGGTGCAGCTGTGTGAGAGCCCGGGTTCCCGATGGATCGTAGATGGGCTCACCTCCTCGGGGACCGGCAGTCTCTGCAGAGGGTTGAGGTTCAGCACCGGTATGGAGCTGGCAGCTAGCTGGGGCTCAGGCAGGTCTAGAGGCAGGTTCTGTTCCTGTTTCACCATGATGGAGCAGAGCTTGGGCCCCAGAGACCACACTCCATTCTCCAGCTCTGAAACATGCACAACGTGAGAGTCAAACTCCAGCAAGAACAGGACAAGAAAAAAATAAAAATAATATATATTAAAAAAAAAAAAAGCCATGCAGACAGCTCCCCCCCCTCCCCCAGGGAGGCTGCCTTTCCAAGTTTAGCACTGTCACCACACAAGCATGTGCAAGCCCACAACAGAGGGAACAAAAAGGAACAAGCCCCCAGCCTGTGGGGTGCAGACAGGACAGAGCTACAGGGATTGTGTCTCTGCTCTTCTCTGCTCTCCCTGTGCAGCCCGTGCTGGAGGACAGCTGCTGGGTTTCTTCCCTGCTGATGTCTCGATCTATCCTCTGGAGTCCATTTGTATTTAGAGCTCGGTGTGAGAAGGATGCTGGGCTCCTCAGGCAGCATGGGCAGCATCACAGGGCTGCCAGGAGTGTTACCAAGAATAGCAGCACCTCTGTGCTTTGCGAGCTGCAAAGAGGGCAGGTGTGAAGGCAGCGAAAGGCTGATGGGGTCCATACGTGCTGCTCTGACCTCCTGCTGATGCTGTGCTGAGTACCAGAGCTTTGCTGCATGAAGGAGAGGA
The DNA here is from genome assembly GCF_964035555.1 of Netta rufina. NCBI lineage: Eukaryota > Metazoa > Chordata > Aves > Anseriformes > Anatidae > Netta > Netta rufina. Next base: position 33,410,393 of record NC_140128.1, on the reverse strand, counting down.
TGAAAGAAGGCTGGTGTGGCACCTTGCTTGTGGTGCTGCTCCCCTGCCTCATGTCCACCACCCCGTGCTGCTCAGAGGCTGCATGCAGCCCTGGCAGGAGCATGAGCAGCAGCAAGTGCCTGAAGAGCACCGAAAGGAGCTGTGTGGGGCTGCTCTCCTCAGTCCCTGCCTGCCCCTGTCCCATGCATATCTGTGGCATGAGCTGGGCTCTCTCTGGAAGCAGGGATCCCAGGAGCTAGGATTCAGGCAGCGGCGCAGCTCAGATGTGGAAAAAAAAAAAAAAAGCTGCTAAGCAGGAGAGCTGCCTGGGCTCTGCTCTGAAGTTTTGGTCCCCTTATTGCTCTTCAAACACTTCAGCCTGCCAAAAAGCTACTTCTAGCTGGCCTGGAGCCTGCATCCTCCTCTCTAATCCTCATCTCTTCCCTTCCTCTTTTTATCTGACAACCAGAAACTCATTTGTCTTGACACAGGACAGACTTTTGCTAAGTATGTCACCAGATAGTGCCCCAGTTGGCTCAGCATGAGGCAACATTCAGGCTCACTCGCCGGCCCCCTGCACTTCCCTGAATGCGTACAGCACTCTCAGACCTGGGGGAGCTGCCTAGCTGTCTGCTGCCCACAGCAGCTCTGCAGTGCAGGGCCCAGTCTAGAAGACATCCTGGCAAGAGGAAAGGGGCAGAAAGGTCCTTATCTTCCTAGCAGAGGATCGTTCCTTACTGCACCCCATGCAGCTGGAAACCTTGGAGCTGAGACACCAGCTGCTGTGGCTGCTCTGTGTGTGTAGTGGCTCAGCGTGCTGCTCCCAGTGCTGCTGGATCTTCTCCTGGAGCTTCCACCGTGCAGCAGGGCCAGCAGCGCTGGGGAGCGCATCAGGCAGGGGCGCGCTGCGTGGCTGTGACAGCTGAGCAGACACAGACTGAGTTGCATTTTCTTTGCCCGACTATGTACACCAAAACCACAGCTGGTAACGAAGTCCCAGTCACCTCTGCTATGCAAGCAAGCCCTTTCTTAGCGAAGGAGGCAAGGTGTTACACAAGTATTTTCAGACAAAAAAACCTTGGACTTTCTCTATCTGACCACAGCCTGTTACAGAGATGAGGGATTAAGCTTTGCTCTCCTCATCCTCCCTTTCTGTTGCAAAACTTTGTACAACTTTTTCTCAGAGGCATCCTCCATCTGGGAGGGCTGCTGCTGAAGCAAGTTACTAGAGCAGACCACCAAGGGTTTTCCCCGTTCACATTTGACTCAGCAAGAGAGCAGCCCCCCGTGCTGTCAGCCCAGACAGCTCAACAAGCAGACACCCAAATAAGTATGTGCTGTCCTCCCGTTTCCTGTCTATATTCTGACCCTGCTCTCTTTCCCACCCTCAGAGATTTATCTGGGGAATGATTGGGTTGCAGGCTCAAACATGTAAGCCATGAGAGGGTCAATGAGGGACTGAGAACGAGGCCTTCTGTGTGGACACATCTGAGTTCTGTTGTCTGAGAGAACATTTCGGAGGTATGGCCAGTGTGTAACCACTGCAGAATCCCCGTACATTGCTGGCTGAGGGACGCCAGGAAGGTCATCTTCTGCTGTTGGTACTCTGTACGTAATGGGAAAAAGCATGGCTGTGAAATATCCATAGCTGCCCTGGGCTGGAGAGGTGGTAAGGCAAAGAGCAGTGAGGAAGCAGGACCCAGACAGGAGGGGCTGGTTCAGCACCCACTGTTTTACACGACCCCGGCTCTCCCTGCTCCTGGCATTGAATTGCACCCCGCAGTACTGAGGGCTGGTACTGAGAACTGGAGCAGGCAGTCTGTGTGTGCAAACCATCTGGAAAGCAGACTCCCCTGATAAACAGGGTCACAACGCACCCAGCAGCTTGCCCTGGCTGACCCGTGTTAGTGGGAACCATGTGGGAAGGGGCAGGATTTGGAAGTGCTGGAGGTCTGCAGCAAAGCTGGGAGAAAGCTGATAAACGGCAATCCTCAGCCAGCTCCAAGCCCAGACAGAGCCCGGGCATTCCTGAGGAGCTCTGCAGACCAAGCAGTGCTTGGTTAATGTTAAAGAAAAGCCACTCCTGGGTAATTAATTTGAGCTGAGTGTCTAAAAGGACTGAGACTGGATGGAGCTGTGCCAAAAGGACTGCACAGTGTTACAAATACTGGACCTGACTCAGGGCTACGCTACAATATGACTCACATCCCATTACAAGCCAAGAGAGCCCTGGAAAGATGGGCTGAATTATCCCACTGCGGGACGGGGTGCAGAGGTACCCCTGTACTTGGCACACTGACACCAGGCCTCTCTCCCTGTACAGGGCTCGTCTGCACCCTCGCAGAGCAAGTGGCAGGCACACCTGCAGCTCTCCTGGGTTATGTGCTTCACGCTGTGCTGGCCTCTGCCCAAAGGGCAATGTCACACTCCGTTCAGGAGACTCGTGGTCTTGCCTCGGAGAGACTGCAGCTGAAGCAGGCGCATGCCCGGACACAGAGGAGTGGATGTGGTGACAAGTGTCCTAGGGAGAAGTCCCTGAGGTAGCTTCATGCAGCCAGGCTTCATGGAGCATTTCGCTGCTCTCTACAGCTCATGAGCTTTTTGCTTCTCTCGTTCCCAAGCCTCATCCTCCTTGTGTTTGTTTGCAGGGGCATAATAATGACCCGTCTGTGCGCTCACACCGGTTTGTTTTTTGTTAGTTGCCTGGTTGCCTGTCTGGGCTGAGTGCTCTCCAAGACCGCGCTGGGGTTAAAGCTAGGAAAAAAGCACCGTGCAAATGGAAAGCTTTTCGATACCAAGGCAAGAGCTTGCTCGGCCTGCCACGAGCCTCTCTCCCAGCACCTCTCCGAGTGGCCCCTATGGAACGTGGTAGGAATGGCTGTGCTCTCTGCAGGCACCAAAGGGGCAGGGGAGGCCAGTTCCACTCCTCCTGCCTTTGTACCACAGAGCTGGGATCCTTCCTGGTCATAATAGGGAAGCCTCTGTCCCAGGTCTCACTCTCATTCAAAGTAATGGCTTTCTTCTGTGTATACTGAGCCTGTGCCACTGCTTTTTCAGGCAGCCTGGTTGTCCATCAGCTGTTGGGACACCCACACAATCCCGCAAATTACAGGACTCTCTGCAAGGACGGCTCTAAAAATATCCAGCCATCATAAATTATCCTGAAATGAATTGTTTTAAAAATAGGTTTTGAAATGACTGTTCCTCTCTGTCTCCTGCTAAAAGATCTGCTGGTAAAGAAGCCACTTAGCTTTCCACATGTACCAGCACTGGTTGCAGCCAGAGACGCATGCTTCCTCTATCCAAGCCAAAACCCTGCTGACGGATGCCAAAACAGACCTGGATCTGGGGCATCCACACCCAGGCTTGCAGGATCCTAAAAAGACATTGCCTGTTGCTTGCCAGAAGCTGGCAGCACGCAGAACCACAGCCAAGTATTATCCTCATAAGTATGTTAGCCCGGCAGAGGAGCAATGTGGCCGTCAGAGCACAAACTGAAGGAAAAAAATGTGGGCTGTGTTTGACAATGGCAGATCAAATTCTTCCCTGGATTAGCCATGCGCAAGCCCAAGGAATAGCCAGTTTGTCCTTATACATGGAAGGCAGCCAGAGCCTCTGCTAACAGATGTGCCTGAAGCTGTGCAGTGCGCACGTCTCACGCTCACCGTTAGCATTATCTTCAGTCTTGACAGGCATGAGGGGGCTCTGGGGAGCCGAGTCTCCACTGAGGGAGTAGCTGTGCTCTGCCTGGATGCCTGGAGTGGGTGGGTCCAGGTCCATGTCCAGCAGCGGGTTCTTTTCAGCCAGCACCGGGTCATCGAAGAAACTGCTGAAGAGGTCGTTGGAGAAATCCTCCATGTTGTCGGAGAAGTGATCCAGGTTCTCGGAGAAGTGCTGAGGAAAGACCAAGGGAGAGGGATTGTTAGTGTCAAGTCCAGGAGGGATCTTAGAGCCTTCCTCTGCGCTGAGAGCCAAACCTCAGTGACAGCCCTTTCTGGATGGGAAAAAGCAGTTGCTATCCCTCCCTTGCATCAGATTGTTCAAAACACTACAAATTTAGATAGAAAGGGCCTAGGTGCTGTTCAGCATCTCTGCCTGTTTATCTATGCCACAAACACTCACGAAACTCTTCTATATTCTCACATCCCCTCCCTCCTCAGTGTGTAACTGTCTTCAGCTTCCCAGCACCATCTCACTACGACATCTAGCCGAACAGAGCACAAGGCAAGAAATCCCTGTGATGACAAAATGCAAGTGTGGCAGAAAATCATGGTCTTCAGCACCTGTCTGTGGTGACAGACACTTTCTCATGTTCTCTGCCAGCAGCAAGAGGCACTCTGATGCCCCAGAGAACATCAAACCAGCTGCTGATTTCTATCAGAGAAAAAAAAAAAGATCAGTTGGATCAACATAACAGGAAGGCCCCCTGTTGTATTTAATTTCCTCTGGGATTTCACAGCCCCTCTGTGGACCATATGAAGCTGTCCTTCAGCCAGATAATGCCTGTGAAATTCTGCTCCCCGATGAAGTTTAAACACTACAGATGGGCTGTTAACAACAAACAATCATGCCACTAATCATTCCAGTAACAGCCAGTAAATCTGGCCGGGGTGGCTGTGGAGCTGGGCTCCTGATGCCACAGGGAACCTGCTTCCTTTGAGGCACATCCTCCTATTCAGAAGTCCGATCGCTAACTTTTCCATTTGCTACAACAAAGCACTGGTTGGGCAGGGAGAAAAATTACGATTGCCAAACACCAGCTGAAAAATGATCCCATTCGTTGGCAGATTGAGGCTTCTGGCTCACGGAGAGGAAAGAAAAGACAGATACATTCAAGGGACTATATTACACAGACGGAACTGTGCAACTTAAATGAACTGGAGAGAGCTCAGCCGAGTCAGACTGGGCCCCCCCCCCCCCCGCCTGCAAAAGCATCTGGGTGGGCAGAAAGGCATTGAGAGCAGCATACTGAAATACCACGAGCAATAGGGTATGGGTGAAAGAGAGTGGGAGAGAGCACGCAGGTCCCGGAGCAGAGGCATGAGTGCCAGGGCATTCCAGTGGGAGAGCCGAGCTGGGGAAGGAGCCCAGCTCCTGCAGGAGCAGGGGGTGCACGCAGCCTTTCTTTCCCCACCTCTGGGACGGAGGGAGGTGTTGGCCAGAGGACCCCGGATGCTGGAGCCTGCAGGTTCCTGTTCCTCCAGGAAGGTATATTTGCTTTACCTGAGCACAATATCACTCTGTCAACATTACGCAGGCTGTCAGAGTGCAGGGTGAGGCTGGGGAGCGCTTCCCACCGAGGGGGAGAGGCAGGCAGTGAGCTGCTGCAGCTTCCATCACGGCAGCGCCCTTCACACCCTAACACCGTCCCTCAGCCACTCAGTTAAAAACCAGATGCCCACTCTGCTGCATGGAGCAACAGATAGCCTTGACACTGCCATCCCTGGGAGGGCAGACACTGCTTGTGCAGGTACAGCAGCGAAGGAGCACTCGTGCTAAATCCCAGCGCTGAGGCCCTTCCTGGGATGCCGGGGCTGAAGTTTCCTCCACTTGTTCCCGTGCGGAAGCAGGGCTGTCGAGGCAGCGCGGTAAAAGCTACCCGGCCATCTCCAAGTTGCCTAGAAGCATTGCTGCGCTTGAATCGAGTGACAGCAGACGCCTCCCATCTGTGCTGAGCATAACCATTCTTCAGAGGGAGCTGAGTCAGCAGATGGAATTGGGTTAGATATTTATCTAAAAAGCCCTGGCAAACCGCGTTTTGGCCTATCCGACAGCACAGAGGGGTAAGAGAGTTTGGAGTCCTGAGCATTAACCCCAGAGAGTGCCTGCTCATGTAACAGCTGTTCTTTGTCTTGCTCTCTCCAAACAACACAAGCAAACACAGGATATGAACACGATACCCTTACGGTAAGGGTGAGAATGTAACCAAGGAAAAGTGAAGGGATTCAGACTTCTGGCTGCCAGTGCATCACGAGACCAGAACTGAGATCTGACACAAGAGATCCGACACTGCCTCCAAATCGTATACGTACTGTCACAGCCATCAAAGCTAGAGTGACCACGTAACCCTCTACGAGAAGCGGGGCTGGATGGGCAGCTGCAGGGAGAACCGCCTGTGACTCTGCCATATGCTTCACATTTCTTTCACAACTTTGCCTTAACAAAGGCAGAGGTGGGAGTGAAGACAGGCGGGGAGAAGATGAATTTATGCATTAGTTCCACTCACTGTCTTTTAGCAGCTTGCCACCCACACTCAGAACAAGGATTTCTTGGTCAGTCAACAGTCTTGTCATTGTAGGACAAACCTACCCAGAGGTGAGAGGAGGAGATGTGCCTCTGGGTTTACTCTGAAACCAAAAATTTGCCCCAGCAGTGGCTCAGGGGTGAGAGATCAGTAATGACAGCAAGGGGCTGAGCACACAGGCACAAACACCAGCAGAAGTCCTTGCAGGTTTGTGGTTCTTCCTTTAGACACCCCAGAGCAGGCTGTCCGGAGGATCTCCCTGTGTCAAATTGAGGATGAAGAGGCAGCACCATTCTTCCAGAGACGTAGGAGCTCAGCTCCCCCAAAGCCCACTCTCTCCCAAGAGACAAAGCAGCTCCTTTTCATCTCCCACCAATCACACAGAGCTAGAGATTGCTATTTTATTCAGAAAAGGAGGCAAGAGGCAAAGGAAAATAGAAGGAAAGGTAAACCAAGGACAACGACATGGCCTTGTAGCTGCCTAAATCCTCAACAGAGTCTGCAGGACAAGCAGGAAACTACACCACCAAGCCCCAAGAAGATTGCTGTGTCTGCTGGGTGGGCTTTGTCCTCTCCTGATGCCAACAGGTTTGTTGGCTCTAGGATAGATTTCTGATTACTAAGGGTACCCATGGGTGCAGCCACATGGTAACAGGAAGAAGTGTCCTCTTATCCAGACCCAGCTGTGGTGGGCACAGTGAAGAGCAGCCCAGAGCTATTTTGGAGAGTGTCATCAAAACCACTGTGAATTAGCCTAGATCGAGCCTGCTGGCCCAGATCACACAGATTCTGTGCCACCCATTCTCAGCGGGAGAGCTGCACTTATCTGGCAAAACTCAGAGAGGGCCTCAGCTGCTCCCTTCCCTGCTGTGGAGGGATTTTTGTGACACCACAGCAGTGAACATCTCAGACTAGACATGGGCATGTGTAAGTAGACCAGGGGCATGTGTAAGTAGAAGGTCCAAGAAAGAGTGCACAGGCATTGGTGGGGATGGTACAGAGATGCAGGAGCATCTTCTAGCCAGCTCCTGCTCCTTAGGGAACTGGCCAAGTATTTCTAATCGTGACAGTGAAGGAACCTGCAACTCTGCTGAGATTGTCCTACAAGATATCTCAAGTAGCTTTCATGCAGACGGGCCTGGCTTGAGCAAGGGGGACCAGTCAACTGGGAAACGTGATTCCCTACCATCCTGGGCCAGAGGGAGCGGGTGTGAAGTGTACTGGGGGAAAACTGCTTCCAGATGGGATACGAAGCTCACAGCACAGTCTCATTTTGCATTATTCCCTCCTGCTATCTCCCCCTCCCTTTCACACCCTCCTTCCTTCTCCTTCTAACTACACTCAAAAGCCAAGAAATAGCACGAGATGTGTTTCCAAAGCTGTATTACCAGTGAGCGGTCAGGGAGGGGGCAGCCAAGGGACAGAAACGCAATGGCGAGGATGTGCTGGGTTTCCTGATCCAAGCCTGATTTCTAGCTGCCCATCCCCCTCAGCGTGGTTCCGGGAGGATGGGGAGGCAGTGCCCGAAGGGGACAAACCTGGGTGTGCAGGTACAGGGGAGGCGATGACCCCCCCATCTCCCGGCAGCCCGAAGCTGCTCTGATGCCACAGGAGAATCTGCTCGGGGCTGAGGCCACCTCAGCTGCAGGGAGAGTGCGAATCTGTCAGCTGCTGGCTCCTGCTCCCTCCCACTCCTGGTGACCGACATAGGCACCGAATCTTCCAAACATATTTCCACCACATGTTTTCACCCTGACCTCATGCTTAGGGTTGTCTAAATAGCAAACTGCGTGTGCGTGCGTGCACTTCTCATTCGAACACCCCTTCCTGTTGTACAGCAGTTATCTTGGGAGCTAATGTAAGGCATCCAGACATCCAAATGCAAGCTCTCTATTTGCCCCCACCCAGAGCTGGTGTTGGACCTCTGGGGGCCGCAGGCAGAGACTGAAGCACTGAGCTTTTTCCAGTGCCCAGCTGGGCATGGGACACCTTGAGGTGCCACTGTGGTAGCCCAGTGGCCCCACAGAAGCTGAAGGAGGGGACAGTTTCCTCTCCCTGCATCCGCTTCTGCGTGTTGGTCACTTCTGTCTCTCCCTTTCGCTTTGACACATCCACCCTTTGATGGTGCCTTTCCTCTCTCCACCTCCAGCGGAGCCGTTTGGAGACAATCTCCCTTCAGGATCAGTTTAGTTCTCACAGCCTCCATGCTCCCACTACGATGGTCTCGCTCCAAGGAGAAAGCAGCAAGGGGCTAATCCAGCTGGGCGGCAGCCCAGGCCCAGGAGACGAAGGGCCTTTGCAGGTTGGAGGTTCTGCTTGTGCTGGCAGGCAGTGCAGATGAGGAGGGGATTCTTCTGACTTTTCTCTTTTATTTTTGAAAGTATTTTTCCTCTTTGCTTGCCAAGATAAATCTTCTGTCCCAGCTGTGACATCTGCATTTCCCTTCTCTGCTTTCACTAAGGAATGAAGCCCCCTGCACTCCAGCTTCACAGCCGAGGTTTCCTTTACATTCCAGGAAAGAAGAGCCCATACACTCCAGACAGTCCTTCTGCTCGCTTTAAAATGCAGTGAGTTGCAGAGCTTATGAAAGTGAAGGTCTTGAGAGCATTAAGAGGATCCACGCAGGATGGACAGATGCTGTGCACACTTCTCCTCATGGTCTAGTTGGTGCATGTGCACCCCATGGGGCACAAGCGCTCATCCAGCCACCTCCTGGCTCTCTCAAACCCCTCTGCTGTCCCTGTAACCTGACTTGTGTGACTCTTTGTGTCTCCTCTCACCCCTCATGTACCACAGCTCCCTGCTCAGTCCATGCCCCTGTTCTGCCTGGGCAGTTTGCCCCCTGCTGTTATTGCATCTCTGCATGGCAGGGCTGAAGCACTTCAGCTCGAACCATCTGCAAACCCCAACACTACCTCCCTCCAGCATCCCAAACAGCAGCAGCCCTGTCTTTTTGAGACTGCCACTAATGTCCAGGTAACCCAAGATGCTTTTTGGCTTCGTGACCTCGGATCGCACATAAAGCAGACGCCTCCCTGACACCTTAGCTCAACCTTATCTGGAACAAACTCAAGATTTTATTGCCTTCTGCAGAATAGTGCGGAATGACAGGAAAAGGGGTGGGTAGGTGGGTGTAGTGTCACTGAAAGCGAGGCAGGGGACAGCCGAGCTGTGCCGTCCCCGCACGGCACACGGTCCCTCAGAGCAAAGGTGCTTGGAGCTGTAACTCCTTGGAAGCAGCCCCAGCCATGTCCCCGCTGCCTCGCGGAGTCCCGGCAGAGCTCCTTGTGGAAACCTCCTTCCACCCAGCACCTGTGCCAAGGGGCCTGGATTTACAATTTCCAGCGCTAGGCGCCACAAGACCTAGGAGGGACGACGGGGAGGCTCAAGACACAATCAGGGGAAGGCGATTGCGGGAGCGGCGCCAACACGAGGCGCTCCCTTGGGGCCCTGAAGCGAGGGACCCGCAGCCCCCTCACGAGGCGGCACCGCCCGGGGCTGGGCACACGGCGGGCGCTGTTGAGGGGACTGTGTGGGGGGGGCACCCGCCATCGCCGGCGGTTAACGGCCGCCACCGCGCGCTTCCAACGGCCGGCAGCGGCCGCAGCCCATTGGCCGGCGCCGCCGAGCGGCGGCCAATGGGAGGCGGCTGCCAGGAGCCGGGCGGCGGCGGCGGCGAGGCGGGCGGGAGGAGTGCAGGGTTAGGACGGAGCGGCCCGCGGGCCGCCGCCACACGCCGCGCCTCGACGGGGCGCACCCGGCCGCCGCCGGCACCGCCTCCTGCCCGCTGCCGGCGCCCCGTCGCCCTCACGGCTCGGCCGGGCGCTGAGGCAGCCTCACGGGGCAGCGCAGCCCCCCTCTCGTCCCCTCATCCCCTCGTTGTCCCGGTGTTGCCACGTAGGGCGGCCTCGTCTACCCGGCGGCTGTAGGGCGGCCTGGTCTACCCATTGATTTCCCCGTAGAGGCACCTGCTAGGCGGCTCAGCACAGGCTGCGGGCTGGGAGCAGCCGTTTGCCGGCTCTGCACGAGATTCATGCAGCCTGTGGAGACCGGAGCGTCTCCTCCCAGCAGCAGCGCCCTGGAGGACACAAGGAATGCCTCTGCCTTCCAGCTCGCTCGCGCTGCCTGTGCACTAGTTATGAAGGCCCAAATTTCTTTTGGCTTACTTTGACTCGGGTAAAAAACAACAAAAAATAATAATTAGAGCAGGATTTAAACCGTGTACAGGAGTGGACGCAACCCCCTCGGAATGAAACATTCAGATCAGCTGCTCTTAGCTGTCATTTGGCAGAATACAGGGGGCTATTTCTAGGAGTCCATTAAAGGCAGATAAAAAGTTTGGGGCTTTCAAGGTCTTTTTTGAGCTCTGAGAACCAAAGATACCTGCCTGCTACAAAAAGCAGCCTGCATTTCTGAGCCATCGTGGCAGCTGCTGGGCTGCACTCGAATGGAGGTGGATGAGGGGTATTTATTCCCCATGGGGATGTGGGTACCCCTGGGCAAGCCATTTGGGGTCTTTTCCTCTGCTCCTCACGCTGAGGTAGTGCCGAGAGAAAGAAGTCACTGCCTCCAGGGCTCTGCCCCCTTGCCTTAATCAGTGCTTTACCTCTTTGTGTTGACGTGGCAGCCTCTGCTGAGTGTGCAGCAGGCTTCCAAACCCACCCTAACTACTGAGTGATGGGGCCCCACGAGTCTTTCAGCTGCTGTAGGTTGGGAGGGGGTCAATGTGAACTTTCTCTCATTAGATGTGAAAATGCACTGCATCAGCTTTGGGAAGGCCCCATCTGCTACGTTACCCCAATCCACCTCCAACCAGACCTACCCTATGCAAAGCCCATACACATATAGATCCCTTCTCAGTCCCCGCAGAGCCACAGCAGCCAGAACACACTTGGGTTTCTGCAGCCATGTCCATTGGCACGCAGCACCGCTGCACAACCTAGAGGTGCAGCTCAGGCCCTGCCCAGAAAATCTAGAGCCAAATGTACCACGAGAAAGCCCCCTCATTTTAATTGTGTGTGGCAGGTCTGCCTGGACAGCTTAGGGAAAAAATCTTGATGCACTGCAAAAGTCCAAATAGCAAACAGAAGGCTAGAATGTGTGAGAAAAAAAGGAAAAAGACCGCGAGTAAGGCTGTGCCACGCTACGGTAAGGCTTCATCTGAGTTCCCTCCTGGTCACAGAAGTGCAGAGAGCATTGGCTCAGATGAGCAGAGGTCCAGGAGGTCCGCACAGAAAGCCTGGAGCTGCTGAGGGACACCAGGAGGAACCTGTGGTCCTGGGCAGTCACCTGGGAGTGCCTGTTCATGTCTCACTGTGGTCCTGGTGGAGAGGGACCCATGGTGCAATGAAAGACAGCAGGCAGGGCAAGAGATAGAAAATGCTGCTTTACTCGGAGTGACTCTGTGAACTACACGGCTGTGCTGCAGGGAAGCCGAGGTCACGGCATCCCGAAAGACACAAAATAAAGCATGAATGAGCAATGCAATTAAAAATCGATTGGAAAGGGTACAACCGCTCAAGCCAGTCACTAGTCAGGGGGATGGGGGAGTTTGTTCTGTAACTGAAATAAACTAGAATAAACACCACTCCAACATCTCTTCCAACTTTCTTGGAAGCTTCTGGCCCTGTCCAGTACTGGGTTGGAGCCACCAGAGCCGGCAGATCTCCGCTCTTAACGGCTCTTCACCCCCATGTTATTATGGGGCTTCTTTCTGTATCTTGCATGAAAGGCAATCGAAGCAATGGGAAAGGTGCCCTAGGAGACAGAGGAAATCTGCTTTGTAAGATAACCAGAGCAGGAAGAAAGATCTGTATTATCTTTACAATCACCTTCATTTGTCTCATTGAAACCGTTTCTCTTTAACACTCGGAGAACAAAATCAGAGATAATCCGCATTTTGTCCCCTGTCAGGCCCCTGGAGAGCCATAAAGAAAAGCCTTGGAAGAGGACGATAGCAGTACTCTGTTCAAGTCCAAAGGCTGAGGCATGCAGCTAATACCAAACATTACTGGTGGGTTTCATTCCTCGGGCCTTTGTAAAGGGCAATTACAGAGCAAGTAAATCTGGACCAGCTGATGCATGACTCAAGGATGTGAGAAGGGTTTTGACTCAAAAGCTCGAGAGGTCGAGAGCTGGGACTCTCTTTAGTGATAAGGCTGGGCAAGAGATGGGCTTTATGACCAGCATGCTGAGTGGGGTCCCAAGCTGCTGCAGCGTTTGCAGTCTCTGTGGATGTGACACGTGCGGGCGTCGTGGTGCTGGAGGAGCCCTGCGTGAGCTGGGATGGGACAGGGCACTGTCTCTTGCTGTCTGTGCATGTGTGTGAGGCGTTCCTGCTTCTGGGCACCAGGACTGTTTTCAAAGCAGTTCAGCTTGGAATGCAGATTTCTGACCTGCTGCCAACATCCCAGTGGAAAATCTGTGCCCTGAGCAACAGATAGGAAATTAAACTTCAGCTCCAGTGCTGAGGGTATCATTTTCGCCTCAGCGGTGGAGCTGCAGAAACAGGAGTCTCAGGAGGATGGGGAAATCCTTCTTTCAGGGCAGTAACACCTCTCAGGCCACTCCTCACTGCTGGGGCAGCCTGGATTAACTCCATCCTCGGGGAGCAGGGAGGTGCAGTGTTACCGAGCAAGGGGTCAAAGCCCCACATTTCCAAAGAAGGGGATGGAGATCTGACTGATCAGAGATAACGCAGCCACTTCAGCCATGGGACAAAAATCAAGGCTGAAGGAGAAAAGCAGCCTTTGGCAAGCCTTTCCCAACACCTGGCTCTCCAGCCATCCCTTCTCCAAGCAGGACTTCTCTATGACAAAGGCCAGCAGCTGAGCTCCCTGTAGCTGGTGAAAAGAAGTGGAAACCTGAAGATGCCTGGGATCAGTGCTGGAGTGGATGCAGAAACCTGTGGATTTGGGAATCTGTTCTCTGGATACACCTGGAGCAGCACAAGGAGCTGATGGGTGCTCACAGGTTTTAGGGCCTGGGGGAATCAGTCTGGTAATAATATATGGATCCTTACCTAGCTGAGTGGAGGAGCTATATTCATAACTCCTGCTTCAAACTCATTATCTGTAGCTGAGCTTCACAGAAAGAAACATCTAGTCTCAGCTAAAAAGCCTTCAGAGAAATCCATCTCTTTCTAACAAAAAAAAAAACAAAAAAAACACAAAAAACTTGTAGAAGCTGACTACATTCACCAAACAAATGAGTAATTTCAAGCACTGACTCTAGCTTAAATCTCCAGACAAGGCATTTTCTCTGGGTTTTTGCTGTTAGATGAACAAATCTTTACTACCAGAGATCCTTCTGAAAACAAAACCAAGTCTCTTTTTAATCTGTGTAGTGTGGCATGGCACAGCCACTCTGCCAGGTTGTTCTGCGGGCAGCAGAAACGCCACGGGTCTCACTGCAGGCAGGGAGAATTCGGACGCTTAATTAATGACGGCAGGCTGCAGTCATGTAAGTCCATGTTAGCAGCAGATTCAAAGATTAAACTGCCTTGTGTATAATTAATTACTAGGTTTTAACATAATCAAAGCACAGGTGGAAGCGAGTGGTTCCTGTGGCAGAAGTTACAGCCCTGCCACAGTGGCTTTGTACTGCAAGGCAACAACAAAGGCTGTGAGAAAACCAAGATGGAATCTGCAGTGGTTTGGCTTCCAGGCATCCTTTCAGGTACAACCTTATTCTGCATGTGTAGGATCCAGGACCAGAAGCAACAGCAGGCTCTTAGTATCCACCTTGGTTTTATGTGCAACAAAAGAGAAGAAGTGAAATCAGTGAAATCTTACCCCTCTGTACCTTAATCCTGATGCCCAGTGACTTTCCCTAAGCACGGAGCTCTCCATATACACGAAATCCTCCACAGGTGCCCGCTGCGTGTCCCAGCACAGACACACCCAGCCCTATCCCTGCCTGGGTGCCCCCAGCCCCAGACCTCATGCAACCCTCTTCCCTCACGCTCCTCCGTCGCCTTCCTCCCATCTCCTCCCTCTGAAAGGGTGCACACATCTGGGTTGCCTTTATTGTGCGATAAATCTCACCCTGCATCTTGGGTTCATTTTCTGAAAGTTTTGAATGGTGTCTTGGAAATGCTGTTGGACAATAGGAGCTCTTTGAACCCAGGCCAGCTGGACGGGGCTCCTTGCATTGCAGCTGACATGCAGGCTTTGGCGGTCTTTCTCGACTCTTTCCTCTCCTCTTTTCTTTACAGCATTTGAATTGTCCTCAGACTTTATTTTTGGAGCGGGCAGTGCATTTCTGCATCTTTTCATCATTATATTATTATTAATTACAGTTAGGACTGTTTCTCTTTCTGCTGGCAATTCCTGGGTGGATCTCTCCTCTCTCGCTTAATGTCTTGGGTAAGACTACCTTGGCTGCAACCAGCTTAAGCAGTGACTCAGAATCCCTGGCCTGCTCCCAGGAGAGATGCAAGAGTTTTGCCAGTTGCTTTATAAAGAGGCCATCGTTTTCCTCAGCAACTCTCTCGCTCAGCAGAGCTGAGTAGGGTGGAAAAGCTCGGTGCTGCGGTTCCAGTGAGGCCATCCCAGCCCTTGTGGACTGGCCGTCCCCGGGGTGTTACTGAAAGCAGAGCCCTGCTCCCTCCGGGTGCAGCCAGGGCAACCTCTGAGCCAGGCACTGGGATCCTCCTCTGAACAGTGCCTTGGTCCCAGGGGGTCACTGCTCTCCCCTTCCCCGTCCCCTGGGCCCTGGAGGAAACAAAGCTGGGCAAGGCATGTGGGCAGGACAAGGCATCGCGAGGGAGGAAACACTGTCTGCGACTGTCGAGCTATTGCCTAATGGCCTGTCACACAGCTACCCTGCTACACACTGAAGCAGGCCTCTTGTATGGCTGGGTGTGAAGCTTGCTTGCAGCAGGGGTAAGCTGTACGTGGGAAATCCCACCTAGAGAAGTCACACTAGAAGTGTTTGAGCAGCATGCTTGTTATGGAGGCTGAAGTGCACACCCTCTCCGTCTTGTGTGCCGGGAAGGATTTGGGAAGAAAGAAACGGCCTGCCCCAGCGAGGCACGGCCATCTCCTGCAGAGCATGGGGGGAACACAGCCTGAATCTGTCCCGTTACACTGCCCTGCCTCCAGGACCACAGCCGTGCCCTGGCGGTGGCACCGAGTGCTGGAGGTGAGGGGATCCTGCGGGGAAGGGCAGCCCACCTGCTCCACAGAGCCGCCGACAGCCCCGGTGCTGCCTTCAGCAGAGGAGAAGGACTGAGATCATCTGTTGCTTTTTGCTCACACCAACCAAAGTGAGGAGGAATAGGTCGTGGGCCAAATAAAACTCTCCTTCCTCCCGTCCTACTGCAAGACTGAGCGGGCCAGGGAAGCCCATGAGCAGTTGGGAAGGGGTGGCCTGCCAGCCTCTCCCCACAGCCCTCTCCGTGCCGCTGTTGAAGGCTGAGTTGAGTCCTGGGCTCAGCAGCAGCTGCCTGAGCACCAGGCAGAGGTGTCGTCCTCTCTGCAGCTGCGGCAGGGTGCGAACCACAGCCGGACCCCTCCCCAAATGAGGGGGCGGCTGCTGCTGGCCTGGGCCGGGTGGCATCGCTCCTTCGGCTTGAGGAATGCAAACCGCCTGAGCTGCTCTTGAGGATCGGCCAGGAAAAGTCCACAAATAGCAACAGGAAATCAAAATGCCCGCTCCAGACATGCACCCGATACGAGGCCATCCAGAGCAAGGAGAAAAATCAAATGCTGGATGATGGAGATTACATCATGCTGTGGATAAACCTGCGAGCCTGTCCAGCTGGGGCCATGCCAACAGGTCCAGATGGCTCAGGAATGCTAACTGCATAGCTACCTCTCTCTTGTCTTTGCTTTTTCTTCCCTCTTTCTTTCCCTATTCCCCATCCCTCCTGGCCTCTTTCCCTCTTCCCTTTCCCAGAATAAATAAATAAAACCTCTGGCAACTCTACAGAGCCCAATTTCATCAAATATCAGCAAGGCAACTGAGAGCACTGCATGGGCACTGCGCAGGGCACGGGTCTCTGGCTCCTGCCCGTAGATGCCCGTGCTGCTGGGCGACTGCACCGCGGTGATGTGAGCCTTCATCTCACCGGGGTCTTCAGCCCCTGGCTGCAAGGGAGGATGCTGCCAGGGCAGCTCCCCTGGAGCACGAGGAGCACGGAGAAATGAGCATTGCTGCCGCGTACCCCAGCTGCTCGCAGCTGCCACGGGCTGCTCGCCGTGACGGCAGCACCAGGGGCAGGGAGAAAGCAGTTTTGCTGTCAGAGTTCGCAGCTGCTAGCTGCCACCCGGGCAGTAATTAGTGACAGGGAAACGAGCGCAGCACCCTGTGTTCTGTGCCCAGAGCTGACCAGGCCAGCGCCGCTCCTCGGCTGTCTCCCGGTGGGATAAAAACAGGACTGGGAGACACGTAGGGAAGGAATTAAAGGTGTGCGCTCTGCCGGGCCTGAAAAAGGGCTGCAGGCCGTTTGCTTGTTATTTAATGCTAATCCAGCTGTCGGACTGCTGCCAATTATCTTTGACACATCCTGAAGAGCGGGAGAGGCAGCAGAGATCGGGAAAACAACCTTAGCACTGCTCTTCCCAGTGCTCAACCCTAACTTTAAGCAGCTCAGGCAGACTTTCTGCAGGGAAAGGGCACCTCAGAGGAGAAAGGGAAAACAAAAACCCTGCCGTGAGCAGCAGGAGTGACCAAGAGGGACCACGGGTCTTTAATGCCCTGCTAGCAGGCTGACAAAGCCACGGCACTCTGATACTCTCAGCTTGTGACCTCCTTAGACACCAAGCAGCCCACACATAATTTGGGAGCCTGGGAGCTTGGCACAGCCCTAACCAAGCAGCAATTTCAGGCAGGAGTGTAACGGGGTGCTCTCAGCAAGCTGCCCAAACCCAGGGGGAAGCTAGGTTTTACAGCTCGGCCAGGATCTGGTTGTTCAGTGGAGGATGAGGTATGAGTACAGCCCTTTCACTGGATTTATAAAGCACAAATTGTTTGGTTTTCAGTATGGCCCAAGGAAGCCGGGCCAGCAACAGTATGGGCCAAGTACTTCAGTTTAAATCCCGACGCTGACAAACTTAGTCATCCAGACTGACACTGAAAGATTGCTCTGGATTCACCTGAAGTATCTGAGGTCAAAATCAGCCACGCACAGTCCATAGGTGGCACGAACGGGAGAAGGGCAATGGATAGCTGGGACATGAGTGGAGGATGGAGCTGCCAAACTGAAAATGTGGCACATATCATCTACAGCTGCAACACAATTCAAAGAGACTAGCTGGGGAAACAAAGAAATAGCTCCTACAGACCATTCCTGGCAGGTACCTGCAAGCAATCCCCACCCCAGCCTAACTTGTCACGGGTCTGCTTCGCCCACTGATGGCATTGCACCGTGCAAGTGAGAATAAGGCTGTGCATTCATTTTCAGACAGCAGAAGCTGCGTTGCACCAAGAGACACCCAGAAGATCGCATGCTGAGCAACAGGCAGAGCTGGGACTAGCATTCTCCCATTCCTGACAACCTCATGCCCAGTCGCTGCATCACTGCTCATAAGGAAAAAAAAAAAAAAAAAAAAAAAAAAGCAACAAGAACAAACTCAGCATCATTCGATTGGCAATTCAGTATTTGTGGCTCAACGGCACCTCATCAACTCTCACAGTCTGCACATTTCCTCGGAAAGAAGAGCCAGATTTCCAGCACTCCCTGGGCAAAGAGCTCTCAGATCGAGAGACTGAAAAGGCTTTGAAAGAAACCTTCCATCAGCAGCCTTCACAAATGTCAGCGATCACTTCCTCCTCCCTCAGCTGCCTGGCTTGCAGTCCCTCCCCCAGGGCGGCAGCAAGCTCAGCCAAAAGCACCTGCCCAGCACCTTCCTTCAGCTGTCCTGAATTTATGGCAACAGCACTGAGCTGTCCTGACACGCAGCAATTAACCACCACGGCTCCGGACCCGGCTGCTCTTCTCCATCCTGCTCTCCCTGTGCCTCAGCCACCCCTCCGGGTGGGATCAGCACGAGCACGGCAGGGCGAGGAGCACATCTGCGAGGTGAGCCCCTGCCCCTGGTCCAGCCGAGATGTTCCTGAGCACACTGCTCCCACCAGGACTCTCCGTGGCACCCCGAGGAGAAACCAGCAGCAAACAGTGGGGTGGGGAAGCTCGGCACGAGGAGATTTTTCTGGGCACAGGCCTAAGGAAGCTCACCCGCAGGGGGGATGCTGACAATCCAACTCCCGGTGCCCGAAGTGGATGTTGTATCCAGCTCCCTCCTGTGTAACAAGCTTGGTAGCTGGCCCAAACTGTATTCCTCCTCCAGCTCCGGCTGCCAGATTCCTCCCAGGGGAGACCTGATATTCCTATTGCATGGGAACTCCTGACACAGCTCGCTGAGCCACGCGTTACTCTGCATCTATTCTAGGAACACTGATAGCTGAGTTTTGGGCAGGCTTTGCTGACTCGGGTCAGCCAGACCAACCTAAACAAACGCTTTTCCTGATCAAGACAAAGCCACAGTGTGAGGAAGCCAAAAGCAACTTTGCAGAGGTAGTCAAGGGTGAGTTTCCTCCGAAACAGGCTGGACAGTGATCATAATGAATGA
The DNA here is from genome assembly GCF_964035555.1 of Netta rufina. NCBI lineage: Eukaryota > Metazoa > Chordata > Aves > Anseriformes > Anatidae > Netta > Netta rufina. The sequence continues at coordinate 33,391,595 of NC_140128.1, read as the reverse complement.
CCCCATATAAAGCATCACCTTAGATCCCTGAAGATGGTACTGATTAGCCCCATCCAACCCAGCACTGCTTTCAATTACCTGCTAGTTTCAGTGAGAACAGCCATGCACATTGCTTCCACCCCGTACAAAGAATTTCTGCCATCCCAGAGAGTGAGAAGATGAGATAGGATGCGCCTCTACATGCAGGAGGAAGGAAGGAGTGGAAGGGTCTGTGGGGTGGTGCAGTCACAGCCTTCACGGGACCTTCTTCTGGCTGAACAGTGTGTCGAGATCGGTGTCAAGCACCTCTCACTTGGACACTGAACAGAGCACCTCCAAATGACTTGGAGGCAGACTTGGAAAGATTTAGGAAAAAAGGAATTAAAGGAGAGATGCGGAGAAATAGAAGAAAAGGTGGATAAGTTAGTCAGAAAGGGATGGGTGACAGGGGAAGGGCTGGGGCGTTCAGGTAGGCTCGGGTGACTGCAGAAAAGGAAAACCTTCCTTAAAACGACGTGACCCTACAGGAAAGCAGAAGCAAACATTTGTTTTCTCAAGCAGCTGGGAGTAAGTTAGATGTAAACACTGCACGGCATGTGAGGGGAGCACCGGGGTTGAAAGGCACAGCCTGCCTTTCAGCACACTACCTGCAGCACCCTGCTGCTCTGGCCTTGCCCTCAGCTCCTCACACCCCTTCAGCTGTTTCTGCTCGGAGGGGTGATGCAGAACGTGCAGACACAGCCCAAGGAAACAGCTCACAGCTCACAACATCATGCTCCAAAGGCAGGAAAGAGAGAGGAGCTCCGTGCAGGCAGCCGTCCTGTCCCACGACACACGGCTTCGGTTCCACTCTCACTTCTCATCTCCCGTGTGGAGATACGAAGTCCCAGAGGCTCAGGTGAGCAAAGGAGGAGAAGTACAGGCATTGGTGACTGCACCTCACCTTGCAGCACTGACCTGGCACTTCCCTGGGAAGTCTCCTGGTCAAATCAGGCCAAGAGGCAGCTCCTGGGCATTCCTTAGTGGAGCTGTAATGGTCTGCTTCACCCCTAGGCCCTACCTGCTCCCCTGCAACTGCAGCAAGGACACTGACTGGGTTTTGTGTCTACAACAGGACAAAGGACAAACTGGGAACTCATCCCTTCCCTAAAATGTGCTGATACAACTCAGTCTTGGGAATCAAATCTTCATAGCAAGCAACACGTGGTTATGAGAAGAGAACCTGCCATGTGGCCATCACAGAGACACCTTCAGAGAGTGCAGTGTGTTCATTCCCTTCCTCTACCACTGAGAATTTGTTAAGTAATATACTATATGTTAACTAAATACTACAGTCTTAAACCTTACAGGGAAGTGCTGAGAAAAAACAACAGAGTGAGCCCAGGACTAGACCTTTCTCAGAGGAAACACGGCAGCACATTGCAGAGGTGTCAGCACGGCCCTGTTTTGAATAGCAGGACTACAGCTGCGAAGCCACTCTTCCTAATACTTCCCTTTAAGGCACTGCTTCCAAACGAGGTTTTCTTTCCTCGTACGCGAGCACAAGGAAATTCCCCTCCCTACCAGAGACAGCTCCATCCCGAGCTTCAGCGAGCCAGCACGGTGCTGGATGGGGCCAGCGCGGTGCCGGAGGAGACAAGGGCAGCGCTGGATGGGGCCACCCTGGGCAGCAGGAGGCACTGCACTCTGAGGAAGCCAGCGCTTGTCGCAGGATGAAGAAGCCACGAGACACCAAGATATTTCCCGGAGTGCTGTGCCTCCTGCATTGGGCATGGAGGACAACCTTGCTTCTGGGCTACGGGAGGGGGCAGGAAATGCTGAGAGATGTTCCCCAGTCGTCCCAGTCAAACCAGGCCATGCCTAGGGACTCATACTGGGACCAGGAGATGCAATGGGGCACAGACCACCTCAGGCTTTCCACAGTCTGTTCCATACAGGTGTGACCCCTGGTTTTCTGCATCTCTGGAAGTGATGGCAGCATCGAATGACTGCCTAATGCCAGAGGGGACGGGGATCACCTGGCAGAGCTGTGTGTGGCTCCGGCACCTCCCAGCCCATGCTGCTGACGCCCTCCCTCAGTGGGAGCACGCAGGAGGCACAGATGTGCTTCCAGCCCCTGCCAACACACCCTTTGTTTGCTCTGCAAGCACTTCACTGACGTCCTTCCTGCTTCTCCCCACCAAGACAGTGGCTCTGTCTCTACTGTTTAACCCTGTTTGGGACAGGTGCCTTCCTGCACTCCTGCTCTGAGTTATAGCCTCTCCCCTAGCCCTGATCCACCTGTGTGGCTAAAGGGTTCTCCCATTTTGGCAGAGATTTTCATTTTGGCCAGTGGATCCCCAGCATGTGCTGCCAGCTGTCCTACAGATGAACATTTTTTATTTTGGAAGAGGATCCCAGATGTCTCTCAGTTTCTTTCTGGCATGGAGGGATGCACAGGTGATCCCCAAGTCTCTGCGGAGGAAGTGCTCTCCTAGTCTTCCAAAGGGAGCTCACATATTACCAAAATGGAAATATGTCTCCTGGTGATGACTCTGCAGTGATGATGCCCATGAGCTGTTGTGTTCACCCTGCGGCTAGCACTTCTGCAGGTGTAAGTCCAGCTGTGAGACAACGAGGAGCAGCACGGGCACAAAGTGGAGGAACCATGAGATGGATCCAATGAGATAAGGAAGATCTGGGAACTGCTGTTTTGAGATTTATTTCCATTAGAACAGGTCTGATAGCCCCACCCGGTCTCTCTGTATCTGTGCTCCAGATCCCAGGGGAATCTCTTCCCAGCAAGTTCCAAGCAAAATTTAAAGAAAAAAAGTCCTACCTTGTGCAATCAGGGATGTGTCACTGACCAAATTTTACCACGCACAGGGACAAGAGGGTCAAAATGCTTTGTGAATGTGTCCCCGTGCAGGACTACCAGCAGTGTCAGACCCAGCCTCCTGGCACAGTGGAGCTCCCTTTGCTACCCACAGGACGATGGATGGCCAAAGCTCGTCGCCCTCACTGCGTGCTGAGGTGGTGGGAGGGAGCTTACACAGCATGAAACTCACCCAGACCAAAGATCAGCCCAGGACCTAAGCAACACTTAAGTGCTATTTCTGTCCCTCTCGCAGGCATAGGAGGAACAGAAATGTGTACAGGCTCCTCGTGGGAGTGACGGTCATCCCTGGTGAACAGCCTGTGTTTATCTTCAGAGGAAGCTCCCCTTTGAGTTGTACCAGCACTGCCCTCAGCATGCTCACTACCGACAGTCCTGCCGCTTTCCTCCTTTCTGCAGGCTGTGACAACGCTAAAGAAAAGAGCAAACGGGAGGCACAAAACCCAGTTTGCACTCAAGGAGCAGCCTGCAGAGACAAGTGGTTCCTCTCCCATTCTGCGGCATCGCAGCGGGCTCCAGCAGGTACCACTTGTCACCTAGCCCAGGAACATCATCAGATCACACAATGACAGAGCACGCTACTGTGCAGCCTCCAAAGCAGCTGGCTGAATACAACAGAGACAAGTCTGAATTGCCATTTTGCTTCTAACAAGCTTCTAACAGCGCAGACCTCAACTAACTTGTAGGTTGTTGTTTTTTTTTTTTTTTTTTTTGCCTTGATGTCTCCCTTTCAGAAGGAGACTCAGAATACGCTTTGAAAAGCACAGAGTCAAAATGGAGCCGTGTTTACCCGAACATCCAACCCCCAGAGTCATCTTTGAAGGTATTTTTCACACCATGAAATACAGAAACACGAGGAAGAAACAAACCCACTGGGGTACTAGGTTAAAAAGAAACACATGCCTCCTGTTTGGCTGGTTTATTCCGGCTTCGTTCTGACATCAGTGTCACAGACCCAGTGAAGCACAGTGGTGGATCTGACTCAGAAGATAAGCCCTTTGAAGAGTTTCACAACGCCGATAAGAGCGGAGAGAGTAAGAGCCCTGTGAGTGCAGCCGTAATAGATGGTGAGTGAATAGATGGGCCCTAGCAGCAGCAACCAGAAGTGCTGGGCTGGATGGGGGACGAACAGGTGGGATCGATAAGCAATCACCGCATGACGGATTAGTCTCATTTGCAGTGGATCCCTTCTGGTAGGAAAAGATGAACAAAGTTGTCTCCGTTTAAAAGCAGTAGGCAGCCTCCTGAGCAAGAGGAGATGGTGGTGTTTTTAGAAGCCATCGTATGCAAGCTGGGTTAGCAGAGGCTAAGTGAAGTAAAAGAAACAGTTTGTATCCTCCAGAGATTTCCCCTCCAAGTATGAAGTAGACACCACTCTCCCTAAGATTTTCAAAAAAAAAAAACAAAAAAAAACCCACCCACCCACACACACACACAAAATATCAAACAGAAATCCTATAACCGCAGACCCATGCAGGTTGGGAGGGAGCTCAGGAGATCTCCAAGCCCCCGCTCAGAGCAGGGCCAACACTAAATGCAGACCACATTGCTCAGGGCTTTATCCAGACTGGTCTTGGGAACCTCCGAGGCTGGAGCTTCCACAGCATCTCAGGGCAGCCTCTTCCTACTCCTCAGTGTCCTCACAGTGAGAAATCCTCTCCTCACACCCAGTCTCTGCCTTCCCCATTCCGATTTATGAGCACCGTCTCTCATCCTCCTGCCGTGCGCCGATGTGAAGAGCCTGCCTCCCTCTTCGCAGCAAGCTCCTCACGGGTGCAGGGGGGCTGCACATTTATCAGTGTCCGAATTATCCCATGGACAAAACCAGACACCACATTTCAGATGGAAAAGGGGCAATCGCTCCCCCCTCCCTTACAGCCACGCTTCTGTTGGCAGCTCCAAGCCTCCTTTGCACACCCCTGGCTCGCACCCAGCTGCTGCCACCCAGGACCCCCAGGACCTTTGCAGCACTCCTCCCAGCCAGCCCCAGGAAGGATCAATGAGTCGCTTTTTGCCCTCGCTGCATCTCTTGAGGCTCGTGTCGAGCCATTCCTACAACTTGCCTCGGCTCCTCGGAATGGCAGCCCCCCCCCAGTTAATATTTTTTTCTGTTTCAAGCACACAGACTTCCTTGAGGACACATCTACAGGGCCATTTTTAAAAGAACAAGATGACTAATGAGGAGTGACGGTTCAGGAAAGGCGAGCAGTTCAGAGCCACGTAATTCTTGCCCCAGAGGAGCACAGCCTCTGCAGTAAGGTTCACCCATGCTTTCTTTCCGCTTCTGTTCTGAACAGAAGAAATCGTCCTCAGAAAAAAAGAAAACAAAAAAAAGTTTCATACTGGCATTTTATGGCCAAAATTCCTGGCCTATTCTAAGAAAAATACTTGCTGAACAATATCTGGAAAAGTTTGCCCATCTTCGAAGCAAAGGCACTGGCAACTTTGCAATCTATTGTGCACGGTGATGCTTCGCACAGTACTATGCAAAAAGAACTTCTCAGCACATCTCCAGACCCCATGAGGTTTGCTGGATTTAGTAGGAAAATGTAAGTATATTCCTTCCCCCCATGTTGTCATGCAGCAAAAGAAAAAAGAGGCTGATGTATTATGCCCTGGGGCACGTATTTTCAACAGATTTGGGAGGTGGGAAGCAGCTACAGAATCTGCTCTGCTTATCATATCTGGGAAGAGAAGGCACCAGCTTGACTCGCACACTCCCGCAGAAGTTTGTGGTGTGGGCAGCTAGGGGAAAATCCGCACGGCACTTCGTTTCCTAATTGGAAGCGGAGGACAGCGGTGCCAGAGTCACCCCAACCTGGCGGCAGCCTACCCCTGGTCACCGCACACTGCGAACACACTGTCCTGGCAGGTGGCACCAGATGGCACTCTTACACAAAAGCTTCTTTTTCTCATGCTCTGCTTGCAGCCAGAAGTTGTATTTAAACTATAAGGAGGTACCAGCTATATGGGCAAGGGGTTTCCCGAGTTCTGTCTGCAGCCCCTGTGGCAACTCAGGTCAAAGTGGTGATGCCGAGACATAGTATCTCCACACAGGTAGGAGAATAAATGGTCCTGGCATGCAGCACTTCCATACCGGCACAGCTGCATCCGTGCAGGGTATATAGGGAAGGAGGGGAAATGCGAGGCTCCCAGTGATGGGTCCTGGAGCAGCTGAAGCCCTGCAGTCGCCAGCAGGAGCTGCAAGCACACAGCCGGGCTCTGCTCCTCCTGCAGTGCCCGGCCGTGGCTGGTCCCTGAGGCACGGCAGTATCCCGGGGAGCAGGAGATGGTGAGCTGTCTGAGGCATGGGACTGCCCGAATAATCTCTTTCCCAGAGCTGCTGTGCCTCCAGACACCAAGCGTGGTGCACCTAGCCTAGTGCAAATTGTGCACCTCTGCTTTCTCCTCCGCGCTGGAGGCAGTGCAAAACAGTATCCTGGGTACCTCTGGGTATCTCATGTGCAGAAGTGGATTCACCAGGCACTTAACAGCCACAGCCCTCCTCTCCCTGTCTCCTGCTCTGGTGCTGTGCTGCTGGCATCACCCCTGCCCCTGCCACCAGGACGGTGCTCAGAGCTGCCCGCATTGCCCCGCCGGGAGCACGGGAGGTGCTGGGGTGGGACGGGGGCACGGCAGGGATGCTCGCCCACCTTTGGCCATGCCAGCCCTGAGGTGGGGCCCTCCAGCACCGGGGCAGAGGGGCAGCGGGGTGTGCAGCACCAGGGCTCCCTGAGAGCCCAACTCGTGGTGCTGGGGCAGGGCAGGAGCCCGTGCACACAGAGGGAGCTGCCAGCCTCGGGACTCGGCTGGCTCCTGGGAGAAGCCAGGCGGTTTCCTCGGGGGTGAACAATGCCCCTTTGGTTTCTTGGGGCTGGCAGCACCCTTCCCTCCCGGGTCACTCCGCTCCGGGGGGGATGCGAGGAGGATGCTCCGTGCCCGGCCACCACCCTGCCCAGGGGTTAGGGGCAGACAGATAGGGGGGGGGAGCCCCAAATCCCTGGGGTCCCGCTCCCACCGCCCTGCGCTCCTATAGCAAAAAAATAAATAAAAAGAAGAAGCGAAGGCAAAGCAGCGGTGTCGGGCAGGCAGCGAGGGGCTGCGGCACCCCCACACCCACCCTCCGGGGGCTCTCCCCTTACCACATTGCTGAGGAAATCCGCCTCGCTGAAGTCTCCGAGGTCGAGGAAGCCGGGTCCGGCGGCGGGGAAGAGCCGCTCGGCGGGGAAGGGCTCCAGGATACTGTCCATGGTGCCCGGGGGCCGGGGGCTCGGCGCTGGGCGCGGGGGCTCCGCCGCTCCCCGCCCGCCGGCCTCACAGCGCCGCCTCGCTCCCGCCGCCCAGGCGCCGGCGGTCCATGGGGCGGCGGGGCCGGGGGCAGCCGGGCAGCCTCCTGCCGCCCAGGGGGGCTCGGAGCCGAGCCGAGCCGTGCCGGTGCCCCCGCTCGGGGCGAGCTGTCAGTGCCCCGCTGCGCGCAGGGGCCGGCGCCGGCCCGCCCCCGGCCCGTGCTGGGGAAGCGGCGGGCGGGCCCTGGCGCGCCGACACCCCCTTCAGGCGGCTCCCTCTGCGGGTGGGTAGGGGGCTGGGTGGCCACAAAGGGCCTGGGGAAGGCGAGCTGGCCTCAGGGAAATGGGACTGAGGGTCCCCGTCCACTCTGAGCCCTGCTCCCGCTTGTGGTGATCCCGCCGAAGAAGCCCCAGCGCTGCCTCAGCGTGTCCCTGCTCCATGGCTCTGCGGGAACAGGCTGGCGTCCCAAGGCCAGACCCGCATTTGGAAATCCCCCGGCCAAGTTTTGGGGTGCCTTCTGCACGGCCACCACCGGCTCGTGCCCCGTGCTCTGTCCCAGCGCTGACAGCACAAGCCCGGCACTCCCGGGCTGCTCCTCGCACAAGCGGCCGCACGCTGCCTCCCGCACACAAAAGCCGTTCTGCTGGCGCACACAATGGGCTCTTTCAGTCACATTTGCTTTTACCTCATGTTTCAGTCAAGTGTAAAGAGCCTTGGGGTGAAAGGGTCAAAGGCATAAATTCAGCCAAGATGGAGTCACGCCGCTGTTCCCGCAAAGTCTTTTAATTTCTTACTTCTGCAAGGGAGGAACAGCATTTGGAAACCATCCTCCATGCAGGTGAGGTGCTCGCCATCCCCACAGAGCAGCACTCAGATCTCATGGTGGTGGTAAAGCACTGGGAATAAACCACGGGCTGTCACACAGGACCACCTCAAAGCTCTCCCACCGAGTACAAACACCTCTCCTGGCCGCCCCGTCCCCGCGGGGTGAACCCCACATGGGTGCACACTCCCTCCGCATGGAGACAAGGGCTGTGCTGGCTCCTTAACAGCAAAGGGACAGTAAAATCCATGGCCAAACACGGATGTTTGGTTCCACGCCTTGCCCACACGAGCACAAAGCAGCCTCCTCTCGGGCCACGCGCTGTGTTTGCCCTCGGCGTGAGGCCGTGGGTTGAGATGCTGCGAGCTGCGGCTGCTGCGTGCGCAGCACGGGCGGCCCAAAGGTCAAGCGAAGAAAACCTCGCTCGTTTGTCAGCACCCAAAGGGGAAAACACTTTGGCACATTCAGACAGGAATTGTAAGGTCCGTTCTGAAGACTGAAAGATCCCAAAACACCGAAATTGGGCAGTGCAAACGTCACCTCTCTGAGTGTTGCAGCTGTTCCTTGGGAGCCAAAAGCATGGCTGTGAAAAAGATACGGGGCACGCTGGGGTATAAATGTAGGAATCCTCCTGTGAAACCTTTAACACGTGTAGAGTTTCCTTTCTGCTCTGCCGGGGACTGATGCAGAGTAGCCAAAATGCCATGCCACACCTGGAGCAAGATGGGGATAGCAGGGCAGAGGCCAGAGGAGAGCAGAGAGAATGAAAGGGGTGGAGAAAAAGGGGCTCTAAAAAGGGACTGAGGGAACTGGGCTGCTTTGGCATAGGGAGAAGGTCCCGTGCCTGCAGTCTGCAGGCATTCGGACCACTGAGGGAGGCAGGAGGACCAACAACTTACTCCTTCACCACGCTGGGGGGCTGAGCAGTAACAGACTTGCTCCATAGTAAGAAATCTTTAGATCAGGTCACAGAAAAACTGACACAAAAGTACTAGGAGGTGCCTGGGAAGTGGCAATGTGTCCCTCACTGGAGCACCTTCACGAGCAAGTCCTGCAGACTTCTCTTGGGACGCATATAGGGCTGATCCGGAGCCAGCCTTCGGGTAGGGGCGGCACCACGTGCTGGCTCAAATTCCTTTTCAGCTCTATTGTCTCTGATCTTATATTTAGATTTATTTGCAATCTGATTGCAGCAGGGGACTGAAACAGCGGCTGCGTGTGCTTAGACTGATCAAGTCTCAAACCGACAGCAGATAAGCCTTCCTGGCCTTGCAGCCTTTGATGCTGCGGATGCACATGGATGCCCAAGATCATTTTATCGTTGCTGATAAGGGAATAATCAGCCCCGTTCTCATAACAAAAGCACCCAGCTCTCTCATACTCTGCTCTGCCCTGTCTTGCTGCCTCTGCACACCTTCACAGCTGTGGGGTGAGAGTGGGAAGTACAAGTCCCTTGTTGCACGAGGCAAGGGGACCAGGCTCTGGGCTGGGACATGTGTGCAGCAATCCAGGGCACCGTGCAGCCTGCAAAGCTGGAGCTTTTGTTTCCCCCGGAGCGAGCCAGGAGGTTTCACAAACTCGTAGATGAGTGTTTCTTGAGGAATGTGGGGCGAACTGCATACGTCAGTGGTTTTTGGTTTGCTGCTTGCACACCGCTGTGCTACAGGAGGAATCCTCTGGCCGGGGTGCTCGTGGGGAACATGGTGAGGATGGAAATGGGACCTGGCCTCATCCATGGAAGAGGCACGGCAGTAACCAGGTGGTCCCTTGGGACTGTGTGTGAGGACACGAGCAGTTGCAGACCCAGCCCTCAGGCTGTGATTTCATGTAGTTTTTGTGGGAACCACTCAAAACCTGTGCAAAAGCGATGGCAGGGGGTGAGGAGTCTAGAAAAATCATCTTCCAGCAAGAGGCAACTTTCGAGGAAGGACTTGCAGATGCCAGAGTCGCTCTCTGCCCTGTGTTCAACAGCCCCGCCTCATCCGGGAAATCCGGCTCCGTTTTGATTTCCTTCCAGCGGCGTGTTTAGACACTTTTCCCTCCAGCTGCTCCCTATTCCCTGCCTCCCAGGCAGGTACCGGAGCACCTGCTCCTGCTGCCAGCAGGGAGGAAATCACACCTCGCTCTGCTATTTTCCACCCCGGGGGGGGAGACCTGTGAAATTGTGAACCTGCTGCCGCCGTGCCGAGAGGGAGCAGGTCGCATTGCTCGCCTCGCCTTGCGTGCAGCTTCACCAAAGAGAAGCTCTGCCTGCGAGCAGACACATTTCACGGGGAGCTGCTGAGCCCAGCTAGGTGCAAGATGTGCCGGAGCACTCGAGCGAGGCGCAAACACACGCATGTGTGCGTGTGTGTGAAGGGAACGTACAGCACAGCTCGTGCTTGCTTTCCCCCCTCGCCTGGGAAGTGCAGGGGAAAGTGAAGAGCGTATTAATTGCATGTTTGCATATGGCAGGGATCCATGAATGCTGTGGTTTCAGTGAGCACCCTGGTGCTATGTAGGGAATGAAAGGGAAGCCGCAGAGCTCGGTGCTGCGATTATTATTCTTCCTGGGGTGAACTTTGGGCCCTCGGAGAGGTCCCCATCAGCCTTCTGGGCCAGCAGGCAGGGACGCAGGGAGTCCAAGACCTGGGGGAAGGAAAGCCTTGAACATGAGACCAGAGAGCCCAGGCTTGCTCCTGCACAGAGCCCTTCACCCCCTCATGAAGGCAGCTGAGCTGCCGGTGGCAGGATCAGTCACACCAGAAAGTGAAGCTCAGCTTTCCCATTTCGTTGCTGGAGCACCACACAACTTTCAGGGTGACAACTGAGGGAAGGGCAACTTCAGCGTGTGGGCATCTCTTTGGCCGGCAGCTGAAGGTACAGCCCATTATAGGAATGCTCTAAATAACCTCCCTTAAGGATATTTGGGTGCGTGAGAAGCTCAGGACAGCAGAGGAGGGTCCGTGCAGCAGGGCGGGCACGCAGGGGTCTGCAGGAGCAGGGGGCCAGGGGTTAACAGCGAGGTCTGGATCCACAGGCAGCACTGCAGAGGAGAAAAGCACAAACCAGCAATTCCAGCATGTCTCACCCCAGTTCAAATGACATTGTTTCAGTCCTGTCTGCCTCGCCCCTTGGTGGTAATTACAGACTTTCACTAACGGGGGAACGAGAGACACGGTGGAGGAAACCTTCATTACAGGCTTATCTCCCAGAGCAAAAGCAAGCCCAGAGTAATGTCTGGGGCACGATGCCAGGATCAGCCACCAAAGCAAAATGCTTACATTTAGCACAAAAATAAAAGGGGGAGAAGTGTTAAGTGATTTGGGAAGATTAGAAGCCCACTGTGCTGGCTTCTGCACAGCGCTGGGCGCGGGGAGCGCTTTGGCGGAACTGGCAAGCCGCCCTGGTTTGAAGCACTGTGGCTTGCATCTGATGTTCTTCCTTCCTTCCTACTTCGCTCATGTCCCCGGCTGCCTGTGCGTGTCCCTTTGTCACCCCTGGCAAGCACCAGCGGGCAAGGAAGGGATGGGGCCCTAGGGATGTCTCTCCTCGGAGCAGCAGATCCTTGGCAATCAGTTGGTGGCATCCGTGGCCAAGCCCTCTCCCTTTGCACACCTAAGCTGTGGTTAGGACACGTGCAGAAGAGCAGGCTTCCAGAATCCAAAGCTGAGGGCTCCTTCTCACTTTGTCTTCCCTGTACCACAGGCAGCTCTGCTAGGAAGGCATTACCTCTGCGCAGGACATCCCTTCTGCCATGATGCATGGCTGTGCCCATTGCTGTGGTGCAGGTCTCCACGGAGGGCTGACGCCTTCTATGGCAAATGCAGTCTCCTTTCCTCTGCTGCTTTCCTCCTCCTCCTCCCTTGTACTTGCTGTCAGCGAGTGACATGGATGCAAAGTTCCTGTCCTGGCCCCAGGGCATCCACACGTGAGCCTGGTGGCTGCTTGCGGTGGCATGCTGACGTCGGTGTGTATGGCAGGGCTGGTTTCAGCAGCAGGAATTTACCTGCAGAGCTTCTGTTCCTGGTGGTGACACCTCGTTCTGGCTGGGTCTGGGGCTTGTATCAGTAAGGTCCTATAAACTGAGAGCCCCGTCCCACACGGCTAAAGGCAGGGGAGCAGAAAAGCCTTCAATCAGATTGCTGCTCAGATGTGCCTGGGGACCTGGCTGGATTTTAATTGTTCTTTCCCACTCGGTGAGTGAGCACAGGAAAAGATTTACCTTCTGGCCTTCCCACTTGGGCATGTTGACATTTCCAGGCGGCACTTTCCTCTGATGGAGAGCTTTGACGTCAGGTGGGCTGATTACAGCCTGCGGTGCCTCTGACTCATTTGGCGACGGCCTGCGCAAGGGGATTTGTAACGTGCCTCTCCGCTCTCTATCGCTCGTTACGGCTGGCTTTAAATAAATAACGCTGAGCTCCGCTCACAACTGGAGCGAAGACGCGCTCCGCTCAGCCCCAGACGCGCATTGCCATGGCGACAGATGCGGGCGGGCGTGCAGAAATGTCGCTGGGAGCAGCCAGCTCCACGGCCCCTCTCCGTGCCGGCCTCGCCTCCGAAGGGCCCAAGTGCGATGCACAAGCACGCCGGAGGGCAGCTGCACCGGGCAGGGCAGAGAAACGAGAGGTTCGGGGCCGGGTGGTGAACGGGGATACCAGCATCCCCAGATCTTTTGCCTTCTCCAGGAGTCGTGGGACATCCAGTGCATTTCCTAAGGCACCCAGAGGCCTGGCAGCGTGGGAGCTCCTCACCTTCCCCGCTCTTCCCTTAGGCGACTTCTGATGGTTGCAGACACCCGGCTGATGGTGCACCCCCTGCCAGGAATTTGCAGGGGAAGCAGCAAACCAGAGTAGCTGAGGCTTGTGCCCCACTGGAGGCTTCGGAAGGGGCAGAAAACAACTTGAGCCAAAAATCCAGTCCTCCAGCATAGATCAGTAGGCCCGAGGAATGTTTTCTAGGTTAATCCTCATTTTGCAGGTTTAATGCTTCCCCAGCCGGGGTGCTGAGTCTGTGTTCTGCCACAGCCGATTTGAAAGTAGCCTTACCTCCTACAGTCACTGTACCATGCCACGCTGGGGAAGTTAATAGCACAAGAAGGGGCTGAACATGTGAAATGTTTTTTATGACTGCATAGATTGAACCACATTTCCATGACAAATCACTGAAATTTGAGAAATCTAATTTACAACACAAATGCCTTTCTTTTGTGTGTCTTTCCCAACTCAAATTCAAGTCAGAAACTCTCTGGGTTCTGCTGCAACTCTCCTCTAGCAAATCTGTGGGTGTAAGAAAGATGAAAAACAATTGCATGAGGTCTCCAGGGCTGGTCCACAATGACTCCAAACCCTAAATTGCTCATCCCTGGAGCGTGGTTTACGACTGCAATGGATCCTGGCGGAGCTGTGTAACCAGCACTTAAATAAAGGGGAGGCAGCGAGCCCTCCTGCATCAGTGGCATTTGTTCTGGGAAGGGCTGACCCAGGGGCGGCCACAGCAAGAAGGTACCGAAACCCACTGTCTCCTCCTAGAAACAGAATTGAAGGTCACAAAGTAAAGACCCCTGCAGCCGCTGCTGGCCTCCGATTAAAAATAAATCCCTTTCATGGCCAGACAGTGGTTTGGGAAGGGGAAGTGCTGAGCTGTGGTGAAAGCTCGGAGGGCTGGTGGCGGTGCGTCCTGCAATGAAAACAACAGGGGCATTAATTCAGGTACTCTGAACTTCTTCCACAGTAAAATCCTGATTTTTAGTGTGCTTTCACCTGGGAGCAAACGTGAGAGCAGCTCAGTGTGAGGAAGGACAGAGGTGAGAGGCTGTGAAGTGTCCCACGGCAGGGCCCGGCCTACACGGCCACAGCAGCTCTCCGATCCCATCACAGGCCAGGCATCTTGCAGCGTCCCACACAAACATTCATCCCGGTGCCAGCAGGTAGGTTTGCCCAGATTTTGCTGCCTGACCCATCCCGTGTAAGCTGCTCTTCCCTCCCAGCAGGCTGCCGTCCTCTCCTCCTTGACCAGATACCCAGCCGAGTATTTTTGTCTTGGATCGCACAGTCCCAATGTTACAATTACCCGCTGACCTCAAAGACTTACTTTTCAAATTACCCTTCTTTAGCAAACCCTCTGTCTAGTGGGTTGGGTGGTTTTTTATTTTTTATTTTTATGTCTAAATGGTTAAATAGTGGGTGTGGTTGAGGAGAGAGGAAAAGAAGAAAGAGGCTGACAGGGAAGGCGGGAGGGGGAGGGTTGTGAGGGTCTCGAGTGTCCTCCTCAGGATGGAAGAGCCTGCGTGCTCTGGATAGGAGACACCAGGCTTCCTCTCATTCCTCAGCAGCATCTTCAGGAGGGTCAGTTCTCCTGGATGACAAATGCCACTTCAGCTCTGAGAGCACAGCAGTCCCTCTTCCTCACAGGTACACCTTGAGACCTACTCTTGCAGCCACCACAGGGACCCCACAAATCCCCCACAAACCAGCGCCCTTCGAACACGGTGTGAAAGTTGGCACCTTCCTGTCAACGCTCACTGATGTTGAACGTAACAGAAGGGACAGGTCAGCACCTCCAGAGTGCTCAGGGCCTACAGACAGACAGGGCTAGGCCAGGGCGAGGCAGCCACAGCTGCAAAGATGTATTAGTGGTAAAAAATGTGTAATATAGGTGTTATTTTTCCATGGCGCTGCTCGGCTGGCAGTTTCATCAAGTCCCTGCAAAGCTTTGCAGAATGCATGGAAACCTCTTGGGAAGGGAGAGCTGAGCATCTCAGGGATGGAGAGCAGGAGGGAACGGGACACCAGTCTGCCCTAGTGAGGTCAAAAAGGGAAGCAGCTCCAGGCTGACTGGAGAAAGTTCAAATCTGCAGCAACACCTCACACCCAGGATGCTCACACAACTTCTTCAGTTTCCAGCTGTCGTGGTTCCGCTCGAGTGGGCAGCCGAGCTCCACCACAGCCGCTCTCTCACTCCCCCTCCTCAAAGAGGAATGGGGAGAAAATATGTGAAAAGGGCTCAAGGATTGAGATAAGGACAAGAAAATCACGCAATAATTATTGTAACGGGCAAAACAGACTCGGCATAAGGAGATAGTAAGATTTATTGCCTACAACTAACAAGCGAGAGAAGTGAGAAAACAAAGGAAAAAAAAACCAAAAACACCTTCCCCCCCCATCCACCCTTTTCCACCTCCTCCCCCCGAGCGGCGCAGGGGAACGGGGGAATGGGGGTTATGGTCAGTCTACAGCACTTCTTCTCTGCCGCTCCTTCTCGGTCACTCTCGTCCCCTGTGCTGTGGGGTCCCACCCACGGGATGCAGTCCTTGATGAACTGATCCGGCGTGGGCTTCCCACAGGCAGCAGCTCTTCCAGAACTGCTCCAGATATGGGTCCGTACCACGGGGTCCATCCCTCAGGAGAAAACTGCTCCAACCTGGCTCCCCTACGGGCAGCAGCTCCTGCCAGATCACCTGCTCCTGCGTGGGCTCCTCTCCACGGGCTACAGGTCCGGCCCAGAATCTGCTCCGGCAGGGGTCTTCCACAGGCGGCAGCCTCCGTCGGTGCAGGGCCACCTGCTCCACCGTGGTCTCCTCCACGGGCTGCAGCGTGGAACCCTGCTCCACCGTGGTACTCCATGGGCTGCAGGGGGACATCCTGCTTCACCATGGTCCTCACCACAGGCCACAGGGGACTTCTGCTCCGGCGCCTGGAGCACCTCTCCCCCTCCCTCTACACTGACCTTGGTGCAAGGCTGTTCTCTCACTCCCTTGATTCTCCCAGCTGCTGTGTGGCGCGTTTTTTCCCTGTCTTAAATATGCTCTCACAGAGGCGAAAAACAACATCGCTTATTGGCTCGGATCTGGAAAACAATGGGGCCCTTCCCAAACATGGGGCAGCTTCTAGATCTTTCTCACAGAAACCACCCCTATGGCTCCCTGCTACCAAAACCTTGCCACGTAAACCCACTACACCAGCCCACCAGGGATTTCCCTCCATGCTCTAAATATCTTTAAAGCCCAGCTGAGATGGCTCTAAAGCTGCCTGGAGCCACTGTGAAAGATAAGGCTCTGAGTGATACCAACAGCTTCAGCTGGGCTGGTTTTGAAAGCTGGCCTTTAAACTACCCTCTGTCACCTGGCCAGCGGCTGCTCTTCCAGCCGCCTCATGCTCATGTTGTTCTCCATCACCTTCAGGCACACATGTGTCTCAGACTGTGTCTCAGTCCTGGTGGGCTGAGCTTTCATTGTGTCAAACATCACCAACAAAAAGCCAAGACCCTGCTCTGTGCTGCTGTGGCTCTACCTCAGTGTCCCAGCCAGTTGGGAGGGGATGCTCCTCTTCCCTTCATTCCTCCTGTGGCTCCCTGTGGGCACAGCATCTTCTCCCCTTCACTTCATGAACGCTCATGCTGTGGCACTGCCCCATGCTGTCGCAGAGCTGGCCTCACCCACCTCTGCAGCGGATGCTGCATTTCATGGTGGGGGAACAGATCTTGGTCTGGGGTGCGGTTCTCTTGTCAGTTTTGAGAAATGCTTCTGAAGCCTGTGAAACTGAAATGGATTCAGACCGACTACAGGCTTGTTAGCACAGCCCAGGCTGGGGCAGAAAGGAATATCAGAGCTCCAATTAAGTGATACTTATAAATGGTGGCATACAATGATGATGAGAGGGCATGCGAGGACACAACACTTCTCCCATTTGGATTTAAGAAGCCAAATCCACCTACTACCAACATTTTTTGAGTGGTGTTTATTTCACTGGGTATCAGTAGGCAAGGCATCATTCAGAAGTTTTCATTTCTGAAATAAAAAAATAAAATTCTAAACTCTGTTCTTCTAATGAGCTCGGGTAAATTTGCTCCCTTTTGCAGTCCTGGGGTCAATCAATTAGTGTCTGCTTAGGGAGAAGCTTAATTAAGCTCAGATAACACAACAGAGTTTTCACCCCCTTGCCCTCCCTCTCTACACATCCTCCTTCACACATCTGGATAAAAGCTTCGCTGCAAAGCCTAGAGAGAGCAATTGCTTCAAGCAGAGTCCCCGAGAGCACGTCCAAGCTCCCGAAAAGCATTGCAAGCTCTTGCATCATGCAGAGGCAGAAGAAGCCAGAGCAGCTAGGAAGTGAGAAGATCCACTCCGGCAGCTGCTGCCACAGGGGCAGGGTGTCACTCGGAACAGCAAGAGGTGCCTGAGCCGAGGAATCGCCTTGCCTCGATTTATCCGTCCTTTAGCAGAGGCAGGATTCCTCCCCGGCCGCCTCGCGATGCCCTCGCGGTGCTGCTCCTGCAAGCAGCGCTGCGCCAGCCATTCAGAAGTAGCCTGAAATCTGGCTCCAGCTGCTCGGCTTTATTAATGACAGAAGCCCTCGAGGGGTGGGATCCAGAGGCATCACAGAGATTTTTTTCCCCTTTCCTAAGCACAAAAGACAGAAGTGGAATGCAGCTGAGGAATGTTTCGCCCTTGGAAGGGATGTAATAAATCTCCTTGGATGTGATATTTGGTTTATTTTGTGGGAGTCATTCAAAAGGAAAATGCAGATTGTGGGGCTTAGCGCTCAGCCTATGCTGGCAAAGGATCCCCGACAAAGAATGTTCATTGGCAGGGAATGTCCTGACTTTGCAAGTGAGCAAACGCCTCTTTTTCAGTTACTCTAAAAGCTGTCTTGTTATTATATAAAAGGTTGCTGCAAAGCAGACTGTGATCCAGCTCCGCTAGGAGAAGGACAAGCAATAATTGGCCTAATCTGCAGGAGAAAAGATTTGGGCTGCGCTCAAGAAAGTGCTTTCTTCCCAGGAAGGTCTCCTGGGTCGCAGGGGGCTGCTGGGGCTGTGGTCCGGTGGCTGGAAGCCTTTCGCACTGCTCGGGGTGACTCCACCTCAGGGGGCGGGGGGAAGATGGCTTCAAAGGCTCGCTGAAGTCCCTGCCAGCCCTCTGGTGATTATTCCTGGTGTGTGATTTTTATTTAACAGTGGGAGTGCCCCCTTTGGAAGGATTCTTCCCCGGCTGAAGGTCGCTGGATCTAGGGATGGGTCAGCAGGCAGGGGTGGGGGGAGAAGCTGGCGGGAGGGACCTGATGTGCAGGTGGACTTGATTTACTGCAGAAGCAAGGAAAAAAAAAGGAGAAAAAGCCCGGAGGTGACCCTGAACCTAGCAGGGAGGTGAGGCTCACCGACAGAGGTGGGCAGGGAAGAGATCACAGCTGGAGCCTCGTTGCTGTCAGCAAACTCCTGGGGAGAGGTCGCGACGGAGGCCGGGCGGATGGCAGCAAACCATCTGGGAACCCTAAAGCGGGATGAAAGGGAGCTGGTGGAGGAGCAGCAGACTGCATGGAGCCAACCTCAGCTGCCTGCAGCGGCTCCACCACTACGGGAATCGCTCCCGAGGTGGGGGGGCAATGGGAAACGCAGCCACGTGTGTGGTACACAAGCTGTTGTACAATGGTGTGGGCTTGGTGACTGCCAGGGGTACCAACCCAGCTGGAAAAAGAGAGCTCATCGGTCTGCTGGTCCTCCAGAAATGCCATTCTGGGGTGCTGGGGATCCGGCTTTCTCACGTGCTTGTGAGAAGAGATGAAAAAAAGGATACCATTAGCAAGGAGGTGCTTGTAAGATTTTAACTTCCTAGACCAGGAAGCGTGTGTTCGCAGCCCACTTTTAAAAGAGCCCCTCAGGTTGTTGCCCGCCGTTGTCAGCTGCTGGAAGGATGTCTGCATGTTTGCAGCATTCCTGTTCTTGTTAGGGAGCACAAATATCTTCTGTTCTGCTCCCCACGCTTTCATAGGGAGAGGAGGTGCCCGTGTAACACAAGTGACCTTATCAAGAAGCTCGCAGTCATGAGTTATTACCAGAGCTGGACTAAGCACTTTGCTGCTGTTATCATTGCTATTGATTATTCATTTAGAGCGAGCTGCAAATTTACACAGCGCTTAATAAACACAAAGTTTCCTGAACTGCCACTAGTGACAGGAGAATTGGGAGGCCTTTCTTTTAAAAAACAAAACAAAACAAACAAAAAATAAACCGCACACAACAAACGCACCACCAAACTGCAATTACATCATATGTTATTTTTCCACTACAGCACAAGGCTCAAGAGCAGAGGAGCTGCCTCCACACTCTTTTGTGCATGAGCACATCAGGGTATTGTGCGAGCAGATAACGCCTTACCAGACAGAATGGAAATTTTATACCTCTTAAAATTTCCCCCAAGTTTTCCAAAGAAGCTGCATTTTCCTCCTGCAAGAGCGGGGCAGGATGTCTCAGGCCATGATGCAACATGGGGAGTGTAGTCTGGACTGAGACATCTGTGGCCAGGGAAGTCCAGCAATGTAAGATTTATTAATTAATTCCTTTTGGTCACAGCACCATTATACCATTATTGGCACAAATATTTTCACTCTTTGGCCAAATTTTTTGTTCATCACCTTAAAAATGAAATTTTTTTGGCTGAAGCCTTTGTAGGTATTTTAAGAATGTTTTTTTTTACAGGCACCTCTGAGAGCTGGGCTGATTTCTCCTACCCTCTTCATCGTACATCTGAAAATATCATTTTGTGCAACACTTGTTGACAAAGACTCAAAAGAAGGAAAGGGCAGAGCAAACAGCTTTGAGGACAGGAGGCTGGAAGATGGGAGGAAAGACTAGAAGTCATGTGGCCTTGAAGAACAGGATAGGAGCACAAGCTGAATCCAAATCATCTCCAATAAATTAAAATGGCAGGTTGGAAATTCCCAGGAGAAAGCACTGGGTCAGGCCTGAGGGGGGCTGAATCATCACATATTGGAGCTTGAAGAGGACTACAGAGAGCACTGAGCTTAAACCCAGTGTTTGGGAGGAACTCAGGTAAGGGAAAACAAAGACTTGAGGGTGATTTTTGGAAAGAAACAAAAACAAAAACAAACAAAAAAATGAAAGCAAAAATGACATGCCATGCTACAGCAGAAACTCTGTCAGGAAACCAGGTGAGATACATTCTCCCTGGAGATGAGAATATCCTTTAGGAGTTTGGGTCCCCCACTGCCAGTTCTGCTCGCCACACGGAGGTAAAGCTCTGCCAGTCTGCATTCACTGCTTTCACGCAGTTTACATTGGCAGCTATGGACATTGTTCAGCTGGACGCGGGTGTGGCTGAGTGTGCCCAGGCCCTTTCTGCAGTGCTTCTCCGTGCCTCAGAGGCTGGCATGGCCAAATGGCCCAGCCTTGGAAAATATTATCATCTCACAGAGAACACAGGTTGTGAACTGTACCCAAAGGAGGCCAGCCTGTACGCAGGGAAAACTGGGATCCTTAATGAGCAGCTGGGGGAAATTCCCTCGGCTCTGCATGTGGAGTGAAGCAGAGAAATCAGCTTTTGAAAAGTTCACCTGGGAATACTACCTTACATCTTAGCCCTCAGACTCTGCTTTCAGCGTGATAGCTCCCTGTGTGCCACAGACACAAACCAAATTTCTATTTTTGAAGGACTGGACATGTGTGGATGTAACATTTGTCTGCCTCTTCCACGAGGCTATCCTAAAATACGTGATGAGGCATTAACAACTTGAGGCTGCAGGGTCGTGCAGCAGGATTTCCCTGGGGAAAGGGCCCTGGGAGCAGGCTTCAAGCTCCTTGGCCACGCTTCAGGCACATCCCAGCACAGCTCTGCGATGCCATCTGTCCAGGTATCTCACTGAACCTCTTACTGTACAGGCCAAATGCCTTCTGTTCTGTTCCGTGTCGTGACCATATAGGGAATTACCTAGTTTTCTATTTTTTTCTAAATAGTGTTTTTTGTTTTGTTTTGTTTTTGTTTTTCCCATATGCTACTGCGGACCCTGGTAAATACCCACTAAGGCTAAGCCAGGGTGATTCTGCCATGCACGGTGTTATTGCAGAGCCCTTGCCAGCGCTCTCCACAGAACATTTCAACTTCACTTTAACCCACCACTGCTCCATCTGTACATCTCAGTGCATTTGCCAGGCACATATAATGTGATTCAATTTGATCACGGAGATTTTCTACATGGGCCAGTAGGTATCAGAGTCTATGAGTTATTTTGAGCTCGTCTGCGACATCCAATTCCACCCACCAGGCTTGCACAGATATATAAATCGTGGAGGTGTCTAAAATAACAGGCCCTGAGGAAACATCTGTCACCTCCAAAAGCTTGTGAGGGAGGAAGAAGCATTCAACTCAGCAACTTAAGAGAATTTTCTTTTAGCTCCAAGAAAGCAGAGAGCAGCGGGAGGCTTTGTGACACAGCCCGGATGCCTCAGCACTCAGACTTTCGCATCGCTTTCACAATTTACTTGGCCTGTGAAGGTAAGGCAAGCAACACATAGGTGCTGGGCAATTCGGATGACCTCCGTGCCACCTAACCTTTGCCTTCAAAACGAATGGGTTACTTTTCTCCCTTTTTGTTTCTGGATACATTTATTTATTTATTTATTTTCCGGAAATTGGCTGGTTGGGGGCCTTTGCAGCCAACCCCTCAATGAAAAAACACGCAGCTTGCCATGTCGCAAGCATGGCACAGCTGCTCTAGTCCTGAAACCTGCCACCTCCGGTGCTGGTTAAATATAAGGGCATATATTGCATGGCCTGCAGCTGTCAATCTTTTGGGCAAATTTGGGCAGGGCTGATAGTGTATTTTCACTCTGCATCCTTTTGAAGTGATTCTTTGCTTGGACCCCAACACCCCTAATTCTTTGCTGCTCTTCATAGCAGAGAAAACAGCAGCAGAACTGTGGAAGAAGGGTTAAAAAACCGCAGACTACATGTGGGGAACGGTGCTTATGGGGTGACCCACGGCAATGCGTGCACACGTGAAGGAAAGCAGCACACACAGCACAGCTGGCGCTGCCCTCCAGCCGCTGCCGAGGCAGCAGGGCACCAGCGGGGGCGAGAGGACCCGCTCGGGCCGAGCCCCCCTCCAAACGCAGCCCCCAAAGGGCGCCGCGGTGCCCCTGTGCCTCCCTCAGGCCCCGCCGCCATCACGGGGCTGGGCGCGCTGGCGCTGACGCGCTCGGCCCGGGCCGGCCCGCGGCGGGGGCGCCCCCTGGCGGCGGGCGGGCGGTGCCGCGCTCGGTGCGGCCGCCAGGGGGCGCCCCCGCCGCGGGCATGGAGATGGCGGCCGGGGTTGGGGAGGGGGGGGGAGGAGGAGAGAGGGGCGGCCGCCATCAGGAGCGTTTGGGCAGCGCTGTCAGACACATTGGGACTGATTTTGGGTGGCTCGGTGATCCTTGGGGTCCCGTCCAGCTCAGGGTGTGCCTGTGGGTCTCCCGGACACCCGCATCCCAGGGATTTGGAGGTGTAGATTTGGAGAGCAGCTTCCTCTGCAGCCCAGTTATGGGATTCACAGAGAGCGCTGAGGCCTAGGCAGTGAAAGCTCCTTTATCAAACACTTTAACCTCCAGATATCGTGGTACAGACACTGCTGCACCCTGCGGAGGGGTCTGGGACAGCTGCAGCAGCCCTTGCCTCCAGACAGGGCCAGCGCCCTCGTGCCACACTCACGGCGGCCTCACGAGCCGCTAGGTCAGGAGGGTGCTGCTTGGAAGGCAGCACCGAGGTGTAATGGGGTCAGAGTGCTGAAATAAGGGGTAACGAGGGGCTGAAGGTGCGGGGCGGGGTTTATGTAAGAGCAATCGAGTTTCATGTAAAGAAGGAGCGAGGCAACCTGCCCCTTCTAGTTAAAAAGATCAGCAGACTGACTAAAACCACCTCACCGGTACCCAGACACTCCTGGATGCAGAAGCACATTTAAGTATAGAAGATGCTAGAGAAAGAGGTAACAGGGTCCAGGCAGCCCGTGGTTTTGTTTCCTACCTGGGACAGCTGACTGTGTAACTCAGGTGTAGCAGCAGTTCATATGGCAGAGCCAGTTTTGGCTGACAGTGTGGGTACTAATTGGTGTACCAAGAGCAGCGTGATCTTTCATGCCAGCTACAAACTTGCTGAGAGGCTGGGGAAAGACCCGGGCGCTAACCCCCCTGCAGCCGTGGCCGTCCTGGTAGGAGTTCCTAGCTGGCAGCTGGCTCCGGTACGTCTCCAGTGCTCCGGCAGCAATGTGGCCATGCAGTGAGAAGCACTCCTGCTCGCTGTGTGCCATTATGTTGCTGGTGTCGTGTCATCTGTTCCCGGCAGGAGCCTAGGACTGCAGTGCAGGAGGATGGGATAAGCAAGGAATTCATTCCTTCCGCTTTTGTAGCCTTTTGACTCGTGTTCTGAATTGTATCAAACATCCCCCTGTTGCAAAACCACCTGCTCTTTTAAAACAAAATCCAAACAAAGCTTAAAAATAAAAATAAACGTGGAGTTAATCCAGTTTCCACAGGTTTCCTCCCCACCCCTGTAAAAAATAGGATTTTTAAAAGGGGATTGTAGCACTAAAGTAATGGGAAAGCTCTATATTCAAGAAGTGATCAACCTTGTGGTAGGTAACATATGATTATAAGAACATGGAAGCTTACACAGACATGAATGTTTTTGTTGACAGTGGACCAAACTGGGAAATACATATACAGCTGACAAAGTGGTGTAAACAGTAGCAGATTGTCTTAATTGTATGGAGAGTTGCCTAAGAACATCTTCACAGGTTCTTGATGCAAGCAAGAGCTGACCACCAGTGCCATTGCAGTGTCAGTATCTTTCATATTTTATATTGATGTAGGCTCACCACAGGCTAGGATCCATGGTTTCTGTATAGAAGACACTCCTTAGGCTGCCTTGGGCTGCCCACCTGTCTCCAGTTCACACAGAGGAAGCAAATTCCACAGAAGCAGGAACATAGAGAGGATTAGTAGAAAAATCTGTAAACTCATACTAAGTTAGGAAAGATCTGCAAGAAAAAGGGATTCAAAATGTGCCAGAGAAGCTGAGTACACTAATTTGTGTACTGCATTTGGTAGGAAACTATACAGAAAATAGTCTGTGGATAGAAATATGAAGGACAGATACATAAGGGATTATGAAAGACTGCAGGCTGAGCTGTCCAAGCCACAGAAGGCACGGGCAGAGCTTTCCCAGCCACTGCGGAGATGCCCACCTGCAGCTAAGTGCAGCGAGCAGAGCACCGGACACGGAAGACTTCCTGATGCACAGTCTGAAGTCCAAATCATGGACACACGGGCTCGCTACACGAAAGAAAGAATCAGGAAGCTTTTAAGGAGCAGCTTATCCTGGAGCAGTTCACCAAACATTATATCTCTTCTAACAGATATTCCACAGGCACTTTTTCACTCCCGTGTAGTGCATCCTTATTTAAAAGGGGGAATAACTGGACGATCAGCTAGTTCTTCAAGAGATGTTGACTACATTCAAACATGCTATATTTGGAATAAATACGTATTGGAATAAATACCACTGAGCCTCTGGAGACTGAAGATTTTGATTTGGTTAGAAAGGTGTCAAATCCAGAGCCTGGAGATATTTAGCCCTATTTTTTGCTGTCTACCGCAGTACCTTATTAGCGCTTCTGATATTATCATCTGCTTTAATAAACAAATTCCCTCAAACAGCAGTAGTCCCTAATAGATCCCTCTTACATTCCCATCTCGTTGGCCACATATTGCTTACTGTGCTAAGTGCTAAATGGCTCTTGGAAAGTGCTAAGAGGGTGTTGTGAAAGGACTAAGCTGAGTCTCACAAACAACTGCCTGTACAGAGAAATAGTGCTGTCAGCAGGGGCGTGCCAGCAGGGCCAGAGGTGGCTTGGTTGAAGACCCCTGTCCTGACAAAGCTGAAGAACTGACCTTCATGGTTGTGTTCTTAAGGTAATGAGACATTTCCATCTTGAGGAAATGAAGTTTTTCTTGATCCTAACTGAAGTAATACAACTGGATACTTCATCACAAGTATTCAACGAGATCAGTATGTTCCTGCTAACCAGGTCAAGTTCATCTGCTCTGCTGCCTCCACCAGAAACCAGCTCAGCACTTGATAATTCTTAGAAGAGAAGAACAATTCTTGGAACATGGTGGGAACAAAGCCCAAAGGCCCCCAAGCTAAAACAGGAACATTGCTTCTTAAGCCCCAGCCAAAGTCAGGAAAAACATAAGACAACAGATGATAAAAAGGTACTGGGTCTCCACGACAATCCAAGTGCTCCCTGTCTAATCAAAATTGTTTGGGCGTGGGCAGAAAGAAGGTAAAACAGAGCAGTATTTTTTATCTTCTCCAATGTGTGGCAGCATGTTGGGGCCACTAATAGGCATTAGCCAGTGTAGTAGCTTCAGCCTGCAAGTAGAGGGGAAGCATCGCCGTAGGAGAAGCCACTTAATTGCAAGAGCATTTCAAGAAAGTGGTGTGCACAGGGTCTTTCCAGAGAGTCGGTTCCCTGGGTGAACCAGCTCACTCTGTGGTCTTGGGTTGTTTTTCTGCTTATGTATCAAAGTGCTTAACTGTGAGGAGATGTGTTCCCGGGGACTGTGATCACAAAACACTTTCTTGACTCGTTAGTCACTGTCACTTAGGGGATCTCTGTTACGTAGGGCTGGAGCAAATCTTTGGGTAAGAGCTGGTGTGGGCTGGTTTCTGGCCTAAGTAGTCATATGCTGCGCCTTATCAGTGAAGGTACGTGTTTTAACTCTAATCCAAAAGGTTAGCAAATAAACAAAACAAAAAACCAACACACCAGTCTTTAGTTAGTGATTATTTTGCTTATTTTATAGGGTGCTTCGGATACTTTCAATTTCTGTGTAAAAAAAGATGTAGTATCATGAACACTGATGGCTGCATGATAACTTTTAATTTTGCAATATTTGCAATTAAATTACTGCAGGTTAGATGCTAGCTAATACAGTTAAATAAACCAAATGAATTGTTTTTTAGATGAGTAACACATTTTGAAGGCACATTTCCCTTAAGAAGAATAGCATCTGTAATTGTTTTACCAAGCTACTTGGGTTCTGAAATGTGTTTCATTTCGAAATGAAAAAAAAAAAGGCCACAGAGCCTGTTATCTCCTATGTAGTGCTTGTCGTCTGTGGGCCTGTAAGGAAAGTTTTTTATAAGGAAAGTCAGTTTAAGTTATTTATGGGGAAAAGCCGGAATCATCATCTCATTTTATCGTTGGTGCTAGTGTGGCACAGGGACAGGTGAAATGCTTTCCCCACAGTGTCACACAGCAAGTCCAATTTGTCCCAGCTCCTGCGACGTGCCCAGCCAGTCCTTGGCCCGCCGAGCCATGCACTCCTCCACCGTGCTACTTCTTCTGCTCCCCGGCTCCACAGCAATCAGCACGGTTCAGTGTCATTGCATCCTTCCAGCTACGGGTCTGCTACAGAGGGTACAGTTTCCTAAGTGATGTTGTTGGATTTCCATACGGCTTTCCAGATTAACAGCTTTTACTCGATCCTTATGTTTTCTTGACTGTTTTAGAAGATAGATATATATCTGCTACCCCCACTTCATCCAGAAGAAAGGACACATTCATAACTAAATTTGAACAGTGGAGGTTAGCAAAACCTTATTTGCCACTAACCATTGGCTGTGCTTTCCTTCTCCAGGCTGAGAAACGGTGAAAAACTCAGTGGGTTCCAAAATTGTTCTCTCTCTCTCTCTTTTTTTTTTTTTTTCTTTCTCGATTGTTTTGTTTCCTCAATGAAATTCAAAGCTCCAGTATTCAAAGAAACTGCAGCCAGCTTTAAGGAGAATTGAAATCGCAGAGGAAAATATTGTCCTTTTTTTTTTCAGTTAAGTCACAGCAGAGACCAGCAGCTACGGAAACACAAAATGTCCACATGGATGTAGGCAAGGCACAGGAGACAAAAGCAGAGACTGCCTATACTGGCAAGAGCTTAGGCTCTTTTTTATTGTCCCCTGGAAGCCTCCTGGGATCTCCTCACCAGGATGTTCAGAAAGAGCTTCAGAAGAGGTTGGGGACATAATTCATGGCCTTTTTGCACCAGCTGCCACAGGGTCTTTTTGTAACTTGATAGATGGAAGGAAGTTGCTCTGCCCTCACTGTCAAACTAAATATTGCCATCTCTGGGGTTTATAGCAAAATAAATCATTTTGTCTTCATTGCTGGGGTGGCACAGTTCAGTTGTGGCCACCCTGTATGCATGCCTTGAGCTCGTTTCCATTTGCATCCTACATTTGCTGCCTGCTGGCAGGCCTGAGCACACCTACAACATCCCCGACGAGGTCTGTCGCAGTAGGTTGAACGACACTGTGCGCAGCCACCTTGGTGGCTCCTCGACTTTGGTCTCTTAGGAATAAATGGCAAAGATTTTCATCCATTTCTGGAGCCTTTGTTTTGAAAAGAAATGTCTTGTCCTGCTCCCCGTGGTCAGTAAGAAGACGTGAGCTTTATAAGCCAGCAATTATCCCACTGTTCTCCAGCCTCACCTTTCTTAAACAAGCCTTCTTTACTCTTTCTTCAGAGGACATTGCTTTCTAAACCTCTTCTCGGATTTGCTGCTCAGCCCTGAAATCTCCTGTTTGTGGATGGCCTTCCTGTGCCAGGAGGAGCAAAACAGTACCTGCTGTGTCGTGCACCCAACACCCAGCATTAGCTTTGCCTTTTTTTGGAACAGCGTCACACTGTTGACTCCTATTCAGTTCATGGCTCACACCCTGAGCTGCCTTTCTGCAGTACTGCTGCCGGGCCACTTATTCCCCATTTTCTCTTTGTGCTTTTGATTTCCTCCTCTTAAGTGTAGCACTTTGCACTTTTCTTTACTGAGTCGTTGATTTTCTCCAATTTAGCGAGATCATTTTGAATTCTCAGTCCATCCGCCAAACTGTTTGCATCCTCTCCCAGCTAGATGATGTCTGCAGATTTTATGAGTACTCTTTATTCCCTCGTCACAGGTTGTTAATGAAAATACTGCATAAAATGGATTCCACACAGATGTTGGAAAGACCCTGTTTGAAAACTCCTCTAAGTATGACGGAGAGCAATTGACAACTGTTTTTAAAGGTATCTCGCTAATGAGTCACGCACCTACTTTCTGAGGATTTCATCTAAACTGTATTTTCTTTGTTTGCTTATGAGAATGTCGTGTGGAGTGGTGTCAAAACCCTGTAAGAATCCAAATGTATAGGAATTGTACCTTACTTCTACCTACAACGAAGTTTGTATAGACCCTACGCTAACCTAAGCCAAGAAGAGTATTTTCATATGGGCTTGAGCTGATTTATTAGTTTGTAACCTTCAGTTCCCTCACTGCAATTTTGCATGTAGCCATAGCCTCAGTAATTGTCTACAGTATCTCGGTGATTAAAGCTCATTCAAAATTCAGGCAGGCTTCAATAAAACATTTTCCTTCCTTGCTAGGACAATACGTAGTCAGGGATCAGAGACTTTTTACAATCCCAAATTCAGCGAGGGAGAAGTTGGCGCTATCTATTACACACACAGCAGCGAAAAACTCCTTTGCAAAAACATGAAAATGTAGGTTGATTCCTGAAGTTATTTCTTCACTTTGTAAAATCCACATTGAAGGAAGCACAGTGATGTGTGCTAATAATTGTGTATCCCATCAGTCTAATGATTTTAATTTATGTACTATTCTGTACTGCTATGAAATTCCTGATGCAATCAGTATCATTGCAAGAAAGCAAAGCAGTTCTTACAGATGAGTTACAAATCCTCATTAGCCATCAGATGTTACATTAGACGAGCATTTGCTATATCCTCAATATATTATGCACTTTTTAGTGCTGTTTATTGGTCACCTCTGTACTTAACAGCCTCCATCACCCCAGTATCCAAGCAACTTGATCCTGCATACCCTAGTGTTAAAGAGTGGCCTACCCCGAAGAGATGCTTTTCTTTTTAGGGAAACTAGTACTGCATCTCAAGGAATGAATGGTTGTGATTCTATAACATTGGAAGTGACTAATCCCGTGTTGTAAATGGGATAAAGGGAAATGGAATGTATTTTGAGAACAAACAGTAATCATTGACACAGTAATTTGCATCCCTAGATGTTATAATAATGACTAAGTATCACTTCCCCTTGTTTGCATAAGGAAGAGCAGGCAGAGGAACCCAGTGATTCGGCTATCGCACAAGCCGGTCGCTGCAGAAGATAAGGTCTGAGCGTAGACCACTTCTCTTCCATGTTGCTTTCCTGCCCTCTGCTACGTGTTTGAAATACAGCATTGCAAAAGATGCGGCCCTTTCCAGTACAAAATAACTCTGCCAGGGTTTCGCTCGCTCGTTCCAGAAAGACCCCGGTGCCACAAGAGTTGGTCAAGACTTGTGGAGGATTCAAGAGGCAGAGCCTTCAGAAGAGCTGGTTTGGATGGGTGACTCGGGATTCCTGGCAATTTACATCCATTAAGAGCCAACAGCCTCAATCTGTGCTGTCTTGCTGATGAAGCTAACATATTTTTGCTGCCTGAGGAAACTTCCTGCTCTTCAGAAAGTGATTGCGACTGTAAGGACCAAAGTCTATTCAGCGACCCTTCTGCTTCACCACCGACTTGCAGGAATTTAAATGGGAAGTGCTCACTGAAAGTGGATCCTAGAGGTGTGTTTGTACAGCAAGCAGCTCTCACAAACATTTCGAGACAGGCAGTCCCTAGGAAGCCAGCACCACTGCATCGGAGAGATGGCGTATTCAAACCTGAAAAGCAAATATGCTTAATGTCTTATTTTTTTTTAAGAAGAAAATTAAGCACCCTGGGTATGATTTGCTTTGTACTAAATAAAGGGAGCGAAAAATATCATTAGTAGGACTGGTGATAGCGTCCTGAGTTATCTTTGAATTTCACACTGGCTGCATACCACAGGACCAGGGCAAATAGCAGTGAATACAACCTTTACTTAGCTTCTCCTGACAAATATAAAGTAAAGGGTAAGGCAGGCACACATTGACATATGGCCAGAAGACGTACCTAGGCAAGGTAGTCTCTCCTTATTATAATTACTTGTTTTCTTGTGTCTATGGGCACAAAGGGAAGAGCAAAATGGACAGATCTTAAGATTTCACTGTCTGAGAATGCGATCATCTCTACTGAGGGTCAGTCCATCCCTGCCTTCTCCCTGGTTCTTTGTCTAAACCCAGGGTTAGACGACCCTGACTATGCGAGGTAAGAGTTACTGTGAGTGTGAAGCAGAGGAGGAGGAGAGTATCTAGCTGTTGGCCATGTCTTCAGGCCAAAGAGGAGCAGGAGAGCTGATGAGGGCCAGGCTGTCCTGCCGGGGTGTCATCCAGGCTAATCTCTGAGTAAGCCTCTCAGAGTGTTTCAGGTTTGTTGGAAAAAAGCAAACAAACAACCAGTTATTAAGGCCCCTGCTTAATGCCCTCCTGACAACTTTGCACCCTTCCCCTGCTCTTTGCCTTCGAGCAAAAGAGCTGGCAGTGTTGCAAGGTCTCTGGAGTGAGGATAACCCTGACATGCTGTGGGTTGATTGGCACCCTTTGGGGAATCACTGCAATACAGATGAAGAAATAATTGTTTACATTTGAATAGAAGACCGGAAATTCAGTGATTCTGACTCATTACGGCATTGACAGATAGCTAGGAACACCCTTATCTTTTCTGGTGCATTTTCCATCTGCTTTTTTTTTGTTGTTCTCTCTCTCTCTCTCTCCCTACCATGCCCAAATGTTTTCGTGACTCCTAGTTCTTCTCTCTGGCTGTGCCTTCCTGATGTCATTTCCCTTCCCTTGCTTTCTTCTTACGCAGTTTGCTTCCTCTTGAACTTTCCTTGTGGCTTGTTCCCTGTTCTTCTTCTTCTCAGGGTCCCACTGTAAGTGCTGCTTTTCGGGCTTTTCCCACTTGTTGCATGCCATGGCTGCTTGCACCTTTTCCCCATGGGCCCCAAGTCCGTCTTCCCCCAAATCTCCAGCCTCTCTCTCTCCAGCAGATGCAATGTGTTGTCTCAGTGTCTCTGTCACCACCAGGTCCCCAGGGCCCAGCACCCAGCTGCGGGGCCACATCTGCTGCTCCCACATCGCCCAGCCACCCTGCTGACACCCCACTGGTCCTAAACCTTCCCAGTACCCCCAGTCCCTCACACTGCTGCACCATGCGTGCTCATGGTAAATGAGGTGAATGAGCTGTGTTGTCCTTGAGGTATTTTTATTTTACATGCACTAGCCCTGAGTAGAAAGCACCAGAGAAAGGGAAAGCTGGGAGCCAGAGGAGTTTCAAGTAAGCAAGCAATGAAGGGAGAGGAAGGCAGGGGGGACACTCACTGCAGTGCAGACAGAGACAAAGAGAGGGAAGAAAATGTCAAGGAAGGATGGGGGAAAAGAAGGCAGTCTGGGG
The DNA here is from genome assembly GCF_964035555.1 of Netta rufina. Classification (NCBI taxonomy): domain Eukaryota; kingdom Metazoa; phylum Chordata; class Aves; order Anseriformes; family Anatidae; genus Netta; species Netta rufina. The sequence goes on along the minus strand of NC_140128.1, from coordinate 33,360,452 downwards.
AGGAGCGTACATAGGATCATGGGGGTAAGCAGAAGGGTATGAGACAATATGCAATAGGAAACAGGAGAGAAGGGAGGTTTCATGGAGGGGAGTAATTAAAGGTGGAATTGCACTTGGTGATGAGGAAAGCACTTAGGGATGAAGAGAAAGAAAGGGGGAGAAGGAATGAAAGAAAAAAATCAAATCCTAGAATGGATCAGGGAAATCCTATAAAAAAATAATAGTAAGGAAGAAACAAAGAAACAGTGACGACAGCAACAACGAACACCAGGAGCTAGAAAACAGAAGAGAAATATCAACAAAAGACAGCGCTCATCTAAAATACAACATGAAGAAAAAAGTGGTGATTGTATGAGTCTTTGCGGAAAGACAGAAATAAAGGAGGACAGGAGAGTAACCTTGGAATAGTTCAGAAATCTTTAAAACAGGTCCAAACTAAATCTTTATTAACACAAACAAACAAAACAAACCAAACATTAATAGGAACAAACAATAGGTACACACACTTTTTTAACCACGGAAATGTTTCTGATTGCTGTCAGCCACCTTTTCTGGTCCCAGCTCTTGTGGCCCTTACCTTCCCTATACAATCCCTGCTGTAATGCAGAGCCCTTCCCTATACAAAGGACATAATGTAAAGCCACACACTTGTTACTGCAACAGCAGTAGGGAGGAAAGAAGATCCCTCCATGTGTAAACCCCATTATCCTCCCCATTACTTAACATAATGTGCCTCAGGCAGCAAGTCAAATCCTCCAAATATTCACTGCAGTGAGAGATACGGAGAGAGGAGCTCACTTATCTTTCCAGGTGGATTTCACAGTCTGGTTTCCTCTCTTTGTTCTCACTTTCTCCCTGGTTCTGTTGTTTTTCTTTTATCTTTCCCTTTCACGTTTTTCAGCCCAATTTCACTTTCCGCCTGCTTTCAGGAACAACTCAGTTTCTGATTATATTTTCCCCACTGCCTGCCACCCACCCCATGCCGATGCCCTCCGGGGGTCCCGTCGCTGTCCGTGCCCCTCCTTGGTGCCTCTCCCTCTCTCTCTCCAGGTGCCCACCTCTAGAGGCCATCCCCATGTGCTCCGCACGTATCACCAGGACCGGGCACCCACTGACGGTCTTGTGTGACTTCCCAGGGTACCTCCAACATTTCATTACTTCTCATGAAAGGGAAATATCTAAAACAGTGCAGTTCTGCTTTGAACGCCGTAGAAAAGAGTATCCCCCTCCACCACGTATAGGCCCATCACTTGTCTGTTCTCTGTCTGCTCTTAACGCTTGACCTCCTGGGCTCTGGTCCTCTCTGCTTCATATTCAAGCACCCTTAATCTTTTTTTGACCTTCTTTTCTGATCCAAATATTTTATCTGAATTACAAAAAGTGCAGGTTCTTTTTTCTCTTCTTGCCCCATTACTGCTGGTTGGCCCTCTCCCACCTGGCGTATTCTGCCGTGCTTTTGAACCGATGAAGGATGAGGTTTGGAGATGGGGAGCCAGGCAGTCCCTCACCAGGACGCTTTCTGAGCCTTGTCCTGCCTTGCAATGCAAGCCCCATCCTCGCTTTCCATCATGGGGACAGATGCACAGCAACCACCCCTCCGTGCCCCAGGGACATGAACATCCCTGGGCAAGGACAGCAGAGGGGGGTGGGAGTAAGCAACAGTGGCCACACATGGGCTGCCCCTGGCCAAGGTTCCTGAAGGCTTTTTGTATATATACGTGAGTTTATTTAGGTTTATTTTCTCACTGCATGCAGTTTCAGGCTGGGATAAGAGCCGGAGTTTGTTAATGCCAATGCTGTACATTACGTTTTTGATGGAGGAAATGCTCACTCGTTGCCTTAGCTCTTTGCAGAATAGATGGGTCTTATTTGGATCGGGTGCTGGGGCTGCTGTCCCGTGGCAAACACCGTAGCTCTGGGGCAATCCTGCCAGGGTGAGAATCACCCTGCCTCCCAGCGCAAGCACATGTGCCTGTATCATCTCAGAGCACATCTAGGGGGCAGCTGTATCTTGAGCCAGAGGATGTGAAATGACACTATTGTTTATCTACCTACTCGTGCCGTTTTATCCTCAATACCGGAACAAAGAAGGAGCCCCAAAACTTTTCCGACACCTATCAGAGAGCTGGGACAGACTGGCCTCGCAGACGGATGCCCTACCAAGCAGCCCACACCAACAGCCAAGGGAAGAGGCACAATGAACCTGGGAAGCCAAAAATCAGCAAAAAAAAATCTCTGCTGCTTCTGCAGCTGCCTGATGGTGAAAAGGAGCCATCTCGATGCCAGAAGGAGATAATCCGCTGACAGCCGGTTATGCTAGTAAAGATAAATAAACACCAGCTATTCGATCCCCTCCAAGGACGCCACAGTAGAAGGGGTGTAACTTCCCATCCCTCAGCTCTTCACAAACAGCAGAGAAACATTTGGTTCTGGGGAATAATTAATTTCGTGCCGTTCGGGGGGAAAGAAGAATGGCTGAGGGTTGGGGTGAGCTGGAAAAGGTGTTCTAGCACTTTTGCATATTTGCACATTTTTCCTTGAATTCCTCTCTAAATCTGTACAGGAGGCATTTCTTCTCTGTGAGGGCAGGCAGTTTGAGGTCTCTCATTTTATCCATCAAGGTTAAATATTCCTAATACAGCCTTCTCATCTCTGCCAGAAGGGATTCCCTGAGGAATTTTAAACTTTTGAATGAATTCCCCAGAAACATCCATTGATATAATTATTCTCTGGCACTGTAAGTTCAGCTTTGCTTTTACTGAAGCCCTAGAAAGAGGCGAGCATCCCATGCAAGTGAGGAAAGACATGTTTAATGTGAAACTATGGAGTTAAAAATACATTTTATCAAGCCTCAGCATTATATTTAACAGTGTTGTAGTTGCTGTGGTCTAAGAATATAGAAGGGCAAGTCACGAAGGTAATATATGAGATGAACCATTATCGCTGGAAAGCACAAGCAAGGTTTTAGGTACATAAACCTTTCTTTAGGTCCAAACTGGAAGCAGCAAACTTCAAGTTAAATATAGATTTAAATGTTGCAGAGAATGCAGTTTTCACAGAGGGAGGACTCTTCACTCCCTCTGAGGTGGAATTAAACCAGCCCCCGCTGCTCCTGGTGCCTCTCCCTTTTCTCCTGCGTGCCCCAACAGAAATATTTTAGGTCATACTTCAAACAAATTTGCCACGCAGTTGTGGGTGCTGCAGGGCCAGCTCACCCCTGTCTCTGTCCCTGTCCCCTGCAGGCTGTGGGGAGCTGCCTCCCCTTTCTCCTTCCCCTTTCTGCCTGGAAATGGTCCTTCGAGCAGCCAAGTGTCAGGATGCTATTTTGGGGGGTAAGGATGTGCAGCACGCTTCCTCCACAGCCCTCAAACAGCCCCCTTGCACTAGTCCCATCGGAACAATGTATTTTTTATTAAAAGATAAATTGTCCCCCATTCCAATAAATATGAGTGACAATTTAAAGACCATTTTATTTCTTGGAGGGTAGTGATATAAAAAAAACAACAACCAACCAAACAACAACAAAAAAAAACACAACCCACAATACAAGAAGTTTCATTCTATTGAAGCAGAAGGCAGACCAAGTCTGTATATCATGGGCACACGTGAGGAGAAGAGAAGCCTCTTGCACTGATTTTTTCCCCTCCCCTCCCCAAAAGTAATAATAAAATAAAATTACAACTTCCTTTGTTCCTGAGCTCATCACAATGGCAATACTGGAGGAGACCAAAGATGCCCCATCCCTCCCATCCTTTCTGTGACAGTGTCCCATCTCAGGTTCTTTGGGAGGACGGTAAGAAATAGGGTGCAGACAGAAGGATCTTTCTCCTGGAATACTGTTTTATACTGCCAGGGTCCGCATCTAACAGCAATGAGTTCCAAACGTGGTTATGTGCTGACTGAAGAAGTATTGCTGTTTGTTTGCTTTAAACACAGTTTAAGCATTTAACTCAGTGCTTTTTACTCTTGAGAAATGGTGGCTTCTCGCTCCCTGGTCTCCCTTTCCATGCCACTTTCCTAGTAGGGTCCTCATGTTCCCCTTCAATTTTCTCCTTTTTAAGCTGAAAAGTCCTTGTTCATGGATTTGTGTGGCAGTGCTCCCATATCCCAGGAGCTGCCTTCCTGATTCCTGCACGGCTTTCTTGGACCAGCTATGTGTAGGGGCAGGCACACCACGCCTGCATGAACGGGCACCACGCGAGCTCCCAGTCCACTTCAGTCTTCAGATAACTTCCAGCATCTTACTCAAATACTATTTGGCTTATGGCAAGCACCAAATTAATGTTTCCAGGAGGCTCACGGATAATATCAGTACTGACACTGAGGTGAAGAGGAACTTTGTGGTGTTTTGAAGCTATCAGAGAGTTTTGTTCTTATTCACTTTGGTGAGTCCAAGTCCACCGTGAGAGCAACTAACCAAATTATGTCACGTTTCCACTTGATTGCCTACCAGAATCTGGAGAGAAACAGGCTTCTCATGCTGTCCCCTCCTAGTGGGAGAAAAATTTGTTTACATTTACATGTACTATTCATATAGGGGTGCTATGCCAATGAGATCTGTGAATGTATTGACATTATCTAACTGTCTATCAGCTGCGAAGCATACTGTTGGTGTATCTTACTGTTATTAATCAGTTTTGAAGGCAAAGGATGCACAAACAGGCTTAATTGCTGAATTTCTCAAGTGATATATTTTGCAACTTGCCTATCACTCAAACAACAGAAGACTTGAGTGAAAGACATCAGAATCAATTATAAATAAATAATCTCTGTAGACCTCTTTCTACATGGAGCACTGCATTCACCTCCGGGACCCCCAGCACAAGAAGGACATGGAAGTGTTAGAACGAGTCCAGAGGAGGGCTGTGAAGATAATCAAGGGGCAGGAGCACCTCTTTTGTGAAGACAGGCTGAGGGAGTTGGGGTTGTTCAGCCTGGAGAAGAGAAGGCTCCAGGAAGACCTTACAGCGGCCTTCCAAGGCCTAAAGAGGGCCTACAGGAAAGCTGGGGAGGGATTGTTTTTGACAGGGAGTATGGTGATAGGATAAGGGGTAATGGCTTTAAACTGAAACAGGGTAGATTTAGATGAGATATTTGGAAGAAATTCTTCTCTCAAAGGGTGGTGAGGCACTGGCACAGGCTGCCCAGAGAAGCTGTGGGCGCCCTATCCCTGGAGGTGTTCAAGGCCAGGCTGGATGGGGCTTTGGGCAACCTGGGCTGGGTGAAGGTGTCCCTGCCCATGGCAGGGGGTTGGAGCTGAGTGATCTTTAAAGTCCCTTCCAATCCAAGCCATTCTCTAATTCTATGACTCTAACATATTATGCCATAGCTCTAATGTAAGCAATAAGTAAGTAAAAAAGGTACTGTGTCACAGGTGCACTCCATATAAACGCAGTTATTGGCTCTGTTTGACTTTCCCTCTGCCCTTTCCCACTCAGTTCAGCATGCAGCCACCCTCAGCTCCTGATGATCCAAGAGAGCAGCCAGGAGCCAAAGCAGAAACCCAGCAATAACCGCACCTGGGAAGGAAGCGCGGGGAGCCCTGGCAGGGCAGCAGAGCTTCCCACTGCCCACGCTGCTTCAGCATCGGTCTCCCCAGGGGTATCAGCACCCACGGCGCACTTAATCCCAGGTAATCTGGTGTTGACTAACACTGTTTATTGTTAGGCCATGAGAACCACTTTGAATCCCTGCACTGGCACTGACCTCTCTGTCCACCGAGTCACAGTTAACTCGCAGGCAAAGCTGTCCATGGCTCTGCTCCAGTGTTCCCCTTCCCCATCGCTCCTCTTCCTGCCCTGTCCCTGTGCCTTTGCTGGGCTACTTGCCAGCAAAACGATCAGCCAGGGCAACTTCAGGTAAATACATGGTTCCCACTGACTTAATATTCCCAAGGCTTACTACTTCTGTGCTGCTAGAAACCCTTATATTCTACATGTCACGTCATTCTGCAAAATACAGCACTGAGATTAAGATTAAAATTAACGGCGTGAACATAGTGCTCAGTTGGTAGTTCCAAACTGGCAGATCAAATATACGCCTAGTTAAACACTAAAAGGAAAGAGAATTGCTTTTTAGGTGCTCCATACCCTCAAAACCCAGGGTCTTTAAATATCTAGTGACAGGTAAGGATTTAGGGGCCAAAGTTATGCAAAGCTTTCTGAAAACAGCAATCAGTATTTTCATTTGGATAACTTCATCCTGAAATTATTGTCATCACCTGGTTTTCCCAGTGCATCTTGGTTCCCCTCCTGCCCTGCCCACAGTGACCTTCTAAATTGTATGTTCCTGTATCACACCTCTCCTGCTAGGTGCCAAAATAATCATTTACACTTAAAAGCACTAAAAAGATACATACAACATCCTGCCTACAGGTTGCACTGTTTATAGGAATGGACATTTCTCTATGGATGCTCTTTGCCATGATTCTTGATTTCTGTGCATATGGGAGGTCTCCCAGTTGTGATGCCTATGTGCCTGCGTTAAAACCTGGTGTTTGACATCATCATCTATGGTTTGTGCCCTTGGTTTATCACTCCAGGTGGACTTCCATCCACTTATAATGCTAGCGACACACAGAAACACTCGGTTACAAAGGTTGTCATTTCCTTTCAGTGGGTCCCTGAAAACTTACTTGATGGTTTCATTTCCATACCCAGTTTTCTGAATCTACTGAATTTTCTCCTCTCCGAGCTCCTTGGAAATAAAAGCAACAGATTTCTGCTGAAGGTATCTGGAAAAGGGCACTTTGATGGAAGTTGGATGTGGTGGCAGCCCAACCACTAGTGGTCCAACAAGCTCCAGCTGAAAAATTTAGCAGGGTGACCAATATTACAAGAAATCAGCCTGAATTAGGGGGCGTTATGCTGCTTAACAAAAAGGGCGATGAGCCAAAAAGAGCTGCTTTTACCTGATAATGGAGCTGCAATTGCTCCTGGGATAGTTCACACTGCTGGCTGAAAAATGAGCGAGTGCTCCCTGGACCGCTCACGTCTTGGCACGCAGCTCCCAGCTCATTGTGATTCGGAGCAGCGTGCGGGATCTGTCAGCGTGCTTAGTCAGCCCTGCCAGCCACCTGAGAGCCATAACCAACGTCCCCTTTATGGCTGCTCACATCTGCTTAAAGAGGGATGGTAAGAAAAGGTAAGGAAACCCACTCCTCTCGATTGCCAGAGGCGGCATCTTCGCTCAGACCTCCCTTTGATCTGGAAGTGGCCGGAGCCACCAGGCTCTCTGAAGGCAGGTGCACCTCCCAAAACAGACAGCAATGGCTTGTGGAGGGTGAGATACACGCTGGCCTGCCCAAACTGCAGACGGGATGCAGAATTACTGGTTGAAGTGGCCAGCATTGTGCTGGAGGTCAGCTTAGATAACAGGCAGCCAACCTTCCCGGCTTGCCAAACCAAAACCTTAACGTGACTGAAGCCTGGAGGGGTTTCGCCATGGATGAAGAGCTTCGGGAGCTGCTGGGTGGTCGGGGTGGTGATGGGTCCTCACAGGTCCCCCTGCTCCCTGTGGGCAGCTCGGTGTTACACTGCCTGTGCTGCTGAGGGGGTTTTGCTACGGGAAAGGGACAGCCCAGAGGCTGAATTCCCTCTCGCAGAACACAGACCCCAGGCTATGCACTCCTACAACCACTTGTAGCCCACCACCACCACCGCCGAGCAGTGCCCCCAGCCTGAGCTGTGCCCGCAGAGCATCAGAAGATGATCAGAAGAGCTCATTTCCAGCTGCACTGCTCCCAGCTGAGACCAGCTGGCAACTGCTGAGTGAGCAGCTCCTTTCGGATGGGCCAGGGCAAGCAGGGGTCTGCTTCATCGGCTGCTGTCAGCAGTCGGTCCTGGGTAGGCAATAACCCATGGCTGGAGTCGGAGGTCATTACATTCGCACTCAGGCTGATGCCCTTAATGGCAAGTCTCTGGCGTGTGTCGTGCTCTCAGGCTCTGGCCCCAACCAGCGGTCTAAGCCGTTTGCTTAATTTTCCTTATCAGCTGGAAGGGAGCTGTGCCCCATCCTTCCCCGCCCCTGGGAAGAGGAAGGTATGTGCTTGTAGGAGCTCTTTGCTGGTGAGAGAGCCCTGTGTCCTCTGAGCACGACTGCACAGGCTGTCTCCCCTCCTGTCTGCAGCCATCTAGCATTCCTGCTAAAAGCACGGGGAAAAACAGTAGCAGGCAAGAAACTAAATCTTAGTTTATTTTTAAGGTAGTTTTGTCACTGAAAAGAGAAGAGAAAGCGCTCTACGGGTACTCAGCTCCATCAGCTGCATCTGTGACCTGCAGTTTAGGAGCTGTTGCACTTGCTGCAAGACTGCTTCCGTGTGTTAACAAATGTCTTCCCGGATTTTGTGCCAAGTACTCGCAGTAAATGTCACTGTAGGATGGGCTGGATACAAAAAAAAAAAAGGCACGTTACGATATAACTTGTTATTCTGGAGAGTTATTACAAAAATTGTGAGCAACAGCTCTCCAAACACTCCTGCATCAATACTTGACTGTGGCTCCCCCTCTGAAATTCACCCAGGCTGGGGCAGTAGCACCCATTGGGAAACAGTGTCACTGAGCACCCGCTAGCAAATTCAGATGGAAAGCCTGCTGATTTTTGAGTTTTCCACTAGCTTTGGAAAGGCTTTGGATGTGGCTTGGCTTGGACTTGTAAGGGCTTTTAGGAAATAAACTTGGAGAAGGGGACCGGGTGAGTACCTGGGGTGATGCAACCAAGCAGAAAGTAACAGATCTGTACAAGCTGAAGGTTGAACACTGATGAACAGCAAGAATAACACGAGGCAGGGGAGTGGAAGGCAACTTTGTGGACAGACTCAGGAAGCAGACTCAGAAAGCAAAGGAGGGAATATTTTTCCTAGGCTTCTAGCAAGGCTTTCCTTTGCACTGCAAAGAAAGCGTGCTAGAAATCTGGATGAGCCAACTAACAACAACAGCCAGTTTATTCAAGCATTTAGCTCCTTATCTGATAGCACCGTTGCTTCCAATTCCGCATGTGAAACCACTTCTAGCACTACCAGAAGCTGCGTGCTACACACACACCTACGGAAGCTGACGTGGAAACACAGCCAGAAGTAGCACGAAGGCCAGGGCTGCTCCTCTTCATCCTCATGGGGCTGCACAAAGGAATGGCACACGCACGCTGCTGTTACAGATAAGGACTTCCAGCGCATCTCCGATAATCAGAGCGTGCGGATGAAATGGCCGAGCTCAGCGAGGAACGGGCCGAGCTACTCCACCCGCCTGTGAGCCAAGGATCACGGCGGGTAGCGTGCTCTGAGCAGAGCCAGGGTGGCACGATCCCGATCACGGTCTGAATTCTAAGACAAACTATGTAAAATTTCTTTGTACATCTGCAATAACAGCTAATGATTATTTTTTCTTTGAACTTTGTCCAAAGTTCATCTCTAAAACAAACTTTAGTCAAACTGCACGTATTGACTCCGCAACAGAATAAACACGCCAGATCTATAATAACGCTTAATCGCTAGCTCTAACTTCTTTTAACTTGCTCCTTAATCAGAAAGATAAAAAAAACAGCGAAATAAACGGGCTTCGCTCAGTGTTTATTTTCATGGTGCCTCTGCTGAGAGCCCTGAAGGACAAAAGCAGCTCCAGTGCGGTTGCTTTCCGAGCACGCTGACTCTCCTGCTCGCCCAGCGCTTCAAACCCTCGCTGGAGGAAAAACCAAAGGGTCACAACGCTCAGCTTGAGCTGCTGGCTGTAAGCGCTGGCATGGGGGAAGAGCCTGAGGACCCAGGCTGGCACTTTTGGGGTGTGTGTGGGGTTAAAAATGGGCTGCGGCAGCAGGAGCAGAGCAGTAAAGGGGGGCTGGACACCCCCAACCCCAGCAGAGGTCTCACCTGAGCCATCGGCCCTACCTGAGATGTTTGGTGGCTGTAGAAATAAAGCAGACGGAGAGTATAAAGAGCAAATTTGCTTTTATTAAAAAAACATGTAACAGCTTTATGATACGAATCACAGCACTTTTGGTCACAACTGGACGCGTTACCAGAAGTCCTGCAGCGGCTCGTAGATTTTCCAGCAGTGCCCGGCACGTGACGTTACCTGCTAACCCGTGAATTGTGCAAGAGTCGGTAACTCTTTAATGAAGGCTCTGTAATTTTCTGAGTGTTTATTTTTATTTTATTTTTTTTAAAGTGCTGCCCCAGCCCTGCTTTTGAGAGACATATGTGGCTTGTGGAAAAAAATAAAAATAAAGGCACGGGGAGAGGTTGCCCCCAACGCAAAGGCGAGCAACGCGAGGTTAAAAAAATAAAGAGAGGCATTTTTGGCTGACTCTGCTTGCTTTGTACCTTTTCGGCTTCGTGCCTTTAAGGCTTGTCTTCAGGCTCCTATCTCCAAACCCACAGGCTGCGAACTTAATTAATAATAAAAATAAATAAATAAATAAACCCAAGTTTCTCCCACAATTGCGCGAGCCCGGGCGCTGCAGCTTGAAGCCGGGCACCCGGCGCCGCGAAGTTGACAGGCAAACCCCCCCTCCCCAGCACTCGGCAGCCGGCTGGAGTGTGTGTGTGTGGGGGGGGGGGGGGGGCAGCCAATTAGCTGTAATTAACTAACGAGGGGCCGCAGAGCGCGGTCCCCTCACGGCAGCAGGACGGGGCTCGCCCCCCCCCCCCCCCCCCCCCCCCCCCCTCAGCGCTCCCCTCAGGCGGCCGCGCGCGCGCCGCGCTCCCCCCTCAGCGGCGCAGCCGCGGGAATAAAGCGGAGCGAGACCGTTAAAAAGAGGCCAAAAAACACCGAAAATACCTCAAAACTCGCTGCCGCGCGGCACCCAAACCCGCTTTCCCCCCCCCCCCAACCCTCTTCTCCTCCAGCCCAGAACATGGCAGCCCCGGCGGGGCCCCGCGCCGTGCCCGCGCGCGGAGGGGACGAGGAGCTGCGCGCTCCCGCGGCTCGTTCCCCCCCCCCGCCGCCCCCCCCCGTCCACCCCTCGCCTCAGCAGCAGCTTCCTGCGCGCGCCCCCCCCCGCCCGCCGGCCCTGTTGCATCAACTTCCTGTGCGGAGCCCCTCGCGGCGGGGCCCCGCGCGCGCCACCGGGGCGCGGGAGCGCGCACCCGCGCCGGCCGGGCCCCGGCTCTGTGTGTGTGTGTGAGGGGGGGGGGAGGGGACGTGTTGTGTGTAAAAAAATAATAATAAAATAATAATTAATTAATTATTTAAAAAAATAAAAGGGGGTGCTGGTTGCCCCCCCCCCGCCTTCACGAGGGGTCCCCCGGAGGCGGCGGCGATGGCGGCGCGGTGCGGGTCCCGCCGCCCGGCCCCGGCAGAGTTTGGTGCCCTACTTCGGCCGACTTTAGTTTCACTCACTTCACATCCGGGCTTTTTCCCTAGGCAATGGGCGCCGCAGCACAGCCCGTTCCTTAGGCAAAGGGAAATAAATTCGCCGCACCGACGCCGTCAAGTAGTCCCCCTCAGGAGGAGCCGCCGAGCCCGCCCTCGCCGCCCCCCCCCCCCCTCACCGAGCCCCCATCCCCTTCACGGGGCTCTCCCCGCTGGGTGCGTGTGTGGGCGGCGAGCCGCGCACCCCCCCCGTCCTCCCCCCTTCACCCTCTTTCCCCCTCATCCCCGCTCCCTCAGGGCTCCGGTGCGCGCGCCCGGCGGGGCGTCGGGAGCGCGCTCGGCGAGGCAGCGAGCGGAGCGAGGGAGGGAGAGGAGGGAGGGAGGGAGGCCGGCGGCGGCGGAGGGATCCCGCGGCGCGGTGCTGCGGCCGGGCCGGGTGAATGGGATTGAAGAAGAGTTGAAGCTTCCCGGCTTGTTTTTGTGTCACAGTTTCTCTCCTCCGGCGCCCCGCCGAGCTCCTCTGCCTCCCTCCCCGCCCAGCTGCCCCCCCCCCGGCAGGAGGAGCCCCCCGCCGAGGAGAAGGAGGAGGAGGAGGAGGAGGAGGAAGGGGGGGGAAAGGAACAGGACCCCCGAGAGCCGAGCGAAGAGGAGGAGGAGGAGGAGGAGGAGGAGGAGGGAGCAGCCTACCATCTTCCACTCCCCGCTTAGCTTAAAGAAAAGTGCGAGGAGGAGAGCCAGGGGCGCCCAGCAGCGGGCAGCCCCGCCGGAGCGGCCTCGCCAGCACCCCCCTATGAAGAAGAGCTCTGCCCCCACACAGGGAGGTCCTGCCCGGGGGACCCCGGCCGGCCCGCAGCAGCACCGCCGCCGCCAGCAGGGTGTAGTATCCCGCCTTCCTCCTCCTCATCCTCCTCTTCCTCATCCCCTTGCCTCCCCCTTCCTCTCCACCCCCCCGACCCCCGCCGCCACTCTCCGGCCAACTTGGCGCTGAGGAGCACCAACTTCGCCTCAGCCCCTCCCCGGGGGCTGAAGGGGGGGGGGGGGTGTCCTGTGGGTGTCCCCTCTCTGTGTGTGTTTGTGTCCCCCCCCCCCTCCTTCCTCCTCCTCCTCCTTCCCCCCCTTCTCTTCCCTCTTCCCCTTCCCCCGGCGGGCGCCGGCAGAAGTTTGGGAGCGGGCGAGGATTGAGGAGGAGGAGGAGGAGGAGGAGGAGGGTGACACTTGGGGTGAAAGGAGGAGGTGACACATTGGGGTTGGGGGGAGGAGCAGGGGAAGGAGATGACACATTGCACCGGGGAGGGAGGGAGGGGAGAGGGAGGGAGGGAGGGAGGGAGGGGGAGAGGGAGGGGTGGGGGAGGGAGGGAGGCAGGCAGCCTGGTCCCCTCCCCTCCGGGGTTCGCCGGGATGATGATTTCCAGGCCCTTTTTCTCTCGGCCGGGTCCTTCGCCGTGATGCTGTCGGGGAAGTTTTATGACGGGCTCGGAAATGATGCCGCTCTCGGTGATTGATAATTCGTAGTAAAGCCGCTGCCGCAGGTTTTCTTGTTCTTTTTTTTTTTTTTTCTCTCTTCCCTTCTCTTCCTCCCTTCCTCCTCCTTCCTTTCATTCGTCTTTGTGGCCCGAGTAGCGCCGGGAAAATTCCGTTTCTTCTGCAACTTGTTATTGGCAAGTCTCTCCTGCCCCCCTCGCCCTGGGGCTGCCCTTCCTGCACAGGTACAAAGCTCAGTGCAAGGACGCCTCTGGGATTTCACACTTCTGCTCTGGCACGGCCGCTGCTGGGATTACAGATGTCGACTTTTTTTTTTATATATTTTTATTTTTTATTTTTATTTTTTTTTCCCTCCCTCCTGCGTTTGCGTCTGTGTAGGTGGAGCGGGGCTGTATGTGGGACTCTGCCATTTGGTACAGTCCTCTTGTGCATGCTCCTTTCTTCACTTGCCTTTCCGTGGTGGTGTTTTCCTTCTTTTTGTGTGTGTGTGCGCGTCTTGTTGTTGTTATTTTTCCTTCTTTCCCTTCATTATTCCCGAGCTTCCTTGTCGGTCGAGCTTTTTTCCCCAACCGCATCTGCAGTTCGGTGGGTGCCGGGGTAGGATTGTGCACCTGGGCTTTTAGGTGGATTTGCGTTGGGCGAATGCGTGGAGCTCCTCATTCAACTTCTTCTCAAGTGTCAGAAAATGAGGCTGCGAGCAGATGTGTTTCAATATGGAGAGACTTCCAAGTTCCTAATTCTTGGGGGTGGAGGAAAGAGTGCCATTGGAGAGTGGCTTTTGTTTTCGATTGGTGAACAAATGTCATCACATCTCGGTCACGTGCTGTAATATTCTTTGTTCAGCTATCAAAGTATGATATCTGCTACACCTGTTCCCACTTTTTAATTGTGAGTAACGGTGATTGCCCGCGAGCCCTGGCGTTGCGGATAGGAGCGCTTCCTCTCCTTTCTCCCCCTCCCACCCTCTGGATGTTTGTTTGGGCCCAAGCGCTGAGCTTGACAATGAACTTTTGTTCGCTGGGGAGGCTGCGTGTGGAAGGATCCCACCGGGGGTAATAACGCGCGTGGCACGAGGAAGGCAAGCGCTGTGGCGTGCCGTGGGGCCGAGCCTGGGAGATCCAGGTAGGGGCATGCACCCAGCTCGCGAGGAGCCAGCTTCTCTGGGCTCCTGAAGTTTCCTTAACTAGACCTGCTGGTGCTCCTCGGCATCAGAAGGTGCACCCAAACACAGGAACGTAGCTTCTTTTCCTCTGAGCTGTAGATTCTCGGATATCATAAATGAAAAGGGCTTGGGCTGTCTGTTTACTTTTTTTTTTTTTTTTTTTCCTCACTGTGCTTGCTTGTAACAATGAAGACACCTGAGTAGTTTCAGTTTTGACATTCAGTTTCCTCTGGCTTTCCCTTGCTTGCCCGGAGCTAGCTGGTGAAGCTGGGTATGCTACAGAGCAGGGAGATGTTTAACTTTGATGAAGAGAGCCTTATTCTCAGGCTTAATCTGTGAGGGAAATAGCATGCTTTGCAAAGCCTTGCAGAAATAGTAAGTCTAAAATTCATGACTTCTACACATGTAAACATGTAATGCTCAAACTTTCATGTTAAGCTTGTTAATGGCTGCGTGTGATATAACTTTATAGTTTGTATCTAAATACTGACACTAACTTACCAGTGAGAGCAGGATGCTAAAAGGAAGAAACAAGCGAAAAATATGCGCCAGCACCCATACATAGTTGGAGGGGTTAACCACCGGACTTCAGCAAACAGATCCACAGGATTTGGGAATTTTATTTGTACCCGGGCATGTTTCACGGCAGCTGAATGAAGCTGGGATTATTATTATTATTATTATTATTTTTAAATAAGGAATTCTGTTGCTTAGTAAGTGAACCTTTAAATCTGTATCAGAGAAAAAAAATAGCTGGTGCTTCTGTGTGGTTTTTAAACCTTCCAGCCGTACTGTGGCAGAGAAATCAGATTATCGCCTGGTAGTTATTATCATCCAGAAGTTTGCGCTGATACAGGGGGAGCATTAGGCAACCTCTCTGCCCATTGATTCCGTGTCGCGTAGTGGCACGTATAGAATAGCACTTCAAGGTCTTACGAGGCCAGTTGTGCACCCGAAGGTGGGTGCTGGCTCACCGGGGACTCGCCGGCCGTCACCTGCGCCGTGCCCCGGCTGTAGCTGAAGGGACCCAGGCGGCGAGAGGCTTGGCACAGAGCCTGCCGTGGGTCGCAGTGGTTTCCAGTTAACTCACCCGGCTGCTGTGGTGCGTAACTCAGGCCGTCGCGTTAGGGGATACGTTGTCATTATATTACTACTATTCGCGTTAAGATTTCTATCTGAAAGCTTTTCGTCTTTGCTCTTTTCATGCGTCCTGAACTGGAGTTGATGTGAGCTGGGTGGCGGCGGTGGGGCTTGCTGTTCTTCCTCTAGGGAATTAACACAGGAAACTCCCCTTTCAAGAATTTAGAGAAAAAGTAGGAAACTGAATTTTCGGTAGTTCAGAGAAAAATACTTTTGTGTTTTGTGGCTGGGCAGTAAGATCGCTCCCTTCAGTTTAGGTTTTGTAAAGATCTCTTTACCCTAGGCCGTTCAGCTTCAGCTGTGTTTCAGGTGTTGGTCCTAAATAGTTCTTGCTTCAGCTTTACTTCTGCTTCAAGAGATGAGGTTTTGTGTGTGTGTCTGTTAAACTTCACCGGGGAAACTCTAATTTAGAAAAATACTTGGACGAGATCTGTACAACTGAGAACATTTTTAGGCGTCTTTTTTTTTTTTCTTCTAGAAAAATAAAATGTGTTGTAGTGGCTCCTTAGGAAGCTGTGAAATTCCGAGTGCCGTTGGAAAGCTGTCATAGCCAGCCCGGCTATCCCTTAGGTTGCTCGTGCAGCGTGTTTATAATGGTCATAATAATCGCGTATGAACGTGCTGTAGCTTTCCAGTTCCTTGATATTTATTCGTAGGGCCATGGAGGAGCTTATTCAGCGAGGTGGATTGATGCTGTTGGAGCTTGTTTAGGAGGGAGGTTTCTCTTTCCTCTCAACACCCGCCTGTGAGAACCTGAAGGGCCGTCCTGTTCCGTGCGGGATGGGCATCTCGTGCACCACCAGAAACTCAAGGCAGGCGTCACGTGAGAAACATATGTTGGTGACTTAGCCTTTTCGCTCTTGTTTTGGTTTTCTTGCTTCTTGGCTTTGTTTGTTTCAAATCTCCCAGAAAGGCCGTCGCAGAGCGATGGGGCTTGGGTTTTTGGAGGGGCGTTGCGTGGCGATGCGAGCCGCTAGGCAGCCTGCCCTTTAGGAGAGCCTCCTTGTGCGGAAGGGGCAGCGCTGAAAACCTATTATTAAGCTTCTAATAGCATTTCTGCACTGTCCCCTTCACCCTTTATGCTCACAACTGTGCAGTCGCATGCGTGGCTGTATGCTAGAAGTGTGAGGCTCCACAAAGGCCTGGCTCCTGCATGTTCGTGAATTGCCCTTGTTCAATTACTCTGTGCCAGAAAGCAGCTCACATCCTGTTTCTGATGTATTTTAACTGCACAAAGGTTATTTAGGAACGAGCCGCGTGCTGGAAAGGTAGGGCAGCGCGCAGAAGGGGCTTGAGGTGTCCGCTGAGCGCGAGGGGTAGGATATTTGCTACCGTACCCTGTAAATAGAGGGTGAACTGAAGGATAGTTTTTATAGGTATCCAGCATTAATATTTCATGTTCAGTACAGCACAAAGCCGGTATCTGGCTTGTGCTGATGGTGGAGATATGCATTATGCAGGCAAAAAAGAAGTTTATTTACAGTTGGGGGGGAAACTTTGTGTTTTTGTTTTTTTATTACAAATATAGTCTCATTTCAAAAGAGGGGAAAAAAATACACAAACCCCGTGTGTTTCTGAGGTCTAAATAATTTATGGCTCCCGCACCTTACCAAGTTCCTTACTATTAACATTGGCAAAGTATGATTTTAAGTTGTTCGACTCTGCTTTTGTGAGGTTTTGACGTAACAAAGGCAAAGTGGTGGCTGTAGCTATAGGATGGCTATAAAAAGTACAAAAATCAAGGGCTTTTAAAAATGTATTTAGTGCCAAGGAAAGGTGCGCTCGCGTAACAATCAGACTTTACAATTAGGATCACCTGTCTTTAAAGTAATCTTTAAATCTGTAGGAAGTTCAGAAAGATCCCTTCCTTTGGGCCGAAATGAGCGCTATGGCTGCTCCCCTAACAAAGCCTCAACTTTGCCACGGAGCCTTTTGTTTTAATACTTTGATCATCCCAGGCTTTTGAGGAAAGAACGTGCTACCCGCTATAGGTTTCTCTGCAGCATTTCTTTTATACTTTGCTGTTTATGTCTTTAATGTCTCCATAGGAATTACCGAGTACCCCGTGCCTTAAAAGCTCTGCGTGCCGAGGTGGTTTGACCTATCGCACGTTCCTTCTTACCCGAGGTGTCTCGTTCGTTGTCGCTGCACGCGCTCGCTCTCTGACTAGAGATTTTTATGCTCGAAATCCGCTGCAGGAAAAGCCCAGGCCCCCAGCAGAAGGCGAGCAGCCCCCCAGCCTGCTGCTTGTTGTTACCAGCAGGGATGCGTTTACGCACGGTACGTAAGGAGCGAGGCTCTGCTTAATGCGAGCTGTCGCGCGGGCCGTGGTCGCGCTGCTTCCACGCTATTTTAATGTCTGCTTGCTTAAAAGGTGTCCTTTCCAGAGCCTGCCCCTCCACCTGGCGGTACCGTGCTCCCGAGGACAAAAGGGAGCGTTACCAAGTTGGCTTGCTGCAGGAATCGTGTTGTTTACCTCAGAAAATGAGGGGCTCTGCCGTTGCATGTCTAATTAGAGCGATGTTTGGGAAGCGTGGCCGGTGCGTTTTGTTGCACGGGAGCACAGACACGCGAGCGGGTGAAGCAAACGAGGGGGGATCTGAGCCCGTCTCTCTAAGATGGCCTGCGCTCGGAGTCTGTCCTCGGGCCCGCGAAAGGAGGACTCGTGCATAGCAGGAGAGCTCCGGGTCGGTTCGGTTTCCGTGCTGCTGCCTGCGAAATGCAAGCTGCCCGTACTTGAAAGGGAGAGGGGACATCGATTCCTTCCCCTCCAGCCCTGCCGAGCCAGGCGGCGTTAACCGTGCGGATCCCGAAGGCGGCGTGGTCGCAAACGGTTAATTGGGGAGATCGAGTGCCATCCTATTGAAGCTTCAAATTGTTTTAACAAAACTTCTGAGTAATTGCAATAATTATTTTCTGATAAGCTGGCTGATAGTAACTATGGCAACAGCTGTCTTTGGCCTATGGACAGTATTGCTGTATTGACAAAACCTTTCGATGCTTCCCAGGCCTTTTGCCTGCGCAGGGAAACGCGCGAGGACGTCTTTGAGGTGGCCGGGGCGTCCCTGCTCGTCCTCCCGCTGCGACGGGACGCCGCCGGTCCCCGGGTTCGCAGCCTCCGTCCTCTTTCCTCCGCGGGTGTTTGCGGGAGCTGCGTTCCTGCTTGCTAGCTGGAAAACGCTGCCAGGGCTGTGCTTTGCTACAAAGCCTACTGAAACGTGCGAGGGGCCGGATGGAATTATCCGTGCATATCATTGTTTTTTAGCGATAATAAAAAAATCCAGGGCTCGGGAGGAGAAGGAGGAAAACAACAACAAGGAAGACTTGTTCGTTTTGATCACTGGTTGTTTCCTTCCTCGATTAAAACCTTCTTAGAACAGACTGGTAGGGGGAGCTGCCCTTCCCTTTGCTGAAGTACAGCGTATTCTTCTCTGAGGCCTACGCTGAGATACAGCTATTTAATTTTCAGCTAAGCT
This sequence comes from Netta rufina, assembly GCF_964035555.1. Classification (NCBI taxonomy): domain Eukaryota; kingdom Metazoa; phylum Chordata; class Aves; order Anseriformes; family Anatidae; genus Netta; species Netta rufina. Next base: position 33,341,886 of record NC_140128.1, on the reverse strand, counting down.
CTGCTTCTTTTTGGAAGAGAGGCAAGCTCGTGCTTCGGTATGTTGTGCAAATGGAGGAAGGGAGCAATGGCTTTCCAGCTGACTAAATTCTGGGCAGGGACAACGTGCCCCTCACCAAACATACTTTTCCTATTGATATTCTGGAGAGCACCCTCTGAAAACAGGCATTAATGTTAATAAACCTAGCGGTGCTGGGGAAAAAAAAAAATAATCCGGCCGTGCTTAGAGCTGTTCCAAGCCGCTGTCCGTTCCTCGTGCTCGAAAGTAGCTAAACCGCCGGCGGTTTTTGGGGAGGTGCTGCTTAGCTGATGCGTGTTTGTACTGGAGCGGTTGTCGCCTTCATCCCTTGGGGCTGTGGGAAGCAGCTCTCGACCCGCTTACCTGGCAGCAGCCCCCGTGGGGGCGTGCGGTGTGGCCTACATCGGGGCTCATCCTTCGGGCCGAGTGGGGCCGGGGGGAACTACGGCCCCCAGCGTGCAGTGCTCTGTTGCTGTCGGAGCTGCTCGCCGAGCTAATGCATCCTGGGACCTGTAGTTTCCGCAGGCAGAAGTTTGAGGCTGGAGGTGAGGGGCGAAGGGTGCCGTGGCGCTCTGCAAACCGCGCTGTCAGCACCGCCTGCGGGTCCCGGCGGGCAGCCGGCCGCCGCCGCTGTGCAGCGGCGCGCACGTGGGTTTATGAGTCAAAGTCAGCCTCCAGCCGAGCGTCTTGAGGGAAAAGCAGTTGATGAAGTAAGTCTTCTGGCTGCACGTGCGCTTTTATACAGAGAGTACGTAAGTAATTGCGCTAATGCCTCGGACTGCAAGTGTCCTGCGATGTCTTGGGGAAATTTTGCCTCTTTCAAGGTAATGGAAACGCGTGGCAGGAGGCGGCTTCCCTTGCTGGAGCTGCTGGTGCCCCGTTCTCCTTGTGAAGTGCTGCTGCCCTGGACTTGTGGCACGGGGACAGGGCTTTGAACATCTCTCTGCCTGCTGAGGGTGCCTTGGCCGTGCCGGTGCTGCGGCTGAAGCGGTGCCGGGGGCACGGGGGCAGGCTTGGTGACACCGTGCGGTCACCGTGGAGGCACGGAATCCACGCAGGTGGTGGCCGGTGGGACAAGGAGCACCTCGTGGTTCCTCGTGGTACCTCAGCCCTTGCCTTTACACTGGAGCTCACGTGGAGCTCACACCGAGGAAAGTGAAGTGTTTGTATATCAGTGACAGAGGAACAGGAACTTCCCAGAAGTTTTCCTTTTCTTTGCCGGTGTGTACCTGTAAGAATTACTTAGTTCCACACAGGTCATTAGCTTATGGTCAGTGGGTTTAGCTCAAGTTAAACCGCACATCAGTATGATTGCAGTTGTCAGGCCGGTAGCGAGTTTAATATTTGCCGTAGTCTCGTGTGCCAAGGCTTGGATACTGCAGTTGTCTTAATTTTTAAGTAAGCAAACATTTAACTTGAACTCTTGATCCCCGTCGATTTATTTGTGCTTGAGTTTGTGTGAAATAATAATAATAATAAAAAAGGCTTAGAGTTAACTGCCAAGTAATATGAAGTGAACGTCTTTGGTGTTTTTGAAGAGATTAATCAGAGCTCCAGTCTTGCAAAAACTTGCGTTTTACTTTCAGCCTTGCAGAAGTCGGAGGGAGTATCAGAATGCCTAAAACCAGCATGCGTATTAGCAACAGTAAGATCAGGACCTCCAGGCTTCTAATATTGGAAAGTAGCTTCTGTGTAGTCACCATAATTAGCTTATATCTAGGTCTGTGTGACAAAATCCTTCTTTTAGAAACTGTCACGGAGTTCTCCTCGATATAAGTTTAGGGTGGATATTTACTTCACAGTTGTGTTTTGTGTTGTTTTTTTTTTTTTTTTAAAGAAAAACATTGACAAAAAGTTGCTCTTGCCTTCACCTGTGTACAGATTACACATACAAGAGATATTTAGGTGGTAATAGCTTTTTTTTGAGGCAGGGAATGTATTTTGTCAGCACCGATGCCTCGTACACCCTGTACATTGCTGACGCTTCTGTTCAAAACAGATACAAAAAAGTAAATCTGCTCAGAGCCTCATCGAAACCTTGCGTGTGCTGTAACTGTTAACAGTGCTTGTTAATAGTCGCGTGGTTTTCTTTAAGGGTTCCCAGCCCCTACGCAGCCCGTGGGGAGCGAACTGCTGGCGGTACACATGGTTAGCTAAATAGTTACTCTTGGTATATTGACGTGATGAGAAGAATTGTCATTGTTTCGGCGCCAGGGTGAAATTCCCTTTCGTTGACCAACTGGGCTCACACCAGCGTCAGGAGAAGGAACGGAGATAAATCCATGCAGAGCGGAACAACGATGTATCTTGTCCTTCAAGGACGTTTTACCCTCCGTAGAGAGCCTGTGACGGTGCCCCTTGTAACACTGCTGTAGCAGGGTATTGGAGATAAGGAATGTGGGTAATAGGGATGTACAAAAGGATTCGATGCATGGCTGTAAAGAAAAAGCTCTTCTAAAAGTATCTCTTATCTCCTAAGAGCAAACGTGTCCTGATCTGGGAGGAAATCCTGACCCTGCTGAAGCTGATGGGAAGGCTGCTGTTGAATCAGGAGTACCGTGACTTCATTCTTTTCCCCCAAAAACGGTAGTTTTAAAGGGCTGAAGCACTTGACAAGGCTTGAAGAATCTGGATTCTGTTTCTGACATTGTTGCTGCCCCTTGGATCTCATACCAGTTATTTTGCCTCCCGGGGTCTTTGCTGTTCCTTTAAAACTCGGGTAATATCGTGCTCCTGTAAAGCTTTGTAAGAACATGGAATATATTTATTCAGGGCTTTTATTTAATTTGCTAACACAACAGAATTTTACATGAAAGCCAGAAATGAGTCCTTGAAGTGTCCGAGGGATTGTCTTCTTTCTTGCCAGTAGGACAAAACTGCTTGGAATGAGATGTTCAGCCTGAAATTTGCATAACCTGATGTGTGATGGATTTAAAAATAATAATAACAAAACTAACAAAGCGTTTTCATAACTTTGTAAAAGGGCTACAATCACCTGTCCTTATAAAAAAGCTTTTTGTTGGTTCAGACCTGACTGGAGCCTCAGATATCTTACTTTTTTGCTGCTGCTTAGCTTGCAGAAACTGTCTATCTGATAAACATCTCTATCACGTAAATCTCTGGTTGTGTGTAGTATGAACTTGCCTTGTTAGGGGTACTTTTGTCAGTGACCCAGGGAGGATGTGGCTACCTGCGCTTCCCTTGCTTTCTTTTCAGAGTGTGTTCTGGCCAGGAATAACTTGTGAAGGACTGGGATGGCTTGCACTGTTTCTGAACACCAGGTACCTGTCCTCGAGCCACCTGCAATTCTCTTTCCCAAAGATGAATCCCACCATACCTCTTTTTCTGCGTTCTCAGAAAATCCTGCTGAAATCAGTGGATTTGTCACCCTGAGACTTGTTTCAGAATCGGTTTGTTTCCATTGCCTGCCTGCTTTTCGGTATATTTCACCAGCTCTATTTCCCTGTGAATTTCATGCTCTTACCTAAAGAAGGAAATCTCCCTTCAGGTAACTCTTGTCAACTCCCATCCCTGTATGGCAATTTTTTCTGGGCTTAAAGCTCACAGTGCCTTCTCCTACCTGACTTGTGAGAATGATGCTTGGGTGCCTGGCTGTTGATGCAGAACTCTAATAGATCGTGCAGTGTTTAATTTAATCAAACGTCTTTTCCTGTGATGATGAGCTGCAGCTTTTGCAGCCAGTCAAAATGGGATGTCGTTGGCCTGTTGCTCTTAAATGTGTGCTCTGGGTTGTTCCTGACTGGAGTAACAGTATGTCCTCAGTTGATGAGTGCAGTGTAGGTCTGTGACGGTGTTAATACAAGTACCTGGCTTGTTTTGTGCTGCTGTTGCTACACAATTGCATGAGTGAGAAGATTGATCTCAGATTTGTGCGTCCCCGGTGTGAGACAAACAGGTACTCCTCAGAACCTGGGACCTTCTTCCTGGTTTCCCTTTTCTAACTTAATTTGTCCTTCTCTGCTTGCTGTTGTTTTTGTCCAAAACTACTCCTTTTTTTGAATGCCAGATAAAATTTTGATACAATGGATGATTGCAACAATGCTCACATGAGCTGACTTACTCTAAAGCTGTTGAAAGATTTTAGTGAGGAAGGGAACAGGCATCTGTTCAATCGCTGCTTGGTGTGTGTGGAAAGTGTTACATATGGGGCATGTCTTTATTTTCTCTCAGGTGTATCCCACTTGTGGCTTCCTCTGGAATTCTTGCATAAGATGGGAAAGGTGATTAAATGCTATCCATGGAACTTTTTCTTTTCGTTTTTTGCTATTTTGCGCATGGGATATGTTTTAAGCCTTCTGCTATGAAGCCTCCCTTGTGTTATGGTTACGTTTGCTTTTCTGTGTGTTGCTTTCTGTGTTGTAATCTGTGGTAATCCAGTAGACTGTAAGGCTCGCGTGGTCTTCTTGGGGTCTGAAGTTGTGTTGGAAGGGGCTTGACATCATGCAATAAACTTTTGTTGTGGTCCTCATGGCTTTTTTCCCCCCTTCTAGTATGTAATGACAGGAGTCTGAACAGAGAGAAGCTGGAATTTTCCCCAGTGGGATTTAACAAACAGAAAGGTGTCCTTGGAACAGCAGGGAGAGGAGCGTGTAAGGACGGTGTAGTGAAAGGAGCACATGAGAACTTCTGTGCGTGTGCGGAGACAAATGCGTTTAAACACCTTTTCTAGCACAGCAATAGGACCACTGAAAATCTGAGCATTAGTTTTTACAGACCAGAATTTGTTTAAAGAGTAACTTTGCACAGAAGTGGCAGTGATGCTGGTCACAGTGGTGCTGTGATCGCAAGCACATTGCAGGTGTCAGTCTGGAAATCCTCCAGCCTTGCTGCTGCTGTGTCCCGTGTGGCCCTGGTTTAGGGCCCTGCGTTGCTGTGCCCCGTTGGGGTGACTGCTGCTCTGGCAAGCCCTCTTGCTGCGTGGTGGCCGTCCCCGTGTCCTCGGACGGTGGGGTTCTTGTCTGCGTGGAAGCAGCAGGGCCCAGGAGAGCAGGTGAAGGACGTGGTGATGAAAGTAGACTTGTGCTTCACGTAGCAGAAGTCTGCTTTCATGGTACGGGAGTCTTGCACTCAGCTTTTCCTCCGTTAAACACTAATTGTATACCCAGTGATTCCGTGTTAGATTGGCACGGTGATTCAGGGCTATGTTGATGTGATCTAGCGTGTAAATCTTTTTTTTACTTATATTGAATAATCATGGTTTTGAGAAGAAAAGAACTTCTAGTAAGTGTCTGGTTACTTGAATCCTTCCTTTCAGATTAGTGACTACCATCAGTACTCCCACACTGCGTGTGACTACCTCAGCTACAAATACCATTCTCCAGATGCTACCGTTCTCGTTTGTGTGCTTGTAAGGGGAAGAGGGGAAAAAAAAAAGGCTTTTGAGGGGTGAAGAGGGAGAAACATAACAAAAGGGAAAGAGGAGGCAGAATTTGAGGTTGATACCTGTGCCTGTATATTTACAGGGAGCGGTGAGAGTGCCAGCTGACTGGAATGTAGGGGAAGGAAGATGAGAGCACATCAGTGTAATAATTTTGGAGTGCTTCCTGTTGATTTGTTAATACTGCATGGAATTTGGCCCAGGCAATCTGCTGTTGTGAATCAGCACAGTTTATTCACTTGAGTATAGGTGTGCCTCTTATTACTTGAGAATCTGCTTCACTTGAAAGATAACAGGTCAGTCTGGTGAGTACTGCGATTCTCGTGTCTCTGGCTAGAAACTGAGGAAGAAATACATTCCTCTGTTCTGCTTTGTAGTAAGTTTATTGGAGACTTTAACCTAGAAGAAGAGGCCTATGCTCTTGTGTTTAATCCAGTAAGCAGACTGCTTTATTCAAGTCCTGAATGTTGTTACGTTATAAACAAAAACAAGCCTAAAAACAGTTTACTGATTAAGTACGGGGGATGTACAAATAAACAGTGCTTGCCCCAAAGGCATGGAGATTCTTGTAAAACAGGTCACACAAAATAAATAAGGTACTTTCAGTTTTGAAGTTTGGGGTCAATTCTTCTTTTAGGATGTCTTGGGTTGAAGGAAAAGTAGGCCTTCGAGTAAGGGTAGGAGACCTTTTGATGCACAGGGGAGGTGATGATTAATAGATGAGAACTTAAAATCCTGTGAAAGTGTGGAGTTACATAGGTAAGCACTGATGTACAGAAAAAGTCCGGAGTTAAGTTCTACAGAGCCTGAAAAAATATAGCAGAAAGATGTTGGTGGTGGTTGTTTCTCTCGGTTATTTATTTATTTTTTTTGTCCCTTCTGGCTCCCTTGCATCCTGGTACAATTAGCACATGAAATTGCACATTACCTTGCAAGCATGATTGTTTCCACAGATGCTGTTACATGGGTGCATATTCTTAATGCACCCAGAAGGTCAGAGCTAAGGTTAGCACTTATATTTACCAGATTGAAACATCTCTGGAATGCACGCTGCCTCTGATCAGGGGATGAATGCTTCCAATATCTCTGGTGCATAATACCACCGTGTTTCTGTATCATGTCTTATGAGCCTGGTACAAGGGACTTAACGTAGCTAGTTGCATGAAACAGTTCAATGCACAGCAAAAACAACCAGTTTCATCAGCGCTGAAGTCTTCGCCACTTGTTAAAACTGCTCTGTATACAGCTTATGTGAGCAGAATTCTCCGGTCTTCCTGAGTGAGTAGTGTTCAGGGACAGATATCTTACTCAGTTAATTTGGACAAACCCCTTTTCCAAGTGGAAAGTCAGCTGCGTCAGCAATACCCAAGTTTCAGTGCTTCTCCTAGATGACTGGGTCCAGCGTTGCTTCCACTATCTCCTCTAGTGCTGCTCATGAAAATATATTCCAAAGCAAACAGGGACGTCTGGCTCCCTTTTCGTTATATGCTTCGGTGTCTAGTGTAAATAGCTCACTTAAAGCTGCAGGTCTGGTGCTGGGAACTTCACGTGGCTGATTCAGTGACTCTCCGCAGCACTAGGCTCTTGGTCTCCAGTGGGATATTGAGTCATGATCTTCTGTCTCTTCTTCTGAAGCATCTCCGGGTATGACCCTTAATTTCAGGTAAACCATTCTGTTTGTGGTGTCTTCCAGCATCTTACGGTGTTTCTAGAGCTTAGGAACTTTGGCATATGCTCTTCTAATGTTTCATTAGTCGTTCATATTTTGAGTCACTTGCTGTGCATAAGCCTCGGGTTGACATTCAGCAGTAAACTCTTTTAGTAGTCTCTTTACTGAAGTGTTTTTATGTTGTGACATCTCAACTCTGTAACTGTGGAGACAGCTTCAAGGCCAAAAACAAGACAACTTCAGTAACTGTCATGTCTCATTCATTATTCTGTAAAGTAAATTCTTTGTGAGTTATAGATAGTGTATTGAAACTTCCTGGAATATCTTTCTGTCCTAACATTTTAGTAATTGCTGTACTTCTGTTTGTGAGCAGTTAGGCCCATTGACATCACTGCTGCTTAATGAAATAATGTTTCTAAAATAATTTTGTTATATTGCCTTGGCACTAAAGGCCTGAGATCCAAAGGGATTGTGTTAGCTTGGATTGCGTTTGGACGGAGAGAGAAGTTTGAACTGCTGTTCTCCATGTTGTCAGAGGAAGCAGCCTGCTCTGTGTGCAAGCATCATGGCAATGTGAAAGCAACGGGAGAGCACCCTGGAAAGGTCAGCCCGCGTCACTGCTAAGACCGGTAGCTTGGGATTGCAGGCAAATGGGCATAAATCTGGAGACATCCATACAATTGTCTACTTTTTCCTCTGTCTCCACACGGCCTGATGTGTGAGAAGATTCCGCAAAATCACTGCCCCTGTTTTGGAACTTACTGGAACCAACTGGGTTTGCCTTTGTGATTGTTGAAGTAGTATCACCTGATCTTGGACTGAGGAGGAGAGCAAGAGGATATGCGTTTGTTTTGTATTATGAATGAGACGTGAGAGGTTGCTTGGTACTGCTGGGAGCTCTGTTATACCTTTCTCGATACTAGAACTTGGTCTCAGTGAGAAATGGGACGCTTCAGAAGAAAAGTTATGTAGCCAGGTTATGCATCTGGAAGACAGATTGTGCATCTGTGCTGGGCTTTTTACTAGTGGGATGGAGAAGAGAGAAATTTTCTTTCATGGATTATCAGCAGAAGCACTGAAACATGAATACGTTCAGTACGAGCACATGCGATGATTAAACCTTCCCTCAGTTCTCCTGGGGATACCAACAAATTCAACCTGAAGCATTCAGCCTGTGACAGACAACATGAAGTGAGAAAACATCTGGTAAAGCTGAAGTTCCCAGCCACAAATAAGAGCTCCGGTTTCTGTGAGTTGTTGGTTTGTAGCGCTGGTTGTTGTCTGTGAAGTTTGCACAAATGATCTTGGGGATGACGAGGGCACTGTGCTGCTGGTTCCTCCTCCCACAGCAGGACCAGCTCGGAAGCTGTTACTGGCCTAGGCAGCAACCCTCACTCCCGAAAGAAAACAACGAGCAAAAAGTCAAAACAGAACAGCAAAATCATACTGCCCCCTATGTGAAACCAAAACATAATGTGGAGCAGCTTGAAATGTTTATCTTGTTGTCTTTTTGTGTGACCTAAGAGATTTTTCATGTAAACTGGATCATGGTCAGCTTTCTTACTAGTGTAGCTGAGCGGTAATTGTATTGAGGCGATGTTTGTGTCTTCATGAAACTGATCACAAAGCTTCTGGTTTTTCTTAAACATTTTTTTTTTCCTTGATACTTGCTTGTTCCAGATAAAGATGATAAGCTTATTGGGAACATCCGTCTTCATCTTGCTGCCTACAGCAATACTCAGAGGTGGTATATACAGGACACTTGCTTTGTTTTGCAGACCTTTTGTAGTTTGGGCTCTAGAAAATGAAACTTCTGTGTCAGGCTTCACAGATTGAGACCTGCTTGTTTATCCTGCATGGCTCTCAGTTTGGCTATCTTCAAAAGCTCATCTGTCAGAAGAGGAGGAGGCTGACAGTGATGAGAAAGCAGACATTCACCAAATTGTTTAGGCAGTGCTTTCTAGCAGAATTTGCAGCACTTTCTGGCATAATTCTGTTCAGTGTTTGTACTGGGCCTCAGCTTGAGGTCATGCGTCTTCTTCAGCAGGAATACTTCAGCTAGGCTCCTGTGTCAGAAAGGAGAGCACCCAGCGCTGCTCCAGGGTCAGGCAGGACCTGGTGGTTCGGCAGATTTCATGTTCTTGGAGAGGAGTCAGACATTCATCTGCACGCTCTCTTTGAATCCATTGGTTCAGGAGATCTTTTCCTCTGGTCAGCTGGGAGAGAGCCAAGTCATTGCCAGTCTTAAATGTGTCTTGGCAGTTCTTCCAGCGAACATCCACAGCTGATGTTGAGCTCTGCTTTCCAGCTTTCTGGGGCTTCCTCGGTTAAGAGACGACTGCCTGAGTCTCCTTGGGCTGACACCCTGGTTACTGAGGGGCTGACAGGAGATGTATCAATAAAACGGGTTATGTAAAAAAGCAAGCAGTCACGTCCTTGACATTTTTAATTTTTTTTGGTCTTTTAGTGATGCTTTGTATCATACAGCAGGCATAGGACAGTTTGGTTTCTGCTTCAGAAGCTGCAATTTCTGCTTTTAATGTTACCTGCCTGAATTGCAGCCTGGCTTCTTTACCGAAAGAACCGAGCTCCGAAACAACCCAAGACGTGTGCTGGTGTGGGTGCTCGATGTGATTAAATGAAGGAACCAAAATGAAAGGACCAAACGTCCATCTAAGCCAGCATCTTGCCTTTATCAGCGGCCAGCAGCAGCAGCTGACTGAGCAGCGTAGGAAATGGGTGAAGCCTGTCAGCTGCTGAAATATTAACAGAGTAAGTTTCTGACAGACACTTGCTTGGCCGCTGCCTGAGATGGAAGCTGCGTTTGGGCTGCTGCCTGTGAATAGCAACTTCAGACTAATTGCAGGGGAACTTGGTGCCTTTTTGAACTCTGCTATATTGGTTGCTTCCAGCGCCCCACAGCAGCGAGCTCCTCGCAGTTTAACTCTATTTTCTGTGCGCAGGGTGGGTCGATGTGAGAAAACTAGTTTCGCTTGTTTTACACGAGCTCTCTAGTTGTCATTCCTCTCCATGCCCTTTGGAGCTCTCCCTTCTGGAGGTGGAGTGGCCAGAGCTACACGTAGCACGCATCACAGCAGAATGCTCCCTGCTTTTTGTTGTGTTTCTGACATCTTTCTCTGGCTTCTTGCTGCTGGGGCTGAACTGTTCACTTGCAACAATCTCAGGATCTTTCTCCTCAGCAGTAATGCCTGGTTGAGGCTCCTCGTTGTGTATTTATAGCTAGGGTTATTTTTTTCCTCTGTTACTTTGCTTTTGTCAGCGCGGGGACAATAAAATGCCAAAGCAGTCATTTGGTAGTATCAGATCCCATATAACTCTTTGAGGTTTGCTTTCATTCTAACTACCTGCAGTAACAGAAATAGTGGCATTGTCTATAACATCCCCTCCTGCCAGATCAGGCACAAATACATGCACAGGCTTAGCCCTGGCCCTTGTTAGGATAACTTCCCTGCTCTGACTGTTTAGCATTTTCTTTGTCTTTTAATATATTCCTAAGGAGGGGAAGGTGCTATCGAGGATTTTGCTGTAGGGAGGTGTGAGGTGCACAAATAGGTTCACCGGTCTCCTCTTGATGCAATGTGATGTGTGAACCTTTCCCTGCTGCAGGTGTCTGTACTCCAGTGCCGGTTTTCTCTCGCTTCGAGGCTGGATGTCCGAGAGCTTTGTGCCATTAAGATTGCAACCTGCTGTATCCTCCAGTGAAGGCTTAAGATAGCATTCTTCAGAGCTGGGATTTTTTTTTTTTTTTTTTTTTTTGCATGATAGTTTAAATGTCACTGCTTCGTAAATTACATCACTTCTGGTGGGCAGTGGCATCCTTGCCTCTCGTGGAAATTATTGCCTCGTCTTTTTAACCAAGTCTGTCATGTTTTTGCTATGATCAGCCGTAAGTTTATTTCTTCTGAATAACCATCAGGAATCCACTGCTTATTTCTCCTTTTGTTGTGTAAGTAAACTTTCATAGTTCTTATCTGAAACTCTGCTCCTACAGCCAAAGCTTCTCTCTTGCCCAGCATTGTTCTTGGTTAGGGATGTTATCACTGGGTTTAAAGCAGCTTGGCTGGCAGGTGAAGGGCAGGTGCTAACTCTCATAGATTTAACCCTTGTTTAACTAGAACGCTTCAGTTTGATTTGGGGTGAGATTTTTGTATTAACTAGTCAAATTTTTATGAAAGTGGGAATAGAGACTTCTCAGAGAAGAAATACTGCTAGAAGGTAACTTTTTGATTTTTGTTTCTACGTGTGAATTCACCTTTCTCTTACTGCTGCCAGAATGGGCTGGGGACAAAAATAACTGTACTGACAGAGTAATACCTGTGTTCTTGCCGTATCTGAGGAGCAGGAAGAAGGGCTGCGACGGGCACTTCTGTCCAGAAGACTTCTTCTTGCCCTTTAGGCTAAACTAATGCTTCGTGCATGAACGTGCAGATGCGACCTCCAGACTGTAACACTTCACCTGCTGTGGGAGAACTGCATCCTGTGCACACGCCGAGCAAAGCTGAAATAGTCGTACAGCCCTGTGCAAATGTTTAGGTATCTAGGTGGTTGAGCTTATTGTTGGGGGAACCGACCCCCTTTCAGCTGCCTTGCTAGCTGTGCGTTTGGTAATTTGAATGATAATTTTACGCTATTATAATCAGAAGCTCATAGCAGTTTGTGCTCTTGTGTGGGTGCAGACTTGCAATGCTTGGCAAGTTGTGGGAAAAAAAAAATTTGGTAGGTTAGTATTAGTCTGTTGTGGGATCTGAACAGTCTGTGGTGTGTGTGCTGTGTGACTGCAGCAGGAAGCTAACAACTGCAAAAGTTTAATTCATAAAAATTACTGTTATCTTGGCTACTTGTGTAAGGGCTTCAGTGCATGTTTTGAAAAAGTTGAACTGATGATTTTAGATGCTCGTGAATGGGAAGTCTGAATGACGTTTTTTGTTCCGTAGCATGTGTAATGTAAGCAGCTGAAGGTTGCTTGGCTTCTGTCTCTGCCTGGACAAATCGTTATTTGGTGTGATAGTGAACTTTATTCAGGCGTTTCTAGAAATGTCCAAAACCAGGAACAAATCCTTGCAGTGTTACAACCCAGGTATTACCACCTGTGTGTTTGGAAGATGAAGTGCTTTAAGCGTCTTGACAGAGGCTGTTCTAATGAACCAGTTCAGAAACCAGCCGCACATGCTGCTGCTGATCCAGGGTCCTTTTGTCTGCTCACAAGAAAAATAAATAAATCCTAGGCTCTTTAAGGGGAGAAGGAAAAAAAAAAAAAAAAAAAAAAAAGGTGGTACTTAGCATTCTGCCTTCTTCAAGGCTGGAGCCCATAGTGCGTATGAAAGGATGATATACAAGCCACTTCCCCCACAGAACCAGCGCCAGGTATTATGTGCTTGTTAATGCAACTTGAGAAAATAGAAGGGGCTGAAATAATTGAAATTCTTAATGTTTCTCCAATAGATGATTTGAAAATACGCCATTTAGCACAGGTTAAAATGACAATAGGGACTATTACTCACCAGGAGCGACTTCCGAGACATTAATTGCCTCTTGTTTTAGAATTCTTAAAAATGCCATGTTTGTTTTGGGAACTTAAATACCTTCTGCTTGGTACGAGGATGTATGTTTCCTTGCAGCAGAAAGGGCTGAAAAGGGTGTGGAGAGTGATGCCTTCCTGCTTCCCTTCCTTCTAGGGCAGGCGTTTCTTGGAAGACTGGGGACAGAAGTAAACCTTGCAGTGTAGTTCAGGGATTTGTGCACGCTGGGGGTGGGAAACAGCTGCTCACGTTTGGAGATCAGAAAATGTATCTCTAAGGGGGAAGAGAGAACAGGTTTCCCCAAGGCATGTACATGAACTTGTTCTCAGTTTGCTGTCTGTTTTGTGTTGCTTGTTGTCTAACTGTGAGCTCCTCAGCACTCTTAGAAATGTTTTGTCTACAGCATCCTCGCGAGGGGGAGTGGAGAGGCAGGTGACCCGTTCTCTGTAAAAACACCAGTGATAGGACCCGTGGGAATGCTGTCAAGCTGAGGTAGGGGAGGTTTAGGCTGGAAATCAGGAAGAGGTTCTTCACTGAGAGGGGGGTCAATCACTGGAACAGGCTCCCCAGGGACGTAGTCACTGCACCAAGCCTGTCTGAATTTAAGAAGCAACTGGACTGTGCACTTAGTCACATGCCCTAAACTTTTGGGCAGACCTGTGCGGTGCCAGGAGTTGGACTCGATGATCCTTATGGGTCCCTTCCAGCTCAGGATATTCTATGATTCTATGTTTTATGTATCAAGTATCAGGGTTTCCCTTGCAATGAGCTAGTAAATCACTGTTGTGTTCAATATGTAATTATTTGAAAAGTTGCGTGTACTCTGCAGTGTCTGGGAAATCTTTGATTTTTGCTATTTTCTTTTTTGTTCTTATTTTCCCTGTGGGCCGTTCTCTGGAAGGAACAAACTGTGTGGTTCTCAGTTTTTGCGTGTGCTTTTTGTGTGTTTTTGTTTTTGAGAAAAAAGTGTAGTGAAACCATTTTGTGTCTTAGTGTTCTTCAGGTACTGAATTGTTTTTTGATTGTTTTCTTTGAATGCAGTATACCCATGGCTGTCTGACCTCCAGAATGTTACCTGGTTTTGTTTGGCCTGATAGATGAATTTTGAGACTTTATTTATACCTCAGCTTATGCTGCTGTGCTTCCCCAGTAGTTTTGTGTGAGTCTCACGAGACTCTGTTGAATAAAGTACTTTGCCCAAAATGTTGTTCAGGGTAAAGCTATTAGGAAAATGTGTCTTATCTCCGTGTTGTTCTATCTTGCCTGGATGAAAAAGTTCACACGATACAGAGACAAGACTTTCCCCCTCAATCTGAGTTTTGCAAAGCTAAAGATAGATTAGGAATCCTGTGAAAAGAAAAATGATGAAATAGAAAAAGTAAAAGGCCAAAGTAGTTGTCAGAATGGGATTAACCTGACGGAGAAACAGAGTTCTCTATAAGAGAACACTTGAGGTACTTGGGCCACCACTTAATTGCACTTTTCCTTTAATAGCTTTGTAGGAAAATAAACAGGAGAGTAAGGAATTGGTGCTGGAGGAGAGAGCAACGTCTGGATGTTGAACCAGCGCTGGGCCTCTGCTGCATATCTTCAGAGAGAGTGGGGAAATCGGGATGTTCAGAGCCCAGCAGGAAGGAAGCTAGGAGAGGGGATTCCACCCCCCCTCAGAGGGATGCTACGAAAACAGTAATGCAGCCTGGCAGGCCAAGTCCTGTTGCATTCAGAGATCAAACAGCAGCCATCGATGCCTCGGAAGCTGCAGGATAGCTGCTGTAGTAAAGAGGAAAAAACAGGGCCAAACCTCACGCAGTAAATTGCCATTCCTTTTTTTTTTTTCCTACGTATTTCTGTTTTAATTTTTATTACAGATACCGTAGCTCAAGGAAGCAGAGCACAAAAAGCTGATGCTGGAACGATCCGGTAGGGAGCTGGGGAGAAGGGGTGGACTCGGGCTCATCCGCAGCAGCGCCGACCGCGGAGCCTACCTGATTTAGGCCTAGTGACAGTTGCGTTGGAGGCCTCGGGAAGGCAGGCAGCTCAGCGAGCATGTTTTCTCCCCGTGACGTGCTCGGGAGTGTGTACAGCCTGCATGCTAAACGCGAGTGGCTGGATGTGACTTTGCTCCTAACAGTTCTAAGAATGTAATAAAATCCCTTCTCACTCGCGCCTTTATTTTGGGATGGAGGGGGAGAGAAAGGAGCTTTCAGTATTCTGTTCAGGCCAGAGTTGGAAATGAGTGTGTTTTGCCTGCTTCTGTTTACTGTTGTCTTATTTAGACTTGTAAAACATGCTGTTCCTTGTTTTCTAAAAGTTGATGTCTTTTAAGTGCTCTATAATAATTTATCAGTACACAAACCCAGGAACTTATAATAACCTAAATGCTTTTTATTTTCCTTATTTAATCTGTACACAGAGCGTGCTGCATTTATTGTTGGAGTGTCTTAAGGTAGTCTTTTTTTTTAAATATCTTTGTGATCTGGAATATCAAAACGGTAGCATATGAAATAATGGCTGGTGAAATAAAACAAGACCCTGAGTTAAAAAGCGTGTCAAATTCAAATGTAGAATGGGAATGTTTTTGGTAAATATTAGCAGGGTGTGCTTAGAACAGGTGGTGTATTTATTCAAGAGTAGAGAAAATAAAACTTTCTGATAACAGCAGGGAGTCCTAGCTGCCTTTTACAGGGTTCAGAGCACCCAACAGTATCAACAGAAGTCAGATTTGTAGCATGAACTGTGTGAAATTAGATTTGCAATGTTCTTTATTAAAAAATAAAAATCAGTTCTAGAAGGTGAGAGCATTACCTTTTTTTTATCTTGATCTGTCTTCAGATTTTTTGAACGAGGAACAAACAATTGCTTTTTTTGATACTTTTGTCATGTGAACATCTATCTGTTCGCTAACAAATCATTTTTATATTGTCTGCTGACAATTATTCAGAAGCCTGTGACATATTAGAGCTAGAGTGATCTGTAGCATAAAGGTAAGACTTTACGTATAGCTTCTCATTTTGAGCTGTCTGGCTTCCTGTTAAAACAAAAGATCTGCAAAAGATAAAATGAGCTCTTGTATTCTTTTAAGTACTTTACAGTATCATTAAATATAGAACACGAGAATGTACATTAGCAGCTAAATTTCAAGTTTATGCAGCTGTACTATATATATATGAAATGGTTTATTTTTAATGCATGTACTGACATGAAGAATTAAATGGAAGAGGTCAGCTTATTGCAAGAACTGTGCCAGACGGGAGGTCTGGACACGCACTTGTTCCAGTACATTGACATGAAAGTTGACCCACAGCAAAAAAAATTTACAGGTTGCATGTAAAGTATGTCTAAAATGATTTTTCTCCTTGACCTTTTACACAATCTTTTACTAGAAAATACAATAAACAACTAAAGAATTGTTATCTTCTGTGCTCTAATGATGCTAAGCAGAAAATGAGGGCAATTCTTATTCTGTATGAGCTAACAAGCAGGCTGTGTGCGATCCAGATGCCTGGAGAGCTCAGGTGCGTCTCTTTCCCCAGTCCTTCCGTAGGTCATCCAGGCTCAAAGTGAGGAGGTGTCTGACTGGATCATCACAAACAAAACTTGCCAGCCAAACTTGTGACGAGGTGGGGAAAGAGAAAGATGACTCCTTGAGGACTGCTGGAGTCTAAAATAAAAGGAAAAGCAGCAAAGCGCAGTCTCTTACTCAGTATACGTGCTATGGGACTCGTGACTGCTGAAGGAAGGAGGGCGGTCTCACTGCTGTCCCTAGCCCAGTGCTGCTGCTTCAGCATGTGCTGCTGCTCCTCAGGTCATCTGTGACTTGTTTTGCTTCCTCCAGAGCATGATGCCCCCGGAGCAGAGCAAAACTGAAGGGACTAGGCCAGGTTAGCTGCATGTAGGGGTGGTGAGCTGCAGGATAGCTTCACCCGAAGTGGAGAAACTGAAGGAAGGCCTATACACTCTAAGCAGAACTGGGATTTACTTAGACTAACAGTACATCAAGAGGTTTAATCGTCGTGCATGCTTGAAGAATCAGTCGGCAGGCTGCAGGGGCACGCTGAGAGGAGCTTTACTGAAAGTGCAGTATCTGATTCTGAAACAGTTCTATAAATATGGAAGTATAAGAGATAATCTGTTGCTGTGAGGTGCCCTGCTGTATAATCACTAATCACAATGCATCTGAATTTTGAATGTCTGCTTCTTATTACTTGTGTACCTAGCTTATGTCTGATGTTTGTGGGAAGGTAACATCAGCAGAAGCTCGTGTAGCTAATCTCCATAAATCTGCCGCTGAAAACCTTCCCGTTGCTCCTTATGATTCTTACCCTGTGATGCTTTAAACTAAAAATCCTTGTGATAGCAGGGCTTGTCTCTTTCCTTTGCTGTAAATGCATGTTAAACTTCTTTGTTCGATGCACTTTCCCATTGCAGTTTGCTGTTTCTTAATTTTGAAATGCCGCCTGTAATTGTGTCTGTTTCCTGTCTGTTGCGTGCAAGTTGCTGTTTGGCAAAATATGTTTAATATACATTTATTCCCTCAACAGATATCCCCTTTAAGTAGTTTCACTATACTTTGTAACCATGGAAATGGTGTACAGATAATATTTATAAGGTAGAAGGAAAACAGGGTGTCTAATGGGACCCCTGCTGTTCTGAAATCTCTTCAGGAGGGAAAAAAAAAAAAGCCCAGACTCTTGGGATTCCATATAAATGTAGTAACTATTCTCTAAAGCAGAAGTATTTTTCTATAAAATGTGTATTCACTTTAAATAAATTAATTCCAACATTCACGTTGGATAGTCCTTTAAAACTTCGTTTTCTTTCACCTCAGTTCCCTAAGTTGTGTAATCCCCAAACTTCACTCCTCATCATAATGCTAGATTTAAGAAAACTTTAGTTGATTTGCAGTCACACATGGCTAACACTGAAACTGAAAGTTTGTTTTTGCCTGCCAGTACTGTTCTTCAGTGCTTGTTTTGGACAGGCACTTTCACTGTTTCTTCTCCCAAGGCTGGACGGCTGAGCAGGACTTTTCCCTCCCTCATCTGCTGAGGGTGTGTGTGATGGGTGAAGGGGGTAGTTTGGGGAGAGGATTATTTTGCTTTTGTTTTTTATTCTTCGTATTTATTATTCTGCTTTCAACTTTTTTTCACTTGTTTGGCATTTCCCCCTGCTGGCAGATTGAGTTAATAGCACTTCTCTCTGCTGTGGAAATGGAAGGCCGTAGCTGTCCTTGAATGCCACTGTTTTGTGGTTAAGACATTGGATGTTTTTCTGACGTTTTTTTTTTTTTTTTTTTTTTTTTTCCCTCTGAGCATCTGACAAATTCAAAGACTAGTTTGTACAGGCAGCGGATCTGCACATGCACAAAGCTGTCCCCTCAGACGTGCTACAAGCACTCGCAGCAGCAGTCGAGGATGCCTCCAGCTTTGCATTTCCTGTCCGCAGTCCTGCAGCACTACCTGGATCATCTCCTTCTGTGCTCTGGACCTCTTCCCGAAACTCGTAAGACACTTCTGCCTCACTAATGTGTCATTCCCACAAGCCAGCTCTCTCTAAGATGAAGTGGGTTGCTAGAAAAGGAAAAAGTTGGGCACTCAGTCTGAAATTTTTCCTCATACTTAAATGAATAAAACATGAAGCTGGAGATCCCTCCACTCTTAATGGAATTGGAAAAAATAAAATAATACTTTAAATACTGGAGTAGAGTTTTTTTCTTAATTTTTTTTCTTTGTGCCTTTTGTTTTTAAAGCAATCACTAGGATTTCATATTTTTTAACCTGTTTCAAACAGTGTTCTTTCTAGAAAATAGTGTTCTCTTCGCCTTGCAACTCCTTCTCCCACATCTCTTTTTCCCAAAATAGTCCTCTGTTGCTGAAGTATAAAAGGAAGGCAGAAACTTCCCAACCACGGGAATCCGAAATTTACAACACGCCGTAAGAACAGTAGATGTTAATGAAATGACTTTTCTAGGCATGTAATTTAAAAACAAAACAAAACCCAGGCAAACAAAGACTCTGAACAACTTCCCTTTTGAATTGTTTTTGCATGTTGAAACAAAACAATGGGCTTGTACAGCTAGGAGGACAACTCCATGTGTTTTCTGTTTGCCTTCTATCTTTTTCCCCTGCAGGTGTATGTATACTTTATAGCTATTTTGAAAATAAATAAATATAAAAACAGTTCGAAGACTGCAGAAAAGTCAGTTAACTTGTTTTAAGTGTAAAACACTTTTTTAGCACCATGTAAATCTTTTAATTTTTGGAAAAAAAAAAAATAATAATCCTAATCTACCAGCTTCAACTATGAAAACTTTGCTGTTGCACTGCTAATAAAGCATAAATTTAGTCTTCGTTAGGACCAGGGTTTCCTTGTGGTGTATGTAGGAATTAAAACAGCACAATAAAATTTACCAATGTACAATTTCAGGTCATCCCACCTTTCACGTGAGCAGGAATTTAGCCCTGCTGCACAGGAGGTGGCTTTGTGTTTATCTACAACTGGTGAATGGTAATTCACTGAGCAGAGTGAGGCTTGGTGTTCTTGTTAGTATTTCTCTGTCTGCAGTACAATAGCTTTTGAATACAACAATGCTGTAAAACATCCCCCTGTGGGGTTCTGGGCACAAAACCCAGAATTGTAGTGGTGATTATTTTATGAATGTTAGAAAGGGTTATATGGGAAATACAGGGAGTTCTTGGTACCTAGTAAGAAGGAACTGTCAAGCTTACCAACAGTCACAGGTCAGGCAGACTTCCTATAATTTTCTAGTTTACTTTCTTGTTAATAAAAGTTACCATGAATGTCTTGTTTATTATATAGAAGGGAATTAAAAATATATTTATAATTAAAATATTTTTATTATTTTAAATGGTGGCCTTTTCCTCTAACAGCGACAAAGGTAGATGTGTGAGAAAGTGGATGAGTGTTTTGTTTTTAAAGGTGGATTAAATGCTTAATCCTTGGTGAATGAAAATGTGTTAACTTTTTTTCCCTTTCAAGTGTAAGTGGCTTTAGCATATGCTTCTCTGATTTGAGAAACGTACAGTGAGCATTTGAAGAAGAGCAGCGTGTATTTGTGTAGGTAAAATGTGCAAAGCCACGTGTCTTATAAATCTGCTCAGGTAAGAGAGACAGGCCTGATGTTTTTAAAAACATCCATGAGCTGATTTTCCACCAGGCCAAACGTGCCTGGTTCATTTTCCTACAGTGGGTGGCTTTGTCGCCCACCCAGCCCCTGGCTGCTAGGAAAGGCTGAATTCACAGGGTTACTAACGCCTCACAGAGCTGTACTCAGAGTACAGCAGGACTCGGAGGGTAATCTTCATCTGTTTCTGTGTGTTTGACTGAGTTTTGGTTGGTGTTTTTTTTTAAATAGGGTTGTGAAGTAGTTTTGCCTTTACAACGGGATGGTCGTCTTAGCTGTAGTGAGTCTTCCAGCTCTCTGTCTGTATGGTAAATACAGTCCTTGTTCTGTAAAGACAGGTGACGGTGTCACATGCTTCCACTTCAAGTAAGTGTGATAGTTTCCTAAACTGTTTTAGAGAAGGTGAATCAGTCAGACCCTGAATGAAACAGGCTTTTGGTGTCTTAAGCTCCAATTTGTGTCTGTTCCGTGGCTAACGTTAGGGGCAGAGAGAGCTCTGAGGTAGCACTGGAGCTTGTAGTTTGAACACGGTGGGTTAATGTCTGTATACTTCAGTAGAAAACCAAAACCCCATGACTGCTGTGGTGGGAGCTATCCATCAGGAGAACTGTGGGGAGGTGAGCAGGGATCTGGGGGAGCTGGGCAGGCGAGCAGGCCTGAGGCCTGGCCGGGACCCTCAGCGTGCTCCCAGTGATCCCAGTCCCTTGCTGGGCGCCTGGGCCGGGGCTGACAGGAGCCCTCACAGCCCTGGTGGGACAGCTCGTGCTACCGGGCAGCAGGCCTCTTGTTCACCCCCAGTGGTGCTAACGTGTCCCCTACAGCATGAGTTTTGGGGAAACGTATTCCAGAAGAGCCCTTTCTGGGCGCTGCTTGGCCTGGCTTTTCTGGAGGCTGCGGAAATCCTGTTAACAAGTACGGCTTCTCTTTGTGTCTTGCAAATCACGGTAAAGAAACTTTTATGATTTCTTTTCAAACTTTTTTTGATTTTCTCTTCTTCAACCTTAATATTGTAAAGCTGTGCTCTAAATTGTGTGAGAATGGCAAGCTTAAAACCTCCTCTGTGCAATAATTAGTCCTTTTTGTCTGAGTTCATCCTGTACAGTGAACAAATCAGAGGCCCTATTGAGAAAGGAAAAAAAAATAATTTAAATATTATAGTGTGATATGTGTATATAAAGTTCCTGATTAAAGTTGCATGGTGTAACAGTAACCTGTGCTAGCTCTCAGAGTTAGGAAAAATGCTAGCCAGAAATGGCTAAACATGACTGGTTTTCTCGCGTTTTTTTTCCCAAATGAGTCTCTGCTTACGATAACATAAATTTTATTGTATAACTTTAAGGTCACAGTAAGAATCTGACTGATGTACCCAAACATTTTAACGTACAGACACTTAGCATTTTTGTAGTCTTAAATAGTCTTAAATTGTCAGATACTGTACACTAAGATGCGTAACCACTACGTGTAATTCTTCTGATTGTCCTCAGGGGCTATCAAGCCTTAGGCATAAGAGTTTTGTGTTTTAACTTTTCTCCTTATTTACAGACTACAGTTTAAAGTTGATCTGCAGAATATGATTGTTTTGGTAGCAGTGGAGTATTTTTTCCCTTAAATATGCTGTCTAGAAATATTGTAAAGGTTAAGGTCCTCTGTTTTATTTTTAATTACTTCAAGTGTGTTTATATATACATGTATAAAGTTTGTTTGGATACAAGTGAGGCATTTTCTGGTAATCATACCAAGAGCGTTAAAAAACAACAACAACAAAACAAAACAAAAACATATTGCGTAGGAAAAGGAGCTGAAAAACTAATACATCCCTTAATGTTAGACTACAGATTTGTAAAATAAATTCAAGTTGCAAAGGACCTTTGAAGTCATCTGGCTCTGCCCTGTTGCGCAGAGCAGGGCCAGCCTCAGATCAGGTTGCTGAGGGCCACGTGCAATCAAGCTTTGAGAATCCAGTTGATGTGTTTAAAAATGTGACTTGTTACTTTTTATTAAGACATTCAAACCAGTTAGATGCAATTTAATTAAAGTAACAGTTTAATAAAAAAAGGTTAATATGAGTGATTGTGAGCTGTTTAATTTTAACTCCCTGGTGTATTTTAATTTTAACTCTCTGGTGTGATATTTTTTAGTGAGAGTAAGAGGTGATGTGAGTTTGTGTATCTTCTCTTGCTGTGAACAAGAGATGTGATTTCATCTGTAGAAGCAGATTTTATCTGGTGCTTCTTCCATTAATACTATTTTGGATTGCCTTCCAGTAGTCATGAATACAGAGAGTTGTTGAGAAGCAAGCTGCAGATTTAGTTGGTTGTAAACTGTTCTCTGGCAAGTTTTCAATTTGGGATTTTGAATTGTCATGCTCCACTAATTCATTATGGCTTTATGAAGTACAGTTAAATTCTGTTCTTCAAATAAACTGTCCGTGAAAGGAAGTGGACTGACAGTTCCTTCGTTTCTCAGCAGTGACTGCTAGTAAGAATGTTTGTGCAAGCAGCACCTGACACCTCTGATATTGCTACTTAATCTGTGTCTGGTTTGGAAATAGGAGGGGCATCCTGACTTCAGGTTCTCTATTGCATCATCAAAGTCATTTAGCCAAAGAAACAGTGCTCGAATCTGTTCATGTAATGGCTGTCAGCAATACTGAGTTCAGGCCTTCCTGTCTCTACGCACTGATGGTGCAGGTCATCAAAAAGGTACCTGAATCAGGAGGTGACTATATCCTATCAATGTAGCACGCTTCTTAATTAGCAGGCTCCACTGACAGTCTCTCTGCTGCCCTTTACAGGACTATTACGGTGGCCTGAGCAGCAAGCATCTGCCTTTCCCCTTCCGTGAGGACCATAGCTGCAGATGTTTTGGACATGTCTTGTTTAAGAGAACTGCTGTATCCATACATTCCTTCTGATCCTTTTCATAATTCTGTGGTACAAAGAAACACAAAGCAAAACATCAATCAGAATCATCTAGGCTAACTAGTCCTCTGTGTAGAAAGTGGTAGGGACTTAACCACTTGACAGGTTGTTGTAAGGGCTAATGTGTAGAATACTATAAAAATATTAAGAGCAATGGCAAACCTAACTCCAAGATGCATGGAGTTACCAGACTGGGTTGTTTGTTCTTTGTTTCTCTGTCTCAATCCCCTATTTAAGAAAACATGCTTGTATCAGGCGTAAGTTTTTCTACATCTCTCATTAGTGCGCTGCTTATGAGGAAACCAACTCTTTATTTGATGTAGAACTTGAATATTGAATTTAAAAAAAAAAAAAAAGGCATGCAAACTGAAAACTCAGAATGAGAAGAAATTACTCAGATGTTTTATTCTTTAAGCTTATCCTCTCTGCTAAATGAGGCAGAGATGCCAGGAAAAATACTATACTTGCATGAGGGCAGAACTGAAGTGTTTTGTATTGTTGAAGGTTTGACTTTCAAACATTGACCTGCTTTCAGCACTTAAGAAGAAAACCTGTAGTAAGTCATATACAGAAGAGGATGCAGATGTATTTCCATTCCCGGTCTAGGTCCTCTTTAAGTGACTTCTCCAAGGCAACACAGCAAATCGCTTGGAGGGTCACGATTAGACTCCTGGTGTGCCCAACTCTGTCCTCGGGAGCCCCTGGGTTCCCAGCCTGGGGTTGCAGCTCTTTGGAGCTGTTCTCAGTGTCAGCTGAGGGAGAGGGATCCAGCCCAGAGGAAGGCAGGGCCCCTCTGTTGATAGGGGAGGAAAATAAAAGGAAGGAAGGAACAGTTAATCATGCTGTTATTTCCAAGTGGCTGTATTCTCTTCACATTGTATGTACTCATGCTTCAAGCAAATAGATGTCTCTTTTTTTTTTTTTTTTTTAATAATCATTCTAGGACTGTATTTGCAGATGTGTAGTGCGACTGTTTTGTTTAGCTTTCCAGAGTCGGTCACCTACAGCAGGGAGATTTTTTTAATAGCAGGGAGATGCAGTTGTTGCAGTTGCTTGTTGAAGAGGCAAAGTTAATGCTTCTGTAATTAGAGAGCTTCCTCTATAGATTTTTTGGGACCAATAAAATCACGGATAAATGGTAGGAGGTGGCGGTGACAAGTGAAGTTTTCAGTTGGAGAGGAAGCAACTGGGGTTTGAGAATCAAGGCTGTCTCCTCAGGAACTATCAATAGTGAGGGTGTTGCAAGTTCTGGAGCGTCCAGAACAAAGGCACTGAATTTGATTGCAGTTTCCAAACAAGCCATCCTCCCCTGCCCATATTCTACCACAATGGATGTTGTTTATACTGATCTGAAACTGCTCTAAAACGAAGGCTGCAGGAGATAAGTTGTTAAATCTTGTTTGTCAAAATGCACAATGAACTTCGAGACTGGGAGAGGACAATCCCAGTCACAGCCAGCTGTAGGTCTCCCATTTTCTGTTCTCGTCTTGGTGCTCATCGCAACGGTGCTGCTGCTAGTTGGTGCGTGCCTGCTCCTCCACTGGTGCCGGCCTCTGCAGAGTGAGAGATCACAGAATCACACATCAGTCTAAGTTGGAAGAGACCTCAAAGATCACCCAGTTCCAGGGTCACCTCCCAGCAGACCAGGCTGCCCAGTGCCCCATCCAGCCCGGCCTTGAACGCTTCCACTAGGGCTCCAACTATTTATGAGCTGGGGGCTTGAACTTCAGCTCTGCGGTGACTTCTGTGTGGATAGAAACATTTCTGCAAAGATCTTGTTGGCTGTGGATCCCAGCTTAAAATAGACCGATATTCTAGTATTTTACTAGAAAATTGGAGTGTTTTGGAGGTTTTTTTAGCGTCAGGCAAAGTAATTGAACAAATGAGGTATCATTTGTATTTTAGCTATCTTTTGAGGACTCTGACTCACAAGCTTTTATGATTCATATGCGGATGACTTAAGAAGTCCCACCTTTCTGTGCTGCTCACTGTTTTTCCCCCCATGACACGGGCGGCGTGCCTTCTCAGCCTACGTGGTTCATGACCTAGCATATTAGCCTAAACTGCCATTGATTTCGGTTTACGTTAATGCTCGGGGATTTGAGCTGTGCTGACACGCCACCTGCTTCACCACCTCTGTCGTGCTGCTCTAACCTCTGGCAGAGGAGGTGCCAAAACGTCCGGGGTGGGCAACCTCCTCGTACCGAGTTGTGACATCTGACAGGCTTGTGACTTGGGTCTTAATAAAGTGATGGAGAAGGGATTTCCCCCAGGGGAGGGGGACACAGGCCTTGGCAGAGCTGGGATGGCATTATTCTCTAGTGACTCTAATAATTTGTATTTTAATCCATATTAGAGTTGTAGATCTCCTCGTCTTTCCCTTCCCATGTCAAACATTTTCTTTCGAAGTGGTATTTTTTGGCTAGCTTCTACATCAGTAAAAACAAACAACACCCAAATCTTTCCAAACTTTTGAATTTTCTTTATCTGTTTCAAATTGTAGTTAAGCTGTTTGTTACAATTTTTTATTTTTATTTTTTTCTCTTTTGCAGGAGGGGGTAGAGAGCTGAAGGGAGTAACTTCCTCAAAACTGGTAAGTGCTCCTTCCCTGAGCTGGGATGGCTTACCTAAGAATAGATGACACAGAGCTGGCATGCATTCCTGGAAAAATTTGATGTTTACTGAAACTGAAATCCTATCTGTTCTTATATTCAGAAATTAAATCTTAAAAAGTAAATGTTACAGATGGAAGCCCCAGTCCTATAAATAAATTCACTGTAGGGTTGAGATTTGGGCCTGAGGGTCTGTAAGTACAGTAGATATTTAACATCATCTTTCAGAAATAATAATGTTATTTTTTTTTTCTGTACAACGTGAAAAATTTATCTGAAGGGATTCTGGGTGCCAAAAGACTTCTATCTAAAATTCTAAGTTACTTAGGGTCCTTCCATGAAGTAGTTAGAGAAGTAATTCATGGCTTTTGTGTTTGTCCTACCTTTTTTTTTTTTGCATTTGTGCGTGTGAGTCTAAGTTACATAAGCTGTGTTTTTAGTGTACTTTCCAAAATAGGCATAGTTTAAATGGCTTTGTGATGTTTTAGAGTTTCTGAAGTGGATTGTATTTTATTTTATTTTATTTTATTTTATTTTATTTTTTTAATTGGGATAATAGTGGAGAGGTACTAATGCACTTATATGACTCTTGCAGAGTTGAAGGTTTCGTTCAGTGTCGGTGCTTTTATAAGCATGTAACATTTGTGCTGCTTTAACTGAGGCGAGTTGTGGTACTTTTTCTGACTGTGAGATTTTAAGTCTTGAAGCAATCACGTTAGAAATAAGGGATTGTTTATGACAAATGTGAGCCTGCAGGAAATTGAATGGAGGACTGCTGCCTCCAAAGATTGAAATTAATCCAAGGAATGGCAAATTTACATCTCGTTATTGGTGTTCCTCCTGGTTGTGGCTTGGAAGTATGTCTGTATGTGCAAGAGATGCAAGTACTCCCCAGTCCTCTGCTTTCTCTTTGGAAGTCGCAGTTTCTAGCACTGAACAAGGCATTTTCATGTTTTCTTTTTAAAAACTAATGGGATGAAGAATGTTTGCAGACCAACCCGTCCATGCAATTTCAATCATCTACAAGGTTTTTAATTAAAATAATAATTCTACTGTCATAAGAGTAAAGTGGAAAATGCAATATATTTTATGATTAATCCAGGGATAATTTTATACATCCTAGGATGTGATATTGTAGCTAGTTTATAATGCCACTCTTCTTGAGATGTTAAATCTCCCCTGGAAGTTGAATCTGAAAGAAAAAAAGCTTAAGGATATTGAGGATTTTTGCACTTAAACGTGTGACCACTTGTTTAGGAAGTTCTGTACCTGCTTTTGAAGGAAATACAACCAATATTTAACCAGCTGCCCTCATATATTTCTAGACGTATTCTACATAAAACAGAAAAAAAAAAAATGATCTAGGACTTGCTGGATGTAAAGAATGATCGCTTATTTTTTAATTAACATTGGCAAAGTGTTTAAGGTACTTCAGGGGAATTTCAGACGGGGATAACTTGATAGTTATTCCTGCTTGGGGAGGGAAGCTACAGAAGAAGTGTGTTCTAGAGTGCTTCAGCTGAGTAACAACTGTATATATATTTTTTTATTATTATTATATATTATTATTATTATTATTTTTTTTTTTTTAGAAATTGGCAACATGACCAAATTTTAAAATTATTGCTTTATTTAAAAAAGATTGTTCTCCAACCCCCGGTAATGATTTGGATGCTCAGGACACTTCAGAACCTCCTGATAAATTCTTCACTGACCTTTTCCTGTTTCCTCATCTTTAAAGTGATGGTGATGTGTGCTGCAGCTTGGCTGCCATGCCAAATGTATAGCATCTTGTTTGCAGCTTAGCACAATTCCCGTAATCACCAATATTGGCCCTGTTTTTGCGAAGGAAAACAGTAGTGCTGCTGGTGACAACTACAGCAGCTGGGGAGAAGGTGATTGCGAAAAGATTGTGCTTTACTGTGGGGCCTTTGCTGATAGAGTAGAGATAATTTCTCTTCCTTATGTATGAGACACCTAGTTTTTGAAGAGAGGAGGTAGTTTCCCGTGTTTAACATGTCCCTCCGTGTAACTTTGCCAGCAGAAGGCATCTGGAAGTAAATGACACTGCAAAGCAAGTTGCTTGTAATGGGAATGCTGGAGGGAGGGAGAGTAGGAAGAGAGTGAAGAGTCAGAAAAACTTTAATTAAAAAACAAATCTTTTGTCTTTTCTTGGAGGCTTCAATTTTATGTATTGAAATCAATTCTACAATTGATCAATTTCTAATCCATATATGTTTTAAAAATATTTGTAGTTATGAAGTCTTAATATCTGTTAACTTTAAAATTACAGTAAAAGAAAAATCTGAAATTGTAACAAATAATGTCAGGTGGAGTTAGTTGATGATGGGTATATTACTAGAATTGTTTTTGTTTTTTTTTCCTGGCTTGCTTGTTCCCCAGTACAGCAGCAAATTACCCGTGTTCCTGTCTACAACTGTGTAAACATGGCTAGGCTGAACAGCCACTTGCTTCTACAAAGCACTATCACTTTTTTCTTAAACTTCTAAAGATTAGTTGTGAAAAATCTTTCCAGCTGCTCAAGATGTCTATGAAATGAAGTTGGATTATTTTTTTATGAACCATCAATATTATAATATTTATAATATCTGCCTGTCAGATTAAGTTTTGCATTTGTGTGGTGTCTTTTTTGTACTCCTTAGAAGTACCACATCATTTTTCCCGTGAACTTGTACTAGGCTTTACAGTCAGGTGTATTAAAATCATGTATATCTTTTACATTCTCAGTTGAGACAACTTGTTTTGGTCTGTTTTGCTCTTTAAAGTTAGCACGAAGCCATAGAATGATAGTTGCTGTTTATCACAAGTGCCATCTCATTCATGGAAGACGCCCTGAGAAGAACTTTGTTTGTGCCTGCCTGCATCTTTACCTCAAAATGGAATTTCCAGGGCTTGTAAAAGACTTTTTGCCTCTGCAGTGGGATCCAGTTTTCATTAGTCACTCTCCCACGTGGTTTTCTGAAGTACGGTTTCTTTTGAAACTGCAGTGATAGGGACTTAATGCACGCTGTAGTTGTTCTTGTCTGTGACTGGAAGTAATAATCCAGGGTTCTGTTTTCTCATTAAGGCTTGTGGTAATAGAACAGGGAACTATATGTAACTTCCATGTATCCCTTGATACAAATTACGATTTTATGGAGAGTAGTGCTGCAAAGGCAGCTGTTCTAGCTCTTCTGTCACGTGTGGGAGAGACTCTTGTAGAAGGTCATTCGATGTGTTGACTAGAAAGTCTTATCAGGCCTTTGTTATTTAAATAAGTAACTTTCAGCTAACAGCAGACAGCACTGAAAAAGAATGAATTTAAATACAATGCTTTTACAAAAACCCTTGATAGTCTTCTCCTTTTGTAATGTGATATTTGGAGAGAGAAACAAGGCTAATTTAAAAACCAACCAACCAACAAACCCACCACTTCTTATTTTAAGGACTTCAGACTTGTCCAACACTTCAGTATACTGTATTTAGACAATATTAAAATAAAATTCTCTAATTTAAATGAATTACTCTCTTTTTACAGTCTACATGCCTAATCTAATCTGTCACTAGCCTTTTGAAAACAATGAAGTCCCATTATGTAGGCCTCTTAGTTGACAATACCTGTGTAATAACTGTGAGCAGTCTTCAAAAGATGAAAAATTGGAATTACTTTAACACTCGAACAATTTCATGTGTGATGTCTGGATGGAAAGACTGGTATATAATGTTTTCTGAGGCTTTGTTTTCTGCGTACATCTCTATATAGGTATTTGTATATATTTTCATCCATTTTTACACAAGTTCTTTTGTGTTTTGAACATATAGGATACAGAAGGGAATTTTAATCCTGTTTCAGAATCATGATGTTTTTAATGTATTTCTGAACAAAAATTACTTGTCTAGCTTTTGAGGCTTTTAGAAATAGGGATGTTGATGCTTTTCTTTGTCAGGGGTTAGGGGGATTCGTTTGTTTGAAGTACAGGTGAAGATGGTAAACTCATACCTACTGGAATTCTACCTAGAAATAGCAAAGGATTTTAAACTTAGAGCACAAGATATTAAAAAGCATTATAGCTGTCTTCTGTTCCTTCAAAATATGAAATGACTAACTCAGCACAAACTTTAGGCATTGCATGTTAATGTTCTGTGGGATTACATGCAGACCATCCCAGCTAACAACAGCTCTAAAGTCTCATGGAAGTATGGTAATGCAGTACATTCTGGTTAACAATTTATTGCTATTAGGGTTACAGAATTTTAGCCTCAAGAATATTTTCTTCTCTATGCAGATTTCTTTAAAACACTTTCAGTAGCCAAATTTCTAATTTAATATGCAACTACAATGGAATATTGGTAGGAAATAGCTGCCTGCAAGCTAGGATAAAAGTATGTCAACTTTGGGATATGTGAGAAGTAATCTGGCTAAACTACTCCCAAGAAAGGCATTCTGTACAGCTCTTAGATTTCTTGTGATTGAAAGATCACTTTTTTTTTTTTTTTCTAGACTAGGAAGCTGCAGCTGAATATAGTTCACTGAATTCCTGCTCTGTTACACTTTTTTTTTTTTTTTTTTCCTCTCAAATTAACTTGTCTTTCAGGAACTAAAGCAAAACATTTATTTTTCTATAGCGCTGTTGTGGAGAGGAAACCAGAAACTAAAGGCACTGGAATCAGCAAAGACACATCTAGAGAAAGTGGAGAAGGTAGAGAATGGAGCTGCAGACTCTACAGGAGGCTCTGAAAGTGGAAATTCAGGTTCACCAGGTAATTTGTATTCTTTCTTGCTTTATATTTTTAATTAATAGCAATGTTATTATTACAGATACTATTACAACTAATGGTGGTATTGAGTAATACCATTACAACTATAGAAATAATTGTCTTACAAGCTTGGAATTGCTTTAGAATTTCATACTCACTGTATTTTGACCCTACCACCTGTTGTTTTTAGCAAATGTGAAAAAATCTACATATCAGGCTGTGGGTGGGGATTTTTTTGGATATTTTGTAGAAGTGATGAAAAACAGTCTGAAAACTCAGTGTTCAGTAACTTGTGTCTGGAAGGGTTTTCTGATGTTCTAAAGCCAACTTCAGTATTAAGTTGGAATGAGAAAAATATGTTGGAGGAACTTCCAAGCAAAGGTAAGAGGACATGTGCATATTAATTCAAACAAGTATTGAGACAAAATTGTTATAAACAGAGTAGCTGCTGTCTAAAATGTTAAATTTATCAGGGAAGCCTTTTTGAAAGACAGTTCTCCAAGTATTTCTCAAGTATTTCTTCTGGACAGCTGAAACTGACAACTGTTGCACAATGGATAAAAGAAATTTACAATGAGTTATGCTGATCAGTTTTGCAAATTTTGTAAAATGTTTCCAAGTTACCTAGAACACTTGTTTAGACAAGTCATCAGATGACTTGTTCAGTAGTTTTTGCAATGATGAGCGTAGTGCAAGAACGTGAGTGGGTGGGTTAGTAAAATGAAATTTAATCTGCTTTAATAAAGATGCAACTTTCAGCTGAGGAGAAAAATGATAAAAAGCTATGGATGAATTTCCAGAACTACAGACAATATTTTGCTCTCCTCAAACTCCGAGGCCCTTGCCTTCAGAACTTCAGTGAAGCTGTGTTATTGGGGTAATAAAACTCAGAAATTACACATGGCATTACTGCAGGCATTAAAATTTAAGGTTAGTAAGTACTTCAATGTTATCTGCTATGTGGTGATCAGAACACTAGAAATACTTGTATTCATATAACAGCATTTACCAGTTGTGTATCTATATTTCTCTTTACTCATAAACTAACCAAAATTTTGAGGCAACAATTTTTAATATTAAAAATCTTCAAATGAAATGTTTGAGTTGTACTGTATACATTTCAATTCTTTATTATTGTTATCTTACCTTATCTTTACATTTTAATTCTTTCAATTAGAAATATAATATATCCTTTCTTTTGGCAGTGCCCCAGGATTTCTGGACAATTGTCTCACTTGTCATCATCTGCCTATTTTTTTTCCAAGGACTTTTTTTTATAAAGCTTGCTAAGACTCATACAGTCATATTTTGTCCTCCTTTTGTACCTGGTGGACAGGTGTCTGTGATGAAGTTCAGCTTTTCAGTGTGTGAGCAGAGCCTCCTAACTTTCTGATGCAGCATGTCACTTGTCATGACTGCTTATGTAGCTGTAGACAGTGATGCTCAGTATGATTGAAATTTGTTTGTAGAATAGCTCTTTATTTCCTGCCTATTCCAGTTCACATTCAGAACTCCATCTGAAGCTTTGATGCTGCCTGTTTGGCAGAATGTATCTTAAATTACTACCAGTAAGGACCCAAAGAAGGTGTTTAACTGGGATATGGTTTAGTGGGGACTGCTAGCGTTAGGTCAGAGGTTGGACTCAATGATCTTGAGGTCTCTTCCAACCTAGAAATTCTGTGATTCTGTTTAGTAGAAGATGCTTTTTTGTTCTGTTTCGATGATTGAAGGTTCCTCTATAAGTGATGTCTGACCAGGTCACTTACTATATTGAAGTACAATTTAAATATTAAAATATCTTTCACAGCCAAGGTATATTGCTTGTCCTGAGAAGAGACGCATCAACTCTAGCAGAGCTCTGTTCTGCTACTGTGTTGACTTGAGTGAGGTTATTTTGAAGCAGTCTGCTCTTCATAGTTTTTGATCACAAGAGGTGTGAAAGGCGCTCTATTTAGCTATTCTCTCAGCAGGGTTGGGCTTCATGGATGACTCTTCAAGCTGATGGGTGGAAAGAAACAAAAGCATCCTTTCTCTTTTCATTTATTAGCAAAAAGAACGGAGTATCTTAACTTTAGCAAACATTTTTCTTATGATTGGATGATGCCGTATTACATCATCCATAAATTTAGCAATACATTATGAACAATTTACGGCCACTGAGTATGTTTTCCTGTGATTGAGTCTCTACAAGAACTTTGTATGTGTCAAGACAAACAGATCTGTTTTTTGTCAAACTCTGATGTGGCAGAAAGCACCGAGGAAAAATGAGCTAAGAACGTCAGTGCAAGGCTAACACAGCACCTCCACATCCCATGATACTGAATGATGAACCAATAATATTCAAAGTAGATAAATGCCAAGAGATGCGCCTGGGAAAAACTGCCCATCTTGCATCTGTAAGAGCAGACTGAATTAGCACTGAGCAAGCAGTTCTTGTGGTACAGAGTGCTTGCATGTTGCATGCAGTTTTAATCCCTCTTTCTCCCAGTGATGGAGAACTGGAGAAGTACAGGGAAGTGTGCCAAGAGTGAACAAAACAATGGAATGACTTGTGCTTGAGGAGACTTTCAATCTGAAAGAGATGACTTACCAGGAATGAAACGTGGAAAAATGTGGTATGAAGAAGATGAATAGAGCAACAGTCAAGAATGGCTTTCCATAATTTCGTTTGACCCTCATGCACACAGTAATAGGAGGCAGATTCAAAAGAAAAAGGAGGTCCCTTTACCCAGGAGTACTACAGTAACTTTGGAACATATTGTTACAGAATTTGGAGTGTTCTCTTGAGTTCAAAAAGTAATTAAGGCAGGATAACGGAAGAAAATTTTGTTACTAGCTATTGAGCCTAAGATACCATCTTTGAAGACATCCAAGATCTAAATTTCTAAACGATGGGAAATACACTTTTGCAGTACTCCTACTGATGGTCATGTTTGCTATTGGCTAGTACTGGAAAGATGTTAGAGCAGGTAAACCTGTGGTCTGGCTCAGACTTATTCCTCTGTTATGCTTTTTCTGATTAATGCCACTTTTAGAATGTGAAATGAAATAAACTTTTAAAAATCATTGACAAAGTGAATTCTTGGAGCCCCATCAATGCAGGTAGAATTAAACGCTCTTCTTGTTTGTTCTTTCTTTCTGTTCCTCACTCCTTTTCCTGATTTTGATGAGTCAGTGGAGAAGAAAGTACAGACTTTGCTGTGTTTTTTCCTCATGTGCCAAGAACAATGTAATGTGATGAGACTTAGCTGTAACCAGAAAAGAAATTTGGGGGTGGTGGTGGTTTGTTGCCCCTTCATTGTGGGCTCTAGTTTTCCTTAGTGATAGTGTGATAACTTCCCTGCTTATCAATAGGCAGCATCTTCCTGCAGCTGCCTGAAGGAAATGAAGGAGGAAGAATAGTGAATGGTAGCCATCTGTCTGCTTTCCCTTGGATGTGGAGGGCATCTCTTCTGCAATGATCTCAATCTCTGACTGAAGGAGGAAAGCGGCAGAGATACTTCTGAACATGGGCCTTCCATGTGGTACCAGCCAAGCCAACACACAGGCGTTCCCTTAGTACTTGAGACGTTCTGTGCTTGAGTGCACAAACAGCTTTTGTATTTGCAGTGATTCTCTGTGATTTGTGTTGCTTGTGACTGCAGGCAAAGGAGGCTGCAGCTCTACAGGAGGCATTGCTGTTAGAGTAGCTTACCCAGCTGCTTTAAATTGTCCTAAAAAGGCATCACTTGTTTAAGAACTGTTTAGGAGAGGGAACAAAAAGTGGTGGATTAGAGTGATAGTTTTACTATATTAATAAGGATAGGTTTTGAAATTATATATATTGAATTCCTCGTGGATTATGTCTAGCTATTGAATGCTATGAAATGTGTATTTTTTTAACATTCTCCAAAACTGTTGACTTTTAAGCTGTTCAGTGTGATCCTTAATGAAAATTTTCATTTTATCATTGCATCTCTTTCTTTCTAGAAACTGGTTGCCCAAATGAAGCAAGATCCGCAGGTAACTATTTCTTTTTGTATTGTATTATTTACCATAAAAAATACAGAGAATCACAGTGCATGGGAATTTTAGATATTTCATCATCATGTTCTTCCATGCTAACACGGTTTTTAAAAGAAAGCTATTACAAGCAAGTCTTTAAGCAATGACTGGATTGTTCTTTTAAAAGAAAAACAAAAAATCCCTGCAGATAAATCAACTAAACAAAAAAATCTCACCAACACTGTTGGAGCCTTTTGTCTCATTTTTAGAAGTTTAAATCAAGGGGCTCTTGCAGGCTGTGGTACAAGTGTTAAATAAGTTTCTGATTCTTCTGGAAGTTTTTCTTCACAAAAACTGCCACTCACTTTTTTATTGTCTGAATTATAAAAGGAGAGGATCCTCCTTCCAATAAATTTTGTCCAAATGAAGAATAGAATATTCAGCTTGAATACAGTCTTAGATATCCAACTTCAGCACTGTGATGTCTGAAGAGTGGATACCAGGCCTTGTGGTGTTCCAGAGCTACTGAAGTTGGATAACTAGACTTCTTGTGTAGGCAACAGAAGTCAGCTCTTTCCCAGTGACAGGGTAAAGAGACTTGCTTGAATTGCACGGCAATTAAGCACTCTAGTTATCTGAATGGGGAGTTACGTGGAGTTAGTCTAACCAGTGTGAAATGTTGAGTACAGGGATAAAGAAAAGCAGCTCACTTCAGGTTTGCTATTAAGTGCTTCCATTCCCATACAGCACTGAATGCGCTGTAATTTTTTGCATACATGTTTTCTGATCTCAGTGGAGTGGGAAGACAGCTTTTTGTAACTGTCAAGTACAGAAAGACCCCTGACAGAAGTGTTGAGGGAGGAGTAGGATAGCATTGGAAAACCTACTTGCTAGAACTTCCTTATTCTGAAGGGGTTTGGGAAAGGTCTGCTGCTCTTACTTGCTGGGCTAGTCTGCTAATGATTAGCCTGCAGAGTAATTTGCTTTCTGTTCGTGTCCATTGAAAGGCAGCTCAGGGCTGCAAAAAGCCATGCAAAGTTCATGAAGCCAGGAAGAATGAATCTGGTCCCTGATTCCAAGCTCTTAATAATCTGGGATAAAAAATGCATTAACTAGAATCCAGAGAAAGGGAGGATGACTGGTCAATATCTGGTTTTGCTAGGATTGTGTTTGTATTGGAGAGATCTATCCAGAGATAACTGAGCTGAGATTGGTACACATTTTGAAATTGTGGATGAATATAAAAATGGGGAAGTTGTCCTGAGCATGAAGTTCCTATAACAATATTAGTTTCATGTTCTAATATTTCTGTATAACACAAGAAACCTACATCCTCTAGTGTAAAGAATTTACAACATAAATGATGGGGGGGGAGTAATGCAGAGAAGTTTGCTTCCCTGTCACATTTCTTCAAAGCTTCACAGGCTTTAAACTGAGTGCAAATCTTTTTTAAATTTTATTTTTAGTAGAAAAGAAATAGTCCTGGTAAAAATTGTGTTCTCTCTGCATCTTTATAGTGATGTTTATTGCTTTTAAATCTTAAACTTAAAGTGCTATTGTAAGCAAAGTGCTGATATGAATGATGTGCTAAGGCAGATGTAATTCTCTTAAATATAGTCTAAGGCATAAAAATACATGGAAATGAAGACTTAGATATGTTAGCCTTCATTTGGCATGTGTAGCAGTTAAGATTTAATAGATATGGTTGCTGATGCTCAACACAGTCAAATGCATGATAACGTCTTTGCATAAGTAGCATAGGTGAGTGTGCTTTAGGGGACATACTGTTGCATTCAATATGATACAATTGCATTGTATATTGACAAACATTTCTTGTTTAATTTGTAAACTTGATGGAATGTATAAATGTGCTTTATATTGTGGTGAGCACTAATGGATGTTCAATGAAATCTGAATTCCAAACTGAGTTGTCTCTCTCTGAGTGCTAGAAAGGTCCTCTGATGGTTTTTGCACTCAGTGACTTAAGCAAGGCTTTGTTGAGCCTCTTGAATTTTATTGGCTGTACATCCAGAGGTGCTGTATCTGTAGTATAATATGAAAAAAAAAAAAAACACCTTCCTGCTACTACTCTATGTTAACAAATGGAATATCTTTCTCACAGATATTTTTTCTTTCTAATCAGAATGCTGATTTGAAGAAACAGCTTCACGAACTTCAAGCCAAAATCACAGCTCTGAGTGAGAAACAGGTAGGGAGATGTATTTTTAACACACTTTTCTAAAGATGTATATTCTCCCAGCTTCCAAGAGTGCTGCTATTTTTTTTTTTTAAGTGCAAATATAAGTATGGGCAAAGACATTTGGGATTTATATTTGATTTCTCTCAACAAAAGATAGGATGAATTATTGCAAGTCTATCAAACAAGCAACTACTGTAATCAGTGGAAGCTATAACAACAAATTACCTAGCATCGAAACTAATGGTTTGTATTAAGGGAGCTGGGAAAATGAAATAATTTTGTCACTTCCTTTATTGTTATTTTGAAACTTATTCTAAACCAGAACATCCTGCTTTAGGCAGATCTTCAGATTCTGTTTTCATCGGTCCAGACTGTGCAATTCCAAATGAGTATGGTGGAATTTTTCTTTGTGTCAAGCCCAACTAACTACATGTTAGCTTAGGTACCTAAGAGATGAATTGGAGACTTGTTTCTTGTTTTTACCAGGATAAATTGCATTTTGATTGTCTTACATTTGCTATTTTGTAGGAATTCTCTTCAATAGGTCTTAAGTATTATTAGTAATTATAACTGAATGATTTATAGAAACACTGTGGAACTGGATGATGCATCTTGTGGGTAACTAGAAGAAAAATATCAGAGACATCTGAAAACTTGTTCTCGTTTGTGTTTTTTAACAAAACACAAAACTTTGTACACAGAAACCCTGAAAAACTTAGAAGTCCCTGATTGTGTTGCTGTTGGGTCAGTAACTGAACCAAATTAAGTTAGTTGCTAGGGTCAGGAGCTTACACGTTTTGAAGATGGGGAACATTTTGAAATGTGTGCATAGGTAAGGATATAGTTACCCATCAGTGTCACATCTAGATACCTCCATTCATCACTCATTATCTGTGTCTGCTCTGAGAATTACCTTTTCCCAGACTGAAACAACTGCCTTTCCTAAGAAAAGGAATAGTCAGTGATTAACATTTATCTAGAAATTTTGTTTACTAAAAATTATTGTATGTTTTAGTAGTGGAACAATGAGTCTAGAAAAGAACATGTAAGGATAATAAAGAAAATGATTTTTTAATGAGAATACTAATTCAGCAAAAACTGAGGTTTTGCTGTTGTGATGGCATGTCTCTCTTGAAGATGATTTATTCTCTAAAACCAGCATGAGCCTCTGCATGTGGCTGTGTCTCACAGCAAGCAGCTTCAGAATTCTCTGGTAAGCTCTGGAGGCCCATGATAATTTCAAAATTAGCTTGCCTTGATGCCACAAAGCAAATTATATTGACTACCAGTTCACATGATCAGCAGGGGTAGGCGGTGCGATAGTGAGTGGAAGATAAGGAAATATCTTGTTGTAACTTTTAAACTGATTCATAACTTTTAAGTTACGTTATGAAATGCATGGTAGTATATACACTGCTTTAAACGATCCATTTCTAAAAAAAAAAAAAAAAAAAAACCCACAGCTGTATCTTCCTTGTACACAGCTGAAAGTTACAGCTCAGAGTGCTGAAGCACACTTGTTCATGGGTATTAACATGGGCTATGTTTCCAAAAGACTGAAAAATAAGTTTCTGATTTTACTTCCACCACACACAGAATACAGTAAATATGAAGTCACGGTTTGGCTTCAGTCTTTTTATAGTTTTGGCTATCAATAGGACAGTGACCTTCTCTCGCCATTGAAGTTTTAATACTTAATTTTGTTAATTTACCATTAGACCATGGAGCTGCCAGAGTCCCAGAAGATAGTGTTGTTAAAGTAGCATGGGTGCTAAAATGCAGTGATTGTGGTAAATGAGTTCTAGAAGGAGAACGAAGGAGGGAGGGGAAAAAAAAAATCCAACAAAAACTTCCCAATGCAGAGAAATGCTTACACCCTCTTAATTGTAGGAATCTGTTGTATAGACAGCTGTGGCTTGGCAATGCAGAGTTAAGCAGCTTTACAGAGACGATAACAAAGCCTTCTTCTGTTCTCGCTTTTACTTCTTATTTTGGGAAAAATAATTATTATCAATTGTTTTATGGGGAGAATATTATCCAACAATTTAATTTTCAAACATGGTGGGGAGATGTGCAATTTTGTATAGTAAATAAATTCTTGGTACTGTCTAGTGTGTTTCTTGAGGGAAAAGGAAAGTACGATGTTTGTTCTCTGTAATCTTGTTTAGAGCCAAGTAAGTAGTCTTGATGTTTAATGTCCAATGAATAAACTCTGAGGGCCTAACGCTTGCACTGTGGACAGTTATGGGAGGCATTATTGTCACTATTTTATCAGCTTTTAATGAAGTGTGAAATATTAAAGCTCCAGCCTGTGTGATATCCCTTCTCTGAGACTGTGGCGTGGAGCTGAGACCCTGATGTTACAAAAGCAGAATGCTGAAATATTTCTGGCTTCTGAAATGTTATACGAGCCTAATGTACCCTTTTTCTTTGCTCTCTCATTTAATAAAGTTGCATGAAGACTTACAGTGCAAGAACCGACTCAGTGGTAGCTTAGCTAAAAGCTTTTAGTTGCTTTAGGATTTCTCTCTGTTTCTGCAACACTGTGAGAGTAGTGCCGACACTTGGTGCCAGTCACTGCAATGATTCATAGTGGCTTGGGTTTCTTGCTGAGAATTAATAATGACAGCTCTGTTCAGAAGTTTGTGAAATTGGAGAGATCTGGCAAAGTACAAAGAGAAAGCAAATAGGCTAATGCTGTGTGTAGGCTTAAACCTAAAGAAATTTGTTAGCTGATGCAGGGTTAAACTGCTACAGCACGAGGTATCTCATATACTCATAGGGGTTTTGAAAATTTGAAAGTGGTGAAAATAAATGCTTTGATTCGTTTCACCTGCAAGATGACGGAGCGGTGTATGCTGATTGTGTTATCATAGGGAGGATGCTTCAAAAAGAGAAAAACTTACTTGAATGTAATTTGCATTTAGAGAGCAGTACACGTGACTCCTTCAGACAATTATTTTCCTCTGCTGGTCTCTTTGTTGTTATTACAGAGCTCTAAACTGGGCTTACCTCACTTTTCCATTCTTGGGGGAGAAAGCTGAATTCAGTTTAACAGTCTTGTTCCTCAGCTGTAAATGTCAGAGTTACAGTTTGGAAATCCTGATTGTGTTTCTTTTAAAACTGATATTCAGATTCCACCCCAACCTCTGCCCTCCCAACCTACCCCTAACTTGTCTGTTTTAATTAAAAAAAAAAATAAAAAAAATCAGGAGTAACTTTTTTGCAAAAGTTTTAATTGTGATTTTAATTGTGAAAATCTAAACTTGGGTTTTAAATATGATTTATGTCGCTGTGTAGCTTTGTTTTTTTATTATGCTTTTTTAAAACAATGTTGTGTTTGCACGTTTATAAGAAAGTAATACTGTCTTCGGCGCTCTTCCATTCCATGTGTTCTTGAATAGCGTCTTCTCCTGGCAGTGTTTTCTAAAAGTTTACACATGATTGCATATATCCATTCAGTTTTTATTTAGGTTAAATGTATTATTTACAGTAAAAACAACTTCTTGAATCTTTCCATGAGGATGTTTAGCAACATGTACTCTTTTTTTTTGTTTGTTTTGATTTGGGGTTGGATTAATATCAGTGACACCATTTAAAAATTGCGGTAGAGTAGGGCTAATATAAGGTTACATTCCTTGTTCATCTTTAGTAACACCTTTTCCCTGCTTCTCTCCTTGCATAGTTAATTAAAAATGATAATATGCTCTTTCAGATATATCATCTCTCGATATGTATCATAACAGTACTTTATTCCAGTGACAAGGAAGAGGTCATGTTTATTCGACTGAAAAAATGTAAAGGAAGAAGTTGGGCAGCAAACACGCTTTTTAGCAATATCATGTCAAATATGGAGCAATTTATACATCTGTGCTTATCACAATTTCTTGGAGAAGTTGTAGAAACATTCTGTCTTAAATGTGGAAGAAAGCTCGCAGGAATAGGATCTTTTGATCTTATGCCTATCACCATCACCCTTTTACTATATTACTAAAGAAATAGTGCATTGTTTTCTCTGCATTTGAAAATAAATTGGAAATGTCTGTTGTTGTAGTTAAGTTGCAATGAAATTCATTTAATCTTCAAGAAAACAGTCTTGTGAAAGCTAGACTTGTATTCATACACATTTGCTCTGACATGGAAGGAATAAAGTGGATACCTTTTGTTCCTTTGATTTTAAAGAGCTGTGTACTCTTACATGAAAACATACTAAAAAAATAGTTGTTAGCATAAGGATATTTGTGTATTTATTTTTCGGAGGGGAGGGAGTAACATACTTTACTGTGGAGACTAGTTGAAACTGTAGAATATCACCAGGTAGAACACACATTGGAAAAGCAAGATCATCTCATTATCAATTCAACATTATGAATAGGCAAATCTACTGACTTCTGCTCGTATTTAAAGCTCACAGCAACCTGGGTTAGTTAAGATTATTCCAAATCCTGTATGTTTAGGGTAAGATTCCTTATAACCTTGCCACTAAATAACAAACAATGAGACAGGAGGTTTTGGAGGGGATTTTAAGAATGGTAGTGTAATTTAACCTTTTTTTTTTTTTTTTTTTAATGGTTAAATAAGTGTAAAGGTTTAAGGTTTAAACTGATTGAGGAAACTTGTTATGTCTTCAAAAATTGTCAGGAAGGGGATTAATGTTGCTATATTTATTCCAGGTACCATGACTGAGTAATAAAAAGATTGGCAATATGCGTAAATGCCTCCTGTGAGTCTGCTCCTCTTGCATGCTTGTCATCTATAGTAAAGGTGAATTTTCATGGAGCCCTTTTGAACACATTATCAGCAACTTGTACCCAAAACATGTTCTGTCGTATTCCGTAAGCATGAAATGCTGTGCCTTGGTGAGAGGAATGTGAGTTTGTGCAAGAGGGCTGGGGAGCAGGAGGGATGCAGGTACACTTAACAGGGAGGAAAGCGCACTTAAAAATGCATCTGTATTGTTCGTAAAAAGGTGGCAAGATATGCCTGTATATTTTCGGTATACCCATGGAAGTCCATGAGAATTTTAGTATTCAAAATACGGAAATAAATAATGAAGTCACTTGCTTCTGTCAGTTTTGTCTGGAGTTTCTAATCCTTCCTTTCCCTAAGCTCCATCAAGGGCACATTAAAATGCCAGTTACTCTGTCAGTAATGGAGGCGGTGTGCAAATATGCCATCTGAATGTGTAGTAACTAATAACTCGAAGCAGGTGAGGCTTATTTTCAGTTCCAGTTGTTTATCTGGAGCTATACTTATTACTGAGCACCTATCTTTTTTTAAGTAAATGGCACAAATGATAGATATGCTAATTTCCATGTAACTATAGCATCCGTCTATGCCAACTGCTTGTAAAGCAGTCTTAAAATATATGAAAAACAATTTTGTGCCTTCCCAGAGTTCGCTTTTAATAATGAAATGTAGCAATACATTTAGCCTTGTCCCCTCCCAGAATTGACAATTTGTAGGTTGTTTCTTCGATAATTTGATGTAGTCGCTCAGTTTTCCCTGTCAAAAAGTAACTCCTCCTTACGTCCAGTTGGCTGCCTCTGTGAATCATAAGGATGTTTTGAACCCTCTGATCAGTGTGAACAGCACCTGTTCAGAAGGTGAAGGTTTGAGATATCTCTGTGAGCTTACTATTTTAATCGTTGACGTTTATTTAATTTGCATCCAAATATTGTGTTAAAATGTGAATATAATGACTTCTCATTAAGTCGTCATCTTCCATATTCTCAAGATGTACAGGCTGAAACAAATTTCGAATGTTGTACAGATGATTTGAGATAGGCAAAGTGCACGCATCTCTCCCTGCTGCATCTTTTGCCCCAAACTCTTTTTGCAAAATTGATGTTACTCATTTGCATATGATGACTGAAACATGGCTAAGTTTTCTCAAACCTTTTGTAATGCTAAATCTTGATTAAACCCATACTTGCATCTAAACTTGGATTTCCCATTCTCTTCTTAAAATAACTCCATCTAGATTTCTTACTGTTGGTTTGTGAAGTTCATTTTTGCATATCTAATATACATAAGCACTGGAGTAACTTAATTTGGGAAACACAAATGACTATTTTTTATGCCATTAAAAATAAAACAAAAAGAGACGTCCACACCTTCCTCCTGCTACCCCTCTTTTAGCAATGACTGGCTCAACTTTTGATTTTTAAATTCATACAGTATTTAAGCCAGATTTGGAGGCAGCTGGAGAACTTTTTGAATGGAGCCTAGCTGCATGCATCTTTAATCTTCATGTGCCTTGGCTTGTATCTCCAAAATAGCCTGCTCTGTTTGAAAAGCAACCTTGTAGGTAGAAAATGGGCAGTTAAACTACAGTATTTCCTTGAAAATCCCCTATTGATGCCAAGAGTTGGTTATTAGTTGCTCCTGCATGTTTTGACTTGCTGGGTAACCTCACACGCCAGTAGTTATTTCAGAGCCTACCACCTTTCCCTTTCAGACTTGGAGGAAAGGTGGGGGAAACATCAGATTGTGATGACGGGGATTTAGGATGTTTTATTTAGCACCCTTTAAGGTGTCTTATTTCGGAGCTGGGAAAAGGGATTAAATTCACTAATGAATTTTTATAAGAGAACAGATTAACCTGTTCTGTTAAGCTAAAAGCACAATTTAGAAATGGAAATTGGAAGATAATATTGCTGTATTAGATTTTTATTTTTTTTCCCAACTGAAATCAAAATCTCACTGTGCTAGGATACACCCCTTTTGTGGGAACCCTTGGCTCAAGATAATTTTTGTTGTTATGGGAATGTTTGATGATAGTTGAAGTTTGCACTGTTTGCACTGAAGCTAGTGCAAATGAAGGTACTCGAGTGTGTCCAGATGAGCAACACTCACATTTTAGATTGCACTGTAAATGTTTAAACGTCAATCTTGTTTAGGAAACAATGGGAGAAAAATGAAAGATGGGAAAATTATTAATATCGTGGGTCAGCCACAAAGTTGGAAATAAAGCTGCGTTCTCTTAATTCCCATACTAATGCCTTCCATCATTGAAGAGTACGATAAATCACTTGAGTGTGTTGATCTGTGAAAATAATTGGATTTGCTTTTAAATAGGCAGCATAACTTGCTAGGCCAGCTGTTAGAACCTGTGGATTTCACTTGCTGTGCTCTGTTCTCCTTACCTTAGCAGAATGACCTCACGGCTGAAGGAACAATATTTTGACTTATTCCAAGTGTATAAGTGTTGTAAGGAGAATCAAATCCAGGGATCTGCTTTTGAAAAGCCTTATGGATCTTTAGCTCCGATTTAAATTGTTTGGACCCAATCTCTTCTGTGAACTGGGCTGAATTGTGGAAGAAAGGCATGTCTAATGCTTAGAAACGATACAAACACTTTCCTTTGCTGGTTTTTCTCAGCTAAGTTAGTTGATTTGAAAAGAAGCCACTTCCTAAAACTGCTTTCTTTTTTTGTTTCTTGCACAATGAGTATAGTACAGCTATAGACTAAAATATTTTTTATTAGCAAAAAACTTAATGCTACTACACCAAGGACAAAACTGACAAGGACAGTTAGCCTTAGGCAGTGTTTTCCAACATATCAGTTACGCATTACAACCTGCATTGTTGAAGCATTCAGTTCAACTCCCCGTGCTTATTTGTGAAAAGGACTGAAATGAATGTGATTTGTTGCACAATGTTTGGAACTGGTTTCTTTTAATCGCAGTGGCATTTTATGGTTGTACTGGAGGTTTGTTGATGGACACTGGATAGATAAAGAGGAGTTGCATCTTTCTGGAAGTGATATGGAGACAAAGGTCTATATGAAGGAAGAGCAAGAGGGCCAGGTGCATGTAAAGTTTTTGTAAAAGTTTATTTTTAAGGTTTGATTTTCAATTCAAATAAATGTTATCTGCCCTTAGTGGTGTAGTCACTATATGTTTCTTATTTTATCATGGAGGCTGTGGTAAGGTTGGGCCTTAAAGGGTTTAAAGAGAGAATGGACTTAAGGAGTAAAGGAGAAGAATGCTTTTAGGGTTTCTGTAAACTTGTGTGCTTTCTTTCCTATATTGAGGCTGTTGTAGGAACAGAATGCAGTCTTCATTCTCAGGAAACATCAGCATTCGTGAAATTATCAACCAGTATGTATTTTTTTTTTTTTTTTGGTATTATTTCTGGGTTGATTTTTAAGATACTTTGTTTGACTTCTAGAAACTCCAGAGTGTGTGATCTGTTCAGAGCAACCTTTCCCTGCTGGTGTGTTGCAGTAACTAGCCAGCAGAGGCACCAGGCTGGGAGCTTCACTCTTACAGGAGGCAGATGCTTGAGGCCAGGTATCCTGTAGGTTTTCTTGGCGTGTTTTTTATTTCTGTTTTAATTAGGGCCGTTATTCTTTGAGACTTTTTTTTTTCCTCCTTCCTACTAAGCCAGTAAAAACTGGTGTTGGTGTGCAAGGTGCGTTGTCTTTCTCAATCTTTGCTACCTTTGGAAACGAAATTGGTAAATATTAGGCAGTGACAAG
This sequence comes from Netta rufina, assembly GCF_964035555.1. NCBI lineage: Eukaryota > Metazoa > Chordata > Aves > Anseriformes > Anatidae > Netta > Netta rufina. The sequence goes on along the minus strand of NC_140128.1, from coordinate 33,297,157 downwards.
TGTAGAACTCAGATGGAAATTTTGGTGGAGTTACGTTTGAATTATTATAGTTAAGTTGTGTTAGGAGGTAGAGAAAGTGTTTTCCCCATAACATTTATTTGATGTATTTTATGAAAAGGAAGTCTTATTCTGTATTCTTTTAATAGTGAGAGATTATAGATGTCGTCTTCTAACGGACATGAGAAAGCACCTGAGTTGTCATAGGCACTTCCTCTTTGTGCAGTAAATTCTCTTCAAGGCTAGGTGAGGCGAGCTAGAAACAGTTAAGTAGTTGTGATTTCTTTTTTTTTTTCTCCTTTCTTAAGATGTCATTGGCAAAATATTGACAGTGAGTGATAGTAAATGGACACTGGTATTTAAAAGAGTTAGATCTGGGCTGCCCTATGTAGCAAGGAGGAATGAGCCAGCTTTCTCCTTAAGTGGTAAGTAAAACCGTAGTGATGGTGTTTGCTAAGAGAAGGAGAGATGTGTTGTACTGTTTATAGAAGGCTGAATGTATTTACCTTATTTTTCCTCTATATGCATGATATGAATTTTTAAGGAATATGTTTTGGAGTTGCGTAATATCCTGCGGAACGAGTAGCTATCTTTTTATTTTAGACTTCTGAAAATGTGAATACTTGGCAGTCTTTGGGCCTGTGTAGTTTTTGCTCCATATCCATGCACTCTCTTTATAATTTGCTTCAGTTCATTCTAGTATGGCAGCTTTTCAGAGCAATGCTTTGTCCTTTAGAGTTGCGTCCAGCCCTAGGCAGTGTGGAAGTGCCTGATTATTGTGTCAGCAACTTTCTAACCTCAAAAGCTCCATGTACACCTTGGGGCTAGTGACAAATGTCTTTGTGATTGTCTTGCACAAAACTGTATTTGTGAATTCTCTGACTCGTAAATTTTGTCATATATCTTAAGAAACAGAAACAGTCCCATTCTCAGAGTAAGTCAGTGGGGAAAGCACTTTTACAGAAGCTCAGCATGCTAAGCTCCTGACATCTATCTGCTGGGCAAGTAAAGTTGTGTGGCTTATAAGTACTGTTCTCTGAAACTTGAGAACAGAAGAAACTTTTTGGTTTCTTTATTTTTTTTAGATGAGAATGGTTTCCTGACTAAGATTCAATTCTGCTTGCCATACAAAGAACTTCTTTCTCAATACACTGTCTTCTGTAATGTGCAGGAATCCTGCTTTTGATGCAGGTTTGGTAGATATTTCTTCCATACGGCAAGACTTTGGAAATGACTTGTTGGGACGCTCTAGTACATGGAAATTGTCCACTTGAAACGGATGAAAAGCAAAATCTTGCTCTGTCTAAACATTAAGATTTCTTCTGCTGCTAAACCAGGACTGGTGCTTTAACACCTTAGGGAGAAAATGACCATCTGCAGGGAAGCTGGGTATCTCATAAGTGTCAAGCAGGTGGTTACAGCACTTTCCCATTTTGTTTTTAAATGCCCCCACAACTTATACTATTCTTTAGAGAACTGAACATGATTTCCTCCTTTTGAACTTCTGTCTTCTTGTTTGCATACCTGCCCAAATTTGTCATGGGTTATAGGTCTGCTTTTAACAGCCTTAGGAGCTCCGAGAGTTATTGTATAAAAGATGTAGGTGCACAAAATAGTACGTAGTGGAGAAGATTCATTTTAATCAGGTATTAGGCTGCTTTTTCAAAAGCAAATGAGACTAATTTATATTTATAGATACAGACAAAAATGATTTGAAAGATTTTGTCTTTAACTGTAATGTAGTGTATGTTAATTTCCTTTAAATATTCACTTAGACGTAACTATTACAAAACAGATTTGGAGTTTATAATGGTTTTCTTTATGGAAAACTGGTGAGAGACTTGATAATTTCTCCCAAATTACTTTTAAATGTATTTCAGAGGTTGTGTAGCTTTTGTCTGACGTAATTTCAATAGTCAAGAATGAAGTTTCTGCAAAGGTCTTAATTTTTGAGCCAAAAAAATACTGTTTGATGAGAAATCCAGATACTACAAATTGAATTTTGATCTGTTAATGGAAAGGTCTTTTTGAGAGGATGTTTAGTCATGATATGAAGTGTCTTTAGGAGCTGTTATGAATTTGTCTATCACTTCAGGTACTTGAATATTCTCTACACATGGAGTTTAGAGCTACAGGCATCTCCTGTTAACAGGAGCATTGGCTCAGGCCCCTCAGTGAGTGTCAATTCTGATCTTAAAATCCAAGGAATCCTATGGCTAGAGTCCAATTAACTTAAAGTATGAAGCCACTTTAATTGTTAGCCAGGTCTCCAGTATTCTCCCTAGTTTTGTAATTGGAAAGCTGTTAAATCCCACTTATATTGAGAACTGTAGAGGAAAAAATTCTTCATGAACCCACTGAAATCGACATCTGGAATTCAAAGACGTCGGCACTGCAAGATGTCAAGACGATGCACCCACTGCAGACCGGCAGGAGAGTGTCGGGCAACCTGGCTGGTGAGCTGGACAGATCCACTAGCAGAATATTTTTCTGATGTCACCAAAAATTGCTAGACGTAATGTCAGTCATAAAGCTAGAGTACATAAAAGAGAGGAAATAAATAGCTAAATAGTTTTAGAAACAGCTATACTAGCTGGGTTTAATGTACTGTTGCTTTACAATGCATTTTTTCCGAGATAAAACAGGCAAAACCGCAGCTTATAGATGTTGTGTTTTTGGAGTTTTTTTGGTAATAAATCCAAATGTGCTGCTTTTATCTTTTGCATTAGGAAGATACATTGTGGTGATATAAATGTCAGCTTCAGTATCCCTAAAACTTAATTTCTCTGAGAAGCGCATGGACAATAGCAGCTGGGATGTGGCACTATGTGGGACGCTAATAGATTGTATCTGCTTATTTTTCTGTGCTAACATCACATGGACTGTAGTGTGGCAGTGCTAGGTTTAACTCCTCGTGTAACACATGGGTTTTTATGTTTGAATGATAAGAAACAGTTACTGTCCTCATGTTCAAAAAGTTTTAAACTTGAAATATTGCACTGTTTTTATGCTGGTTTCTACTTTTGAATATAAATGCCATTTGAAAACTGTAATTCCTTCAGAACAAGAGTTAATATTTATTAGACTTGTAGCTCTGCTAAGATAATCAGGCATGATCTCCAAGCATTGGCACTGATGTACAGTGGAAGTCAAGTAATGTAGCCCTTTTAGAAGGTAAAGGGTAAGTAGCCTTGCCCTCACTTCTATCTTTTGTATTAAGTGATGTAAACGCTTCTTACTCCATAATTTCCTAATAGTTGTTATATGAAACCTACTCGGGTACGTGGAATTAAACTTGATGTATTTCTTCTCAGAATGGTTTTGTGGGTTCCAAGTTATTCAAACGTTGCTTGAATGAAAATCACCGATCGACTTTTGCCTAAGTCTTCACCAGCAAGCACTCTAGCCACACTGCCGAAGTCATGGAAGGCAAAGGCAGGGACTGGGAGAATGAAGAACCACCTACTGTAGGAGATCAGGTTTCAGACCATCATAGGAACCTGAAGGTGCACAAGTCCATGGGACCTGATGAGATGTATCTGAGGGTCCTGAAGGAACTGGCAGATGAAGTTGCTGAACCACTGTCCATTGTATTTGAGAAGTTGTGGCAGTCTGGTGAAGTTTCGGCTGACTGGAAATGGGGGAACATAACCCCCATTTTTAAAAAGAGAAAAAAGGAAGACCTGGGCAACTACAGGCCAGTGATTCTCACCTTCGTGCCTGGCAAAACCATGGAGCAGATCCTGCTGGAAACTATGCTAAGACGTGGAAGACAGAGATGTCTGGGACAACTAGCACAGGTTCACAAAGGGCAAGTCATGCCTGACAAATGTTGGTTGTCTCTTACGATGGAGTTACAGCATTGGTGGATAAGGGAAGAACGGCTGATGCCATCTACTTGGATTGGTACAAACCCTTCAGTGCTGTCCTGCACGACTTCCTTGTCTCTGTATTGGAGAGACGTGTGTGTGATGAATGGACTCTTTGGTGGATAAGGAACTGGCTGGATGGTCTCATGCAAAGAGTTGCGGTCAGCTGCTTAATGTCAAGTTGGAGACCATGGTGAGTGGTGCTCCTCAAGGGTTGGTCAGGGGACCAGTGCTGTTTAACATCTTTGGTGACATGGACAGGGGAATTGAGTCCACCATAAGCAAGTTTGCCAATGACACCAAGCTGTGTGGTGTGGTCAACACGCTGGAGGTAAGGGATGCCATCTGGAGGGACTTTGAGAGGCAGGCCACTGTGAACCTGATGAAGTTCCACGAGGCCAAGTGCAAGGTCCTCAACATGGGTTGAGGCAATCCCAAGCACAAATACAGGCTGGGTAGAGAATGGATCAAGAGCAGCCCTGAGGAGAAGGATTTGAGTTTCTCATCAGCCAGTACCCCCAACATGAGCTCACAGTGTGCCCAGAAAAGCCAGCCGTATCCTGGGCTACATCAAAAGAAGCATGGCCAGCAGGTTGAAGGTGATTCTCCCCATCTACTCTGCTCTCCTGGAACCCCACCTAGAGTGCTGCATTCAGCTCTGGGGCCCCAACATAAGAAGGACGTGGACCTGTTAGAGTGAGCTTGGAGAAAGGAGATCAGAGGGCTGGAGCACCTCTTTTGTGAAGACAGGCTGAGGGAGTTGGGGTTGTTCAGCCTGGAGAAGAGGAGGCTCTGGGGAGATGTTACAGTGGCCTTACAGTGCCTAAAGGGGGCCTACAGGAAAGCTGGGGAGGGACTCTTTGACAGGGAGTGTAGTGATAGGGCAAGGAATAATGGCTTTAAACTAAAAGAAGGTAGATTTAGATGAGATGTTTGGAAGAAATTCTTCTCTCAAAGGGTGGTGAGGCACTGGCACGGGCTGCCCAGGGAAGCTGTGGATGCCCCATCCCTGGAGGTGTTCAAGGCCAGGTTGGATGGGGCTTTGGGCAGCCTGGTCTGGGTGATAGTGTCCCTGCCCATGGCAGGGTGGTGGAGGATTTAGATGATCTTTAAGGTATTTTTCAACCCAAAACCATTCTATGGTTTTGGAAGCCTTGCAGGTTATAGGATCTTCTCCTTCACCTTCATAGTTTGTTTGTATCTTTAAAAGTTGGCTGTTTGGCTGGCTTTAAATGTGTATGCAATTTCTCTTTTCAGGAACATGTTTTTAAACAGAAAATGAATTATAGCACTTAACAAATAGTTAGCTTCCCTTCTGACCTCTCCTTAGCTAGCAGGAGACCCACTTAACTGACACACATACTGTCATTTTGAGCCTGAGCTTTCAAAAATATTATAGTGGGTCAGATGTCTCCAAAATTTCATTACATCCTTTATTTGACTTTAAAATATTAATGATCTGCTCATGCAATATGCTGATTAAGACTAGAAAATGCTGAGACAAAAAGTTCATTTTTACCACTTCTGGTACTCAGGGCTTCTCTGTGTTTAGTTACACATCTCACACCTTATTAAACATTCGGAGACCTCCTGAGCTGAAGTCTGTTCTTTGAAAAGACAAGGTTTGACTAATTGAAGACATGATCTCTCACAAATTTCTGCATGAGAGGAGAAATGTGTTGTGGACTGGAATTTGACCCCAATCTGAGGCATGCAAGGGATGGGGAGTATTTTTGTTGGTGGTGTTTTTTTTTTTTTTTTTTTTTTTTTTTACAGCTGTTCCTACAACCCACAGGAGAGTATGGTATCTGCACTCTCTTGGACTTGGTGGGGGTAGTCAATCCATCTGTGAAAAAAGAGCCCTTTTCCCAGCTTCTCTGACTATTATAGAAATTTATATAACTAATTTCCAAAATATTAAAGTTGAATTTTCCTCTAAGAGTGTCTAATAGCAGTGGCAAATTCTAAGGCCACCCGGAAATGCTAGGTGCTGTAAAAATCTTGCACTAACTTGATAAAACTCTTCAGTAAGACTCAGGATAATTACTGCCATGTCAGGCTGAAAGATGAATGCAATTAACTTTGACCAGACCAGGGAGAGGAGTGTGTCTTTGAACCAAAAGTAACTGAGGAGGCCCCAGGGGAAAAAGCTCTATCCGTAGCCAGTTCTGAGGGGGAAGCTTAAACCAAGATTGATGTTGTGGTACTGGGGTATTTTCTGTTACTAGTAGGTTTGGATATGGGGTGCGTGCTGTTGTTTGAAGACTTAATAAGAGTTTGGCTCCTTCTTGGATGGACTTTGCCTTGCTGGATGGGGGGAAGGCAGCGCTCATACCTCTGACCGCAGCTTACTCTCCAGTATTGAACAAATCAGGACATCATGTGTTTGTTGATGCCACGAGAGAAATTTGCCTTTGGTGCGTGAATTCAGACTGGAAGAGCTGTTGCACCCAGAAGTACTTCAGCCTCTTTGAGACAGTCGCAGTCCCGGCTGCTCATCTCAGCTGGATTTGCTCAGTGTTTCCCAACATCCATGACTTCGTTCACACCTGCCTTGAAGGAAAGCTACTGGGCTGCACCATGCGGGTTACCTACACCTCATCCCTGCTTGGACTACTCCCCTTTCCTGGAGGTGAAGTCCTTTTTGCAGCCTCCTTATGGGCTGCTGCAGGGAAAGTTAACATCCCAGCCAGACCCAGTACACAACGTCGTTGCTGGAGGGTCCACAAAGAGGAAAAACTGCAGAGGGAGGAGTGGGGTGCACCCTCTGAAATGCTGGCTCAGCTTGGGCCCATCCCGTTGGAACCGATGGTTTTCTGTCATGTAACATCCACAATGTAGGCCTGGCCCTCAAATGTGCAACTTCTCACGTCTGTGCTTGGAAAGCAGCAAAGATAATGGATCTCTAACGTATTGTAATAAGAAATAAAATTGCTTGTTATTAGGCCTTAAGTAATTTAATGTTTGCATTGATGCTGCTTTTGTAATGGGACAAGTTAAGTTCTACAGAAGACAAGTGGGGAAAAACAGACAGCAAGAGTCACGGTGATAAGGAAGTACCTTTATTCCCCTGTGCATTCTGTTACCTTGGCTGTCTTAAAAAATATAGGTTGTTTTGAACTCTTATTTTGAAGGACTGAATTTCTTTCAATAAATCACTTAATAAATTGTTTTGTGGCATATATTTTGTAGGATGAGTTAATCTCATGTTGACTGTTTTGCCCATTATAAAAGATAAATATTTCTGTAAGAAGATTTGGTGCTTTTATTTTTTCAACAGGCCTGTGATAACCCGGACTAGAGAAGTACCTGCTTTTTTTTTTTTATTTTTTTTTAAACACTCATCTTATACTATAAATAACCTCGAAACCTGCTTTTTAAAAACTGCTGTTTTCTTTGTCTTTTCCTAATGGTCCTTAAAAGACTGTAAGCAGGCTGCTGAAGAGATATCTAGGTAGGAACATCCTGTGGTTGGGCTGATGATAACACTTCATAGCGTCATTATCTGGAGCTGCTGAGGCACTGCGCAGGAGTGAGGAAGGTCAGGTTGCTCTTCTTCATTTTTGTCTTTCTCTGGAACCTTTTCTGTGTTTCCAAGGCAAGAAATTCACCATGTTTTAGAGGCAAAACTGGCTTAGGATCCTTTACCTTGTGTTTTCATAGTTTGTGATTATATGGTCGCTGTGATTAAACATCAAATTAAGAGTGCTGCTAAAAGCAATGACCTGACCTCTGCTCTGTTTGTTTCTGCCCCCCTCTTGTGCCAGAATTAATGTTCCTGTTGCTGTGCTGTGTGAGGACTCAATAAATGATCTGACCGAAGACTAACTCTCAGATGTGCTAGTTTTTGGGCACGATCCACTTTGCTTTTTGGGCACGATCCACTTGGTGTGCGTGCAGTTGAATGAACGCTGCTTCTGGCGTAAGGGAAGTGGTGGAAAGGAAGGGCTGAAACACAGGAAGGGTGAAACAGCTTTCATTTGACAGCTGCCTGAATTTATTCAGCACTGAACAGCTGTGTAACCGCAGCTTTGAACCATCTGTGGTTTGGTAGTGTCCTCTTTCAGGGGTGCAGTTTTGGTAGACGTACCTGCAGATCCTGACTGGTGGAAAGGAAGGAAAACTCTGTCTTGCTTTTCCTTTGGGAACAGCTAATCCATGCAGTAGCCCTGTGTGTGGAGTAGACACACCAAGTGTAAAAGGAGTCCTGAATGACCAGGATTTAAGTATAGAGAACAGAGCTTGTTACAGTTGCACATGGAAAATTTCTGTAAGAGCTTTGAATTTTGTCACCGTTGATGCTATTTTCAGCATAGCCTAATGCAAGAAGTATGAAGATGAAACACACAAAGAAATAGTCTAAAATGGTTCTTGGGAGTGTTCTTTGAAGGACCAAATTCATACAACTTAGGTTGTGCACACAAAGAACAGAGCTGAAAACCTTTTGCAGTCTGTTTGATAGCAGAGAGCAACCTGAATTCGAAGACCTTATAATTTTTGGTTTAGCAAACTTCAAATTGAGTTGACCCAAGTCAGAACTTTTAAATGTTGTCTGAGAACTTCTGTTGCAAATTCCGAGTGTTTGGGTGCAGATCATGTAAACTAGGGTCAAGTGGAAAATAACCAGGTGGCTTTGAAATCTGCCTTTTTTTGCACATTAATCTTTAGTTTTGAATAAAATTTTTCATGGATAATAGAAAATCAGACCACAATGAATCCCCTTTAGGAATCTTCATCCATACTACCCAATTATTAAAATGAAGAGGAACTCTCTAAATTGGAAAAAATAAAAAATTTCCACACCTGCTTTTGTTTGCAGTGGTCTTGCACAGGCATAGCTACAGAGCAAATTTTGTCCTGCACTTGAAGCTTGGTTAAAAAGTGTTGGGATTTTGTTTTGTTTTGTTTTGCTAAGGCATGAATTGGAATAGAAAAATGTTTCTCCCAAGTTCTGTGAAGTTGATTCAATAAATAAAAAAATAGTAAATTTATATTCCTTCGAAAAGGGGTGGGTGGTGGTGTGTTTTTTTTTAAGACTAAATGTATACAGGATTGAGCTATTAAGGAAGATGACTTCTTTGCACTCATTTCAAACTGTAGCTGAGTTTTAAAAGAAAACCAGCAGTAAAGCACATATGGTTATTTTCAGAATCAGGAAGTGCAGAGGGTGCCTTCAGTCTCATGCTCTAGTGTATCTACATTGTGGATCGGTACACAGTAGTTATGATAAATGTTATATGTAATACTGATATAAAAAAAAATGCTACAGGACCTCAAAGCACCCTAAAGCAAAAATAAATAAATTCAGATGTAGCTCACAGGTGTAGGTTAAAAAATAATATATATATATATATGTAAAAGCATATTGCCAGTGGGGGCAGGCACTTGTAAGAGGTATTTTGCGTGTCCTGCGTTTCTGAAGCAGGGCAGCCGCTGATTTTTCTGCTTCTCTGCACGCCCCCCAAGCCCCCATCACAACTGCTTTGTATGGTGGCAGGGTGATGGGTAAGGCTGTCTGAGAGGAAAGACATCTGTGAAACAAACGTGGTGCTCAGTAATTTTTCACTGGTGTGCTGATGCAGTCAGGTTCTTTCTAGACAAACCAGCAGCCAGGTCAGCCAGAAAGGAATTGTAAATGACAAAGACTAACACAACAGAGCTTAAAAGCAAACAAAAACCTCTCCCTCCCCCACCAAGCTACCACAACCAACGGCATGAAAAAAGGAACCCCAAGGAAAGTGTCTCCTCCTTTCTCCAGATCCTCAGAGTGCAGAGACTGAAACTGTGATGCTCGTGAGAGTAGGCAGAGGTAGGCTCTTTCACAAGGAAGAAGTAGGAAACATCCTTTGACCCTAGCTTGCTTTCATTAGATTATTTCTCCCTAAAGCACACTGTTATAGAGCGCGCAGTCTGGGGCTCTGGAATTGAACCAACTCCTACAGGATGCTTCTCAGAAGCGAGTTACACCTCGATGATGAGAAATAAGATTGTTATGACACAGGAAAGTGAAAAAGATTGAGAAGTGCAAGCATGGGGTAAACTCAAGCATACAATGTGAGTTTATTTTAGTAACATGCGTGCCGGGCTGATGCCATAATTGGTGTTTTGATGGAGTATGGTGAATGGAGAACTTAAGGTACAAAGGGACCTCCAGGGGTCATCTAGTCCAACCTCTAGCTCAAAGCACATATGTACTTCATGAATACAGAGTGATGCCAGTCTCCCAAAAGGGATTGATGGCCTGGACTTGCATCATTTAAATAAAAGTGTAACGCTTGTATTCCCATTTGTATTACTTAGTATCCCTGTCTTAACCCAATGCGCATGCCATCAGTCTTAATAAGTTCGCTCATATACTTGACAATTTATTTTCCTGGGCTAGAAAGCTCCATCCATTGTTTCCAAAATATCTTCCTAAAATGCCACAGTGTTGTTTTTTGTGAAACTCTCCTGTGTTAACATTGCTGTGGCTCCACTAGCCCTAACAGCCAGAAGAGCAGTGCTGTATGCAAACAGTTTTCGTTACCGTGTTGTCTTCCCACTCTTACTGTGCTAGTAGGTGACCAGTGCTTTCCTCTTGTGCACCCAACCATTATTAACTGCAGTAGATGTGAGCAGGCACTACAACAAGGAGATAAATGTTTTCATTTGTCCATCTGCAAGGTCTTATTCCAGTGTGAAAAACTCTTAAATCGAGCATGGCAGTGGCAGTGCTTGAGATGAGTTCTTTCTTAGGCAAGTCTAGTCCAGAGCTGCTACTAAACTTGTATTTTTTTTAATTAATATCTTTTTGTGAGTGAGGAGTGCAAATCTTCCTGTATTTTCTCTCGAATGTTAGCCCTGTTTATTCTCTGTACGTGTGTAAAAGATGGCAATAGAGCTGGCTCTGTCCCTTATACAGTTAATTAACACGCCCCCTCCTGCTGTGGACCTAGACGTGTGCTCTTGCTGTTCAGTGATGTGTGTGAATTGACTGAAGAACGTGCACTCCCATGCAGACGTATGCAGAAAGAAAAAGCCTCCAAGAAGCACAGAGAAAGCTGAGGGGATAGCGTGTGGCTTCATAATCTGTCGTGCTGAATGCCGGCCACAGCTTGCACAAAGTGAGGATTTCAATTACAGCACGTAACTACAGAAAGGCACGGCTCACCATTGTGCTGTAACAACTAGCTCATTTTTAAAGGTGGAACTTCCTCTTTTTAAGAGCAAAGCACAACAGAGGATGAGCATCACTAACTTAACGCTCTGCAGAATTTGAAGCACTTGAAAATCTTTGATTAACTGCGTAGCCTTCTGCACAGAACTGCTAAAGGATTTGCTTGTGCTCTTCAACCACAGATGGGCAGTCCCAAAGCAGGACCAGAAGCAAACTTTGGGCAATCAATGAAACTTCACAATAGCAAAACTGCTTGTGAAGTCTAATGAAGGAGAAATAAAATTGTTTCTTTGGTGTATATTTTTATTGCAGAATTAACCTGGCTTATTCTCTTGTGTTGCGCTCCTATTTCTACACAAAATGCTATACAAGTGCATGCACCCCCCTTTCACTGTGGTTGGTGTGGCTTGCAAATCACCTTTGCTGCTGCAGCTAGGAGTCTGCATCAAGCGTGGCCAGTACTCTTTGACACTTAGCCTTGTAATCAGCCCTCTTCTGAATAACACCAGTCCCTGCACTGCCACAGTTTTGTAATTATTTTTTTTTTTGTAGTTTTCCTCATTTACCAAGGAGGGTAGGCAAGTTTTAAGCTAGTGAAGGCCTACCACTTCACACATCCAGCACAAAAGCGACCTATCAGCAAGCTGAGTGTCACTTCTTACCTATGAGTAACTGGCATCTAGTGGTACAGCATCCCTGCTTGCACATCAGCCTGAATCTGGATGCCAGGCAGCCTGCCTCACCCCACTGATAGTAGGGCAGGTACCTTATCTCACCTCTACGGACGTGGTGCTGCAGAAGTGAAAGCTGAAGGTGTCACCAAAAGCCCCTCCTCTGGCCACCCCTCTATTTATAGGGGCACTACATGGTCCTTTGTGCTGGGCAAGCATGTGTGCTTTGGCTGGAGGGACTGTCCTGCTGCAACAGGGCCTGTCACCTAGAGGTGGGTTGGCCCTTGAGCTTAAAAGTGTAGTCTGAGCCCTATAACGCTCCGTGTATGCACATCGTATGCGACATGGTTTAATTCTTGACTAGGCTGCTTGCTGCAGATCCAGATGCAAATGTGTATTTCATTTAACTGGCAGGATGCCTGTTCGTAGGCTAGATGCAAGATAAGCAACATAAGATCTCCAGTGTTTTCTTGTAACTTACATGCTTCTTTATCCCGTCTGTAAATTCTTCCACATTTTGCACAGTTGACTGAAAAGGAGTCAAAAGGGTTTCAGGATGAAGAGCCAGGCGGTATTTCCCCCGACGCTGTGACAGAGGGCATATCAGGGCAGCAGTCAGCGGCTGTGCAGAAGGCACGTGGGTGCTCTGCAGCGTGGACAGCCTCCAGATCTGGGCTTCTCACGTGTGAAAGTTTGATTTCTAGAGCTGTTGAAATGATCAATGGACAAAGGGAAATAGCAGCCTTTCTATTTAACCGGAGTTCTCAAAAGGCTGCTTTAAAATTCACTTGCACTTACAATACACCGATCGCTGCTGTTCACTGCAAAGCACCCCAGCTGCTCACAGGGTGATTCTCAGCCGCTTGGGAGAAGGAAAAAACTCAGAGGGTGCTACTGAGAGCAAGGGGGCAAGAGGGAATTACAGTTTTGGTCATGTTCTTTATGAAATGTATCAAAACAGGAAAACAAAAGATGTTTACTGTCTGTATTTTCCTCTACACTGTTTCACCAGATTCTCCCTTCACAGAACACTGTTGCAGCATGTTCTGTTCAGTGAGTAGGTAAAAAAAAAGTCATAGTCTGGAAGTTAGAAACTGCTCTGAATTCTAATTCCTGCTTTCCTGCCGTTCACTGGATATACTTACAAAAGCCTTTTGCTTCTCTGTGCCAGATTGTTGATCAATTAAACATGGTTCCGAGTATTTCATAAAATGACTAAGTCACTGAGATGCATCCATTTTTGTTTACAAACTATCGAGATGATGCAAAGAGCTACGCAACTGTTAAATATAAGCAATCTGATGTTATACACATTGGCATGGATACAGAAGCACCCTGCTGTCCATATAGACTTTCGCTATGTAGGAACATTACCCCAGAACATCTTCTGATTTTTCAAAAAGATTTCTTTCTATGATTGTGTTCTTTTAAATCCTTCCTTTATGTGGAAAAAACTTTCATATATATTCTGGTCTTTTTAGCTTTCCAAGCGAAAACATGTTCAAGGCAATAAAAGCTTTTTCATTAGGCAGGGATGTTTGTGCAAGTGCTGTGGAGTGGCATCTCTTAACCAGGATATTTAAGAAAGGGAAGAAAGAGAGCTTTTGCAGGACCCCTGCTCCTCTCCCCACAAAAGCAGTTAAGATCAATTCTAAGCTAATTGTAAATGTAAACGTTGTAGGATGCTGCATTTTGACAATACATACTTCTCAAACAAACTTGCCTTAATATTAAACCGGGGGTTTTGAGTTCTCTTGGAGCTCCTTGCAGCAGGACGACCAGTTCAAAGAAGGCTGATCAAAGACTAGCAAACAGTTTTGCTTTCTTTTGAATTTAAAGAAATGATCTGGGTAGAATAACTTGATACGGGATTTTTTTTTTCCAGGCAGATTTAGATAGGATATAATACATGTATGCTTCAGCTAATTTTCTTCAAGTACAGCAATATTAAGAGTTGTCATGATCAAACTGCCTTTAACCAACTGGTCTCAGGTTGGAACTGAATTTCAGAGTTGTTATAAGTTTATGCTGGCCTTAACTGTAGTGCCCAACAAGGAAGCTTTTTTAGCCTGTGACAAAGATGGATACAGCTTTAAAGTTCTTAACCACAAACCCAGATTTTCCCAGTTCCCTTGATTTACTTCAGATTAAATTATTAAATGGTCTAATATAAATCATTAAATGGACGTTTTAAGGTTCTAGAGGAGATGAATTTTTCATTGTTTTCCTCACGCGGAGCCACCCCATCTACACGTTGTAGTCTGAGGGCTGGTGAAGTTAATGGAGAGCTGTTCTTCAGGGTGCCTAAGTGACTCGTTCACATCAGTACTCCTGGTTGGAATGTGTGCTTCTGGCATCATCGTTTTGAGATATAAATATTCATATTTCACCTGGAACAAAACCTGCTGATTTTTGAAAGTGGGTCATTTTCTTTAAATACGGCTCTTTTGGCAGGTTTCATTGTGTGCGTGTAATGCTACATCAAAACCGGGGAATTATGTGGCAGTGTTTGTCTGCAGATGTAATCGGCTGAACTGTAGATACCTTGACAGCCCCCACACGGAAAGGAGAGAACTTGTGTTCAGAATGTCAGCTGCGCACCAGCTGTTGGGAAAAAGCTTGAGAGCAGAGTGTAGTCGGGGAGCTGGGACGGCTCCTTTTTAACCAAGCAGAGACTTTGATCTGGAATAGGACTGCACGAGACCTTCTGCTTTATATTTCTCCACTGTCCTTGACATCCAGGTGGGGAGCTGCTGTGGGGCTGGCCTTGTTCTCTACTATCAATAAGCATTTGGGGAGAGAAGAGACGGGTCTGAGGATTCTGCATAACAGTGTTAGCACATAAAGCTCGAGGGGGTTTGGGACTGGTTTATCTGAGGGACCGCATCTTTTTGCTTGCCAAGTACTTGAGGAAAGGGCAGGAGGGAAAGGACTGGTGGTATTTTCACCATGAAAGGCCACCTACACTGGAATTCATCCTGTCTGAAGTACACAGCGTTAAAAGTTACATTTGTCATTGTATTTCCCAGCAGTAATAAAGCAGGATGAGATGGGTATCCAGGCATTAGAACCCATAGCTGCAGAGATTATTATGACTCTTAGGAAATTCTCAAATTTTTTCGGCATTGAAGAACAAGGTTTCTGTCATATGTGAAGGCTGCAAATGGGAAAAAAGTGGAGCATTGTGATATGGACATCATTCACCTTGTTCTGCTGTTTTCTTATTCACTTCAACTAATACATTCAGAAGTAATTTTGCTGGAAGTTACGCAAATGAAGATTCTAGTCCCCAATGCATGAAATGAAAGCACAAAAATTGTTCCAACGTCTGGAGTTGCAGAACGTAGAGTTTCTACTTTGTAGAATTTACTTCTGTAGAATAACTTACAAAAGGCTATCCAGATTAATTTGCTAAAGTTTGTGTGGTGCTCTGAAGTGTTAAATTGCTTCGTAAGCAATAGGGGTAAGGTTGTAAGAGTTATAACCTACTTTGGTTGCTCATACATGAGCAAGGACAAATTCTGCTTTAATATACTCGTTTCAGTATAATGCAACAGTGTGTGGACACCATCTAGATGTGTGTAGGTGGGAGAATTGGCTATGTAGAGGAGCCTACAAATATAAATGCCTATTTTGGACAAGGTCTCAGTGTTTAGTAATTTCACATGTGAATCTGGAACATACTTTTATGCTATGAAAGGAACTGCAGAAGGGAAGAAAATAGAGTCAACTCTACCCGTGTCAATCTTCGCACTGACAAATTTTCTTACTCCTATTTTAAAAGTTTTGAGCTTATTTGGGAGGGCTTTCAACAATCTAGAAAACTACAGATCTTGATATTCTCCAGTGGTTGTTTATTTTTTATTTGTCTATTTCTCTTTAGTGATGGTTTTCGTTTGCTTATACAAAAAATCTCTTTGAAGATTCTAGCGATAGATTTTAGTTATTTGGTAAAGAGAGGGAGCTCTCATCATTTTGTGTGCTAGAAGCCCAGAAACAGAAAGAAAAGTTGCACGAAATTAGGATAAATGATAGATATATGTGTGCAGTGCATAGAATGGCTAACTTGAGCATCAATTTACGTTTTTCATTCAGGAAATTTCAGTGTGTTCCAGACCACTAGTGAACAACAGAATAAAAATGCCATGGAAAATGATATTCAAAGGTTTTTGATTAAAATTCTGACCCGTTTACATGGCGCTGTATCTGACAGGCGAGCTAAGCACACTATACATGTGTCACAATGCATAGGGGGAAAAAAGAGGCTAGTTGCCACGAGCACCATCGTACTGTGCTCCATCTACTGGCCTTGTGTCATTGGTAACTATTGAACATTCACTTCTGATCAGTCGTAAGGACATCTTCCTGTTCAGCGACGGCAGAAACTCAGCTGAGCTAATTTTACAAAAGAACAGACACATTTTGCTGTTAGAAACAGTTATTTTAATTTCAGCTTAGGAGGAGAAATGCTGGACCGAAAAAAGAAAAATATTGTCTAGACAAATATTTTCCTGCTTTCTAAAGTAGGATGTGTAAATTGACAGAAGATTAAAAAAATACAGATCAAAGTTATCCAACAGTGTCTTTCAAAGTTTGTTTGCATTCTACTTGATATGAAGCTGAAATATATAATTTTGATCAGATAACTTCTGCATGGATACGTTCAGCAGTATTTAATTATAAGAGTTTACAAAACTTTCAGTGAAAGTCGCATCTATTAAATGGACCAGAATATTACATGTTGTAGCTAACGTATCAATCATAGAAAGAACATATGTGAGGGTATTGCTTAATATTCAGTACAATGTGGAGCATACTGAAGCCCCTCCTCAGGCTCGCTTCTCATCAGTTAAAATCAATGTTTTTTCTGTTCGTTTCAATTGGCATAGAATTAAGCCTCCCAAGGAAAATGCTTGTATTTCCTGAATATTAATTTGCACTATCACAAAGAAATAGAATAATTGGACCCTGAGTCTCTCCTCATGTTTCGAATAGCGAGTTTACCTCTGTTGTCAGGGAAAATGAAGCTCTTGAAATGGAAAGTGAGCCGGGGAGGATGCAGAGACTGCTCAGCCCTGGGCACCTTCACGCCGCAGCCTCAGAGCTCCGTTGCCAGCACTCCTCGCAAGCTGGCTCTTGGGAGGCAGGGGGCACTAGGAAGGTGGCAGGGTTCACAGCTTCCACATACTTTAAAACTGAGATTCGTATGTAAGGCATGAACAACTACAAAGTGCATTTCTTTCATTAGTGTAAACATGCAGGCTCTTGGTGGAAGTGGGGTGGCCTTCAGCTGGGCTATTGGTCCTGCTCTCAGTTTGCACCTTCAGAAGTGAAACTTTCAACCATGTTTGGTTTGCAGAGATGTCGGTTAGAAAATACAGCAAATTCTTGAATACTTGCTGCAGTTGGAGAGAAATTGTTGTAGGATATTGAGAATTGGAAGCGTGAGAGTAGCTCAGGGATTTAGTCCGTAGATAAAAGAGAAAGTAAAGGAAATATCCTTGAAACACATCCTTAACAACAGCCGTAGGAGTTGTTAAACCAGACAATTCATGAAGTAACATTATTTGCTGTATTTTTTTGCCAACTTTTGTAATACTTTCTAGTTGTGTAAAGTTAATTTATGCTTCTGATCAGCTTTATTGATTCTAATATATTGCATGCGTTGCAAACAGGAATTGCTCTCCAAACAAAACTGTTTGTAATAGTGTTGTGTTTTTTTTTTTTTTTTGTTTTGTTTTTAATTGCAGAAAGAGTTGTTAATCTTGCTTTTTGTAGACTTTAGTTCTTTCTAAAATGCCTTTTATTTTCAAACAGCTTGGTTTTGTCCATTTAATATTTAAGAGGAGCCATGGAATAAATCTCCAAAATAAGGACTTGCGAACCTTGATGAAGGTACAGACCTTGAAGTGTCTGCTCACCTTCTGCAAACAGAAAGCAGGCTTTGGAGTCATTTGGACCATTGTGGAAAATTTGTCTTCTTTAACTTTTAATTTAATTTTTAAAGATCGCAGCAGGTGTGGTGGTGTGGTATGTGAAATTATAGACAATCCCTAGAGTTTTTTGGAACAAAATATAATACAAAAATTGTGCCTTTTGCAAAAATGTTCAGTGCTGATATTCAGGTCTTTTAGCAGACTGATATAAATGCAGTCCTGTTTGTTTCTAAACATTGGTAAAACTGGTTAATTAAAACCGAAGAACCACGGTTTAAATTAGGATGTGAATAGCAGAGGTCATCTGAGGTTTGGTACTCAGCTAATGGAAAGTGGAAAATTGTTTTAGCTTCTTTCATAACCTCTCGAATCTCCTGCAGATATGTCATGAGAGCTTACAAATACAAATGTATCCAGAAGCTACATTTTATTCTGCTTTTCTGTTATCTCCAGATCCATTTTCCAGTATTAGGCAGTCATTCATATGATGTTTGTCAGATATCATGTCATCAGCTTAAAAATGGTGACAAATTACCCCTTTTGTAAAATCCGGATAACACTGAAGCTGATGTACATTTTGCTGTTCATTTCAGTGGGGCCAAAGCTTTGTCTCTTACCCTCTTTCTGTCCCGGGGTCTTAGTTTTCTGTCTTTTTTTGCTACCGACAATACAGTCTTCAGTTTCAGGTGTGCAATGTTTAGATTATTTTAGCGTGTTCATTCCATTGGTTGTAGTCATCTGGGTCAGTTATAAATCTGGTGCTTGCTTTCTTAGCATTTTAAGTCGTGCTTTTTTTGGTACCCCTATGGGCAAGCCGCATTCCGTGCCGCGTCTTTACCACTCTGGTGCCTCCAGCTCTGCTCTAGACACGTCTATTATGCCAGAAGGAATGGAGACTTCCTTCACTTCCTAACGTGTAGCTGTTAAAATAATCCTTCCTGCTTGCTGATTTAATTGTCACTCTTATTTTTGTATTCCCCCTACTGTTCACCACCCATCTTTGCATCAGATTTGAGCTCCTTTCAGTACTTCCGAAGTTCCACATAATTCTGCCCTTCCTTACTTATGTTCCTCGTTTCCTGTCTCTCCCCCACCCGCTCCACTTCTTTAATGTTCCCACACATCCATCTGGCACTGCTTGAGCACTTGCTTCCATGTCATCTTCCATGCTACCATCTCCGTGTGCATCTCTGGACCTCCCCGGTCTGCTCCGTGGAGGTGCTCGGCTTGTCCACCTCTAGGTGCTGGTTAACAGCACACTGCTCTGTGCTTTCATGGAGCTGAGTTGGACTGGATTTTTAAAGCATAATCTTTCCTGTTTATTATTCCTCTATCTGTAACTTCAGTTGCTGTATCTATAAACCATACGCCGCTCGTATTACCAACTCCCTTTAAGTGCCTGGACAGCTACCCTTTTGCGGAAATGTCTAGAATAATTTAAGACATTACCAGCCGCGGTTGCACCTCAGCTAATCAAATGCTTCAAATATTTTACAAGCTGATAATGACAAAACTAGAAGCAAAGTGGCCTCAAGTTTTCCTCCGCAGAGGAGAACATAAAACTAGGAGTGGGGAACGATAACTTCTAAAAGGGTTTTAGCCAGACTTGTAAGATGATATCCACTGGAGCCCAAGCTGTCTGGAAAGAAACTAGTATGTTTCTGCGTTGGTGCTGTAGGAAGGGTTTAAACAGGTATAACTTCAGGATTTACGCTCCTCTTGCAAAGGTTGCTAATGAATTTCCATATGATGTGTGCTACCAGTAAGTGCCTGGGCAGCAGTAGGAATCCTGACAAGCTGATATGGGCAAAACTTGAAGAATAAGTGAAAAGCTCTGCATGGTGTTTTTTTGTTGTGTGCCACTTATATTGATACTGCAGTCAGTAAAATTTATGCATCTCTCCTGAAAATTTTAGCTCAGTGTGATCTTGTTAACGCTGTGTTAAGAGTACATGATCAGATAGTCGGGTCTAGGCTTCTTAATTTTTATTTATTTTTTTAATCAGTACAAACTATTTTGGCTGTAGATGTAGTATCCTGTCTGGAAAAATCTGAAGCAAACAGATCAGACTTGTGCTGCTTCCAAAACAAGGAAGGTGTAAAATTAACCCTGATCAATGACGGTGCTCCGTAACTTGATGTCTTGTGCTGAGAGCATCTGCTTCCAGCTTTCTTGAACTTGACATTAGGCACCAGTAGGTGTGTTGTACGTGTGGATTTCAGTATTTCAGAGGAAGCAAGCAGTAGGAAAGGTCGTCTTTAATTGATCCCACTGAAAATTCTCAAATACCGTCTGTATAATAAAATATGTCTGCATTGAAATGAAATGATGTGCCTTTGCTGGAAATAGCCACTAAACCAACTGGACTTGGAACTTCTCAGCCAAGAAGCTTGTAGGAGAAGAACCGTGAATGCATTCCTACTGTCTTGGAGTGTTACATCCATTAACAGCACTTCAGGAACATTTTCACTTGCATGCATAGTCTCGAAAACACCACTACAATTGGTAATCATCTTGTCTGGTATTTTGGTAATTGAACCCATGGTCTTGCCAGCAGGATGAGATACAACTAAACTCATCTGACCCAGTAATTTTTCCATGGTCAAGTAAAAATACTTAAAGGACAGAAAAAGAGTTCAAACAGGACCAGTGTCAAGACTTAATGTGTTGTAAATGCTAAAGCAGAGATCACTTACAATAATTTTATAATAATTATTCCAGAATATTATTTATGATAATGTATTTTTATGGTGCTTTTATGCAGAACGTCAGAAATAAGTTGGCGTTGATGGTAATTTTGAATTTGAGTTTGTTCGTCATTTACAAATGAGCTGGCAGACTTCTGAGGAGGCTTTTCATCGTGTTGGTATAAAAATAAGCACCTGGCCGAGCTGGGTGGCTTGTGGGGCTTGTGCGATATACGAAGCACAGGATGGGCTGCCTCTTGTAGTGCTTGCTGCTGCGGGCTCCAGTGTTCAGGTGCATATGCAATTTCCCAGTGTCTGGCAGGACAGGACAGGCAGTTTAGCTGGTTTTCTGAAGACTGCTGAATTGTAAAACCAAGTGTTTAATTTATAGCAGTGATACAAGCGTGCAGGCCAGTTAGCCTGTATGTGTATATAAATCAGGTGAACGGTAACAGAACAATACAGAACTGTGTTCATTGTGACTACTTGTAAAAAAAAACCTCTTTCTGCTTGGGCCTGTCACACCTATTACCGAGCGTGGAGCAAACATGCCGAAATCACAGTATCAGGTTAGAAAGCTAATAGTAAGGGAGGGAGAAGGCAGAATGATGCAAGGCAGCTGCTGCTGCCGCCGCTGCCCGGATTGGCAGCCTATTTATAATCGGGCAGGCTGGTAGCTGGATTACTGTGCTTGGCTCTGACACATCAGATACCAGCGATGATGGCTTGTGTATGTACGCCAAGCATTTCAGATTTTAAAGCAGTGCAGGTTTTTCACCTAGTAAAGAAATTAAATAAATGGACCAAACCAAATCTTCAGTATTTGAAGTACTTTTGAATGGTGCAATACTTTTGTATCAGGAAACTATTCTTAACAGCTCAATACCGAATTTTTGCATGAATCAAAGATGGTAAAGTAGGAGGGCTTGATTACATGTCCTGAGTACCATCTGAAACGCTGGTGTCACGTGAGATGGAGCATCGCACAAGTTTTGTCTGTGTAGGTGAGTCTGTGACAGTTACCAGCCTGTCTTATGGTGTGTTTTTATTTTTTTCTTTTCTTTTCTTTTTTTTGTAATTGACATTTAAACGCATGTTATGGTATTACCTTAAACTTGAATTCAGCTTGTCAACTATTAGGGCAATTCCATTTGTAAGCCACACGTGGAAGTATAAGGGCAGGTGTTCATTCCACCTGGGGACATTGGCTCGCTGTCTAAGATAAACTTAGGGGCACGGAGCCCAGGTGACCGGTTTCGCTGCTCAGACTGCTGCAGGACTTTCACCACTTGGTTTGATTCCAGGTAGGGGCCAGCTCCCCGAAACCTCTCACCCTTCCTAATACTCTCACCGCTCTGTAACTCTGGCAAACTTCAGAAATCTTAAAGAAAACTTAAAATTTTGCATTAGTAATTGTGTTATGGTAAGATTATTCTAAGCAGGCCAATGCACAACTTCATCTTGACCTGATCTGCTGTTTGGCAAACTCTTGAGAAGCAGATATGTAAAATGATTTTTAAGTACTGAGATAATGTAGTTAGCTTGCTTTCTTTTTCAAAACGTGCTACGAGATTGTAATTGATTGAGTACCTTAAACCTTGAGAAAAATTAGATTTTCTGTCTTTTGGGGAAGAAGAGGGAAAAACAAAGTGGTGGGAGGAGTCTTTTCTTTACATAATGATATCTTTCTTACCTAAATAAACATGAATGTAAATTCTTCACCATTCTATCACAAGTTACCATGTGGTTGTGAGTTCTAAAAGCTATTTATTAAACAAAATTAATTTATTTCCATTTGATTTTTTTTTTTTACTCTCCATTTTTTGTAATATTCCTTTGCTCTTGAATTTTTAAAAGGAGTAAGAGGACTACTTAGCTTTCTCTGTAGCATTTATTCACTCACTTTGCCAATTATATAACCCTTTTTTTTTCTCTCACATGAAAATATTTCTAAGCCTTTGATTCATTTGTGTTGTCTATTACTGAATTAATAATATTTTGGTTGTTTCTGAGGGCAGAATTAGGGAAAATGCAAATTCAGACCCACAGTTAATTTATATAATGACATATCATTTGTGTATTAGACCTTTTTTTTTTTTTTTTAATGAATTTATCACATTGTAAAACTGAGCTTCCAAAGAAGTATTCAGGATTTTTATTTTCAAGTATATTTATTGATTGATTTTGCTATGTCATTGCTGACTGGATTGTCTACGGGAAGCACTCAAAGTGCCTTATATTGAGGAAAAGCTGGCTCAGTTGTAATTTCTAGGGTTTCATTTTGTGTCTTTAAGGTAGTTATAATGTTTACATTTTAATATGCTGATGAATATAAAATGCCAGTTTCTGTCAGTTGCTGAAGTCCTTCAGTTTAAGATTCCTTCATACTTACTGGTGTTTTATAGATATTCCCAGTGAGTATTTGTCCTGTAATTTTATCACCTGATTCCAACACCGTTTCTTTGGCTTCTCAGTTATCATATAATTTTATAAGAAAAGGAAAGTTGTACATACATCTTCTGTGGTGACCTGATACAAAGACCTGATACAAAGAAGTCTTTCTGTTTTCTCTGCAAATTTTTGACCTTCCTTTTGTTTCTTTATTCTCCAGCAGGCTCTGGTGGCTTCCTGCTTTGATGCATTTAAAGAATGCCGTGGTGGTGGTGTTAGAGCTCTGTTATTTGCTGTTCAGATTTCCTCTCATGTCTCCTTATTTCCATCTTTCATTTCACCTGTCATAATTGATACTTCCTGCTATTGGTTTACTACGGGTGAATTTCCATCGTTTGAAGGATACGTGTTTGCCTCTAATAACCTCTTAAATCACACCATTAATGAAATTGGGTTATTTCTCGCTTCTTTTTTTTTTTTGGCTTCCCGTTCTGTATGTTTCTTCTCTGGTTGTTTTACGCTTTCTGTGAGTCTCTTCCATTTGGTAGGAAGCTTTCTGGTAAGTACAGGGATTTTAGTTTCCCTGCGGTATTTATAAAGCCTTACAACCCATGTCATTTTTCCAAAGTATTAAGTTAGTGTTCAGAATTTCAGGTGTAGCAGTGTC
This sequence comes from Netta rufina, assembly GCF_964035555.1. Lineage (NCBI taxonomy): Eukaryota > Metazoa > Chordata > Aves > Anseriformes > Anatidae > Netta > Netta rufina. Next base: position 33,273,782 of record NC_140128.1, on the reverse strand, counting down.
TGCCCTTTCCCAGATGCCCTCCTGCTTTGTCGCTGGATCCCGTACATCCCATGGGCTGTATTTCCACATGTTTTCGTGTACGTGTCCGGTGAGGTAATCTGGGTGCTTGTAGGAGGTTCCAAGCCTAATCGGAGAAACCAGCGGAGCTCATGAACTGAGCCAGGGGTGTCGTTCAGGATTGTGTCCTCACCATTTGAAACCCAAGGTGATCCAGCTGTGGTCATGCTTCTCAGATTTTGTCTTAGACTCAAAGGGAGCACTTTTCATTAGAGCATCCCCAGCAGGACAGTGAGGTACCACGATGTGGGCCGGCAGCCCCATGTCACGGCCTTCCCTAGTCCGTGCTCTTCCTAGTTCCAGTGCTCTTCCCTTTTCCTTCATGCTTCAGTGATCACCACCTTGTGTCCCTCTTCTGCTACTACACGATCTTTTCTCGGGTTTTGTCACACTGGAATGACTCTCTTCCAGCCTAGGAACAAAGCCCAGCCCAGTTTTGGATCTGTACAAGTATTTTTCATTTGCGTGTGCTCACACATGTCAAATCCACGTTGAAATATAATTCCTCTCATTGCTCCACAGTTAGCACCCCCAGAGAAGTATTTTCTTTCTAACTGTTTCCAGGAATTTCTTGTTTGCAGGGGTGGGATTCAATAGTCTGTCTCAGCAGAAGTGCTGACCCAAAGCGGTATCATGAGGCTTTATTCCAAAAAATCACCGTGTAAGTGTCAGGTGTCAGCTGAGATCAATTTTGGTCACTGGTTAGGAATCCTATTGAAAAAAATGCCCTCAGAGGAACTGAAGCCAAATTAAGAGCAACAATGTACTGGTAGGAGGTTGGTTAACTTCAGCTGATCTGGCAGAGCACATAGGGTCCATTTTCCTGCCGTGAATAACCACAGTAGGCAAAGGAGACGATGATAGTCCTTGTTCTTCTGTCCAGCAGAAATCTAGGCATGAAGGTGTCCTCTCCGTGCAGGTTTGGAGCCACCTTTGTCCTGCTTCAGGTCACAATAAAAGCAGAAGTGCACCCAGTTGCCCTAATGCAGAAGGAAGTGGCATTGACTGAGAGCATCATCCTTAATTCTGGCTACTGTTAAATAAAGACCTCCGAGGATTTGTGTATGTAAAGAACTGACATGCGTTCTTAGTTGAAAGTTAGAATTATAAAAGCGTAGCTGAGATCGTGGGCTAGAAGCTGTAACAGGAAAATTGAGAAACAAGAACTGGCTAATCCTGCTGCAGAACTGGATGCTCATTTCATTACTTGTGGGGAATAATGTAACAAAAGTTAAAATACAATAAAAATGCTGCCCTAGACTGTCAAATGTCTAATGTTATAATCCTGAAGAAAGCTGGTTTTCACAGGCACAGAGCCCCACCTGCTTTTATTGATTTTAGTGCCTTTAAAATAGTCTTTTTTTTTTTTTTTCCTTTTTTTTTTTTTTTTTTCCTTAGGACCTGAGTCTTGCTTTTGGGGGATCTACACTTGCTTTTCAGTTTATTTTTTTGGAATTAATCTCTCCTTTTCAGTTTTCCCATATGCGAAGTTAAAGAATAATGAACACTTTACTCCCTACGAACATTACAAGGTTATTGTGAAGATTAATTATGCTTGTAAACATTATATAAAGCCTGCATGTTGCCAGCAGTATTACTGTGTTTTATTAGGTATTTCCATAGTTCATCCTGTAGGTAAATATTCAGTGATGAGTAGTTAGCAGTTGATAGTTTGAAAAAGAAGAAAAAATATTGCTAATTTTAATTCCATCTTCTTTTTTTAAATGCACCTACTAAAAATTATTGCAAATCAATGTCATGCCCTGTTTCAATTTGAATAATTCAAATTTTAATAAAGATAATGTTAAAAAATACAAGGTTGTTTCTGACATTTTAAAGAAACTCAAATGAACAACCTCATGGAAATCACTTGGTGCACTGCTGGAATTAGTGCATATGTGTTAAATTGAATTACGGCTGTAGTAGTCCCCTTCTGCAGGTAAAAAGCATATTTCTTCATTTATGCTTATTCAGTTAATTTAGGTTTATAATTACTTCATAAAGAGCTGAAAAACAGTAGAGAAACTGTTTTCTATCTTAATCTGTAAGTAAAAAGCAACTGAAGAAGGATGAGATCTACTAATTCTAAAATATTGAAGGACATGTTCACTAAAAACAGTTCAGATCTGTCTTATCAGAGGGCCCTGCTCTGTTTAATGTCTGTTTTAAATGCAAATCATGCTTCGACACCCTTCCATTTGCCCCTCAGATATACAGCACATTAAATATACTTGTTCTCTTCAAAACACATAAATAGTGTCCTGGTACAATATTTATGTTGACGCAAATTATTGTTAAGGGAGTAAAATAATAAAATCTATTAAAATGAAATAATATTTTTCTATCATATTATTCTATATATGAAACATTTGAATGAATGTTTAGGTGTATTTTACTTTAAAATTATATTGATCGGAGCTACTTGCTGGTTCACAAAAACAGGTAAAAAATTTAGAGACTGTTTTTATTACATTGTTTTATAGATTCAGTGCCAATGAGAACAGCTTCTTGCTAAAAAGTTAAATACAAATTCACAAAAAGATTAAATCCCAGCTGTTTAAATGAAGATTTTCCTGTTGGCTGACGGAAGTAATGACTAATTTCAGGGATTTTAAACAAAGCTCACTAACTTCCCCGTGAGCCCTGATAGATAAAACGTGCCCTTAGATTTTAATGCATTTAACTCTCTTGCTAACGTAGGGGTGCCTGTAGATCTTTGTGTTAGGAGTCACGGGGTGCATCAGCAATGTGTCGAGCCTTTCTCTTTGTGCCCACACGCCCTGTTTTGTTTATAATGTCACTAGTGGATGTTCGCTTCTTTATCTGAATACCTGGAGAGAGAGGTATGTTAGAAGCAAAGGTCAACAGCATCATGCTTTTGCTGCAGCATTGTAGGTAGCAGTTTCCTGTTACTATTCAGCTGGTTGTTAGATTACCTCCTTTCCTTCCCCGCACCACGTGTGTGTTTTATTCAAGGCACAGTTGAATCAGCAGGGCTGGAGAAAAGAGTAGCCTCCAGAAAGGTTAAATTCATCAGTAATGTAATACTGTATAATAGGAGCATGCAACCACAGCCTTGCTGTCAGCATCCAGATGTGTGTCTCCGTATTTGAATTAAACTGGGCTGGTAGTTGATGTTTTGTTTTTTGATTTTCAAGAGGATGCTTGTACAGCGAGTGATGTCTTCAGTGAATGAATCTGTCGTTTCAATGCGTTTGGCAGTTTTTTGTATTTTTTTTTATGGATGGACTTTAATGAAGGACTTGTGGGGGCTCGATGTGAATTAGAATTTTGCATTTTAGTCACAACATGGTTTTGTCACACCTGTTTGTGTATGATACCCTAATTAGCATTCAGTTGATTTCATTTTGATGTAACTTGATTTGAAGCTGAAGTCCTGAGCTCATCAGAAAGAGCTTCTAGTGGTAAATGAGAATGCTGACACTACAAATGCTTTACAACGCTGTAGAAAACATGAAAAGTAGCTTTTCTCTTTATAAACAAGAAGTTAAAGCAAAGGCCAGCTGTTTAAAAATGAGAAATTGCAGACCCCTTGACAGTACAACGTGTGTCTCATAGTCTTCACACCATGGAAATGTGTTAATTTTTAATCATGAAGGACGTAGTTGCTACCTTGTGTAGAACTTTGAAAACTATTACTTCAAAAAAATATAAGGTGTTGGTGTATCCCAGGTGAAACTTCAGAAACTGTCCCAATACCCATCGCTAGATTTTCAAACCATCTTTATGTCCCTCTAGGACTGGACTCGGAAGTAGGAGATCCTGGCCTCTGCATTCTTCTAAAAATCTAGTTTTGAATTATTGGGTACTCTCCCCATTCTTCAGGAGCTTTAACTGAGATCTTCTTACATGAGCGTTCGCTGCAGCTGCAGGTGATACGCGTTAGCTCTGCTGATGTCGTGAAAAGCCCCGTTACTTGGCGGTGACTTGCGCCGAGCTCCTGTGCTGCAATTTGTCATCTCTGCAAGAAGCTGGCTTGGATGCCTGCAGGCTACTCGAGAAGAAGGAAAGGAAAGTGTTATGTTGCCCTGCCGTCATGCATTCGGTTACTGGTCACAGTACTGCCATACTGGCTGCCTGAAGTTGCAGAGAGCATCTACATGCGTGCACAAACGTTATCATCATTATTTGGGGAACTGCAGTCACCTCTGGTGCAACTAAACGGGTGGTGCAGGCTGTGCTCTGTCTAACAGCAGCTAGGACCAGAGGGCACTGATCGTTTGAGCTGGTGGCAGCCCTGGGTTTACCATATAGCTGAACCCTTGTGGTTACGGTTTTGTGCAGTATTGGAGCATGTTTCAGAATTCAAGCCCTGCAATAATTGTATTATAAATTTTTTAAAAGGCAGCACGTGGAGTTTTTCTAATCTACATATGCACTTGGTAATTCAGTCATTGATTTAGCTTGACAAACTAGTTCTAGAAGAGCTTCAAAAAAGATGGATGTATGTGATGTACTTTTGAGAAGAAGTTTTGTACAGAATGAGAATTGTTCTGACCCACCCAGGTTCAGTCAGCCACCCCTTACAGACAGGCCTCATGATTTTACTGCTGGCTTCTCCTTAGTGCTGCCACTTGTGCTTTGGGTTCCTACACTTGGAAAGAATGTTTTCAGAGGGGGGAAGCAACTGTTCGTGGCGTGTGTTACATGAGTGCTCCGTGTCTCTGTTACAGCTAAAATGCAAATGAGAAAGCCTGACGGACACATCTGATAGTGTTTATTTGCTGGAAGCTTTTTTGTTTGTTTGTTTGTTTTGTACCATTTTTTCTTTTCCTTAAGAAATGGGGAAAAAGATTTGAAGAAGCAGGACATAGTTACACACAAATAACAAGCTCGATTTTGAGGCAACTGAGAGCAGAAAATGTATTTAAGGAAAAAGGCTGTGAGACTTACTTGAACAGCTTTAAACAGTGCAATGCTGCACATACTTCAGCGTGGTCATCTCCTGCCTGTAGTTCATAGAAAGCAGGCTTTGCAGACCAGGATTTCTGAGTTGGGATGTTAGAGAAGAACCCAGTTCTCCTTGGTACACTCTGTACACATTTCTTTCATTACTTTATATGCAGTGTTTCAAGAGGAAAGTAAAATAAACATGCCAGAAATATTTGATACAGAAGTTAATAAATGAATCCAAACAAGACCGAGGAGTAATATTGACTTAATCAGTTCTTCTAACGAAGCAGCTAGAACCTGAAGGTAACGTGCAGCATTTACAGAGGCTCAGGACCCAGTCCTGCTAAACCAAAAGCTGGCAGAAGCCCCTGCACAGCAGCTGGGTGTCAGCATGTCCCCAGGGCATCGTGCCGAGCTTTGCCTGCTCTCAGGGAGAAGATGCAGCAGTGGCTGAATGATGCCAGAAGGTGGAATTTGGCGGTTTGTGCGCGATGGAGTGGGAGAGAGGGGGGTCCTGATGAGGCAGCCTGTATGGGAGTGCTTTGTATGTAGGGTATCTGCTGGTTTCAACTGGAAAGTTGAAATAAACAGATGCTGGTGCAGGGACCAGGCTTCTCTCACGGGAACTGCCTCCTCTTCCACGCTCCCTCTTGCTTTCTCACTCGTCTCCGTGAATCTTGGCTTCTTTTCTACATTGTGGCTGAGAAGGGGAGATGCAAAGTGTCTCTGGCCCAACTTCACATATAACTGGCCGCTTAGGAAGCACTTGGGAAAAGGAGATGAACTTCTGTATTATCTCAAGCTGAAAAGGGAAATGAATGTCATCTGTCACTTTTTGGGCAAGTATTCCAACCACAAGGACATGTGCACTCAAGCACTGCTGCAGTAATGTGGGTAGATGCCTAAATCTGCAAAACAAATGGGATTTCAGGCATTCTTTCTGTTACAGCCTTTCTGTGGCAGAATTTGTCTTTCCCCTTAGTCTCGGAGGTGTAAATGTCTTTTATGTTATCTTTCCCTAAGCTCTGCGTAAGGTATGGAGGTGACCCGATACGGTCACTTGGGTCTGTGTGCATGCAGCCAGGACGATGCATTTGGTGCAGCTGGGCTGCACCAGCCAGTACAAAAAAAATAATAATTAAAAAACTAAGAACAAAAAATTGGGTTGGTAAACTGCCACTGCTTTTCTGCTTCTCAGAAGTGTAGAAAGTAAGGGCTGAAAAGCTCTTTTGTACAATATCGTTACTGTACTACTGAGCGTGAATTGAGGAAAGTGGATTTACAAGAAGTAACTTCCTTTTTCAAATTAAATGCTTTCTTTTATTTAACAGTTGTGGGCAGTGTATCGCTCCTGTTTTATTTCCTTTAAAATTACTAGCTTCCAGGAAGATTCCAGGTAAAGTTAATATTAATGAATAATTTTAAAAGAAAAATTTAATTATTAATAACACTTCAGAAAGTCAGTAATGCACTGGAACAAAAACAGCAGCTTCCTGAAACAAGATGGGGTAAGGTTCTTCAATCAGTGATTTCTAACAGTATCCAGGAAAACGATTTAGCAGAGCATTATGCTCAACATCTGGCTCTCTCATTTTTAACACACTGATTCTCTGTGCTTTCTTAAAAAAAGCTTCTGTTTGGAGCAGAGACATGTCCTTGACTGAAGATGAGACAAAAATTGTTACATTTCTATTTGATTCCACGTGTTCTGATACATTTTTTAATTACTACCATCTTATTTTTAGTTACGTTCATCCTTGCACTTTCCTTATTTAAGCTTCCTTTTCACGTGATTCTAATTTTATCTAGATGTTTTTGTAGCATATTCCTCTTCAAGTGTTCAAACCCAAATTGAAGAAAAAAAAAGTTTAATAATCTTTTCAATCTTTGTGCATTCACCAGTTTCAGTTTAGCTCAGCTCTTCCAATTGTTAAAGGCTTATTTTTGCTTATTAATGTAAACAGCCAGAAGACCTAGTTAAAATTAAAGTCTTAGCATATTAAACAATTGTACAGACAGGTGTTTGTTTTTTTCTTTTTTCTTCTGAAATGTGCAAAAATCTCAGGATAGAGGAAAGGAGGATTTTTCCAAGTCTGTGGATGCATTTAACTGGTCTTTTATAAAGTTTGGGGGCAGCGTATTCAATCTCAGAACTATGAAGTTTAGAAAAATCAATTTCTTATTCTCTACGGTGCTGAAATTTCTGCTGATCCAGCAGCGCCCTGGGCTTCTGCTCCCCAAGAGCTGCTGGGACAGCGCAGGGCGGCTTGTCTCAGCCTCCACACTGTGTGTGCGACATACGGTGTGTGGGACATAATCAAAATACATGAGAAGTGACTGAAATTTCCAACACCTGTCTTCTGTTGTATCTCCTTATAATTTCAATTATGGTATTTATTTTTTTCAATGATGCTTTTTGGAAGAAAATATTGCCATGAATTAAATCAGACATTTTTGAAAGAAAACTGGGGGGGTGAAAAAAAAAACAAACAGATTTTGCTGTTGGCTACCGTAACAAATATGCTACTTTCAGTCCTAATGCAAGGAGATTACATGAAGGTTTGAAACAAGGACCTTTCATTAGCTCTCAGCACAGCTCTCTCTTGACTGAGTTAATGGGATAGTGGGAGAAGTAACAAAAGCAATTTGTCGGTATTTTTGCCAAAAACACAGCTATTTTTAAAGGAACACTTGAATGTGCATTGGATTTCCTGGAATCACATCCTGTTTTGAGGAGAGGCACCTGACTAGCATCAAATATATGGATTTGACATGTTGTCTAAAGGGCTGGAATGGGTAAGTCTTTTTTCTGCTGTATTAGAACCGTGTTTCTTGTCTGATTTTGCAGAAATACCTTTGTGTGATCTATGTTAATGTATTTATCAAGCAAAAGGAATACTTTGTCACCCTTACGGGTTGAGTGGTTTGTGACCAGATTCAGCAATAAACCATTAGAAGTGAGCACAAACGTGAACAGCAGGGAGCGTTTCTTGCCGTATAGTTCACTGCACCTTCCTTAAGGCCATGTATTTTGTCGAACACCCTTTTTCTTAACTTCTGCTTAGCAGAGATGTGTGTCAGGGAGATTGATTGACTCAGGCTGTGAAACACTGAAGGCGGCGATGCTTGGGAGGCCTGCAGTACCTGCCGGACAGCTGCTCCGGGTACACAGCTCGCAACGGTGCCCAGTGGTAAAGGAGCTGCTGGTTTGGCACGTGAAAATCTTTTTGTGCACATGTTTTTCTAGACAGATTGTTTTTAGGAGCGTGTGTAAATTAATATTTGTTTCCAAGCATCTAGGAGTTTGTATGTAGTGCAGAGCTAAGAGTCATGCTAGCTTACACAGATTTTATTATGAAGAGTGTGTGAGGGACTGATTAATTTACAGCCATGTTGTTGCATCATTGCAGTGATTCGGGGCCACATTCCTGTTGCTTTTCCTGTTTTTTTTTTTTTTTTTTTTTTTTTTTTTTTTTTCCTGTTCGCTGGGCCTGCCTCAGGGTGGCGGCTCCGCCAGGGGGCGGCCGCTCCCGCCCGGCCCGGCCACCACAGCGCCCCGCGGGACCGCCAGGCCCGGCCCGGCCTACGGGAGGCGCCAGGCAGGGCCCGTGCCCTGTAGTTTCAGCTCATTTTAAAATGCGTAAAACTTTGTGCAAGCCATTTGTTCGGTTGTTTAATACAAACCAACGTATTTATGTGCATTAATTTACTTCTTCATGTTGAGGCTGCTTGTTGGGGATATCAGGGCGCCTGCTACCAAAACGACTTCCATGTTCTGTTGAAGTAATTTTTGGTCTGATCATACAAACACACTTGATGAGGGCAAATTCCTCCAGAGGCAGGGAACAGCTGGTGCTTTGAACAGCGTGAGCTTATCTGTACTGCTTGTTTTACACTGACAGTTAGCATTCAGCTTTCTTGAGGTCTGTTCTGACCCTAATTAATCAAAAATGAACACAGAAACATCTACAGAAACATCTTGTTGAGAATGTAGGTGTTTGCTGTGCGCATATACATAGTATCACAGAGGAGGTTTGGGAACAAAAACACAAACCACAGAACAATAACCAGGAGAGTTTGGTGCTGTAGTTGGGTTTTGAATAAAACAGAGGAGTGAAAATATTCAGCTGTCTTACAAAGGTACTTATTCACTCAGTGTTGCCAAGACTTCACATAACTGGAAACATGAGCATCAATTTGGTATCTCTGAAACATGTCAAGTCCAAAAGAGGGATACATTTTACAGATGCAGCCACTTAAATATTTGGACATGGAAAGGCTTACTTTTAACTGGTTTTGGTTCTATAAATTTTAATATCTTTGCTTTCTCTCTTTGTAAACAGCCAGTTAGAAGCAGGGAAGTTGTCTGTTTTTCATCAACTTCATCCTATTCTGTTCAGCAAACTTTGATGTATTTTGTAGTTTTTTTACTTGATGTGAATTTTGCAGAGGTCTTATTTACTTTATTGTTTGTGCATCTCTAAGACTGATAATACTGGCTCACTTCTAAAGGTATTATTTACCAGCTGTTAAAAAACATGCTTCTTTAGTTTCCTGTGCAGTCAATTTTCTGTATTACAGTACAGTTGTAAAGTCGAGAAGACAAAAATGCTGTAAGCATGGTGATCCTTGTAGGACTTTTCTTTTAGTATTATAGTCTTTAACAATAATCGAGAGATGACCTGCTTCTTGAAAGTTTTTTCCCCTAAAAGTGTCAGTGATGGCTTAGATTCAATATGTTACATGAGTAACATTAGAAATTTTAGCACAGGTTCCCAATAGTGCCCTTTCAGAAAGTTAAGTTCAACAAAACCCAGTGCTTGGTCCTCTCTGATGATGTATTCAAAACAGTATTCAAGTTGTAAGTATTTAGCTGGATCATTTGGCAGGGGGATTACCTAGACACTTTATGGGGTAACCCCTTTGTTCCTCCACTGTGTTCATAACCCAACAAGAGAGATGCATAAACATCCAGGGAGATCTGTTATGAATCATCTCACCATGACAAAGTTTGCAAGAAGTGGTAATATCTTTGATTCAGAGAAACGACATCCATTCAGGAACACAAGCCTTTTACAGTTGCAAAATGGAAACAGCAACTTCCAAGCGAAAAGCAGGCTGAAAATAGTCGCTCTGAGTTGTAATCGAAAACTGTCAGTCAGAGAGGAAAAGGTGGGTGGTATTTGTGAAGCAGAGTGAATGTCAGAGAGGGTAGAGGTGCTGCTTTGTATCGCCTGTGTTAGCATCAGATACGCATATGTAAGTGATTGCTACTGTCAGCAACAATGTGGAAGGTGAGCGTGGTTGCTGTTTTTAATGATGGACAAATTAGGTTATAATATTAAACAGCAGTATATGCATCCAGGTAACAGGGCAGTAAAGAGGGGTCTATAGGACTGGGAAGGGTGAGACATTCTGCCTAGGGTGTCAGCTAGGGGTTTCTAATTTCAACTGTGTAAAAAGTAGTCCAGCGCCTGTCTGGGATTTGTGAAGACAAGGCACATACCGAGCATTACTTATTCAGCCATCCGTCTGTCTGTTTCTGTTGACTGTACATGGAGGCAAATGATTTATTTTTAAATTACAGTATCAGAAGAGTTGAATACCAGCCTAGGTAGGTGACTTTTGTGAAAATAACTGTGCTGTGATATGTACCTTGCTACAGCTAAGGTGCCTAAGCAAGTACATTCCTTGCAACTTCTAAAAACAAACAAACAAAACCAGCAACAACAACGTTGTTCTGTGCATTTAGCCTTGATGGTATTCGGAGCATTATTCAGAGAGGATAAAATAATGTGTGTTTTGATACCTTAACACCTTCTTAGTTTCAGATACTTGGGTGTCACTGAATTTGATAGTTGAAATGAGCACCAGCTTTCACCAGGCAGCTGTAGCACCACGTTAATAAAGACCTTTGTTGCTGAATTTCCTTAAAACTTTTGTGTTTGTTGATATTTTATTTTATTTTTTTTGGTTAAGAACAAATTCCTTGTAGGGGTCAGTTATCAGTTATGCTGTCACAGCTGCATGTAGCTGAAAGACCCCATGGAATAGCAGATGCTGTGCAATTTGCAAGCACAACTTTCTTCAATGCCATACCATTGTGGAGTGGATGTTTGTGCTTTGAAAGGTCTGGGGTACGTGGTTGGCAGTAGAGTCTGTGAGAGCAGTCCACTGGCCTGGATATCTGTCCAAGTCTTGTACACCTACACCAAATTATGGCTCTAGTAACTTTAACCTCGTGACATCAAGTCCCTTCTTCACTGCCATGCTGTCCCCCGTGCAACTCACAGTTCGGCTCCTCCTGGCCATTTCTTCCAGTTCATTCTGTTCTTCCCATTAAACTGCTGCAGTTCTGGTAGGCATTAGCACATGGCAAGTTTTCTTTTCCATGGTGCTCTCCCTTCTCTTCCACTTTATAGGACAAGCGCAGGTAGCAGTTACAGGATGCGACTGTGCAGCTGTAGCTGTATAGCCCAAGTTTAAAGCAAATCATGCCCAGCTGTGTCCTTATCCACCCTTCCCCATGCTAATTAGTTACTTCCAGTTAATTCCCACTAGCTGAGCAGAGCTGCCAGCTATTTTAATTTTTATTACAGATGTGCAGTTTCGGCCCTCAGATCTTCAGTCCTCAGCATTGAGCCGCTCTAATGCTTCTCTTCCAATTTCTGCAGGATCTCTGGGCACACGTCAGTCCCTGGTGTGCTCTCTCTGAGGTGCTGATAAAATCGTTGCATTATTTCCTCGGCTCCATGCTGCTGTGCTGAGTGAGGGGAGGCGTGCAGCAGGCTGCTTTTGTTCTGCCAGCAGCCTCGGCCCCGTCCTGGCCATCGATGCCACGTGCCCTCTGTTGGGTGAGAGCCTTCCAGCTGCGGGCTCTGGTGTTGGTGGTGGAGAGGGACCATGAAAGGAAAGGGTTGGAGAGACAGGAGGAGTGCTGGGGGGCTGAAGACTGACACATGGTGTGTCTCAGTCTTATTTTCCCCCCATCCTCAGCACGTCCTCCAAGCCTGTGGTTCCAGTGCTCCTGCCCATCCCCAGGTCCTGGCTATTATGCTAAATATGGGGAGAGGCTGGTACTCCAAAGGGAGGCCTGGCATCTGGGTGCGAGAAGTGTCTGTTCTCCCCCCAAAACACTGGGTGTTCCTGGGTGAAGAGCCCGTAGTTCCAGGGCAGGCTGACCAGCCCCGTGTGAATAGTACTGCGTAGCGGTGCTGAAAAGGGCAACCATTTATGAAGAGCGAGTGTCTGCAGTTTTTAATAAAGCTTTTAAAAATATCTGCACAGACCCAGATTTTAAAGCTCCCTGTTCCAATTTTAAATGTTACAGTCCCTCTAATTTTGGATTATTTTGACTAGGCACAGCTGTTAAGCCTTTCTGTCCTCTTCTGCCTCTCCTCTCCCCAAAGAACATAAGCCTCTAAAAGTCCACGGTGATCTGTCTTACTGTGAGCCTTGCTGGCTATCACATATTTAATGAAGGCTATTAACTACCTTGTGATTAGGTTGAAAGAAAGAAAGTAACTTGAAAGAGGACAGTGACTAATACCTAGCTTGCATCGGGAGATTAAAATACACACATTTTCAAAATAGCATGCCTTAAAATACACATTTAAGAAATTCTTTAGCTTGATTTGTTATGGGAACCTCAGCTGTGCATGTCACAGCTGAAAAGCTTACAAATAGCTTTTGCGGGTTATTTCTCCAGGAAGCATTTTACTCATCTTGCCTAAACGAGCTTGCCTGCTGCAGTCACCGGCCTTCCCAGAACAGTGAGTCAGTGCGTGTTGGTGGCGTTGCTGCCTTTGGGAAATCGGCTAAGCCCACCCTTCTAGCCACTGACCAGTTAAGTTACCAAGCACACACACTGCGTGCTTTTGCAGTTTTGCTATCATTATTAAAACATTTCCCTATTGCTAATTCTGCTTCTTCAGTTAGAATACTGGGTATTTTCTACAAGCGAGTGGCAGAATGTGGTAGAAGACCAGAGCAGGGGTAAACAGCAGAAACCCAAGCTGTAGCACAAAACGTAACTCGTGGAGTTCAACAAGCCGTGCAAAACAGTGGGATGACAAATTTGCCAGTTCCTAATGAGTTAAGTAAATTAATAAAATCATGTTATTTTTGGGACCTGTTTTTCGCTTTTGATGTCTGATGGTAATTTTCCAGCAGTCTAGTTTTAATGAAAACATTTACTCATGTAAATTAGGGTTTCGGTTTGTTTGTGTTGACATTATTATTTATTTTCATAAAGAAATATCCCTCCTTTCTTCGTCTACTTTCAGAAATCTTTTGGAATGCGCTGAGGAAATGTCATCCTTCCTTGACATTCGTGTTTTGTTTGGGTTTTTTCTTTCCTTTTAGTTTCTATGAAGTAATGTAAACTCTAGCTTAATTTGATCTGGCATCCCTGCAGTCGAACATTTGTAAGTATCTTGTATTGTGGCCCATCTGGGTTGTCATAGAAACCGGAGACCTCCATCCTCCTCCTTGTTGTTGGAAATGGCATGCAAACAGGGCATCAAAGTGACGTTTTCCGCGTATGAGCGAGAGCCCTGTGAAGAGTCGAGCAGAAAGGTTTCTAACTGGTTTTATTCCCTCGTGGCCTGCTGGAGCAGTTGTTAGAGTACACCCTGTTTTCTCTTGAATATCTGGCAACAGGGTAATAGAAAAAACGTGAGCGTCATGAAAAAGGCAAGCTTGCGTGGTTAATCTTGTCCCCAGCTTTTTCTTCTCTCTCTTTTTCTTGATGTATTTGTCTTGGATCGGGCTGCTAACTCGCAAGGAGGTGCGGAGCACGTTACTGCAAATCATCCGCGCTGCGAGTGGCTGAAAGACCCAATTATGTAGCACATGCATGGGGCTTAACGTTTCTCTCCTCTCATCCTCCGGCCTCTTTAAAGAAAGAACGGTCAAATAATTCCGGCAAACGCGCCAGAAGTTTTCACGTGCAGAGCAGCAGCCATGCCGAGCGAGCATTCAACACGGAGTGAATGGGATGGATTTGAGAGAGGGATCGGCGAAGGCGTGCGCCGCTCCCCTTCCCCCCGGCGCGCTCCAGCTGTGTGCTCAGCAGTTCTGCGGCCGTGCTGGTGAGCGGCAGCATCTCCTCCCCGGGACAAAGAGCCTGCGAAATCGCCGCTGAATACTAACCAGCGCGGCCAATTGGGAACGATTGTGAATTTCCAAAAAGGGCTTGAGAAATTGTTTTCTAAATAGCGACTTGCTCGTCAGCTGAGAGACGGGCTCAGTCAGCACAAAGAGGGCACGGGAACAGTTTGGTTTTGTGTGTGGGAGAAAAAATCTTCGTACAGGCTGTTCATGCTGAGCATGCTGTTGCTGGCCTAAAAGCAGCTGCCTCTATAGCCTCCGCTGCCTGTGCAGCTTCTCGAGCTATGTGGGTCACTGGGCAGGCTTCTGCTCTGCTTCAAACTGATTGGGGAAATCAGTTCCTGCCCCCGTGCAAAAGATGGATGCTCCGGTTCAGAGAGCTACTTGGCGGGAGAACCTGCACTGAAAGCGTTAAAGGCTCGGAGCAAAAACTCCGGTTTCGTCATCGCTCTGGTAAACTGGAAGAGGAAGACGAGGAATGTGGAGGCAGAACGCTACAATCCTGCAGTATTCATCCAGCTCATAATGAATGTGCTCGAAATGCAGAGCAGGAAAAGGCCACTGAGTGATTGTTGTCATTTACGTAGGACCCGTGCATGCTAAATATTTCAAAAGATTTTTGCAGACCGGGTTTTTGCCCTGCAGAGCGCACAAGCTAATTGCGCAACCAACAAAACAACAAAATAAAACAGGGTAAACAATGAAGAGTGTCCGCAGGGTTAAATCAAGCATGTTTTCTTGGTCAGTTTTTGCATACGTGTATATGACATGTGGACGTATTTGATACCTTGCAAAAAATCTCAGATAAAGTGTACCCGGCACTCCTTGTGTCACCTTAGCCGCCTCTCAGGGCATAGTCCTAGCTTAGCACTGAGGAGGGACCTTAAAACAGGTTCATGTGACCGAAAGCACACCCTTTTTTCCAAGTCAGCCTGATAAAGTGTACTGCTTTCTCTTGCACGCCTTGCCTGCCAGTGAGAAAAGAGTAATTTTTGCTTGCCAGACTTTGCTGCTTTTCAGTTCAGCTTCACATTGTGCCTGAGTGCCCTGCATTTGTGAGCACCTGCTTCTTCTTTCTCCTTTCTGTGTTTCCTGATTATTTTGGAGCTTGTTTTTCTTCTCCATCTGAGCTTCCTAGCAATCAATGGCAGCGTGACTGTCTTCCTGTGTAGACTGACAAATGTGTTTTGGATTAAATGTGTTTTTGATACGAGCGTATATATATAAATACATATATATGGTTCGCCAAACGATTACCATGAAGATCCTGCTCCGCTCGTAATGAATTCTGCCTATACAGCGCCAAGTCAAATATTTCTGTTTGCACATTTCAATCTTTTCTTCTTGCGTTTCTGCACCAGCTATCTGACACTGACATTTTTATTACCGCTGGTTAATATTTTTCTCAGAGTTTGGTTTTGGTGCTTCTCGCTTTAAAGGTAAGTTAGATCACCAGTTACTTCGTGCCCTTGCTTGTATTTACTGATACGTGTGTGGGTGTGTAAAATAGATCTTTTAAAAGCCTCTTTCCTCTCCTCACATCCTGCCCCAGCTCGAGATGAAATACAACAGAGGATAGTTTTATCAAAACAAGCAAATAAATACGCTTTATTTTCTCGAACGTGTGCCCTGTGGTGGTTTTTAGAAAACAGAAAGGAACGCTGAGGCTCTTTTCCCCCAGAGCACCTCTACATCTCAGCACAGGTTTGCTTTATTCAGAAGCGATAGGAGGGACAATGAGAGCCCAGCTGCTTCTTCCCTCTCATGGTCCCCTACCTCAGCGCCCACCTCACCTGCTCCCCAGTGGTGAAGCTCCCTCATATTAGAAATGTTACCGAAGGAGGAGGGTTACACGAGAGCTGATCTGTATTTAATTTAAGAGGGGTACACATCATGTGCAGGAAACTTTAATGAGGCTCTGGTTCCCAAGCCAGTGCTGCTTTAGGGTAGTTCTCTGGGTGAATAGCGGGGCTTGAGACCCCATTACGAGTGAAGTTGCCAGAGCCAAGGGCACAAAGCAAGATGGCTTGCTCCAGCAGCCCGTGCTTTAGTTGCTAGGTTTCTGTAATCTTTCAGCCTTTCTCAACAGCGCAACATGTGTTTCTTTCAAAAAAAAAAAAAAAGAAAGAAAGAAAAAGATAAAGAAAAAATCCATCAGTGCGAAACCATGGGGAGGAAAACTACTATTTTGTGATTTGCAGCTCTTAGAGACCAGTGTGAGAGGTGTCTTTCGAGACACGCGCGAGAGGGGCTGGCTGATGCTGTTTTTAGAAGTCCTTGCGCTCTGAGCTAATGCTTGCAAACATATTCACAGCTGAATTGTCATGCAAGAAATGCTGAGTTAGGCCCAATGAAGTCGTATTTCCGAGTCTGATACCTCTGTGTGCAGGTTTAGCTGGTCAGACTGGTTAGTAGCACAAAATGTGTTCATCCAGCAATATGTTGCCAGTTCTCTGCGATACCACGCATATGGTCTCAAAAAAAAAAACCCACCAACAACCCTTGCTCTTCATCGTGTGCAAATATACAGTCATTTTAGTTTAATTCTTGCCATCATCATTAAAAAAACTTAATTTGCGTTTTAAATATAATATGGGCCTGCAGAGGCAAAGAAGAAATCTTGGTTTCTCCCTAAATACACACTTATTATATATTTAGTATTTCATAAGGAGGAATTATAAGAGAGCCTATTTTCTATTTCTTACCTCTCTTTGACAGAAAACTCTCTGGAGAATTTTATAGAAATTCATCAAAGGCTTCTTTAGAGTTCATTTTAAATCTGTAGCACTCATGGGCTCTCTTTAAAGCTTGAACAAAACAACTGTTAACAAAAATACTCCTAAAAAAAACTCACCCAAAATACACAGAGCTTCAGCCACTTGGACTAAGATTCTTTTCCCAACATTTAACGTGGGTTTCTTGCATTTACATTTGTGATCTCAACAGTCCTTAAGTCTTCCAGGGTTTATTACAGAAAAAAGACACAGCAATTCCGTTCTAGGAGTCCTTCACCAGACTGCATATTTCTGTATGTACAGATAAAAGATCTGCCTCCCCACCTTGTGGCCCTCCAAACCTCTCAAGAGATCTCCTTTATTGACATAACAAAAAAGGTAAACTACTTGCGTTATTTTTGACAGGTCTCCTGTAAAAAGAGAACAATGGGCCACTGTACAGCAAAGTATTTCCTTCTGAAATATTTTCTAGGAGGTGTTGGGAAAATAACAAATATTGCTGAAAAGTTCTGGAGAGGCACGTTTCACAGCTGAAGAGTTAAACAAAAAGGTCCCATCAGCTGCAATATTGCATTTTTTAGAGGTGAGCTTGGTCCACTTGTCAGAAAAGAATATTCCAAATGCTGTTAGCCGTGATGGCCAAGGAAGCAGGAGCACTTCTGCAATGTTTGTTTTTTTTTAAAAAAACAGTTTCAGTACTCAATGCTTCCAATCCATACTCCAAAAAAATGAGAGAGCAAGTTTCAGAGACACTAAATACAGTTCAAAAACACAGAAATTCTTTATTACAGAAGTAAGAGTTGAGTGTGGTGCAAAAATAAGATTCTGCCTTCCTTAACCGTCCTGACAAATTTTAATCCCAGCTCAAACAAGATCGCGTTGCATTACAGCATTGAACCGCTGCAGATACATTTTTCAAAAACAAGAGATATGGATGCTTTCGATAATTTTATTCAGTGTCCTAATTACATTGTTTCAGATTTATTAGGTTTGAGAATGAACATCATCTTTAGTAGAGAAATTACATCTGACAAAATTTGTCTTGCTTTTTAGTTGATATCAAATGCATCCCTGCAACAGCATTCATTGTTCATCCAAGAAATTAATGCGATAAAAGTACTTGTGTTTCCACTTTGAATGAGCCTGTCTTGGAGAGAAGAACTAACTGTCCTCTGACTGTTCTGCTTTCCTGAGGCAAACACAGCAGCTTGATGGTTTGGGAATTGCTGTGCTCAGTCACATCCATAGATTCTGAATTCGTGTCATATAATAGATGGGCTTAAATGACACAAGTTAAATTTCAGTAAGGACAGGTTTGGTGTCTTTAGGTTAAATTTAAGAAAATTTGCAAAAGGAGGTCCAAAATCATTAAAAACTTACTTAAATGTAGAAAGTGGGACTTACATTAAGAGCCTTTAATGATTGCTCTGAAAATCAAGTCTCCTCGGGGTACTGTAGGTAGGTTCAGCAGCAGTGCTTACCTTTCTGTTACAAGATAAAGTGCCACCTCTGCTTCCTTGGTACTGATGGGAATCTCTGGCAACGCTCACCAGAACTCTGAAATAAAATTCCTGTCCTGTTCTGAACAAGGACAGTGCTGGATTCATATCTTGGCTTGCAGCATAAACAGATTTTGTTTCAGACACTTCACAGTTACCAAGGCATAGAAAACAGCAGATCATTTCAAAATAGCTGAAGGTGGGAAACTGACCGTAGGAAAGAAGTAAGTTATATTTATTTATGGAGATACATGCAGATGCCAGTATCACCATATGTTAAACACCAGGAGAGGGAAGGGAAAGGATACTGGAGCTAATAGCAAAATGAACATCACCATCGCTCACTTCTATAGGCCAATTTTGAATACAACTTTACATTGTGAAAACATTTTAAATAGTTAAAACTTCCAATGCATAGTATAGAATGTCATTTCAAAGTGCAGATTTTGGAGTGTTTCATTTATTTTTTTAAAGAATTTGGATCCTATTCCAGATTGTTTACAATCCCTCCTTCCAAATTTGTTTCTCTTTTATCTGCGTAAGCATGTGCCGACACCGTTGCTCGGTATACACAAATGCTAATCTACCTTCATGCACATGGAAAATAGCTTTCCTGGCACTGAGTTTAAAACTCCCGTAGAATACATTATTAATCGAAGAAGTCTCTCTTTTTAGAAGAGCCTATCATTTATGTGGTCACTGTTGAGAAGGTTACAGATAAATATAATGCTGTTTGTTAACCAGTGTGGTCTTCAAAACGTACAACAAACAATCCCAGATACTGAAAGTGTATAAAAAAAAAAAAAGATTTAAATTTAAAAAGTAATTTTCTTTCTCTGTACGCTGGTTGCATACTCTAACATGATCTAATTATAATGTAATGACAACTTCTTTTATATTGCCCTGCGTGCTTTAATGCTCTAAATGCGTTTCTCTTGGCAGGTCTCCGCAGTGAGGTGAAAGCATGGTAAATATTCAGTTCCCTATAGTGAATAATTCCCTGGTTTTGCATTTGGCATTCAAATGCTAGACCATGTATCTACGAAGTTCAAGGAGTATAGTAGCGAGGGAAGTGGGTAGGGCGAGGCTGGTGTCCATCTGTGTGTAATTTAGCTGAATGTGTCCGCGCTAAGTAACAGGGCTTCAGCCGGGCTTCTGCTAAGTCTGCAGTGCTGGAGTCTCCCTTTTGTTACATGTGCAGGTCTTGCAGACTCTGTTGAGCCTTATCAAACAGAGCCAGTTGGTGCTGCTGGTATGAAAGCACGGGGGAGCTCTCATGTGGAAGGTTAATGGAGTGTAATTATAAAGAAAAATGAACTGCTCAACCACTCTATCTCCCTCTACCTGCACTGAGAGTGACAAGTGCTCTGATCTTTTATAAACCCTAGAGCAGAGGTTTAACAGTCTAAAATGATGACGGTATAACTGTCAAACAAGCAAGCACAGTGTGAAGAAGTAGTACAAACTTATGGAAAAGAATGTTTACATTCCCTTATATGGCCTCTGTCAGTACTTTCCTTCTTGCTGCATACTGTCCATATTGATATATCGTGTCTCAAATGTATTTTCCTGTGAAGTGTCCATCCAAGCCAGAAAGACCTTTGTCTTCCACATATGGCTTCTTCATTCCTGCTCCTCACATTACTGTTACCATGCGCGATGAAGTAATGGCACCTTCCTAAGGCATTTCAATCCCAAGGGATTAAGCTTTCATAGAAAAGGGCTCTGGTGGCAGCAAGAACAGCTACTGGGATTTGTGGTCCAGGAGCTGACTGAAATTTTAGATTAGATTACATACATAATTTGGGATTAGATACTAATGTCTGATCCTGTTAATTAATTTAGGAACGATATGCAACTGTTGAAAACTATCACATATGTAAGATGCTTTTTCTCTTTGATCTAGCAGTCAGATTTTTTTTTCTTTAAAAGACTATAATTAAACATCAGTTGGGAAACTGCATCTAGGAAGTAGGTGGAAGATGCCACACGTCAAAACCGAAAGGAACGAGGAGATTAACCGCTGTGACTTTCTGCGTGTTAGAAGACATTACATTCTACCCCAGTACTCCTGTGTGGTATCTAACTTCAGTGAGACTAGGACAGTTTCGTCATTAGGAGGCAAAAGTTTTTGTGTTCCTTAGCCAAAAACCAGGTGGTAGAATGGGATGGGCTGCCAGTTATTCTGAAGGCCATTGCAATGTCAGCAGGTTGATATGGGGAAATGTGCCCAGCTATTCCTAGCAGGCAGTCCACATTCTGCATTGCAGTGGAGGGGAAAAATAACATCCCAGCAAATCTGACCTGGGAAAAAAAAATCCCATTCCAAGTCTGGAATCAATAAGAATCTGAATATGTAAGCAGGGCATACAATAAAAGGCATCAAAGGAAGAAGATTAGCATGCTTTGCTTAGCTCCTTTTCTCTACTTTTTGCCCGTTTTTCATGTTTTAGAGAAAGATGAAAAAACAAGCCTGAGTATATCAGGTCATTAGTGCCCCTAGACGTGTTCATATTCTAAAGAGTTATGCTGTATTTATGTGGTGGCTCAGTACTGGAGAAGCGTGCCGAGAACAACACTGGCACTTGTACTGTCCCTGTGGCCCATTAAGGAAGGGAATGAGCAGAAGTTTTCCAGGATCCAGGGTCCTCTACACCGCACGTGTACTATACAATCTCCTCCAAAAGTCAGATTAAGCATTTCCTTTGGAAAGCTGCATAACTGTGTCCTGAAGACTTCAAACCATGGCAGGCCATTACCTCGAACATCAAGGTGTTCCAGTGTTTAACCATCTTTGCATCTTATTTCAAGGTTGAATTTGTCTACCTTCAAGTCACAACCACGGAATCATCATCTTACACTTCTCAGAGAATCTAAAGGCCTCCTATCATCAGAAGTCTTGTCAGTGTATAAATACCTATACTCAATGAGAAGTCACTTCTCAACCTTGTCTGTGGTAAACTGGGTACGCTGGGCCCCAGTAAGCTTCACGTTGTGCAGCGTTGTTTGTTGGGTCCTCGACTGTGTTTGTGGTTTTCCTTTGAACTGTCTCCAGTAGCTCTGCACCCTTTCTCAAAAAGGTAGCTGCCCATGCTTTTGGTAAAACTGAAATGAATTCCTGGATGTTTTTAAAAGAGGTAGAAGTTCACCATATCTTCAGTTCAGTACTTTTAGCCTTACTTAGTGAGGCATTATTTGCGCTGAGATAAGCAAGCAGAGGGGCAAAGTCCTCCTTCTCTTTTCCATTTAAATTGGGAAGAACCTTTTTTTTTTTTTTTTTCCTTTTTTTTTTTTTTTTTTTTCCCTCTAGGGAGTCACTGTTGATTGATCCACAAACCTTGATACAATGAAAGGCCAGCAATTTTGGTCTGTAATACTGATTTAATTTCGTGTCTTTTCTGTGAAGCAGGCACTTTTCTTTGTTTTGATCATGCTTGTTTAACTAAAGAGAACAGTACAGTAGATATGTTTAGCTAGGCAGAATATCTGTCCGTATACTATTTAAGTGTCTAGGAAATGGGAAAAAAAACAGCTCTCACTTAGGTGAAATGAAACCACAGCTTTCTGCTCTGATAACTCATTCTGCCTATGAAGTAGAGCTCAACAACCAGTTGCTATGTGATATTGCTAGTGACAGGTTTTAACTGAATCAGTGCTTAAGAGTATTTGGCTGACAATATAAAAAGCGAAAAAGTCTGTCCATTGCCATTCAAGCAACAGTGATAAATCACCAAAGAGAACGCAACTTTCATCTCATCCCTGGAAGAGATTCAGCAGGACAGTGCGAAGGTGATCTTTGATACAGGTTGATTATGCTGCATGCAAAATGAAATGAGTAAAATTGCTTCTGTGTGTTCTAAATTGTTCACATTCAATTTCAGCAAATATTTTATGTGTTTTCTAGTACTGCGCAGGGTAAATATGAGTGTCTACTTTGTTCTGTATCTCTGTATCATGTCTCTGTGTATTTATTCCTTCTCTTATCTCTAGGCTCTGCAGTTAGTTTGTGATCTCTGTAAAGAAGGTGTGGAAATGAAATATTAGATGCTGTTGACAACATCAGGGCAATCAACAGGTTCTCATACAATATTGTCTGAGCACCCAGATCATCCTGTTCATAAAAAAAAAAACGAGTTTACATTCTGTGGTAGCATAAAACTAGTCATCTTGCTTGATACTTCCGATCATGCGTGAAGTGTGTGAGCATGGACTGTGTGTGTTCCCTTTCACAAGGAGGAGAGGAGGTGTGATTCAGTCGTGGGAATAGCTGTGGGGTGCACAAGAATCCTGATGAAACTGATTCATATTTTATTCAAGGGACTGTGTTAACTGTGCAGTAGTGCGCTGTAAAATTATTTGATGGCTATCCTTTCCATTTCAGCTAGTCAAAAGTATTAGGAGGTATCAGTTTAGAAAGCAGACTGTTTTATTTAGGCTGATCATTTGTAAAATGAGAAATAAGTTCACTAACTTATATTGCTCTACTGTGCTTATTTAATTCAGATAAATTCAGATTAAAGGATGTCACATTATGAAATAAATCATAGGTAAGAGGAAAGATGCAGTGGTACCTCCCTGGTAGAGGTGTTTAGCTTAGATAGCTGGCTACTATAGATATGTGAGAACCATGTTCCCAGTGGGGTCATTCCTGTGTGTTCTCCTGCATAAGAATAATAATCCATGGTAATCTTTATGCTGTGATTTTATATACCAAGTTTCAGTCCATGGCAGATTTTACAAAACCAAATTATACACTTCTAGAAAACTAAGTTCAGTCAGACATCATAGAAATGTACTTTACATCAAACTAGGAAAAAACCTTGTTGCATTTCTGCACAATCCAGTTTGTTTTTTTTTTTCCTAAGGAGTTTTTTTTTCTTCTTCTTCTTTTTTTTTTTTTTTTTCCCTGAAGTAAACAAATGTGGGAAGTCAGTATGGAGATGGGCAAGATAAAATTAAAATGAATACCTTTTCTGTGGTAGTCAGCAGTTTAGTTGTTGTTGTTTTTTTTCATTTCCCTAGCCATTTCATGTGGAGGTGATCTCCACATTTTTTCACCATTCTGTATTTGTACTCAGAAGTATTTCTGGGAAGCAGAAAAACCTAAAACAAAACAAAAAAAAACTTGTCAAACCTTGCCAAATTAAAATTTTAATTTCATTCCTCACATTCCGTTCCTCCTTAATTACATTACAAATACTGCACTAAACTGTTTTTCTTGTTCTGTTTTGCCTGTTGTCATATACTTAATTCTCCATTCATTAATTGCTTCATTATTTGATTATTGTAGCTGTTCTTGCAAGTTTCTTTCAATTAACATAAGTATTGGGGTAAGGAAGCAGAGGTATTATATTTATTTAATGTATAAGCTGAAGGAAAACAGTATGTGCAGTGCTCCTAGTACTTCAGTGTCTGTTCCCTACTTTGTGCAACAGTAAAGATTCTAAAATGAGAAGACAGTGATGCATAAGGCATTTCACGGTGCAGCATTCCCTTCAAAAAATTAATTGGTCTTGTGGTGCTGCAAATGGTAAAAGACACAGTACGGAAAATAAAGCAATCAGGAGCTCACATAAAACAGAATAGCACAGCAGCTATTTTCAGTCATTTTCATTTATAAATCTACCTATAATTTTAAATAAAATAGAAAAGTTGATAAGCATTCTCCTCCATTAGGGATGAAGGAATGAACATTATTTTCAGAATTTACATAATCCATGTCTGAATAATTTCTAGCAACTTTGAGAAGTATTTTTCTATCCTAAAGGAAAAACCTTTAATAGGTATGTTCATATGTGAAATGTATTTGTATCAGAACCACACCTGTTGTATTTGTTTTAAATAGTTTACAACATAATGAAGTGTATTAAGTTTATCAGCATTTTTAATGACAAAAATACTTTTCACATCATGCCAATGCTATATAACTATCTGACAAAATGGCAAAGTACACTTTTATACAGTGAAAAATTATTTAAATTCCATTTTATAGAAAGTACCCTCTGCCATATTAAGTAATTGCATTAAAGATAGCAAGACTGCAACAGTAAGCTCATGAGCTTTGGGCATAGCAAAATTAATGGTAGTGTATTTGTCTCGCTCTCATCTGTTCTGTAAGTATATTTATCAGTGTATTACATTGGCTCATCGTGGTAGAATGAAGAAAATCATTCAGTTCCTGTAACATCCTCAGCATCTCCTTGTAGACACGCAGAAAAGCCCTTGTATTTCTGTAGTGCTTTTAGCCATGTTTTCTGGGGGTTACATTGGAGGTTGTGCTCTTTGGGACGCTTAATGGTGTGTTGGCTATGCAGCCTTTCACTGTGGTGAAGATATCTATGTTTAACAACAACAACAGCAAAACTTGGAAAAATATGAGTTAGGTTATTAACCTGTAAAAAGAAATAGTGTACGTCTCAGTAATAATGCCCAATAAGGCATGAGGCATCAGGTGGAGGCAGTCTCGCCATCCCACTGCTTGCAGCGGTAGCTGCGTGCCTTAACAGAGCACAGGCATCCCCTCCCCCTGCCCCCCCAAGAGAACCTTTTCAGCTAAAATGTACAGGTGGCAGTCTGAAGACCTTTAAGAAGTAGGAAGTTGCACCACACTTTTTCTTTCTTTCTTTTTTTTTTTTTTTTTCTTTTTTTTTCTGGGAATAAAGCTCTTTCTAATTTAGTTGGTTTCGATTTTTTGTTGTTGTTGATAAAAAGACCTGGGTATGAGTCAGGCACAGCCAGAGGTGCAAAATGTGATAAAAATACAGGGTCATCAAAGAAATAGCTGAAAATATTTCTGTAGTCCTTTGCTGAATCTGTCAATGGAATTAAATTCCGTGGTTTTTGTACAACATTTTTTTATTCACTGTTGTGGAATACTGTGTCATGGATTTCTATAACTGGATTTCACTATATAACTTCCCGATGCTATCTTAAACCAATAGATGAGTGTACTCTCGTTGCTTGCAATCTTTCCACTCCCAAATTCTACTCCCAAAATGCACACCCTTGGCATTTTAAAGAATAACCTTAAACTCTGTGTAAAAGCAGAGGTCTTTCACTTCTCATTGGGTAGCGGCAGGGTACGGGGGCTGGCAAGGAGAGGGGCGTGAGGCTGCAAAAGAAGATTGCAGAGCAGGGAAATTCCCTCCATCCTTCCCACTCTCAATTTAGAGCTTATTTGAAATCACAATTTCCTCTTACTATTTCTCTCTCAGCAACTGGCAACTTTTAAATCCCAGAGAGCATTTCTTGTTCACTGCAGGGAACAGGGAACAGGGTACACTTAATAGTTTACTTCTGGAATCGGTAGAGCAGGAAAGCAGGTCATGAGCAGGCAGTTGATAAATTCAAACCACATCAGCTCTGGTTTTGTGATACTAAAGGTATGCACTTGGAGGCTGTTTAGTACTTTTCTCTCTCTCTCTCTTTTTTTTTTTTTTTCAATTTTTATATTTCACTCTTTTATAGATTTTTGAAGTTTAATAACAGACCCTCCTTTAGATAGGTAAGCTTTTTTGAATGTTTCTTGGATGAAAAATAAAAGGCATTAGCAAATATAAGGAGGGATCTAGTATTTTAAAATTTGCTGTACACACAGTACCACTTTGTAATTGATCAATTGATTGATTAAAGTGGAAATAATGCTTAGCTAATAATGTATACATAAAGCTTTAAGTTTGGTTCAAGGACTTAACTTATTTTATAGCAGTATTTTCATGATCGCTTTGATCTGAGCGCAGAGAAGACACCTTTTCTTATATCACCAGGGCACAGATAGATGGCCAGTGAGAGACAGCAGCAGATTTTCTGCTTAATCAAACACAAATAATCTCCTAATGCTGTGTTAGGATCTGGCCTGTACCATGATTGAGAAAGTGGTACCACTAAATGTCACAGTATTGATTACAATTATTACCTTTAAGAAAGGGTCATATAAGATGTGCAGGGCTCTGTGAACTCGGTGGTGTGAAGAGTTCTTGATGAGGTTAGTTATGAAGATGTCAAGACAGCAAGAGCTATTAAATTATGCATTATACTTACGGGGCACTGCTCGACAAACAGATTTCGTAGCAGTCTGACCGTAACCATTGCAGAGGGCTAGCAATTACTTTTTTAGGTAGAAGGCAGTTTGGTCAAAAGAATGTGATTATTAATTTCTTTCACATTCTGGATGTAAACAGAGGCTTTGGAGAAAATTCAGTGAACATGAAAGACAAATGCTTTTCTCATATTTTTAGCATTGCAGGAAAAGAAACTACATTAGGACTATGTGTGGGTTTTAGAGCTTTCTAACACGCAGAAAACTGTTGTGTTTATGATATGTTTATGACTGAGTTAATCTCAGTTTAAAATTTCCAAGTTGTCCATAAGAGTGTAGGAACTAAATATTCTTAAATAAGGATGGGAGGGAAAAATGGTGGTGATTGGGAATATTTCTTAAAGGTTCTGTGGTACTTAGGTAACCGTGATCTCCCAGCTTTACCAGCTGCATAACCAGGACTATGCGCCAGCCCTGGTGAATTTCAGCCATACAGTTTTCCCGTTCTGCAGCACAAACTGCATTCAGAATTACGAGCAGCCGCATAACTCACAGGAATTTTAAAGCACTGCTTTAATGAAGTACAAAGCCTCACCATGGACAAGACTTGCTGTTGTAGTGCCCCCCGTTTTCCCCCCAGAGCAGGAGGCTCGGCAGGCAGCCGCGAGCAGCGGCATCCAGGCCCAGGCCCGGCAGCCGCGCTGAGGAGGACATGAGGTGCCGAGACGGGTGCGGGCCTGAGGCCTAGTGCCTGTGTAGGGGCACTGAGGTCTGCTCTGGTTGGAGTAATTAAGCAAAGTAATTTCGGAATACGTTGTTCAGAGCCGCTCCTGATAAGTGCTAACAAGCACGTAATCCTAACAGCCTTTCAGATAGTGAAATGATTTCTGTAGTGGCACTGTGGTATTTTTACTGACAGTTGGTAGAAGGAGCTTAATAAACTGCGTAAGCAATTGGCATGCTCTGCAAACTTCAGTTGTACTGCTCTGAATCTTAAAAGCATTAGATGTTTCTTCCAATTTAATATCTGCATAATGGATATGGATGGCAGGATGCACTGCTGCCTGGCAGCTCTCGGCAGCCTCTACCAGACTAGCACAGGCTTCCAGAGCAGCAGTGTTGTTCCGCTCGTGTTATCCATTTTGTGCCAAACATGCTGAGCCCCAGTTTTTGCGCAAGGTGCCACGAAAAGTTGCGCTCGGTCCTGCGTTCCCCACAGCTCAGCGTGCTGCGGAGCTGGGTGGGTGGCAGAGGAGTCCTGCAGCCTGCCTCTGGCTCGCTCTTTCCCCTCTCTCTCCTTTTATTGTTTGGATCCTTTCACTAATGCTCCCTCCCAGTGCAAAGAACAGGATGGAAATGAATTATAGTGCCATTGCTGCTGCTTTTCTCCAGTTGGAGAATCGGTAGAAGAGCACCCTATCACTGATTCTCATGCAGGCGGCTGTGGAAGACAAAAACTCCCTTCCTGTTCAGAATGGGTACAGTAATTACTGACAGCCTCCCGTGCAGTCCATTTTTTGGCAGGTAGCTCACAGTTATGTTGCAGTATTTCCTCTGCTACTTCGCTCTGTTCTCCTCTCCTCCCCCTCGGGCTGATCTCTGGAAATGCTTTTCAGCTCTTCTATCTGCTTGCTGACACAGCACTTTAGTTTGCATGTTAACATGGTTGATCTTTTCAGAAAGCAATTTTAAATGATTGTTCAGTTATTACATGTGTGAATGAACTGATAGACATGGGCTATTTAAAACTATGTAAAATATCTGAATTAGAAAAATGCTTTCTATACTCTCCTTGTTCTAGGAGGGAACAAACAATTTCCAGCTTTGAGGTTTTGACAGCTTGTAGCACTTTTCTAGATGCAGTGTAAAATAGTTACTTCACTCTCCCATCCACTACAAGCTCCCTGAATTTTCAGTGAGATTGGGCCTGTGTTTCTCTTGTTTTTGTAGTCTATTGTGCATCCCTGCCAGTACTGTCACCATAATACCAGGGAGAAATTTTTAGAAGGCAGGTAGTCTTCCTCCTGTACACCCCTTAATTGTTAAATCCAGTCTTCTGTGAAAAGGTCGGCACTATCAATTCATATCTTTCAATCCTATGAAGCAGGAGTTAATTTTTTAGTTGATTTGTTGTTTTCTTTGCTTTTGAAAGTTCCAGTTCTCAAATCCATCAGTGTGGGATCCTGCACCTTTTGCTGTCTCCGTTTAGATTAGAGGTACAAGTCTCGTGTGTTAGGCATGGCAGTTTTAACCCATCATAAGCAACATAACCAGAATCAGAAGTGCAAAATATATGAATGAGAACTACATAAAGAACAGGTATTTCATTAGCTCAGAATTTCATAATCCTCTGTAAAAAAATCTGAGGGAAAAGATTGTTTCGGTTAGTTGTACATAGCTGGATTATTATTTTTTTTCATTCTGTCTTTGTGTTTTGTACTGTGTCTTAATACAAATGCTTCAAGACAAACATCAAAAGATTTGGTATTACCAGGAGTTTTTTTCCTTTTTCTTTCCATGTAAGTGGAAGTGCTTCAGGCAGCCCCATCTGCCACAGTGAGGCTGTGACTGAGGTTTTCTGACCATGGCTGTTTCTCACAGAGCTTGCTCAGGCCAGCCCTTGCTATGTTTGTTCGCTATTTGTTGCTCTCCTCCAAAGCCAGCTGTGTAGTATAACCATTTTGGAGTACACATTTACTCTTGATCAAGGTGGTTTAAGTATACGTCCGAATCTTTTTAAAGCTATCCTAGTTTGATGGTGGTTAAAGTGTTGGAAAAAATGTCCCAAAAAGGTAAAAAGTCTTGTGGTGTTTGCACTCATGTCTCTGTTAAAGTATAATATGAACATAAATCGTGAGCCCTTACTTCCCACGTGGTAATGTAGTATGTTAGCCTGTAGCTCACCTGGTCTGCTCTTAGACCTGCTGAGTTACTGTCTAAGGATACCCAATGGCTACAAGGAGAAGAAACTTTTCTTTGAACTCATTTCAACTTCCACAAAAGCTGTAATGTAATAGGAAGCATTTAAGCTGAGAGAAATAAATCTGCACTTTGCTTCCCATGTAGATAGCCCTATCTGAGTTTCTTTCAGATGACAATAATATTGACCACAATGACCACACACCCATGCCCGTCCTATTCCCCACTCCACATTCGGACTGGTTCTCTCTGCGCTCAGTTTCTGTGCCTGGTGGTGCATGTCTGAAGAAGATGGAGACTTTGGAATCTGAATGTCAACAAGTTAATGTTAATGTGTTAATGAGGTCTTGCAGTGGTTTGTGAACAGCCTGAACTGGGGTGGGTTTCTGCAAGGACAGCTAGGCCACCCTGCTGGACAGCAGCACTCTGTGGCCGATTTTGGCACTCTGACCATTAGATAACACCAATTTTTAAAATTCCAAGAGAGAATTCCTACTGCGCTTCTGAGTAGTTCTTTATTTACATCAAATGCTTTAGGTGTTATTATCTGCTCTAACATATGCAGCTAAATAAACATAATTATATCTGTTTATGTTTTTGTTTATCTGGTAGAAAAGAGTGGTGGAACAGCTTCGAAAGAATTTGATAGTGAAGCAGGAACAGCCAGATAGTAAATTTCAAATACAGCCATTGGCACAGTCGGAAAACAAACTACAGACACCACAGCCGCAACCACTACAACAGCTACAGCAGCACCACCATCAACAGCAGCAGCAGTCTACTGCACCCTCTCCAAACGTGATTGGATCACAGGTAAGAATTGCTACAACAATTCTTATCCTCTCTGAAGGCAAAGTTCACTGAAAAAAAAAAAAGTCAAAGAAAGGTTCAGACAGAAAACTACAAACCTTTACTTCATCCTCTTAATATACCAGTATGAATTTCTCTTTCTGTGCATATGCACATATGGGTTTTGAGTTGTTGTTTTTTTTCCACCAGTTACCTCAAAATAGCAATTAAAAGCCAGATCATAATGTCACGGAAAAGAAGGGAGGCAGTATCACCTTTCTTAGAAATAAATAAAAGCTTAGCAAATTAATCACCTTTTTCACAGGTGTGCGAATGATTGCCCATAGTCAGTAGGTCTCAAAAAATAGTAAAGACTGTACATGCACAGTATGAGGTGTATGATTAAAAGAATATATTTCTAAAAGACTGACAGTCTTTGTATCTGTGAACAAAATATAAGAAAACAGTTCCCTTTTCTTTCTGCTTGGTTTTCTAAAAAAATGTAACTCGTGTCTAGTAATACTTACCTGAGTCTGCAAGGATTAATCTAAAAGTATACAATGGTAGTTGCAAAGTTTGAATATTAGAAAGTAGTGTCTTTATTGGAAAGATACACTAAATTTCATTACAGTATAAGATTAGAGACATAATCCCAGAACTCACCAGAGACAGTGGTCCACTTTTACTGAGACAAAAATTCAAAGCTGATTCAAAGTCTCTACTGCTTAAATATATAGAATCCCAAAAGTCTACTAACAAAACAGCTAGCAAGTGCAGGGATGTGTTTTGTAATAAAACAGGGTATGTGAAGTCTTTTTTCCTGTTGTTGCTATCTCAGCAGCCCATGTTTACCTGGATAGGCAGATGGCAGAATTCACCGCTGAAGTTTGCTTTATGCATATTGCAGGGAATCACAACCACATCTTTGACAAGTTATGATTCTTGTCTTCCCTTTTCCTGGAAACAGAGGGGTAAGACGTGACTGGGTTAGTTCTGTCATTAACTCAACAAGTTGCTCTCTAAAAATGTATGTGTAAGACTTAGGTACTTGCATTTTTGATAAAATAATATTGAAAAAATGACACAAATTTAACGAAGAAAAAGGTATTTTTAAACACTAGCATTATTCTGAAGCTAAGATAGAATAAAGAAGTGTATATTAACGTGCCCTAAAATATTTACAAGCAGACAGCGGTTCACTCTTTGCTGTATCATTGGTCTCTTCTGTCAGGAAACATGACTGCAAAAGCAGTCTCATGCATTTCTCCGTACTCCACACTTTGCATTCATGCTTTAACTTCCAGGTCATCTTCTGGGTTCTGAAAATTTAGGTTTTGTTCAAAGTTAAAGAGCCCTCTAGTGAAACAGTCAAAAAACTGCTACACCCGTCTACCATTGATGCAGTCGTACTTGGAAAGTAATTATAAACTGAAAGGCAGGTCTTCCTCTCGTTTCAATAAAATAAACCAGCTCTTATCCTCAACAGTGTTTTGTTATTAATCGTGTTGGTATGACTCTGAAGTCAAGTCACTTCCTTTTATACACAGAATCTGTGTACAGATTTTCTCTCCCATTGCCCCTCAATCAAAACATGCCTTCTTTTTCAATGAAGACAAGCCCACTCACATATAAAGAAAAATCCTATATTTTGTCTCTGCAGAAAGTTTTCTGCTGCCAACTTTTGAAAATAGTATATCTTCCAAGGCTGTGTCAGTAAAGAGAGTGCTTTCAATGGTTATTTTCAGAGTAATTCAATTTAGGAATAAAGTTATATATACTGCCTTAATAGCGACATTTTAATATACTTAATATAATCCACTAAGAAGGGCTTTTAAATTTTTCCAAAAGCAGCAAGCCTGCTAAAAGGTCATGTTATTACAGTGTTATTATGTGAAATAATGCTAACTTACTATGGATGCTACTTCAATATGAATTCATGCATTGAAAACTTTTTAGAATAACCAAAGCAATTAATGCTCAGCAAAGTAACAGGGAAATTCAAGCTCTGTGATCTGCTGGCTGAAACTGTGCTCTTAGTACTTACAGACTTACCAGAACCCTTTGAAAGATTCCCAGTCTTGTGTTACATGATTGATTCACTTTTCTTTAAAATGTTTATGGCTGAATGTAATGCTTGTGAAAATGACACTGTGTTACATTTCATTGGAAATGCTTGAATAATAATACTACTGCATTAGGGGAAAGGAGCCTCTTGTTTTGGAGAACGTGCAGCAGAGGTCAATAAGAAGCTATTATATCTAAGAAAAAAAAAGGGGGAATTATTCACGCTGAGAGAAGGGAAAAATAATTATGACTGGATTTTACAAAAATGTATAAAATTGTAGCATAAAATATCCTTTGATTTGGCAATATGCAGTGATTTTTTCCCCACTTGTGTGTCATTAACAATTAAGAGACGTAGTTTAAGCATTGAGAAAGTGGTGTGAAGGTAAATGCATTTTTGTTTAAGGAAATAGTACTGAAGAAATACGGAAGAAATCAACTGGAAATATATGTGTAGTATTTTATTAGAAAGAAGTGAAAGGTCTTGTCTGATTAAAATCAAGCAATCCAAATCAGGCATGTTCAGACCATGAAAAAGACTGCCTGATCCCTGGCTCTCCATTTTTTCCTGTTTTAACATCTAGCGCTGTCATCAGGTGGGAATGGCTCTTACTTCATCCTAAGAGCATTTAATGATGCCAATAACTGTTTGGAAGATGCAGTGTCATTGGTACAATGGATTTTTTATACCAGAGAGAGAAGGAATAAGTTCACCTGCCATTCTGCTGAGTATCATTGGTCATGATTTTTCCGTGCATATTGTGTTCTGGTTTTATATGGAGATTTTCCTACCTTGTTGCTTTTCAGATGGGATTTGTAATTTTCTGTTTCCCTTAGCATCTTAGAAGGCAGTACCTTTTCAAACAAAATTATGAAATTATGGTTGTTTAACTTTGGAATACACTGAATTTGTGGGCATAGTGTACCCAGGCATTTCAGATAAAATTCAGACAGAGTTCAGTGATTCAAAACTACTCTCATTAAAACAGGCTAAGGGCAATCACGCAATCACATACATGCACCAAAATCACCCCTGCTCCTGAGAAGTTAAAATTAATTGCCTGCAACTGGACAGGCTTACAGCTAGCTCTTGCAACTCCATGATAGCCCTGGTGATATTCTTAGGAGAGAACACGAAGGGCTAAATTGCTGTATGTATGACTAAAACTGAAATTTGGGATAGCCAGAATCAAAATCCATTTTTGTTCTTTAAGAAACAAATGTATGAATGTTTTTTCCTCTTTCTCTGATCACAATGATCTCTGTAAGTAAAGTTTCCATTTATTTATCAGTATGAAAGTATATTTTATTTATCAGTATGAAAGTAAAAGATCTAAAATACATATATGCCACTACTAATGCTTGGCTGTCATTTTCTTAGGAATTGTTTTTGAATCAATCTGTAATGCTGCAGATGGTTAAAATGTACCCAACAGGTGCCCCAAAAGAGATTTGTGTAGTAACTTGTCACAGCGTCACAGAGTGGTTGAGGTTGGCAGAGACCCCTGGAGATCACGGAGTCCAGCGCCCTGCCAAGCAGCAGCACATTGCTCAGGATTTCATCCAGGGGGGTTTGAATATCTCCAGACAGAGCAGGAGACTCCACAACCTCTCTGAGCAACCTGTTCCAGTGCCCTGCCACCCTAACAGTACAGAAATGTTTTCTGAATTTCTTTCTAGCTATCCAGTTTTCAGAGACATAAGATAATGTGCCTTTCTGAACAGTAGGTAGGTAGACTCAGTGCTGCCTTTTCTTCTTCTGTCGATTGTTTCCAACTAACCAACCCACATCCTGTCTGATACAAAGCGTCTCTGTCTCTTACAGTGTTTTTTCTGTTTCCTCTAGAAAACTGTAACTACAGCTTCAATGATCACCACTAAGACACTACCTCTCGTCTTGAAAGCAGCAACTGCGACCATGCCTGCCTCCGTTGTGGGTCAGAGACCCACCATTGCCATGGTCACTGCTATCAACAACAATCAGAAAGCGGTCCTCAGCACCGATGCGCAGAATGCACCAGTCAACCTCCAGACAACAAATAAGGTCACTGGGCCGGGAGCTGAGGCAGTCCAAATAGTGGCAAAAAATACAGTCACTTTGGTAAGCATTTCATGGGTTTGCCCTGCAGATACATGTGGTTTGAGTTTACAAGAGGGCTATAGAAAATATTTAAATGAATAGTCTGTTTTTTGCGGGAGAAAGAAAAGTAAGTACCTGTTATGAGGCTTCCTTACTTTAACATTGTTAAAATAAGAGTCTAAGAGAAAAGCATTTACCATCTACATGGGTTGTTATTACTGTTTTGATTATAGAATTAAATCAGTGCTGTCATCGCCTCTGTGTAGAGTTTCCCCTGGTTGCAGCTATTAGTCATGGGAAAGTATCAATTGTTTTGCCCCTACCTAGGCTATGTGGCTGTGTTCTGCAAAATTCAGCTAGTTTGATAAAAGTGGTGTCCGAGTTTCTTTGTTTGATCATTTGGGGTCTTCGTCTTATATTTTTTGAGTCAATCTCTCGTGTTCCCTTTCTGTGATAGTCTCTGGTGTTAGACACACCGCTTAACTCTGTTCACTATCCTGTCTTCACTCACCACTTTTTCATACGTAGATCCTGTTTCCTTAAGTGTATTTTGGAAAGTGCTTTGATTACATCACACAGTCTTTTCAAGAGTAGTAAAGCTGCTGAACAATCAATCAGCCACCTGAAAATATAAGAAGTAATGTTTTAGAATTGGATTATATAGGCTTCTTGGACTGGAAACCAGCAATTGTATGAGATCATGACAGAGAAATTTTACTTCTGAATTAAAGATTGAAATTTCACTAAACATTTATCTTTACTTATGTTAAAAAACAAAACAAAACAAAACAAAACACATTTTAATAATGGAAATGAAAGTAATTTTGCTTCCTAATGAGGCATATGTTTGTAATCAGAACAGACTGAATGGAGTTATTGTGCTATTCCCTTTTCCAGTGTCATCCATCGCCCCACTCTCATCTGGCCTTCATGTTTCTGCTCAGTCTCTTTGCTGAGTAACTTACTTAGACTGCAAGGTGATTCTGACACAACACTTGTCCATGATTTTTGTTTTGGTAGTACATTTCATCAAAAATCTCAGAATATTTTCCCAAGCATTAATTAATCAGTACAAGAGCTTTTTGAAGTAAATTGCAATCTTATGTGCATGGACAGAAGTACAGAAAGGTGGAAACTAACATGGACATGGATTTCAGAGCATCTCACTGTGTAGTCACTAGGGCTATTCAGAGATTAATTATGTGGCAGCTCCAATTGATTTCAGGTAGACAGTGAAGTACTTAGGACTCCTTAAAATCAGACCCTAATTGTTTCGATTGGCTTACTTTTGAAAATTTTAAGTTGTGTGTTTACAGCCCTTCGTAGTGTCATTAATATTGCTAGAAATAGAAGAGTTTTAACCTCCAGTTCTTTACTATTTTTATGAGATACTCTTTCATTCTGTATATCACTGAATACAATAGGACAATAGTTCATGTAGCTGGACATCAAAGGCTGGTATTATTTTCTGTCTGTTGTAAAGCCAATTATTAACTATTAAAACAAATGGCAGTTTCATTATCTTCAAATGAAATGGTTTTAGATCATATAGCATAGTAGTACAGTTGCTCTAGAAGGAAAGATACCTTCAATTTGTGTTCCAAGGTGTACAGGAACAGGGACGTAAGATTAGTTCTGACTTCAATACATTTATAATGAAGAAGCTGTTACTGTGAAAAAATATTTACAGAGTGGAAAACCAGGAACATCAAGTCTGAAAATACATTCAGGAGTTTGATTTTGGTGAACAACTTCAAAGCTGTTTTCCACTTATTTAGCTGTCTTTTATGTTCTTACAGCAGGTTCAGGCTACACCTCAGCCCATAAAAGTGCCGCAGTTCATCCCTCCTCCCAGACTCACTCCTCGTCCAAATTTTCTTCCACAGGTGAGTGTACAGAGAACAAACAATAGAAGAAAGGCCTTAATTATAGCATAAATAGAAGATATTTTCTATGTACATAATGTTTGTTGGTCTTTACTTGTGACCTGGTGGAGGAGACAATTCATCTTCATCAGGTTTGCGGATGATGCCAAATTTGAGGGTGCAGTCCACACACTTGAGGGCAGTGCTGCCGTTCAGAGGGACCCAGACAGGGTAAGGGAGTTAGCCAGCAGGAATCTCCTGAACTTTGTCAAGGAAAAAGGCATAGTCTTGCACCTGAGATGGACTAACCCACTGCATTAGGTACAGGCTGGGGACTGGCAGGCTGGGAAGCAGCACTTTTTAGAAAGGTCTTGTCTGACAGTAGCTAAATGTGAACTAGTAGTGTGCCCTGGCATCAAAGAAGGTTGGCAGCATATTGGACTGTACCAACAGGATCAATGGAGGAGATTAGCCACCTTTTCTCAGCAATCATAAAAATGGATCTGGTGCATGGCATCCAGTTCTGCCCCCCCGGTATAAGGAGGAAGTTGATTGAAATTTGAATTACTTTCAAATTTAGGGGGAGGAGGGCCACTAAGATAGTTCGGGGGGGACGGGTAGAAATACATGACCTACAAGGAGAGGCTGAGAGAGCTGAGCTTGTTCAGTTTATACAAGAGATTTTGGGGAACCTAACAGCAGCCTTATTTCCAATACCTACAAAGAAATAAAGAAGTTAGAGACATAGGTGCATGGCGCGAGAATTACAGACAAGGATCATAAATTTTAACAGGAAAGGTTTAAACAGGGAATGGAATGGAATGGAATGGAATGGAATAGTTCAGTTGAAAGGGACCTTCAAAGATCATACAGTCCAACTGCCTGACCACTTCAGATCTAACCAAAAGTTAAAGCATATTGTCCAACTGACAGACATGGGGTATCAACCACCTCTTTAGGAAGCCTGTCCCAGTGTCTGACCACCCTCACAGTAAAGAATTTTTTCCTAATGTCTAGTCAAGAAACAGTTTCTCACTGTGATGACACTTAGGAGTGGAAGAACCTGCCCAGAGATGTTATAGAAGCTCCAAACTAGGAGGTTTCAGAGACTTGTCTTGATGAAGTCCTGAGCAGTGTGGTCTCTGCAGTTAGTGTTGGCCCTTCTCTAAGCAGGAGATTGGGTAGAGACCTCCTGAGCTTCCTTCTAACCTGCATGGGTCTGTGATTATGATATTGACATATGATGATCATATATGGAAGTATTTGCTTCATATGATATGAACCCACTGAACTGGTGTTAGCAAAATCAAAGTATTACCCAAAGCCTTAAATTGCTATTATTGTTTGCCATTCATGAGCAAAAAAGCGAAAACAAGATGTCTTTAGATAGTTCCCAAGTGTTTCCGTATTGCAACAGAAAGTGACCTGTTAGCAGCTGAGCAGTAAAACTTGTTTTTTACAAGTTTTTCCATGGTTTGTGAAAGACACTGATTCATTTTAAATAAATAAATAAATAGGTAAATAAATGTTGGAGGAACTATTTAATTACCAAGATATATGTGGCACTGTGGCTAAAATTCTGAATCTTTTACAGAAAAAAAAAAAAAAAGGAAAAGGAACAGGAACAGGAACAGGAAAGTATGGGCTGATATCTGGTTAAGATTTAGGGACAGTGAGGTCTGTAAGGATTTTTCCTAGTTTTCAATGATAAAATTGTAACGGAATATTAAAGATGGATAGGACAATAGAAATTAAACAATGAAAAAGGCTTTATTTTCAGAGTAATGCATTGTACTTCTATACTTTGTAATGATGTGATAAGTAAAAAGTTAACAATGGGCAAGAAATAAGCAAATATTGGTGGTAGAGGACTGAAAAACTTGTGGCCCAAGAAAGAAAAAAGATTAACAACTTCATTTACCTTTACCCTTTATCACTTTCAGTGAGAGATTGATGTATAATCTTGATTTTTGTTTGTTTGTTTAGCAAGATTGGTTGTGCAGGTGTCTATTTAGATATAGATAGAGATGACAACAGTAACAAGGATTTGCTGAAAATTTGCTGAAGGCTCAGTGTAAAGCCTTAAGACACACTTTTAGCATGAGCGCCTCAGCAGTGCCGGTAAATATTACATGAATATTTGGCTTGCAAAACCAATATGTTGATTTAGACATATATAAGGCACTTGGCAGTACACACGCAGTATATAAATATCTGTGCATCAAAATACCATTTCAAGGACCGTGACTTCACATGCAAATGTTATGGCTGCGTCTTATGCAAGTAGGTTTGAAAACGTGGCTTTTCTTTCTCATAGAATACTTATGATGCTATGCTAAAAATTACATTCTGTAAGTAATCAAGCAACCTTGCATGGAATATAAAGACAGAATTGTAAGACTTGGTAAAGAAGTTCTTTTGCAGTACTCATATATGAATCTTTCTGTCTTTTTTACTTTTTTGTAGGTTCGACCTAAACCAGTTGCCCAAAATAACATTCCTATTGCCCCAGCACCTCCTCCAATGCTTGCAGCTCCTCAGCTTATTCAGAGGCCTGTGATGTTGACAACAAAGTTCACACCCACCTCTTTACCGAACTCTCAGAACTCCATACATCCAGTTCGTGTAGTTAACGGGCAGACAGCAACCATAGCCAAAACCTTCCCTATGGCACAGCTCACCAGCATCGTGATAGCAGCACCGGGTACCAGGCTCGCTGGACCTCAGACTGTACAGATCAGCAAACCAAACATTGAAAAACAGGTACAGATAAGAAAGTATCTACTAGATAAACATACCGGGTTTATTGCTTTATGGAGCCAGTTCTGGAGAGGATAAGAAATGGAGACATTTTCAGTGGGTACTGGAAATATTCGTGTTCCAACAACAGTACAAATTAAGGAATGACTTTCAGCTCTTGGGGTAGA
The DNA here is from genome assembly GCF_964035555.1 of Netta rufina. Taxonomy (NCBI): domain Eukaryota; kingdom Metazoa; phylum Chordata; class Aves; order Anseriformes; family Anatidae; genus Netta; species Netta rufina. The sequence continues at coordinate 33,234,784 of NC_140128.1, read as the reverse complement.
AATTACCTTTTCTTTAATATGGCTCATTGGAATTTTATTCTCAAACTTCAGGGGTTTTATTCTCCTTGTACTGTCTTAACTTCAGTAGTTTATAAACAAGCAATATTCCAGAGCTGTACTAATTTACTGGATACCAAGTACAAACAGAAGTCCGTGTTCATATCAGGCTTTTAAGAAACACTGTTTTCAGTGGGTTTGTTTTTCAGATAGTGGCTACCAGAAAGGAAAAAAAAAAAAAGAAAAAAAACACAAAATCATAGGAGTATATAATGCAATAAGTACAATAATTTCTTCCTTGATCTTGTAGTCTTGTACACCTGTGATTGGAGACAAAATAGTCTCACTCAGCTTCTGAAGACTGGCAGTTTCCCATGACTAAATTGGATTGAATGGGTGGAAGGGAGACCTTCAGAAACAGAGCATTCTGGATGTTTAGTTTTAAAGTCTCTTTCCAGTAAAGATTTTTGTAAAATAAAATTTTGCTTTAGTGTGGGTTGCAGCTGCAGTCCTTGCCATTCAGTTCAAGTGAAGCAATCTTCTGTTTCACTTTTAACTCCTTAGTATATTACATGTTAGTAATATTATAATACTATATAATGTATAATATATTATCTATAACATATAACATATTTTTATATAATTTTTATATAATTGTGAATATATTTATATATATTTCACTTACAACTCTTTCATAGACTAATGTGCCTTGAAGTTATCGTCCGTATTTGAAGTCACCTATAGAGACTGAAAAACTTGTGCATGAACGTTATGCTCATGTTCAGTTCTCTTTATGAATTCACCTAAGTAGGTTCTTGTGTACATCAAGGCAGTTTTACAAGTTATTTAGCAATGCATGCCCTTTTCATATGATTTGAAGTTGTACTTTTACAGTACTGTACTTTTGATGCCTGTTCCTTTTGATGTCAGCAATATTAATTTGCTCTTTCAATAATTACTGGAAATTCAAGGAACTGTTGAAAACCATGCAGAAAAATGCTGGTGGCTTAATAACACACGATTATTTTTGTATATATTCCCTATGTGTTAAAGGGGAAAAGTTTGTGTCTCTATAGAGATTATCTTAATTTGTAGAATCAGCAGCTGTGCCATGTGTTGAGGATTGTCATGCAAACTTTTTTGATACCATTGCAAAAGATTCTAACTTCAGAAAAGAAAAAAGTTTCAGAAACATCAGAGATCTTAGGAGTCAGAGAGACAGTGTTTGAGCCATTCATAATTCTTCATGAAGACCAAGGAGCCAGAAGAACAAAATCCATGTACTGTGAGAGTGTTTTTTACCTGGAAGTTTTCTATCCCATTCAGTATAGTGATTTCTGTAATGCAGTTAACTCTTACCATGACTTTTATTGCTTGCATGGCTGCTTGGGTTAATGGAATGGTAGTGAGGCTGCTCCATCCTTTGTTAAAGCAAAACACTAATTAACATTCCTCTCACGTCAGATTCCTCAATTAAGTCTTTGTTAGCATACTGCCTGTTTTAAACTGTTTTTCTCCTGTATCTGCTAAAGTATTTGTTTTGCTTTATTAGTCAAAGTAAAAAAGTCATTCTTATCACTGAATGAAAGAAACACTGTTCCTTTTCAGACTATTAAACCACATGTGGAAGCAGAAGAGAAGCAAACAGAAAGTCGTACAGTTACTCCACCTGCTGCACCGAAGCCAAAACGAGAAGAAAATCCACAGGTATCAGAACACATCCAGAACTTTCTTTTCAGACAAAAAAGAAGTACTCTGTCCTTCAGAAAACAAATTTTCTCCTCTGTTCCATCAAGACTCCTAAGTTTTTATGTTCCTTACATTCCTGTTGGACAGCAATAGCTGATAGGGCTAAAGAATAAGAAGTCTAAATAGATATAATGCATTTGCATTTTCAGTCCTGAGATACATTGGACTTCAGAGCCTTTTGTTAAGCTAGAAGATCATAAGTTCCCTCTGATACTTCCTTCAACCAGGAGGCTTAGATTACAGCGCTGATTTCCATTCCTTTGAGCTTTTAGACTTCTAAACTTCTGAAGTTATTTTTAATGCTGGAGAACTGTCTTTATCTTGCTGTATGAAATACCACTGTTCTGGTGAGCAGGACGGAAAGAGTAACGTATGTTCGCATTCTCCCGGTTCTTATTCCAGTTTACATATAGTTAGTTTTATAGTGACAAAATGGCCAAAACGGGTATTTTTAAAGTCTTTCTGCCATGACAAGCTTTGGAACTGATTACAGCTAAATGTTCTGCTATGTTTGTTTTTTGTAGATGGATTCAAACTGACTACTGTGAGCATTAAATGTTGTCAGTACAAATTCTGATTTTTAGATGTCTTTGCAATTCCTGCATTAAAATTAGAATCCTTTAAGAAAGCCATAGCCCTTATCAAACTGCAAATGTAAGCCAGAGTTGCTCCTTGTAGTCTGCAATAATCATAGAGATAATATGGAGATCGTGTTCTGCAACCAGCAATGTTTTGCTGGCAACTGAATTGTGTTGGCATTTACTAAGAGCCAATCACGTAGTTGTTTCAGTGCTGGATTGGAAGTAAAGAAACTGCTTTCTTGTTACTAGCTCTGCCAACTCTGTGATCATGAGCAACTGGCATTTCCCTACATCTCAGCCTAGTTTCCCATCTAGAAAATGGGACTGGCGTCTATCTTCTGTAAAACAGATTGACATATATGAATGAAAAGTAATTTATAGAAGCAAAGCATTATTAATAACTTCTGTGTTGCTTAGTTACCTGTCAACTGACTTTAAAGGGCCTAAGTAGCTTATCCTAATGATTGGAATTGTTACGATCTCTGTGTTTTTCTCTTCCTTCCTTCTCACAGAAACTTGCCTTCATGGTATCTCTGGGACTAGTTACTCATGACCATCTGGAAGGTAAGAAAAATGTCATAAGTTGGTTCTTGAGCTCTCTGCTTCATGGCCATTCTGAGCTGGAAGTGCAAGTCCAAAATATATCTGTATTAAGTGCATTTGGGGTGTCTGTACTCTTGATCTTAGTCTCTGTTGTGCATCCTTTTTATTCCCCATGTTACATGGACACAAATCAGTTGCTTATGCAGCTGAGATCAGTGGTTGGCAAGAAAGTGTATGTTTTGGTAGTAGGAAAGAAGTTTGTGACAATGTTGCTTTTGGGGCAGTCCTTGTATCTGAAAAGTTATGCCATGGATAATTTTATGGTAACTCACATCTGGATTTCTTATTTATTTCACAGTTTCATGGAACTCTAATCTGTAAAGGAAATGAGTTGATAGATAATTGACTTTCTTAATCCTATGCAGTGAGAAACAGCCTAAATTGCAGCAGCTTGCATATTTCTGTACTGCATTTATTTTTAAGTATTGAAAAGGTTACTAGAGGCTTTTAGTTTTAGCTCTCAATTACACTGACCACCAATTTAAAAAGTCGTAGTCAGGGAGTACTTTTATTTAGACAGAAGATGGTAGTCATTTTGTGAATTAGATGAGCACTTACATTCCATGTTAGATCTTAGTTTTCAAACCTTCAGAAATCAGAAGTGTGACAAAGTTGCCTGTATTGAGTATGAGTGGTGTACTCCAGAAGCCTTCACAGCTAAATTCACATGCAAACTGTATTCTGAGAATTTTGTATTATTTCTGAGGCCTGTTGTTTTCTAACCTGAATGCTTTGTTTTACAAGAAATCCAAAGTAAGCGACAAGAGAGGAAAAGAAGAACAACAGCAAATCCAGTATACAGTGGAGCAGTTTTTGAGCCTGAGGTATTGATCACTTGCCGGGGGAAGCTAGTACTTTCATTCTGAGCTTGTGTGTTTTTCTGCCACATCGCTGCCTACTAAGCTGTCTCAGTTCTAACTAGACAGGGAAGCTATTGTTTATGATTTAAAAGGCCATTGCAATGATATGACCCTCATATTTTTTAAAAGTAAATACATTGGGGTGTTCTTTTAATACTTGCATTCCTTTCTGCCTTCCCCTATGTAAAGCTGACATTAAATGGCAGTGTGTGTTAGTCCTAGCCGTCAGGTCAGCTTGCATATTAGCCTGAAGCAGTCCAGATGTCAGAAGTAGTGTAAAAAAGCTGACCTTTCTGAAGCTATGCTCCAGAAAATAGAAGAGCCAGTCATCTCATGTAGTACTACCATGCTATCCATCAAATATTGCATATAGTTGTTGCCAAAAATGTTAGCCAACAGAAATGGTTCTGTTCTCCCCTACAGCGCAAGAAGAGTGCAGTCACGTACCTGAACAGCACAATGCATCCTGGGACACGCAAAAGAGGTGAGAGATACTTAGACTTTTCTTCCTGCTGTGTGCCTCTTTCTCCATCTTGTGTTTGTAGTCCCTTGTTGATATGAAGAACAAAATAAGGAAGGGCACTGCAGTACTTTATTTGTATAGTGAAGTTCTACGGCAGACACAGATCATGACTTCTAGGGATTAGCACAGCAGGTTTTATTAGGCAGCTCAGTGTTTCATTTCAGTTTCAATCTCGCCCCCCAAAAATAGAGCAAAGTGAAAGGTGAGATGTTTGAACATCATTTAGTGGTATAAAGCTGCTGTCAAGATCCTCTTGTTAATAAGTAAATTGTATCACTACTATCAAGAAGGTGGTTATGGAAGAAGTGTCTGCCCAGAATAGGAGAGGAAACTTAGTGTGAGAAAAGCTTGTTCCCTACCATGAGCAGAAATATGTCCTTGGAAAGATTTTATCTTGAGAAAGAAAGACTATCTTGCTCATACTGAGCACTTCGCTGCAAGCAGAGTGCCACTTGTCCAAACAGAAGAGATGGTGTTTCATATAGGTATGCAGTATTATTCAGTAGAAATTCTTCTGTAAAACAGGTGAAATTTTAAGGCTTAGGTTATGGTGAATCAGATGAGTCAGAACAGCATAGCAGAGAACTTGATACTGTTTTTTGTGCATGGCATCAACCACACATACATGACAATCTTTCCCTGATTTTTGACACTTTTCTGCAGTTTTTACAGACTTAAGCAATCGAGCATATTTAAAATCCACAGTCTAACCTAGCATCAACCAGTTCCAATTCTGTTGTTTTTTGTTTTGTTTTGTTTTGTTCTGTTTGTTTTTTTTTGGCTGCAAGGTCATATATCCATTTCACATGTACTCTCCTTGACATACCTTGTCAGTCCAGAAGGCAATGTGGCAAAACTGACACTTCTGCAGCCATACTGATTCTGAATAAAACACATCAGTCTCTTGCCATCCTCTAATGACATAAAAAAATATATTTATAAATAGTATGATACAGATTTTATAGAGAGAGAGGTTTGCATTTGATCTGTGGATAAGTAAATGTTCCTACTTCTAGTAATGATTTCTTAATTCTGTTTTATAACTCATTGTGAACAATTACTGTGTCAATGAAATAGTTTGCATGCTTTTGTACTTGATATTCTCCTAGCCTATTTATGCATGCTGACTGCTGTTATGCTCTCTCTTTTTTTTTTTTTCTCCCACACTGTTGTGAGCCTGCACCTTGTATCAGTACCAAACTAGTAGCATGAATTTTCAGTTGACAAAAGATTTGGATGTATACATTTGTTTTGTGATTTAGTATAGCAATATATTAGGTGAAAAGCTTATGCAAGCAAGTGCCCTTGAGAGCTTTAGTTTAATTCTAGATGGTGCTGAGCATGTCAGAAATTTCAGCCATGGACATCACTATCAGAAATCCGTTTCCAAGGACATACTTAGTTCTGGAACATATCCAGACTTTAAATGCTAGGTTTAGCATGTTAATAGGTATGGACTGACAATCTGTAAACATAAAATCCGGAGAATTATTCCTAGATCCTAGGTCCTTTATGTTTACATATCCATAAATTACCCAGGAGAAGGGAGGCAGAAATGATGGTTACATATTGTTTTTTGCCACCTTCCTTTGCATACGTAATTTTATGAAAATAGTTACAAACACATTTTGCACTTCTGCTAGTCTAAAGGAGCACATAGGAGTTGTGTAGAATCAAATGTATTTGACTGAGAAATGCTAAGAAAGAGCACAGGATTTGGGTGAGGGTTACAGTGGAAGACCAATGATAGATTACAGCTGGTAGTGCTGGGGTTATGAGTCACAAAATAGGACCTGTTCTAGCCTAATTTAAAAGATGTACCAGTAGAGTAGAAAGTGCTGATCTGTGGGTGAGTGGGTTTAAAAAAATGGGAAGAAAAGGAGAGGGTTGGAATGGTGAGTGTTGGCCTGTGATAAAGGACTTAACCTTTGTGTAGATTTATGCTGGCAGTAGAAAGATAGGAATGTGTGGGATAACAGTAGAAGGGATTTAATAGTAGTTATTGTGGCTTCTCTCTAGTTTTGATGCCAACATGCTCTCCCTAAAAACTGAATAGCCTTGTTTCTAGGAATGGAAAGCATTCCCACACTGCTTTTGTGAGAGCGATACTTTGACCCTCGACAGAACTTGTTTCTATTTCCTTCTGAAATACATCTTTTAAATGTTCTTTCCTTGCAAAATTCTACTTAAAGATTTCTTAAAAATGTTTTAATCTTTGCTTCTGTCCTTCCACTTGTAACTTTTATATTAATTTCCTCTCTGTGCTACATCATTTCCTTTTTCATGCTAGCCAATGAGGACCACTGGCCAAAGGTATGTAAGATCATTTTTCCTTTTTTTTTTGTTTGTTTGTTTGTTCCCTTTTGTTAATATGTAGGTCGTCCACCTAAATACAACACGGTGCTGGGGTTTGGGGCTTTGACCCCCACATCCCCTCTGTCCAGTTATCCTGACTCCCCTGAAAATGAAAAGACAGAGACCACATTTACTTTTCCCGCAGCTGTTCAGCCTGTGTCCCTGCCTAGCCCCAGCTCCACAGACGTAAGTAACTCTTGGGAAGGGGGTTACTTTTGGAAAGATATGTAGAAACAGTCACAAGGAAAATCATTGCAGATTTTGTTTCTGTAGTCTCACTCATCCTTTGTCCTAGTTCAGTGCAATGAAATGGTCCAGCATCCTTTTAACACCCTTCCTTTTTCCTCCTGCACCTATGTTCTTATCCTGTAGAGATTTTATTTATAACTCCTTCAGTGGATTGAAACACTGGGAGGCACCAGGCATGCTAGATGAGCTCATTTCCTTTGTGCCATGTCTGAGATCTTGTCTGACTGAATTGAATCTGTCATCCATGAAAATGGGGGAAGGGGAGAATGAAAAGTATTACTTACAGACCCTAATAAGAAAAAGTTGTGGTGTTTCTATAACGACAGAAGGGAAACCTCCCAGATTACTCAGGACAGCCAGGAGCCATGTTCACAGCGTTGCTTATGGTAGTTCTCGTGTACCAGTGTTGCTGAATACATTGCCCCTGTGATCAGATCACTAAATCTGTCTTGAATAAAATTTGCCCATTTTGTTATAATATATAAAGAAATAGGTATGTTTTTTTAAGTTAAAAGATAGGATTTGCCACTCAAAGTACAACTTCTTTTTAAGTTGCTGAGAACTACTGAATTATTTCATTATTACTAGCAAAAACATGAAGAAAAAATTTAAAGGTCATGCATAAACCTCAGAAAAGAAATAGTGAGAAAAGTTGGACTGAGTTTCTGTGTAGGTCTGACAGGACATAACGAAGGGACACTATGGCTTGTCCAAAAGTGTACTGTTACTCTATTCAGTATGGGCGAAACAATTCATTGCATAAAAATTCTCAGGAGTAAAAAGTAAAAGTGTAAAAGTAAAGTGCTCAGTGCAAAAGTAAAGTGCTTGCCTTTTAGTGACTACTGAGTACAGTTTAAAAATAAAAAGGTGCTTGCTTATTTAGTCATATCATTGCAGACTCCTGCAATCTGAGTAAGTGATCTGTGGGTTTTTTGTTTGTTTGTATGTTTGTTTTTTTTTACATATTTTCACATATAATTGAGGCCCAACAACTTGAAATGGGCTTTGAGGAAGAGCTGGGCAGCTTTATTTTCACCTGTGCAGTTTCACCACTCTAAGTGCACAGACTGAGGGACTATTGGCCACATACAAGAGGGAATAGAAGCCAGCTTGTTGCTTCTGAACTGTATTTGTTCTGTACAGATAACAGGAATAGAAATAGTACAAGTGTGTCTGAGTCACAGAAATAAATAGATGCAGTTCTGATACACAGGGAATATGTATGTGAAATTAGAAGGTGCTCTTTTATGTAGTCACTTTTGAAAGCAGAATAGCACTTGACTATAAAAGCCCTTTGCTGACAGTCAGATGAAAGAGACTGTGGAACAGCCCCTCATAGGGAGGGTGGGGCAGCTCCATCTCTGGGGTCTTCTATAAGTAAGCAGTAAAAATGACAAGTAAACATGCTGAAGAGAACATTTTTGACACTGGCCCCAAGAGAAGGGCTGGATAATGTGGTAGGTCTTTTCCATCTCTGACTTCTGTATGCATACTGCCGGTCTTTTCCCACTATATAAGAGCTCTCGAAACAGTATAATGTGATGTTGTCCTGTTTTCCGAGGTGCCTGGTGACAGCAGGCTAAATCAAGAGTAGAGAATTTTTGAGGCATTCTAATCTAGTTCTCAATGCCGTGAATTTTCTGAAATTTTATAGTATTTGTACTTAGATTATGGATTATTTCAGTATACTTTAATTATGAAAATAGAGGTATTCTAAAGGAGACAGTGGAAGTTTACAAAGAAGGTAGTTAACATTCTCTCTTACCTGAGTGTATTGTAATATAGCACAGTAGCACTCTTTTCCCTTTAGAATAACATATAAGTCCCCTTTAAAATGTTTACAGACAAGTGATTTAGTTTATGCATAAGCATTGGTTTTAACATTTTGTAGGTTTGTTTTTTCAAAGGAATTTTATCCCAAAGTCTTATTCAATGTATATTCCCTATCAGGTGAGCTAATTCTTTAGACTTTTCAGAAATATTTGGTATTGAATTCCATGTAAAATAAAATACAAGTAAAAGCAGAAGATACATTTCAACATGACAATCAAAATATAGAAAGGTCTGTTTATTCCAGATAGGATAGAAAATGCTGCCTGTTGTTACAGCTCCCAGCCTTTGGGGACATACAGAATGAAAACATGAGATGTGCATGCCTAAATAAAAGGTTATATCAAAAGTCCCAGTTAAAACCATTCAGCAGTTTCCCAGACAGATATAGAGGAAAACTGCAATTTTACCTATCTTTAAAACATTTTTGCACTCATTTACTGAGAAGGTCTAATTCATATAGACTTTAGAATGGAAGTTTGATGTTCATTACATAAATAAACTTAACTTTTAGCCAACCTGTAAAAAATACAAATCAAGCACTCAGCCCAGAAAGGCCTTCTTGCCTTTCTCCTGAATTGTCATTCTCATGACAATGACATAGATGAATTTTAAAGGGACAATAAAGCAGGAACTTGAGATGGGATTGGAGATAAAAGTAGAGGAGTAGAAACTGGGAATAGAGCCTGGGGAAAGGAAGGAAGTAATACAGTAGGCATGGTTGAACAAATCTTTTTTTTTTTTTTTTCTGTCTGGCAATTGGCTGTGAAGCATTTGGTTATGGGTGATTCTCCCTCACACAGTAGCATATTCACCTGGAAGATGGCAATTGCCTTTGACAGTCAATTACTCAGCAGCAAGAATAAAGCAAAACTGTTTTCTGTCTAAAAGTCTCTATTCTAGTGATGGTTCAAGTCTGTGGTCACAAAATGCCTTTTTATTAGTAAATTAATAAATGGTCCAGTTGAGAAGAGCATTAGAGAACATGCAGATTGCAAAGTCAAACCCATAAATGTTAGGAAGTGCCAAGATTATTATTGCTTATGATAACTTAATTCACTTATATCATTCATATATATTACCATCAACTTTATGTATCTGGTCTTGTACAGTTGTTGTCACAGAATATTTAGATTTCCCACGTTATTCCAGTGAAATGTACATATACCTATATACATGTATATTACATATTCAGACACATAAACTACATCTACTTTGGATATGACACTGTATTGTTCAGTTCTATTCCTAAAGCCAGGCACTATTGCTCTAGCCACTGTATATGAAAATAAACTGTTAGCTGTTCAAAAAGCTTTAATTTGCTTTCTGGTTTTCTTGGTACAGGGGAATTAGAGCAAAAAGTGACCTTAAATCACCTTTTATACTGTCTCTGTCCTGAAATTATTCTTCTGTCTGTTTAGCCTACAACATATGTCCGAGCATTGTCAGTGAGCTCTGCTCTAACATAGGTTGGCTGCATATAATTTTCACAGAGCTGGTCCAGACACTAAGATTAGTGGGGTGCATGTCACATCACATCCAACCCCCTTCATGCATATATTTATTAACTGTCTAGAAAACCTGGGGCATTTCTTTGGAATTGAGCATTGGCTGGGATTTGGTATGTCCAGTTATTAATTTTGAGGAAATACCCTGAATTTTGTATTACTGTTTTGACAAACCAAAAATAGGGCTATGGATTTTGTGCACGTGTTGCCATCCTGATGTGTTCAGCCATACTGCATGCTGACCAGTTGTATCACTTCTGGATTTACAGTGTTCTGTTGAATTTAGAAGGCTTCAGGTCTAAATTTCTAAATGTCACCACCTCAAGAAGCAACAGTTTGCATCTCTTGTGTAGATCTCTTTCTACGGGATACCAGATATATCAATTTTGGTTTTCAGCGCACCAATAATTGTGCACCTGAGCCAGATACCAAATGCCATTTGTAGTCTGTGGCAACTGAAGGCCACATGTAGTTCTCTAGAATGAGAATTTTCTTGTAAAATGTGAGAATTTTGCTCTTAAAAATTTCATTAGGTTGCAGAGGATTTCACATCTTAGCTTATGTCACGTCTCCTGTCTGCCTTCTTTTCCTTACTTGTACTCACAGAGTGCTTGATGGAGGAAAAGAAGTTCTTCCCAGACTGGTTACACAGATCACTTCACAAGAGGCATGAAGTGTCACTCATTTCATTCTTCTGTTAACACGGAAGAGCTCTGTTGTAAAGCATGAAATAATACTGTAACCCACCTCTCAATGATCCCCAGAGTTATGGAACCAAACCATGCCGCTGAAAATTCACTAAAGCTTGATCCTTTACAAAACACGGCGTCGGTGCTAACCTTGGGAATAAAGAGAAGAATAGCATTCCCTTCAGAGAAAGGCCTCATCAGCAATAGAGCCGCCAAGTAGAAACCTTAGCAGATTGCCTGTGTCTCATTCTTCTAATATGTTTAATATTTTATCCACAGTAGAGGTTAGCGTCATTTTTCTTGTCTGGCAACTTAATGTGTAAGTGCATGGCCAAGTCCGATATCATTCCAAGATGGTGGAACTTACTCACACACTTGAAAAGACTGCACGGGTCAAAATGAAGCACCGCGAGTGCTGATGTTGCATATGTACAGAGGGAGTGTATATGCGCAATTTGACTCAACACATGCATCTTAAGATCACAGTCTTGCAGATGTTGTGTGTGTGAAAATTTGGCTGAAGTCAGTGAGAAGTGCATATTTCTGACTCCAGATGGGGCCTAGAATATGTCAGCTTGCCAGAAAAGGCAACAGGTGGAGAAGGGAGAGGGGTTCAGATGCCCCTTTCCTGCTCTGTGGGTGCTAAGCCATTTTTCTTTCATGCCTCTTTGTTCAAATATCCAAAGAACAAAGGAAAACAAACACCATCACCACAACTACCCCAAGCATGAGATGGGAGTAACAGGAGGAGAGAGAGAGAAGAAAAAGTGACAAAAATTAGACCTATATTTCTGGGGAGTTAAATTTCTTTAGAAAAGAAATTTCTCTAAAGGTGATAAAGTAGTAATTTGGACTGGATGTTGTTAAGAGACCTTGTCAGTATGTTTTCAACTCTTTCTGGGGGAGAAAAAAAAAAAAAAACACACAAAAAAACACTTAGAAAGTATCTCTTGCTATTCTTTCATCTTGTCTCTCAGCCTATGTTAGTGATGAAACATAGACCGCTGTCTATAGAGAAAGAGAAAATTTTGACTCACAGCTTTTTTGGTGCAACTTGAGGTAACCTGTGCGAGGTAAAAAGAATTATCTCAGAACATATAATTCATTCTGTTCTTTTTCATTTACAAGCAGAGCACCTTTTCCTTCCACTTTCATTTTTAAAGGTGACCTAAATATTTGACAGTGTTCTTTTAAGTCACTCAGCTGGGGTTTCTTACATACTATTACTGGAAAGAGACAGCCTCATCAGCATTCCCAAAGTGAAGTTGTGCTTACATCCAGAAATGAGAAGGGTTAAGAAGGAGAATAGCTCATCATTTTAGGAAAAGAAAAAAAAAAAAAAAGGCAGGGTAAGGGAGGAATCTATAATAAGACAGGCTATGGGGTATCAGTTGTTAAGAGAAGTTTTGGTAATAAGTGTTTGTTGTAACATGTTACCCTGGGAGGACAGAGGGAGCGTTTGGGAAGACAGATGTCAGTGTTTCTGACATCATGCCTGGTTTTCCTGGTTTTCATCTTCTAAAAAGGGCTTGACCATTTGGAACCCCCTTAGAAATAGTTCGTGCTGTAAACTTTGCATTTAACAATGATGTAGATGTCAAAGGTCAAAGTTCACTTTTTGCCTTCTCTCTCTTTCTCTCCCCTCAACCCTTCCCCTCAATTTTATAGGGCGATATCCATGAGGATTTTTGCAGTGTTTGCAGAAAAAGTGGGCAGTTGCTGATGTGTGACACATGTTCACGTGTTTATCACCTGGACTGTCTGGACCCGCCTCTGAAAACCATTCCCAAGGGCATGTGGATCTGTCCCAAATGTCAAGACCAGGTATTGTTTGACAGACAGTGTTATACACAATGCACTGTAAAGATTTTTCCAAGTTAAAGAAAACAATCATATCACTTGGCTTATTTATATCAAGACAGCCTGACACTGAACAAATTTATTTGATCTGCAACAAGGCTTGTGTGAATTTGATTTGATTACATCTGTTGGAATGCGTGCCAGTGCAAAACTGTTAAGTTTTCCTCCCGGACTTGAGGTCTTTATTCGTTACCCTTGTGTTTTTACTCTTTCTGGGCTGAAGCACACAAACTTTTGGGAAAGGTTCTCTACTACTCATAGAAATTTTCCTGTTCATCCCAAGCTCGTTGTTTCTTAAAAAGTTATTAGCATGTTCTTCTGGATAAATAAATAAAACATTTGTAGGAGCCTACCTCAAGAGATAGAGAAAATATAAACCTCTCTTTGGTTATATAAATCAAACACCGGAGAGATTGACTTCAGTGATCTCTTTAATAATGGTGTCCAGAATCTGTGAAATGAGGATGGACAAATAGCTTGTTTCTTCTTTCTTCCAAATCCCTCGTACACAATTAAAGTGAACAGATGATATTTTAATATTTTGTTCATAATTGCATTGAGATTACAAGACAAAGAATTAAACTACTGTATTCATAACCCTTATGTGGAACTCCAGAAGTTGCAAAGGGTTGCTCTTAATCAGCAGCCTGAAGCTGTTAGTGTTCTCTCTGATTTAGCATCTTGCTTAGTCACCCACATGACCTTTGGTTAGCCAGATGGCAAGGTAAGAAAACAGCCTGGCAAATGATGTGCTATTCAGGAAAATGAAAAAGCAAAACTCAAGTGACTTGGTCAGTAGTTGCAAATGAGGGAGAGTTACCACTTTCCTATTCCTGCTCTTGTGTTCCATCATGTCTCCCTTCTCTTTGTATTTCTGTGATATGTTCCCACAAAATTATGGGGAAAAATGGGAGGTATTTCACTACAAAGTGGCCGAGTCCTCTGTCTTCTGAGACACCCCTCGGATTGACTTGTTAAAAAGACACATTACATTTTTCTTCACAAAATAAAGTTCCTTAGGAAGGAATATGTTAGGAAGGAATATGTAGGTAGGAATATGTTAGGGAGGATCTGAAAGGCATAAATGGGTTTTACCCTTACATGTACATAAAGAGGGTTTGGCAATTATATTAAAATGATTCTAGTAAGAAGGGCAGATAGGACAGTTTCATGTTTTACTAGCCAGGAAGTGTGGTATCTGAATGTATGGTGTGGAGACTGCTCTGTGCCATGAGAAGTTTTCTCCCAGAACATCTGAGATCAGCGGTTTGTCTGAACCATGACATAATGTTTGTCTCCTGGCAAGTTTGAGTTCAGATACATTATCTTTTCATTCCTCTTTTAAGTTGTTCAGTTTCATTAGTAGAGTTTATTTGTAGCTATGGAGGGAATTTGAGAAAATGCTGACATTTGTAAGAAACAGGCCTCCTTTGTGGGAGCTACGGTACAGTTGTGAATAATTCCCTCTGTTAAATCTCAGAACAGGTCTGCAAAGCAGACGTGTTAACAGGGCTCAGACTAATGATAGCCATAAAGAAAATCCTCTGTCTTTCCCTCTTTCTCCTTTTTCTTTTCCTAGGAGTAGATTATTTACCATCTAAATCTCTACACACTTTTCTTTCAGATGTTAAAGAAGGAAGAAGCAATCCCGTGGCCAGGAACTTTAGCAATTGTTCATTCATATATTGCATATAAAGCAGGTAGGAAAATGGGGAGCAACACCTTTGCTTCAGTTTTGATACTGGAAAATGTAATTGAGGGAATGGGACAGAATGATACTTCCTTTGGAAAAGGAAATTAAAGGAAAAGGACCTTAATCACTTGTGGAGTGTAAATGGCAGTCTAAATATTTATTAAGCTTTCTGTGGTGCTTCTGTGTATAGGTGAAACATTGGGTGTGATTTATTGCAAAAGTTGTTGAATTGATCTTAAACACCGCCTTTAAATGAAATAGTTTACAGCCTCTATCTACAGTTGTAACAGAAACACTTTAAATATTATTTCTTGATGTGATGAATATTCTGTTTTTCAGCAAAAGAAGAGGAAAAACAGAAACTACTTAAATGGAGTTCAGATTTAAAACAGGAAAGAGAACAACTAGAGCAGAAGGTCAAACAGCTCAGCAATTCCATAACGGTGGGTATTGCCCTCCCAAATAACTCTTCACCTGTCTTCTGATGCCAGAATTCAGAGAGAGAACTGTAGAGCCCATGTGCTAGACCTGTCTTTCACTGGTTTTACTGAGAATTAAATGGGCTCTTTCCTATGTTTTTTAGGACTTTGGGGAGCAGGAATGAAATGCAGGCAACATATACTTAGAATGAGTCATTTACACATGATCCATGCTGACCATACACTGTAGACATGCAGTGACCTATAATAGCAGCAGGTGACAAAAATGACCCACAGCATTATTGTCTGTGGGCAGTAGATAAATTCTAATTTTCCAGTAGCTCACTTAAGTTTGAATAGTTGTGTCCCTGTGTGTAGTAAGAGTCTGCATTTTCCAGACATTCCTAGTACAAAAGTGACCGTTTAATTACAACTGGCTCTTGGGCTCCTGACATGTTGGCTTGGCAGTCAGCAGCTGGACTGTGCATGGCTCTGCATATTATTAATTGGACATCATCATACCTCTATCCAGAAGCTGTAGTTTCCACCTTAATTTATCACAGTAATTGGAACATACATATTAATTTGCTCTTTCTTCTCACCTTAATATGCAAATCAGGCTCTTGAGGTGCCAGTGTAAAGTTTGAGGCCCTCACTTAGCATAGGCTGAGTCTGTATCACAGAATGAAAAACACTGAAATCTGTGTGGCAACTCCTGTAAGGCTGGATACGTAAGTACAGATTTGTTTTTTTAAATGCAGATGCGCTGTGTGGTCTCTGTGTCTTTACCTCCTAGGCCAAAAGTAAGCGTCCCATGCTTAAAGACCTCTAAATGCTGATGATACAAGTAAAACAACTGTGAGCAAGTAGGTGGTGAGAGGTGCTGGCTAGCGGATCTGGAGACTGTCATCTTCTGGTTATCAGTAGCTGGGCATAAAGTCAGCAGCACTAGAGCACTAGCACCGTTTCTTAGTGATGTACACAGGCAGGGGCAAGCCTTAATAGGAGGGATTGATACTAGGTAAGGAGAATGGTTTATTTGCTATGATCAAGCCATCGCTTATACTTTCATTGGAACTGTCTAATAAAGGTGGATTAGATCTAAATGTTGTAGAGTTCTTACGATGTCAAGAGCTGTGTGTGAAAGCAGTAACAGTGTCTGGAGATCAGCATGGATAAAAGATTTGAAAAATGTAAGAAGGTTGTCGTCTCCATGTAAGAACCTGAATGTTATAGACATAAAGTAGCTACCATCTCCTTTTTGAGAGTTTCAGCTATAGATAAAAACAGTTTTTCACTCCTGAAGTATCACTTGTGGGCATTTTTTAAAGTTACTGTACCTTGACTCTTATCTAATGAGCTGGCTGTTGCTTCTAAGAGAAATAAGTGGTCGCAAAATAAGATTTTCAAATGAGGAAGGGTTTGTTTTTCAAGTGTCCCTTTATTTATTGAGAGGAGGAAGTGATATTCCTGCTAAAGCATAAGTGAAAGCAAAGGCTGTATCCCATTAGTCGCATGCACACACACTGTCAGTAGTCAGCTGCAGTAGGATGCCTGAGTTTGCACATCTGAGCTAAAGAAATTTCAGCCATGCAATACTACTAGAAAAATAATAAGAACATATACTTGGAAGTTTCCCTTCAAAAGGAACACAAAAGGATGGAGCTGTCTGTGTTGATTTGCCAAGCACCTTGGGATGAAAGGGCCATGCTGGGTGACAGCTACGTACTGACAATTTAATTCCGCAGCCTGCAAATATGAATTCTCCTATGATCGCAGCTCTGAGGCTCACTTTCTTCTAGGCTGGAATTATAGGTGACACTGTAGCTGCAGTCTTTTCCGAGTACTTACGTTTAGATCTGCAAACGTTGTATTCCTTCTCTTGCCTTCTTCCATTCATGTGAGAGTAAAACTTGAACTTACTACTGCTTTTCGGTTTTGCTGCAGAAATGCATGGAAATGAAGAACACCATCCTTGCAAAACAGAAGGAGATGCACAGCTCCTTGGAGAAGGTAAAACAGCTGATCCGCCTCATCCAAGGCATCGACCTTTCAAAACCCATAAACTCTGAGGTCAATTCAGTAGCCATCTCCAATGGCATGGACTCCACTAACAATACTAATGCTGCCACCTCCACCTTAGCCCCCTCCCCTTCCCAGAGCTGCATGGTGAACTGTAACAAGGGCGATGAGACTAAATAACACAGTGAAGTGCAGAAGGAGCCAAGGGAGGTGGCGGCGAGGAGGAGGAGCAAAATAACGAAACTCTAGAAAAGCAAAACCGGATTTCTTCTGGAAAGTGCAGAATTCTTTAGTTCTTTGGTTCCAGAGAGAGCGTGAAGATGCTTGTGCCAGGCGGCACCGGAGTTTGCCAATTGATCCTTCTTATTCTGTGTGTACATGCAAAGTTTGGATCATGTTACATGAATAGTGCCAGCTGGGGGTTCTTTGCCAGCACCATGCCAAGTGAAATAATATATTTACTCTCTCTATATTTTACACCAGTGTGTGCCTGCAGCAGCCTCCACAGCCACTATAGGTTTGTTTTATTTTTGTTTGGGGTGAGGAGCAGGGATGAGGGAGGAGAGCAGGTTTCAAATCCTTATTTGCAGAACAGTTTGTTTAGCTAGGGGAAAACAAAAACAAGTCCAAAGAGCCTGTGGGCTTTTCCTGTTTCTAAACTCTCAGTACTATTAAACCAAAAAAACAGAAATATAAATTATCAAATCCCAGTGCCCAGAAGGGACAAGTCTATCAAATAAGCAGTATTTACTATTGTTTAGACAGGAGATGTACAAAAGGAAAGGAGATGGACTTTTCACTGAGTAACCAGCACATGTACAGGCTGAAGATCTACTGTCCCAACAGCTTTGGGTTAACCCTATTTCTTCACATCATATAAAAGACATGCTTTGCAGAATTGGTTTGGGTCCTCACACTCATCCAGAAAGCCTGTGTTGGGAATGGGAAAATAGAGGGCCAGAATCCAGGGTCAGCTTGGAGCGTTGGACGGAGGTGTCCCAAGAGAAAATGTGCATCGATTACTTGAAAATGAGATTCCAACCCTTTTCTATATTTATAAACAACAAAAGTATCCTGAACAAAGTAGCACATGACCCAGATGTGTGAACTGAACAGAGAAATGTCCTTTTCTTTCACTTCCTTTCTCTTCTTTTGGTAACAAGAACTAAATAAGGAATAGAAAAGCTGTTTTTCAGGCTGACAGTCTAATTAAAGAGGTAGATGGGACCTTGCATGGTATAGATTAGAAGTAATAGTGTCAGTGAGATACAGTGAGTCTTTGTGAGTCCTTGTGTCATCGTTTTGGGCACTGTTTTTTTATGCAAGGGCAAAATCTTTGTATCTGGGGGAAAAAAAAAAAAACAAACAACTTTTTTAAATTAAAAAGGAAAATAAAAGATATTGAGGTCTTCCTAGTGTTACTTAAAATAAGATCAAGGTAAGAAACATTGTAAAAAAAATACAAAAGTGCTATTTGTTTCCTAAACAAGTGATTTCTATTAAAAAGGTGTCAGAACTGGAGAAAATGCTGTGTACCTAGAATTTTTTAACACAGACTTTGCTTATTTATGATGACATTCTGCTGTGTTTGTGTTTTAAGATCCAGTGGGACAGGTTCCATAGATTATACCATACATGCTACTGGCTAAACTCTGCTGAGAACCAAATCCTACAGTGTTGGATCTCACCCCGCTTGGAGGATCCGCCAGGCTTGTCTCTGCTGTTACCATATCTCTCCCATTCTTTCATGTGTTTGTAACCCAGAGAAAAGCATTGGCAGTGTGCTTTAATACTTTTGTGATATGGACTGATTAGAGCTTGAGAACGAAGACAGTGAGTTGTTGAACTGGAATCACCTTCTGTTATATCCTCTTATTTAAGACGTTCATCTCTTACGTATAATCTTTTCACTCTAGGTAGCAAAACTTGCCTTGTGCTCCTGTTATTGTGGGGTTTATCTCAGTTTAGAATGCTGACTCTGGTCACTTCGGGTTGTGTCCCAGAGCTACCCAGTTTTACTACAGCACGTAAATGTTCGGGCGAACCCTGTTTCCCCTGGAAGCACTGGCAAAACTCCCGTTGCTTTCAGTGGCAGCAGAATTGAGCCTGGACACAGACGATGCAAGGCAGGGTCCCCGGTGTGGTGCCATTGACAGCATGTGTTGGGTGGCGAGGCACACTTGCTCAGCTGCTTTTCTTAGTGGACCAGAGAAGGCTTTGCATTTCAAGGATGCATTTCTGAGCAACTAGTATCAAATACTCCAAACACTACATAGCCTGAGAGAGTCCCTCTGCTGCCGCAGCCAAGTACGCTTCTGCGGGATTCTTGGCACTGTCCTCTTCCCTTTCCTTTGCGTTGCCCTTCTGACCTTTAAGGATTTTTCTTCCTTCTATAGGAGGGTGCACTATTTTCAGCTCTGAGCTCAGAACTGATATCCTGAGTTCTCACATTTGTCCGTGGCTTGGGAAAGCGACTCTTACGTGCACTTCCCAGCTAAACTAGTGATAACCTCGACTCTTGGTTTTGATGTTTGAATTCTGTTCTGGAACCAGCAGAGCTGCAAGGATCAAACTGATCAAAGTAAAAATGTCCCTGCATCAACCCAGTTACCACTGGAAGTCATTATGACAGGGCAGCGACCCGTAGCATTCAAACAAAGGACTATATGTTTGAAGGGACGAGGAGAGAAAACAAAGTGGTTATGAGCCTTCTTTCTCTACAATATGAGCCAGCAGTTAGTGGCCAGGTACTCAGGAGAAGTGTCCTTTTTGGCCAGGTTGTTGTTCTCTAGTTGATCACTTGGGTAACTCTTACATCTTCTTCTGAAGCATGAAGTACATTCCCAGTAAGAGACAGTATCTTTATGGTTCTCATGTTCTTCTCTCTAATGTTATTTTCCGAGTTCTCTTGGAAGCACTGCACTATCTGGGGGTAGCAAACTCTGCCTGAAGGCTTGAGGGTCCTTCATTTTCTTTGCCAGTTCGAGAAGGGATGGGAGTGAAATACACCAGTAGCTGCATTTACATTTGGGCACAGTTTCCCAGCCAGGAGCTGTTAAAACAGCTATTACTGCTTTTCCAAGGCATCTGGTTGTCTCTTGAATCAGAGTACAGACTTTTGCATCTCTCTTTTCTTACAGCTTTGTGTTCCAGGCTGTCAAAGGACACCTTTCGTTAATCATTACCTAGCAGAGAAATGACCTTAACTTAGACTTTTTAATGCTGCTGGGTAGTTTTCTTGCTCCCTGATCCTGCTTGGACGCTCTCCCTACTGGCTCTGCAGCATTATCAGTCAATAGGCAGAGAGCATTCCCAGGGCTGTGTTGACACTGGCAGTGATGCTGCTACACAGACACAAGTAAACTGGAGCCATTTCTGCCCAATTAGCAACAATAGGGTGGAAGAGGGATTGACATTTGCTAAAGACAGAGGAAAATGTGCTTTTTTTTCTACCTGCCCTGAGAGGTTTCAATGAAGAAGTGAGAAATTTAAACTCTGACAACTTTTAAGCTCAAGCTTGCCTTCTGGATTTTTTTCCCCTCACATAGCATTTGAGATAGGCTGAGTTTGTGTTAAAACTTCTGCTCTTTGGGAAGCTGTCATAATGACTGGCATTTTGGATTTCCAAACCACCATAAAGGTAATAACTAATTCTTATGTCATTGCTTGTCATTAGTGGGAAATAAGTGGCTTTTAAATCTCTGTTATAAAGGAGGAGAAGATGAGACCACAGAGGAAGCTCATATCAGAGGAGTTTCTGGCTCCTAGCCCAGTGCTAAGGGCTTTAAGAAGCCATCCTGCTGCTTCGACTGCTCAGAAATAGAGTAAGAAATGCAGAAGTAGCTTTCCCTTCTCCTTGCAATCTGTTCTTTAAACAGCTGGAAAGGCGTGTTGTGGGCAAAGTTTGAAAAGGAGCGTGTGATCTGGCTAGAAGAATCAGTCTAATCACTAGTATTCTCGTTATCTTGGTTTAGTGCCAGCGGTGTTCTTAGTGCCGTGCAAAACACAGTAAAGGCAATACCTGCAGGCATGGATGGCAGGCAGGGTGCGTGGCGTGGGTGGTTCTTCGAGGACATTGCTGGCCAGGAGTTACCACGTTTGTAGGATAAACTAACGGTTTGCGTGAGCAAAACCAGGATTTTGTTCTTCATTGCAAGCGAGTTTGTGTCAGTGAGAACATGAATCAAAAGCCACCTGCCCAGAGGTTAAACAGCATTGTTACGATGAAAATTTTATGGGCGGAGCGTTAGTTGTTTTGTTGGTGGGAAAAACCACATTGTGTTTTGTCCTTCCTAACCGACCAGGCTTGAGGAAGCAAATCTGTATTCCAGCTGTCTAGAAATGTGTCCCTGATCCTGACCTCCTTGGCTTCGAATCGTCTTCTTCCCTGTATTGTTGCAGAGGCGGCCCCACAAAGCAATATGATCAGCGTTCAGGAGGCACAGAGCGAAATCTCCCTCTTAGTCCCAGCAAGCTGTGGCAGCCCGCAATACAGGGAGTAAGCTCTGACGTTTCCTCCTCACGTGGATGCAGTGAAAAATATTTGTGAATTTGCAGTGCACGTTTCTCTTTCCTTTTGTTTCTCAGCTGGGTCGCCCCTGCCCTCTTTGCTTTTCAACCGCCACTGACGAATCCATCTTTTTTAATTAAATGTATTTTTAGAAGACCATATTCAGATGTCAAACCAAAATTCACTCTTTTGCTGGGGGCTTCCCCCTGTCAGCTGCTCAGATGACCACTGAAATACTGACACTACACGTCCCGGTGGAGCATTCCCCTTCGGGCAGACTTTGTTGTGTCTTTTCAGAACTGTTCTGACCCTTCTTCACCTCCATTTGTCCTCCTTTGGGATTCTGAAGATCCAGGGCGAGTTCAGCCTTGCTGGGCTCCTGCAGAGTTTTCTGGCAAGCATGTAGAAACTTCTCAAGAGTCAGGAACCTGGAGAAGGAGGAGGATGTTGTGTCTGCAGCTAATTCATTTGGTACTGAGGCATTCCTGGCCAACAAACTACCTCAGCAAAGGCCATTCCCAAGCACCACGTGGATTCTGTAGTTTCTGTCCTTCAGAAGGCAAAATGTCTCCAAAGAAGCCTTGCAACAGCCAGCTAGGTACTGGTCTCTGAGTGCGTGTGAGCGAGCCTTACAGCAGCGCATTACTGGATACCTGTTTTCAGTGATCAGACCTGGGCCAGGGAATGCCCTAAAAATCAGGTGGGATCAGGAAAACACGAGAGCTGCAGACATCTTGGCTCCAGGTTATTGCTGTCTTACTCAGATCCTTCTTTAAGCCTCAGTCCTGTTTGTAACACCTACAGAATGGAATGTAATACTTGAAAATATGACGCTCGTTATCCTTTGCCTTTAGCTCCCGTTTCCCAATGTTTATCTTTCATCTGGGACAAGAACTTTCTGCATCATTGTGTCTTGTATAGGCTGAGCACATAGTTGAAACTTGCCAATAAAGAAAATTATTTATACCATGCGCTGGTAAGCTTGGTAATTACAGACCCATAGAAAGAAAACACCTCTCCTGGAGGTTAATTTAAGATGTGGGCTTGTCTCAAGAAACCACGACCTTACCTGTGTGAGGGTCTGTCTGTCAGTATTTCTCAGCTATGCGACGAGTGAGCAGAAAACAGGCTAGCCAAGAGCCTCTGTGCTGTGGAAATCGCTGTCCTGGAGCTTACTGCACGAGAACAGTAACTCGGGGCTTCTCCTCTCCCTGTGCCAGCCGTGGGTGCTGCGGGGACCAAGGAGAGAAAGGAGGCCTCTGCCTAGAAGCAGTGGCAGAAGGAGGTGTGCAGGCCTGCAGACAGAGGAAAGGAGGAGAGGAGGCAGGAGGAGCAAAGGGAAGGAAGAGCAGACGGGGTAAGGCAGAGCAGAGAAGGCATGGGGACAGATGAGAAGCAGGGAAGGTGAGGGTAGGAAAGGTCCAGGAGGAGCGAGAGAGGGCTCTGTTCTGAGGAGACACCTACAGGGTTTGCAAATTCAGCAGAAAGTTTAGGAGAAAAAGGCTCTTCTCCTAGCTTGGTTTCTGACTCGGGTTGATCTGTGCTCCAAAAGGACTAATTGTAGTGGGAGTTACTGGCTGCAGGTGCAGGAGGGAGCAGGCACTACACCCCCAGCTCTGGTTCTACAGCCCAAGCCGTCCCGTCCTGACCACAGCCCTGTCTGACTTCTGCGCTACACCGTGGGACAAGGCAGATCAAGCAGTCAGAGCCTGCTCCAATCTGGACCAAACCAAGTGAAAATTTTCCCCCTGGCTGGAAATATTCCGGGGACTGCCAGCGTGATTGCACCTTCCTAGTCCAACCGCTGTGGTCAGCCTGGTTGGAGCCAGCTGCAGCCTCCAGAGGTGCTGGGTCCGGCATGCGAGGAGGGGATGATGCCGGGCAGGACCTGTGCGTCAGGCACCTCTCAGCTGCCTCCCGGGGGATCTGCACCAGGCTCCTGCTCTCTGACCTGCTGCAGCAGGCGGTTCTGTGCCAAACCCACTCCGTTTCCTTAGGATCTGGCTTCTTTCAGGACACTTGTGGAGGAGCGGCGCAGTGCAGCGGGACAGGGGCATGCTGTGGGTGTAAGGTAAGCCTGCAGGAGCTGATCCTGCAGAGCCACGTGCACCAGGGCGACCTGAAGCAGCAGCCCATGGGGTCTCTCCAGGCAGAGCTCCTCACACCAGCTGTCAGGAGGGCAGGAAGCCGTCTGGCTCTGTTCTTCGCCCTGTGGGATCCAAGCAAGCAGAAGTGCACGTCGCTGGGGTGGGAGGTGAAGTGGAGCGCTGCGCAGGTCACCCGTGGTCACCCTGGGTTTTGGGTCCTCGGCACCGAGGGTTCCCTTGGTCTTGGTCTAGACCTAGGCCCTGCAGGCTGGGCATACCAAAATTGAGGCGGGGAGGGCACTTAAAAGAAGGAAGGATCCCTCTGTACCTCGTTTTCCCCACCGTAAAGCAGCCGATGGCAATGCTGACGCTGCTGAGAGCTGCCTCTCCTGGGCTGTGAGCGCTGGAACAGGCACTGCTGAAGAGTAGGTACAGCAGGGCTCAGTGCTGGCGTGTTCCTGCTTGTCCTGGGCTAACGTGTAACTTCTAATCAAAGTCTCATGCACTTCTTCCTTTAATTATCGCTGGCATCACAACAGTGGTTGGCTCTAGAGCCAGGAGCGGTGTCTCACCCGGCAGCGCTCCCTTCCAGAAGGTACCTTGACTCTGAGTCACCGCCGATGCCACATCTGACGGGCAGCCAGGGCTCCGTAAGGGTTTTTTTTGCCACCACCTCATCCCTGCAGCTCAGGCAGCTCCCAGGCTCAGCCCCACCAGACCAAGAGGCTGTCGTGTCCCCATGGCTGCTTTTCTCCAGGCTCCCCCCGTCCCCCGATGCTGCTCATTGCGAGCCAGGCTGTTGGCCACCTGCAGCAGGCCCAAAGACAGGAGCAAAAGTACAGGAGCACTGCTGCAAACTGCATGAAACGAGCATTAAGCAAGGTGGCCGGGGGAGAAAGCTGGCTAGTGCTAACCTGTTCAGGCTCCGCAGAGCAAGGTAACTCGCGCAGAGGAAGGAAGCAGCTTTGCTGCACCGCCAGCAGTGCGGCCGTGGTGCAGAGCAGTGCTGGAGCTCGCCTGGAGGGCTGGTGCAGCATTTGGTCTTCTGGGGGCTGGCCGGCTCTCATCTGCAAGCACCCACCGTGCCTTCTGCAGTGCAGGCAGGCTGTGCAGGAAGCGGTGCTTATATCAGAGCATAGCCAGGCCCCGGTGAGGGCTGCACGTCCCCGTGGTCGTGCCAGCACTTTGTCGCTGCCACCACACCGCCCCAGTGCCATGTGTTGTCCTCCTGGCTGCAGGCAGGGAGCCCAGGCTGGGGGCTTACCCGGAGCTTGGGGCCGCAAGGCTCCGTGTCCCAGCCCCACCACTTCCCGAGGGTCTCCGGACGCTCTTTGCTGGCAGCCCCCAGTTCTGCTCCGCAGGTCTTCCTTCAGGCGCTGCCTTCACCGCGCTCACCCGGCACCTGGGAGCCTCCGCTCCCTGGCAAGGAGCAGGGGGTGCCCGAGGCCACCCGTGCCACGTCCCAAGCTCGCAGGTGAGGGCACCTGAGCGTGGCTGGGTGGGCAGCCGCTGTGCGCTGCTCCTGCATGAGCCCTGGCCAGAAGCTCCCCTCGGGGACATTGGTGCCAGGCAGGCTCTGTCCCCACACTGTCCCTGGCTCCCTCACAGTCTCATATCATTGCAGGCCTTGGTGTAAAATACCCTCTCTGAGCGGTCACGCTGTCCTCACAGAAACACTTACTGAGAACACCGACTCGTGAGCTGGTTTGGGTTTTTTTAAATATCTCTATTTTTTTTAGCCTGATGCTCATAGTGATCTGCAGTCTCTTTGCTGCCTTCAAGTCCCTTGTGGTTTCAGTTTTGGTACAAATGTGTTTAGATTTTAGCAAATTAAAGTTTGGGGGGGGGAGGGGGTACAGAGCATCTGATCAATTTGTATTTATTTATTTTAACATTTTACTAAATAAAACACAATAAAATCTTTTGTCTCCTTAGCTGTGTTTCGCAGGAGGGGACAGGAGGTCCCGCGAGCTGCCCCGGGGACAGCGTTGCCCACAGAGGGAGGGCCTCAAAGGGCAGCTCTGCAGCTGCGGCTCCCACTCGAGGTGGTTTTGGCAGGCTGAAGGGCGCTGCCTTCAGCAGAAATGAATTTTAGCTCTCAAAGGAGCTGTGTGGGGTTAAGAAAAGCTCCCTGGCCTCTCGATCAATGTCTCCTCTGACTGCTGTCCTCCAGCAGAGGGCACATTTTGACCAAAGCCTTGCTCCATTCACTCCAGGAACTCAAAACTCTTTTTTGTGCGTGTTTTGGGCCAGGACATGTTACCTCAGCACGGTGGCTGCAGGCAGAGCTGTGCCTTCTCGCAGGGCCCGCAGCCGAGCTAGGCACAGCGCCAGCACTGCCACCGCCACCGAGCCCTCAGGGAAACACCTCCCTGCTCCCTCACATCTTAGCAGGGAGCAGGCCGAACAGGGCTGGGTGAGCAGCTCTCTAGCTGTGACCTGAACCCCTGAGGTTGCGAAGTACAGAAGTACGGCGATAAGAGCGAGCTTTGGCTGTATTAAACAAAAGCTGCCTGCTAGGGAGCAGCCCGCTGGAGCTGTGCCTTGCTTCGCCACAATTAGCAGCATCTTTCCCAAATAAAGCCTCAGCAACTTGCTTTTGGCATGCCACCACCTTCCTCTCCCCCTGCAGATGCAAGGCTGGCTGCTCAGAGCCAGGTTTTGTTCCCAACAGCTTCATAAAGCTAGAGGCGTGCAGCCAGGGAGGGCCCTGCAGTCCCCCTGCCTGCGGCGTGGCCTCAGCCGGGCTGCCAGGGTGGGTGCAGTACAGGGAGGTCCTGTGGGCCACGACACAGCAGCCACAGCTCTTAGAGACAAGCTGTAGCACTGCCAGAACAAGGAAACATCTCTGCTACTAGGATGTGATGAAACTGGGGGCACAGCTATGCCATGAAGTCACAGACTGCCCCAAAAGGGGGCCACCCCGCCACCCAGGCTGCTGCCCTGCAGCAATGCCCATAGCCAGCCCATTGGCACTGGCAGGGGCTGGCTCACCCCATGCTTGGTGACACTGGCATTGCTTCTGCCTGTTGTCATCCCTGCTCCCCAGCCCTCCTGCTGTGCTAGCCAGAAAGGGAATTGGCTTCAAATGTACCAGGCAGAGCGCTGGCCAGCAGTGCTTTACCCCAGCCCAAGCTCCAGCTACCACTGCGGTGCTCTGCTCCCGTTGCCTTCCCTCCAGGGCACACTTGCAGGCTCACAGCAGAAAAAAAAAAAATAACAACCATGCGCTTCCAACAAGGATATGAAAAAGAATAAAAAAGCTTTAATTTAAAAATTAAATTAAAAAGAGAGAATAAGCAAGAGGCGCTTGTGCCCTTTCCAGACAATGCGATTTGGCTCCTCCTGGCCGCTCCCCCCACGGACGGAAATCTTCACACCTGCACAATCTGGCTCCTGCAGCCCAGACTAATGCTAAGAAGAGAACAGCAGAGGCTGCAGCAGCAGCTGGCCTGGAGATCCTTCAGTGCCACCAGCAAAATCATCCAGAAGGAAGAAAGGATTTAAAAACACCCACGACACCCTAATCATTTAATTCTTGGGAGAAAAGTATTAAATAATTTAAATAGCGTGAGGAAAGCGACGCATCCTCTGTGCTCCAGTGTGTGAGAGCCGTGGAGCAGTGCCTAGCCAAGCTGCTCCCAGCGCGGGGATCCAGCCACAGCGCTCAGCTACGGTCTCCTCCAGTGTCAGCCACATCCCTGATTGTCGACGGCAGCCTCTGCGCTGCCGAGAGCGGGGAGGTGCGGGGTGGTCCCTGCCAGGAATTCCTCCACGCGAGTGATTCCTCCACTGCGATGCGATACCACCCCTCCCGATGGCTGCAGGGTTTGTCCCACAGCTCAGCCTGTTTTCGCTTGAAGCACCTGCTGGTCTCCAGACCCCACCTCCCAAGGCAGAAGCTCCCCTCACCGAAGCTCCAGGGGGAGGGCGGAGGGTTGGGAACTGGGACAGCAGAGCGGAGGCAGAGCAGGGAAAGGCGCAGCTCGCGGGCCTCTTGAGGAGCCAGGCCCCAGCCTGAGGTGAGCCATGAAGGCTGTCACTCCACATCTGCTAAAACAAGGGATGGGGGGACCAGGCCCTGCAGTCCCTGGCACGGTGGCGGCTCCCTATAACACAGGAAAGCTGCTGCTCTGGACAAACCCTTGGCCACGCTGCAGCAGCTTGACCCGCAGGCAGCGCCTGTTCTCATAGATGGCATCCTCCCGTATCTACGGGCATCCCGTTGCTGCCGGCTCAGCTCTCTGGGCAGGGCTATGAGGTGGGCTGGGGCAGGAGGGAGGCCCTGCGCCCTCCCTTCTCCCACTGGCTGCTCATGCCCCGCGCCCACTGTCCCCATGCGTCACAGGCTCCGCTCGGCGGTGAGGTATTTGAGCGCGGCCGCCCCGTATCGCCGCGACAGGTCCTGGTGGAACTCCTCCCGCAGCGTCTGCAGGCAGCCCCGGTACCCCGCGCTCAGGCGGAACTTGGAGATGTCGAAGCTGGGGGCATGGGGCATGTGGATCATGAAGGCGTTGGGCAGGACCAGCAGCTCGTACTCCTGGGGGCACAGCGGCAAGCGTCACCGTCAGCTCTGGTGCCAACACCTTGCTGCCTACCAGCACCTCAGCCCTCACCCACCTGCGCATCCAGCTCCATGATGTGGGACACCTTGTTCCAGCCGAAGCCCACGAAGCGCTGGTCGTACTTGGGGCAGTCTCGCCTCACTACAACGTAAGGCTCGAAGTCTGGCTGCCACGCCACGCGGTACGGCACCGTGGCTGTCCGCCACTTGGCGTAGTCCGTCGGGGCATGGCCTTTTGGCCACACGTGGTACCTGTGAGGAGAGAGGGAAGTGAGACACCAGGAAAAGCGGCAGCTCCCTGAAACGAGAGATCCTCTGACCTGGCTGTGCCACAGCCTCGAGGCACACGGGTACAAAACTGGCTTCTGCTGGATGTGACAGCCCCTTGGATGGTGGGGCAGCTCCAGGCCTACCTGAAGGTGTAGAGGGAGCCCATGTCCAGCATGGAGAGCAGTTCTGCTTTGGATTTGGGGAAGGTCAGGCGGTAGTGCAGGGTCTCAAACGCCGGCACGATGAGAGCTGCCTTCCTGTGGGGCAGCTCCAGCTGCTGGATGGAGTTCCTGTGGTGGTAGAAAGGGTGTGAGGCCTCCCCGCCATGACCTGTGGCCACAGCCCCCTTCCTCAGCCCCTCCATGGCTCCAGAAGCATATTAAAGAATTTAGACACCCTGCAGTGCTGCTGTACAAGAACATGAGGAACGAGGCACCTCTCACAGCCACTGCTCCTTCCTCATCCACCCTTGTCCGACAGAAGCAAGAGCAGGATCACACAGCTGAACACAAACCCAACCATTTCTGCACATGAAGAACTGCCCAGGGCACCTCCCGCGAGCCCCGTACCTGAGGTAATCGTAGAGGCCATACATCGGCAGGAAGTCAATGTCCGTCAGGAAGACGTATGGCGTCTGCGTGTTGGCCAAGGCCACGTTGCGCAGGAGGTTGATGGGGTAGAACTGCCCCTCCTTGTAGACGATGTGGTAGGCGACGTTGCGGCGGGCGCTCAGCACCTCCGAGGCCTGGGCATAGCGCAGGAACTGCTGGGCCTCCGCGTCCGACATGTACAGCGCCAGGCTGATGGGGCCTGCCCAGTGCTTGCAGATGGCCTCCAACATCTGCAGCCTGTGAAGGAGAGGGCGCTGCGTGAGCAGGAGCTCGGCCAGACCCAGAACGGGGTGCCTGTCAGCAAGCCGTGTGCCAGCCGAGACTGCTTCGGGGGAAAGTGGAGGGAATTCCTATTCCCCAACACAGGGTGCTGCTCCTTGCTGCAGTGCTCCAGCGTGAGGAGCCCATGTGAGAGATCTCAGGTAGCTTTGGAGTCGTGGAGTCACCCCAGAGGCAGTGCATGGGGGAATCCAACCACCCCGCAGTCCCACTGGCAGGTACCTGTCCATGGAGAGCTGGGCCACAAGGGTGACATCGGTGGGGTTGGGGAGGGCCAGGAACTCGTACTGCAGGAAGAAGAGGTGGATGCGGTGCTGCGTGAGGTGCTGCCGGCGGAAATCGTAGCAGGGATCGTCCTCGTCCAGCTCCTCCAGCGCCTGCTGCAGCTGCAACACCACAAAGGTGAGGCAGAGCAGGAGACCCAGGGCGTGCAGGGGCAGCTGCTCGGGGTCTCCGCCAGCCTCACCTGGTTGCTGGGCGGGCTGGGGAGGCTGGCACAGCCGAAGAGCTCCCTGCGCAGCAGGTTCCCGTCGTACTCCAGAAAGGTCAGGTAGAGGTTGCGGAAGAACTCCACGTGCTTGTTCTTCACCCGCAGCTTCTTGGGCGAGTTCCAGTGGATTACCTGGGGACAGCAGCACGTCACCACGTGGAGGTGAAGGCAGCAGCACCCAAAGTTCCTCAAGACCCCAGACACCATGCTGACTCCCCCCAAGCTCCAGCTCTCATATTCTGTCCCTCAGGCCCTGCACCGTGACTCCTAGTAGGAAGAGCACAGGGCCCCTAACTAACAGGAGAATCTGCAGTTCTGCCCCCATCTCAAAGGCAGCACAACCTACCCACCTTGAGATCCGAGACCTCGGTGTAGCACTGCTCTGAGCGGGTGTGATCAGACAGCTGCACGTTCCAGAAGCATGGGAGCCGGTACACCAGGGCTGGGTTCTGCTTGATCACCGCATTAAAGATGTCCTAGGAGAGGGCAAGGCGAGTGCACAGGAGGATGAAGGAGCCAGCACGGTCCCCAGGTGCCAGCAGTGCTAAGGGAACGCAGCACAGCCGACCACCCCGGAGGAGGAGCCGTTACCTGATCGGCCAGCGAGGTGGAGAGCATGCTCATGAGCTCCCGCTCTGCCGTCAGCCGCCACATCTGCTCCCAGCCCAGGCGACGCAGGCGGTCCAGCAAGAGCAGGATCACCCCTGGGTGCCAGGACAGAGGGCACTGGGTCACCGAGAGAGCACAGCGGTCTGCGTGCCTCCAGGTTTTGGGGCATGCTGCTTCTGTGCATCCACCCATACAACCTCCAGGACACTCTAGCAGCCCCTTGTGCCCACACAGACTCTCCCTACCTCACCTCAGCCTTCCCCAGTCTCCCCACACCACATGCTGACCCATCAAGGTGCAGGGCCAACCCCAGCAGTCCATGCTCACCCGTGTTGAAGCCTCGTCCCAGGGCTGGCCATGGTCTGTGGTTCTTCCAGAGGTTGCCCAAATACCAGTCACTTTGGTTCTCCACCAGCCCGATCACCTGCTTGTCTGAGGAAAAAGAGGGACATGTGTGGCCCACCCCGATGCAAGTTTGGAGGGCCCAAGCAAACCCATTGCACTGGTGCTGTGGCTGATGAGCACCACCACCATGATGGGCAGTGGGCCAGAGCTCTAGCAGGTCCCGAGGGCACCCTGTCCTCACCAGAGAACTTCCCAAAGACAGCCCAGAGCTCAGCGATGTCGGTGGCGAAGGTGATGTCGGTGTCCAAGACGATGACTTTGGAGAGGTTGGAGGGCAGCGCCTTGGTAAGCGTCAGCTTCATCAACCCATAGATGCCGGAGTAGTGCTTGTTGGGGATCCACGACACCTCTGGCTGCAAGGTGACACAGTCTCAGGGTTGGGCATGGCCATGCCCTTCCTTGCCCGGGCACAATGGCTATGTTCTCGTGCAGAGGAGGCCAGCAGAGGGGCAGAGCCTCTAAGCAACCAGCAGGGTTGTGGGACCAGTAGAAAAAGAGTTAAGTACCCCCCTCCTCCCAGCTGCTCCTGCTGTTCCCCTGGGACCCTCCAAGTGCCTGGCTGGGAAAGAAAGGGGGGAGAGTGCAGAGGGGATCAAGTGCCTGCCTTCAAGTCATCGGCGTTGTAGAAGCTGACGTGGACAGAGGGCACCATCCAGGACTGGAAGAGCATCTGCAGGATCTGGTGGGCCACAGAGTCCGTGATGAAGTGGAAGTGGAGGGGGTTTTTCCTGCCAAGGGCAATGCAGCGGCACTCAGCACCACAGCAGGAAGAAGCAGACGTGGTCCCCATCTCTCCCACCCCTGCCAAGGGACAGAAACCAGGGCCCAAGGAGAAAAGCCACCCCTGGGGGGGAAACAAACCACCCTTCTGTCCCTTTAAGCCCCAGCAATGACACAGGAGGCAGAGGGAGGACTCTCCTCCAGAACTGCTCATCTGCAAACCCCAAACCAGCAGGCCTCTGGCCCAGCACACCCCCGTTACCTGTGGAAGAGGATGGATTTCACCAGGGTGACCACATCCCGGCTGGCGTTGTGTCCGGCACACACAATGGCAACGTGCAGGAGCTGCCCAGAGACAAACACAGCGCTATTGAGGCCAGACCCCCCTGCACAGGACTTTCAGATCCTCCCAAGCTCAGCCAGGGCTCTGGCCTCCTGCCGGACATTCCCCATCTGCCGTGGCACCGTGCTGCCGCGGGCACCCACCTCACACTTGTGCACCACCCGCTGCTTGGGACAGGCCGTGCGGTTGCTCCTCTCGCCCCCGGGGGGGGACCCATCCTCGGCGGAGGCCCCCCATGGTGGGCTGCCATCGCTGCCGTCCGCCTGCACCCGTCCGAGCTGCTGGCGGAGCTGCTGGTTCTCCTCCTCCACCCGGCGCACCTGCAAGGCCAGCGCCTCCCGCTCCACGTCGCGGCTCGGCTGCTCACCCAGGCATGGTGACAGCAGGAGAAAGCGGCCATCTGCGGGGACACGGAGCAGGACGTGCATTGGACGTGGCAAGGGGAAGTCGAAGAGGTGGTGCTAAGCCAAGGAGGGACTGGGGGGGATGGCGGGACCAAGTCCCAACCTGAACAGAGAGGTCCTAGGACACACCACGTGTCCAGACAACGTCACAGCTCTGCTCCCCCAGGCCCCAAGGATGTCCCTGGGAACCTAGAGGCCATGTACACCCACAGCAACTTGCATGGCCACAGAGCGACCCTCCCAAGGCCTTGGCATCCCCTGCCCGCCCCGTGCTTCCCTTGAGCCGAAGAAGGCAGGGGGCCCACTCACATTCGAGGCTGCCCATGAAGAGGTAGAGCCAGGAGAGGAGGACGGCCAGGATCACCGTGGCGAGCAGCAGCTTCAGCTTCACACGCCAGGAGCGCAACATGGTGGGCCGGCGGTAGCGGGGCGCTGAGGATCAGGTGGGCAGGCCCAGCCCGGCTGGCCCCGGCATCCTAGAGCCTGCGAGGGGCAGGGAAGCAGAGAGAGGAGTCACCGACAGCCCTGCAACCCTCATGTGGGTGCCTCAGTGTCCCCCAGTCCTTGTCCTGGGCTGACCACAGGGGCTGTGAGGGGACGGACGCCCCTCAGCTCTCCGGGGACACCCTCCCACAGCCGGCACCCTCCTCCCCGTGATGGGGAACCTGGACGCCCCCAGACCTGCCCCACCACCCCCATGGCCCTCGGAGGGGGGAACTGCAGGCAGGGGAGGAGGGAAGGAGTGAATTCACTCCTCGCCATCCCACGGGCTGAGGGGAGAGCACGAGAGCTCCCGGGGGAGGAGACGCCATCCTGCCCTGCTGTGCTGGGCGGCCGGGGCTGGTTAATGCTGCCTGCCCTTGAGAGGGAGAGCAGAGCCCTCCCCCACCACCTCCGCAGGCTGAAGGGGCCGGGACTGCTCTTGAGACACCAGCCTCAAGGACGTGGCCGGGCTGGGCGAGCCGTGCTGCCCAGCCCGTGAGGAGATAAGAGAGGAGACTGAGCTCGGGACGCTGGCTGCCTTCCCAGCCCTCCTGCCAGAGGGTGTAGGGGAACTCCGGCAGTGTCCCTTGTCCCTTCCCCAAGTCCCTAGTGGGTCAAACGCCTCCCTCCCTGCTCACCGGGCTGAGCACAGCTACCTGCCCCGGCTAAGCTTTTGGGAAAATCCCAAGCAGTTTGGTGAAACTCGTTTCCCAGAGTGCTGGTTAAAAGGGACACGTGGCCCAGGGGCTGCAGGAGCTGTGGGGGCAGCGGGGACCTGGGCACAGTGCCCTCACCACACCGTGGGCATGGCCACCGGCCCTGCAGGAGCAACTGGAAGCTGGGGCCTGCGTGGGGAGGAGGCCGCGGCAGCGCGGGTGTGAGACAGCCCACAAAAAACTCCATGTTTGAGAAGGGGGAAGCTCGAACACAGGCAGGGGCTGAAAAACAGGAGGGATCTCCCCGGGATCTGCTGCCCATGGGACCCCCAGCACCCTGCCTGCCCCCTGCCCTGCTGGCCTCAGCATGGCACCGTGCTGCCTGCTTTGTCCCCATATCCCAGCCTGCTGACTGGGCTGGGGGAAGCGAACTGTCCCCACACACACAGCTGGAGACACCTGTGCCCTGGCCACACAGGGCTCCCCGTCCTCCATGCCCAAGTTGTCCTTTTCATGTGGGAAGCAAGCAGTGGAAACCCATGCTGTCTACCACCTCCTGAGGAGAAACAACCCAAACACGGGGGCAGAAAGCCTCAGAAAGCCCTGCCTGAACCCAAGACCCAACTGTGCAGGGCAGACGAGGGCCCCATGAAGCAAAAAACCAGTGGGTGAGCAGCCAGCCTCCCCTGCCTGCCCCAGCAGGAGCCCCAGCCCCTGCCCTCGGCCCCGCATCTGGTGGCGCCACAAAAGCCCCCACAAAAGCCCGCGCTGCCTCCCGATGAATGGGGCGGATTAGGGTCTGCTCCCCCTGGTGTAAACCCCATAGCCCATTGATGTGCAGATGGCTGAGGGGCCGCTGGGGCTTGGGGCCGAGGCAGGGCTGAGAGGGCACCGCCACCCGGGCCAGCCTAGGCAGCCCCTGGACAACGGGAAAAAGGGCTGAGAAGCCAATCGATGAGAATGGGACTTGAGTGCCAACAAAGGAGGGACAGGCTGGGGGCACACAGCAACACCCCAGCCGCTCTCGCTGGCCCCTTTGGCCTCCCTGCAGCCCCATGGGCCCTCCCCGTGGGGAGCAGCACCCCCTGCATGTGAGCACGCTACCGGGACGGCAGCTTTAGGGGACAGAAGGGGACCGGGAGCAGCAGCACAACCACTGGCAGAGACCCCAGGGAGGCACCCAAGGACTCCATCCCCTCCGTAGCACCCCCAGCCCTCCTCACCTGGCCTCTCGCTTGCCCCCCAGGCAGTGATTTCCTTACCTGCCTTCCCCTTCTCCTCCTCCCAGCGCCTCCTGAGCCGGCTCGCAGCCCGCTGCTGCAGCTCCCTCCTGGGTCTGCCTTTCCCAATCCTCTTTTTACTCCTCCCTTTCAGATCTGACACTTCCCCCCCCTCCTCCCCGCTCTCAAACCCGAGCTCCCCCCCGCACGCCCTGCGCTGGCCCCCCTTTCGGAGGAAGAAAGAACAAACAAGACGAGATTAAATTCGCTTGCTACTCAAGAGCCCCCAGCGCCAGGGGCACGGAGTTGCCCAAAGTGAGTCAGGACGAACCTGCCCTCAACTCCCAGCTCCGGGGCCTCACGTACCCCTCCTTTGCTGCAGTAAGGGCAGCGTTAGGATTAATTACCCCATCCAGCACCTGCCTCCTGCCCTCCCAGGGCAGGTGGCAAGGATGGGGTGCTGCCCTGCACCTCTCCTGGCTACTGAGAGAGAGGAGATCCCACCTGTGGCCTGAATGATGGGGACGAGCTGTGAACACTGCTGTAGGTGCACAAAGGATGGAAGAGCTGCCCACCTGCAGCCAGGAGCAGGGCAGGCTTGCTCCAGCCCCCCCCAGGCTGGGGAAGTGGGGCTCCCCGAGGAGCACAGAGTCCCACAGAAGGGATGGCAGCAGGAGGAGCGGGAGGCCGGGGCTGGGAATGCGAACTATGCAGAGATTGCCTCTACCTGCAGCTCCCCCGCGCCTGGCCCCCGGGCTGGGGAAAGCCAAGGGACAGAGCACAGGGAGGAGCCCCTGCCCTCTGCCTGCACCCTGCCAGGAGCCCAGGAGGATGCCCGGAGCAGGCAGGGTGCAGTGGGAGGCAGCCCCCACCGCCAGCACGGAGGGATCGGGATGCAGCCGCCTGCATAGCAGCGGAGATGAAACGCAAACTGCCCCCCACCCCGCCAGCAAAGGGCGAGCTGCGGCAGCAAGCACAGGCCTGCCTCGCAGAGACGGAGCAGCCCCTGTGCTGCAGGGCTGGGGCGGGCTGGGTCTCCACCCAGGCAGCAGAAATCACTGCCCCAGGAGATGCGTTTACCTCCCGCTCGGGCGGCTCTTGCCTGTCCTTGCAGAGCCCCTGTCGGAACAGGCAGTCGCACCTTCACAGCGCCTTTCTGCCCTGCCCAGCCCCGCAGCGCGAGGAAACCCCCGGGCTGCCCCGCTCCGAGCCAGCGGGGCCCAAAGCAGGCTGTCAGGGGGACCCGTCCTGTCCCTGCCCCGTGCTTTCCATCACGTATGTACGGCCGTGGGGAGGAGAAGGCCAGCAGGAAGGCAATTACACGGCCTCTCCTCCCCCGGGCAACATTAAACACGCAGCAAGGGGAGAGCAGGGCTGGATGAGGCTCCCACAGACCGGTGGCCGTGGCACCGTGCAGGGGCATTGCTCACAGCGTGGGACATGCGCTGGCCTCCCCGCAGCACTCCTGCTTTCCCCATCCAGCCCTATCCCTCCCTCCAGCCCACGCACTCAGCCCCCTGCCCTCCCTGCTGTCTCCTTGCTCGCGCCAGACGAGCGCTGCCAGCGGTAAGATGAGAGGTTTCCCAATACTGCCGCTCTCTATTTCCAAGCCCTGCACAAGGATGCGGGGCAGAAGTGCTGTCCACAGCAGGTTGGCCTCCCTCCCTCCTTCCCTCCCCCATGCTTCTCCCAGCTGTGCTGTCCCCAGGAGCAGGGCAGCTCCTGCTTCAGGAGGGATGGGGACCGTGGCACATGGGATTAGAGGCTCTGTATCCCCAAGGCTGGTCTCTTGCTGGAAGAGGCTGCCAGCAGGCACACTCCTCCCACCTGGACATCTGCAGTAGCCCAGGGCAATATCTGGGCAATGGGGAGCTCCCACAGCATCCCCTCATTTTGGCTCAGCAGCTGCCCAGTGAGCTGTTAGTGTTTATGGAGAGCTGGCACAGGTCACGGGGCAGCCCCAGGCTTGCTCCACCATCCCATTCCCCCCCCCCAGGCACTACAAATGAAGAGGTGGCCAGGCTGGCCCCAGCAAGGAGCGGAGAAGAGGCACCACACTTCAAAGAGAGGCAACAGGGGATGATCTTTTGCTTTTCTGAGTAGATGGGAGGGGACAGGCTGGTCCCTCGTTCAGCAGGTCACCTGTAAGCCATGTGCAGCAGCACACAGCTGACACAGTGACATGCAGCTAGGGGTCATCTCCCTGCCCTGTCACCCAAGTGACTCTGCCCGAAGAGGGCTGCACCAGCCCGGGGATACCACACAAGCAGTTCAGAGCAGAGCAGCTGCAGGAATTTACAGAGGCGGAAAGGAATTTGGCTAGGAAAGCAGGATTAAAAACCCATGCTCCGGATTACCCCTCCACCCCTCCTTCCCCCAGTCTTATGATAAGCAACACTTCAGTGAGAATTTCACCTCCGTTTTCACTGGAAAAGAGAAGCTGTGGCAAAGCAGCCCCCATACTCTAGAAATGGGATCAAGCCACGGAGTGAGACACCACAACACGGGCTGTAAAACAAGAAAGTATCGTCATCCCTCCGCCACCACCGAGAAAATTGCAGAGAAAATTGCAACTAAGATGAACATTTCCCTGGGTCAGCAGCCAGCTGTGCCTCAGTTGTGGCTCACTCCTGTGCATGAAGTTCTTCCCAGGCCTATGAGATTATCATTACTCAGTTCTGCAGCTGCACGACTTCAGCTTTTTACTCCACAAAGGTCACACAGAAAAAGCTACGCTCTCCTGAGAAAAGCATACCACGCAGGGAACGGGAGCCGACGGTCACTGAAGGGTGTTAATTGAAGCTCCTAGCTTGGTCAGAGCGGGAACCTTCATCACCAGACTGTTTCCTTTCCTCTCCCAGAGCACGAGGAAAACAGCAAGTCCAGACTGGGTCTGACACGGGCACACGCCTCACTGCTTACCTCTCTGCATCTGAAAGCCCAGGAAGGCATCAGGGAGCGACTCCTCTTGGCAGAGATGCTGATCACGAGGCCCTGCGAGATGCAGCCCGCTCTAGCTAAGCACAATAGCCCTCAACCATGCTTGTGGGGACACCAGGGCAGCAGGGTGCTGCATTTGTCCATCACAGGACAAATTTCCCCTCGCAGGGGAATCAGCAGGACAGAGTGGCCTGGATCACACCTCCACGTGCTAGGCACAGGAGGGACCAAGCCTGGGTTCTGTGCAGGAGCACTACAAGGGACAGAAGGACCCTGCCTGCCTCTTGACACAGAAGAGGAGCAGCATTTGGGCTGGTCTCCAGCTTCCTTCCCTCTGTCGGGATTAGGTTTCTAGTATCTGCATTTCTGCTGACGACTGTGCTGCAGCTAATGGCCAGCTCTGAATGCAGGAGGTTCACCGTGTCCTGGTCTCCGGACGTGCCCCAGGCACTGCAACCTGCTCACCCCGGCCATTTCCTGACACTTCTGCTGCTGCGGGCTTGCGGCAGACGCAGTTCCTGTGGTCAGAGCTGAGAGGTAACAGCAGGGTCAGCAGCTCCTGCTTCTGTCCAAGTCTGCCTGCAGCAAGCCCCCTTCCAGCTCCAGCTCTGCCGTCAGCACAGCCGGAGCACACACCACTCACGTCCCACACAGCAAAGGGATGGGAACGTCACTGTGCCAAACAGCCATGCCTCAAGTTTCCAGCTCACAGTGTCCATGTGTGTGCAGCCTTCTCCCTGCTCACCAAGGTAGAGGCTGGCAGATTTCCCCCCACAAAATCTCCCTCCTCCCCGAAACACTTGAACAACCTGCACCAGGAGCTGCTCCCCAGCAGGACAAGGAAGAGCACGAACAACATCTGACCAGATTTAACCCCTACAGATGTTTGTGGAGTCTGCGCCATCTCGTGCAAAACACCAGGTTAATTACAGCAAAAAGGAGACAAAGTGACCCCAGCCACCCAGGACCAGCACTCTGCTTGGAAAAGCCCACGACAGGCATGATACCATCCTCCTCGCCAGCCCCGAGAAAATGCCAGGGGCAGGGCTCTGAGCCAGGCCCCCAGGTGCCTCCAGTGCCTCGTCACCCGCAGAGCAGGGTGAGTGTTTTTGGCTGAGTAGTTATTGATTGAAAACTGCCGTTTCCAGACAGCTCAGAGCTATCTGCTGCTTCACAACAAGTTTTGGACAAGAACAAAACACTTTGTTTTCCAAGAAAAAGTCTCTTTTTGCATTGTTTTGCCTGAAATCGAGCTGTGTTACATTTAAAAGATAAAAAGGTACCTCAAACTGTGTTGTGTGTGTGTGTTTTTTTTTCTTTTTTTTTTTTTTTTTCCCTCCAGCTTTTCATTTTGGGCACTAAATCAAGCAATTAATTATCTGCTCGGTTCTGCTCTCCAGACAAGCTGCGAGCATCACACGCTGAAGGGATGGAGTAGCTCTGCCCAGGCAGCAGCGCTGAGGTCGGTGCTGATGTTTCCTGCACCGCAGGCTCTGTTCAGAGCTCGGTTTGAGCCCTCCAGAGGGCACTTGCCTGGAGGAAGGACAGCAGGGCACTGGGTGAGCGAGGGGTGAGAAGCACAGACACAGCCTGGCCTCTTCCACTAGAGACTGGCCCAAACTGGGAGCTGTGCTCGAGCAGCCACTCGCATCTTCCTTGCCCAGAGCTATTCCTGGCATTGATGCCCTCAGTGTCCAAACAGGGCTGAAAGCAGAGCTCGTCCACAGAAGAATGGAACAACTGCACTATAAATAGCAAATCGGGATGGCTCAGGGCAGGCTCTGCCCTGCCCTGAGGGAGGCTGTTAAGAAGTCCAAGCAGCAGTAGTACCAGTCAGAGCGCCCTGGGCACTTTATAGCCCTGGAGTGATACCTGAGCCACAGCGATGCTTACGCATTGCAAATGGGCTCTGACACTGGAGGCAGAGCTGTTGGTCAGGCTAAGAGACTGCTAACTTATCTGCAAAAAAGCACAGCCGGCATTTTGCAAACTGGCAACTGAGGAAGCAATGGATAAGAACAATAGGATGGGAAGGTGGTTCCCAGAGCCACGGGGAGAAGGAAAAATGCTCCCAGTAGCCAAACGCCGTGTTGAGCCTTCCCAGCACTCCTCCTCACCTCATCCTGCTGCTCACTGTCTTTCCATCCCTGGTGTTCCTCACACTGCTGAGCCAAATCCTGAACCTCAACAGCAGAGGACAAAGGCAGGGAGGAAGCAACATGCCTTGACTCAACCAAGTGACAGATAAACTCAGGATTAAAGCCCACATCTTCTGCAAACTGCTGGAACCTCTGCGACACCCAGCCCACACCAGGAGTGGGACAGATGAAAGTACAGCCCACCGGGTGACCATCAGGGTCGAATTCCCCTCACACCCTCAGGACATCTCATCCCTCCAAGCCATACCCCTGTCCTCCCTGCCAGTGCCTCCATGTGGAGCAGGAAGCGCTCAGCCTTCCCCTTCACACTGGCAGCATCTGTCCAATAAAGATGTCCTCATCCTCCACAGACGAGGAAACCACTAACTTCACGCAGCCCTGCCAGATACCAGCCGCCTGCTCCCAGCAGGTAGCCCTGAGCTTTCAGCAGCACAGGGATCACAGTGCTGCAGCACGGCTCACTCGGGTGTATGTGGGCAGTAAGAGTGCAGGACTGACAACTGGGAACACGGGGAGAGGTGTACGCACACAGGGAAAGCACAAGACCCAGAACAAATCATCCAGCATATAAACACACATGCCGGGAAGGAGTTGCTTCCTTTGCCAGAAAGTGTTGCTTTTTTTTTCCTGTCAGAAGAGGAAAACAGCACTCAAAAAAAAAAATGTTAAGGAAAGCTTTCTGTTGCCAACCTTTTAACAGCCTGGCGGAACTGCTTTGGAGGACAAACAGCAAGCAGGAAAATCACAACCCCTTGCTTTACTGCTCCTGCAACACCCAAGGCAGCCAGGGCACAAGAAATGAAGACAGCCAGTGCTGACTACAAGCCCACCTTGAGAAGTGCCAAAGCCCACAACTCACCTCCCTCCACCTTCTCCCTGTCTCCCTTCTTCCTCTTGTGTCGCAAGCGTGGCCAAGTTTCCACTTTAGGGAAAGAAGGCTGATGACTGACCGGACAGGATGCGAGCACCCATTGAGGAAAAGGATTAGTAACCCCCTAATCTGTACCTTTTGGAGTCTAAGCACTTTGCTTTGCTCTCTAATTAAACCACAGAGCGCAGAGATTGCCAGAAGAGGTAGAACAAGGAGGAAGAAGGAAAGGGAACAGAGGCTGTGGCTTAAGATTCCTTGTGGCTTAAATGCAAGGCAGGGGGGTCACTGGTGGGGACGTATTTCACCTCAAGTGCAGGCAGGACTGCTTCACATCCTGCCTCCTCCCCAAGGCAGCATAGCGGGGCTGAGGGCAGGCTGCAGAGGAACCTGCACCATGTCCTGGGGGTAGCAGGGGAGGGAGCGAGGGGCTGTAAGACAGGATGAAGCTTTACCTGAGGCAGCCTCACAAGTTCGTTTGCCTCCTGGGAAGCCACATGAGCTCCAAGCCACATTTATGTCTCCTCTTCCCAGACCCAGCCGCACAGAAGTGCCTTGTTCCAGAGCTTATCTGGCCCCGGGCTGGGAGGGGCTGGTGCCTCGCTGCCCTGGCACCCACACAGCACGTTCAGCTCTGTGCTGGGCCCATTAGGGGCCCTCTGGCAGGAGAAACCTTCCTGGCACAGGTAAAGAGGGAAGCCTTTTATCACAGCCCACGACAAACAAAGCAGCTCACATAACGTTTCCCTCGAGCTCTGCTGGGGCCCACGTGCCTACGCTGAGAGGAGGCAGCAGGCCCGAGCCCCGCTCCTCGCTGTGGCACGCAGCAGGGACAGCCTCAGCAGGAAAAACTACCCAGGCAGCGGGGTCAGAGGCACTCTGGGCTGCCCCACACAACCACGAGCTGGTGGCATGGCTGGGAAAGGGGAAGGTTTCGTCTCCCAAAACGCTCTGCCCCCAGCGCTGCCCCACCACACCAAGGGGGGTGCCGGGGCAGGCTGTCACTCCCGCGTCCCTCTCTTCCCTCGCTCCTATTCTTTGGAATTCCTCTCTTCTGTTTGCTTTGTTTCAGCCCTCAATGAACAGGAAGAAAAGGGAAGGAGCCTTGACAAATCCGATCAAGGCGCAGACATGCTGAGGCCCCCTCCCGCTGGCATGCCAAGCCCTGCACTAATGAGGGGTGGAGGAGAGGCAGCCGCTGAGAACAGTGGCCCCACAGAAACCCCTGGTGTAAGGGACAGAGGGAAAAGGAGCTGCTGGAGCAGAACAACACTAGCACAAGCTCTCAAGCCTTCAGAAGAGGGTCTTCACATTTCCCTTGGCCCAGAGACCTTGCTCCTCAGCCCCAGTCACTGGCTGCCCACTAGACTAGAAACAAGCACTAGACCACACTAGGGTTGGGTGAGAAGGATCCAGATGCACACATGCAAGGGAAGTTCAACTGAAACAGCCACGGAGATGGGACCACGCTTTATTCCAATGATTCCTAGAGGAATCTGGTATTTCCCCGCAAGAGCTGGCCCACAAGGGCTTACAAGCATCAGTGTTGCCTTCAGAGCCTCCCCACTGGTCCCAAACACCACACGTCCAGTAAGGAGGAAGCCCGCAGTGCCATGCAATTATCCCCAGTTTACCAATTTGGATACAGAAACACTAAGACAGAAGGGAAGAGAGCACATGTAACATGTCTACTCAGCAAGACAGATAACCAACCTTTGGAGGCTGCCAATGTTGCAGGGATACCCAGGAACGGCTGGAGAAGCTGGCAGGGCCTGGCGGTGGCTGAGGACCCTCTAACTGGGGATTCTCAACCTGAGGGGCAGAGAGCACATCCCAGCTGTACTTGAGGGTTTTGCAGCTTGCTGTCGCCTGAAACCTGAAAGACAAAGTCACACTGGAGAAGAGAGCTGGAGGCCAGTCCGTGGCACAGCCAAGAGCATTATAAATCATAAGCAACACCACCCAGCACCTTGATCCTCTCCCTTTCCTCCAGCTTGCTCCAAAGCAGAGCTCAGCATCGCCTGAGGCTACCCAACCAGCCCATGGGAGAATATCTGAGTGCTGCAGATCAGTGCCCCATCCTGCAGCACGTCCCCACACACTCAGCACAGTGGCTGTGGCTTTGCCAGCACTTGTGGGATGCTCCATGGCAAGTCCTCACACCAACTCTTGAGAAGGAGCCGGGTGAGGAAGACAAGTTCCCTGGCCCCCTCCCAGATGACAGCAGCAGCAAGTGTTGAGCTTGGAAGGCAGCGAGGGGATTAACTATCACGTCCAGTAACCCGAGCCCCTGCAGCATACCCTGGGCAGTCCCAGGGGTGGGTCAAGAGCCTGTCCAGATAGACACAGAGCCCAGAGAGAGACGAGATAAAGGCAGAGAGAGAGCAGACAAAACCCACCAAGCCACTTGCACTGCTGGGAGCCAAGAAGCCTGCACACACCACTCCTCCCGTGCTGGGATCACACGCAGTGCACCTCTTCCCTGTGGCTCCCATGGGGCTGGGCACATGCACCCCATACCCGCCTGCTTGGATGGATAAGCATCTTCAAACCATGTGCCAAAACAACTTTCTGGTCTGCTCCACCTGCTTTACAACCCTGAACAGAGCAGTGAG
Organism: Netta rufina; assembly: GCF_964035555.1. Classification (NCBI taxonomy): domain Eukaryota; kingdom Metazoa; phylum Chordata; class Aves; order Anseriformes; family Anatidae; genus Netta; species Netta rufina. The sequence goes on along the minus strand of NC_140128.1, from coordinate 33,191,613 downwards.
TGTGCAGTGAGCCCTCCACCACAGCACCCACTGCTCTTCTCTATCCATAGCAAACCCCAGGTTAGTCTGGCACAGCACAACACAAAACCAGGTAGGCAACATCAGTCCCAACAAGGGCTGGTAATAACAACAAGAGCACAACAGCTTCCACCTGAGCAGTAAAACCCAGCAACTCCAGTGAAGAAATACAGCACCACTGCCCAGCAAAACCCTCCTGTAGCAGCAAAGCCTGGTGCCACTTTAGCTCTGCAGGTCTCCCGTGGTATCTGGCTACAAGGTGGCAGCCAGTGACAGAGGAGGGAACCCTGCACACACACATCAGTAACGAGACATCTCCTCCATCATCCCCACTCTGATCTGTCAGCTCCCACCTCAGACCAAAAGCATCTGGAGGGGGGGACCTGGAACATGGATATTTCTGGGATAGAGGGAAGGGGATAGGAGCCCGGATGCAGAAACAGCCTGGCCCAGGTCCCCTTGCAGTCACAGCCCTCCCGCAGGCATTCCCAGAGCCCTGCGTTTACAGGGGTCAGCTCAGCAGGTAAGAGTCAAGCCTCTGGCACCCACCTGGACTAGGAAGCAGAAGCTGCCGGGAGCATGGCCGCGGCGCTGCAACAGCTGAGGGCTGGATACCAAAGGCACCTTCAGCAGGGGTGGCACCGAGCGGGGAGAGCCGGGCACGTGTCTGCCACACAAGGCAGCACTGCCCGAAGGGATCCTCCCCAGCCCTGCCAACAGAAAGCAAACTCCCCGCAGAGACGTGGCGAGAGCCTGACCTCCAGGGCACAGCCTGCATCTGCTGCAGGCCAACAGCAGCTGCCCTGCTCACCCTACCGCAGCAGCACCGCCTCCCTCAGCGCCCGGGGAGCTGGCCGAATCTCTCCCTTGAAGTGTGTCCATTAACCCGGGCCGCCAGAGAACTGCGTGTCCAGAAGTTTTTTCCAGCTGCATCACATGGTTATTAAAAGATATCGCCTCCCGCTCCCAGCTTGGAGCGCAGGCAGATTTGGGATGTTACGGGAGAGGCAGCACGTTGCCAAGTGAATCAGAGAGGGGAGTTATCCGAGCAGCAGCAGCCCAGGGCCCTAAACAGCTTGCTGGAAAAGGCAGGAGGCGGTCAGGATCTCACAGCAGGGCTCCGCACACGCTGCCAGACATGCTGCTCCTCCTGGGAAGGCGCAGAGCCTCTCTTGCGGCCTCAGCTAAGCTGGGGAGGGCAGTGGCACCATGACAGAACAGCAAGAAAATGCCCCCAAGTCAAAAGGCCCATTCAACCCCCTCTCCCCACACACATACTTTAGCTTGTTTGACCTGGGTTTCCCTTCCCCACGGACTACTGCTTCAAGCAATAGACCTGTCAGCAGCACTTCAGGAACTCGAGGACAGCAACTGCCAACATCCCCTCCTGGCTGCTGCCTTTCTGGGCCCCGAGGGGGCTGTAAAAGATCAGGGATGTGAGCAGCCCCCCCCAGCAATGCCATGCTTGGAGCTTGGTGTGGTTCCCTGCCCTTGTCTCCTCATTTCGGCAGAGAATTGAGGCTCTCCTGAAAGGTGCTGGCCTCCAGTGAGACGCCCTGAATGCATCGGGCCTTCCATTCTAGGCAGGGCTCATGTGTCAGGGACTAAAATACTCCGTACATACATCAGCCCACAGGTCACAACTTAATTGGAGCTAGTCACAGTTTAACCCCAGCCATCCCAAAGGCTTGGCTGAGCTCACCCAGAAGCAAAGAAAACAGGCCGATACACCACGGTGTGGGGCTGAGCAGGGCAGGAAGGTGGAGACAGGCCCCCAGGCCTCATGCTGCCGAGCTCTTCCCCTAGCCCAGCACACTGCAAGGCCTGCATTAGGCACGGTTTGAGCAAGGTTTCTGTAGGATGAGCTGCCTCAGACCCACTGCAACTCCCTGCCTGGGGTCAGCCTGCCCACACACGGTGCAGTCTTTGCAGACCTGAGCCAAGAGCGAGATGCTGGCAGCCAGGCGAGCTGGACTTCAGCACGGCACCTGCTGATGGGCTGGCAGAGCGTGTGCTGTTCTGGTGTGCTTCTTTTCCTGCTGTTACTGCTGAGCCTGCATCACTCATCAGAGCAGAGAAACCATTTGGCCTCACTTACAGCCAGGGGGCTTCCAGTAAGCACCAGCCTTTGTCACCCTGACCAGTAAGTGCTAGGAAAGGAGCAGCTCAGAGACCTTTCCAGGTACAGACAGGAGAGAAACCAGCCCCTTCACCTAGCCTTTCACCTCCTACCCCTGCAATAGGCACCATGAGCCAAGGTGGTTGAAGTCTTGCCCAATCTCATGGGCTCCCAGCAGCTTTGAGAAGCTGCCCCTCCTACAGTGCTCCCTTGCAGCTTATTTACCATAAAAAGGCACTGTGATGCTTCCCAAACTGTCCTCCAAACTCACTCACTGCAGGAGGGAGACCAGCAGAAAGGCGGACAGGCCAGCCAGCGGATGGGAGGGAGCCACGGAACAGGGAGGGAAGAGGAAGCATCTGCCAAAAAGCTTCTCATTAGGGGAAAGAGCTGCACTATCTAGCGATGCTGTTTGGAGTAGCCCAAGGACTTTGTGCATCAGGCTTCACCTCTGGCTGTGGACAAGGTGTCTCTGGCAGCCTCCTCAGCAGCCGGCTCTCAGATTGCTGTCTGGCAGGGCCAGTGCTTCTCCTTGAAGGGCAGCAGCTCCGGCAGACGGCACTGGATATGCCCCTAGAGTCATCGGCAGCGTGTATGCCGACTGTGAGCAGGCTGCTCTGCAGGTCTCCATCACGGGCTTCAGGTGCTATCCCACCCCACTTCAACATGCACACTAGCAGCTCTGCCACTGTGCATTTGAGTGGCTCACAGGTAGTAACGTGACATGCGAATGGAAAGCTGGGTCTAACCCACGCAATTCTGACTACAAAGTTTTCTTTAGCACCGGACCGTTTGCCAGCAGTGCCTCGTGTCCTTCACCAACTCAGCCTGCCAGAAAACAAACCCTCAGGGGAAGGGGGGGGGAAAAAGATCAGAAAGGATAAAGTGCCTGCCCATGCAGCCGTAACCCTCGCGGTGGAAGCCGTGGGCAGACACTGCGCCCATTGTGCGGAGGTAAGCGGCCAGGAGGAAGGAGGGGAAGCTTGGCGGAGCTCTGTTTGCACTCGGGAGGCTGCAGAACGCCCTCCTTGCCCGCCCTGCGCTCCCTCAAAGGCGCCGTGCTCCAGCAGGGAGCCGTGCAGCTGCTGACCTTTGGACCATGAGGTTTGCCGTGGGGTGGCTCGGAGGCACTGACCACAGGCGTGCCGTGGGCCAGGCAGGCTCAGCACAGGGTGAGCGGCCACGGCTGAGCCCAGCAGCACGGCTCAGGGAGGGTCTGAAGGACCGAGCAAAGGCGTGGGCCCTTCTTCTGCAACAGGCTGCAGCCAGGTGCACCCCACACCTATAAACCGAGGGTTGGTGCTTAGGCACAGCAAAGGGCTGCGCGAGTCCCTCACACCCATAACGTGCAGGAAGGAGCAGGGTGGCTCTGACCGCCTCCCTTCCTCCAGCCCCAGCAGCCCAGAGCCAGGACAGGGGTTAGAAGTGGAAAAGGAGGCTGGCAGGCTCCCACCCCAAGACCCCATTAATGTTTCCACCTGCTGCCCGCTGTAGGCACCCCACCTGCCGGCACCCACCTAGGACACCTCCCCACGTCCCCCCACCCCACACTCCCTCCGTAACACCACCACCAGATACAACATACCCCAACCCCACCACCCCCTCCGCAGCCCCGCACCTGCCGGACCACCCCCGGGACGGGGACCGGGACTGGGGCCACCACCGCCGCCGCCTCCGTGCCTTTAAACCCCCGCCCCGGCGCCCATGGGGCGGCCGGCGCTGGGCGGGCCGTGCATGCGCGGCGGCAGCGGGAGGCGGCGCGGAGCCGTGCCATGGCGGCCCCACTGCTGGCCCCGTCCCTGTCCCCATCCCCGTCCCCATCGTCGCCCCGTGGCCCCGCGTGGCGGCTGCGGCAGCTGTGCCAGCGCTACCAGGACTACGTGAGGCGGCACCCGGCCGCCACCGCCCAGCTGGAGGGCACCGTGCGCGGCCTCTCCTACCTGCTGCCAGGTGCGGCTGGGACCCTCTCCCCCCTTGGTGTCACCCCCTGGTGTCACCCCGCTGTCACCCTCTCTTCTCGCCCCGCAGGTCGCTTCGCGGATGCCCACGAGCTGTCGGAGCTCGGTAGGTATGAGGGTGGCCGATGCCTCCCTTGGCCATCCCTGGGTTGGAGGTTGGGGGGCTCCTCCTCGCCCCCCTCTCCTTCCCCCTGCGCCCCGTGACCCCGCTGTGCCCGCTCCCTCGCAGTGTACTCGGCCTCCAACCTGCTGGTGCTGCTGAACGACTGGATCCTGCGGAAGGAGCTGCAGCGCAGCCTGCCCGTGGTAAGGCCGGAGAGCGTGGCAGGAGGAATCGGGGTGTGGGTTTCTCTCCCGAGCAGGTGCTGTGCTCTCAAGGGGTGCCCACAGAAACCTACAGGGCCCTGCCACGGACTGTCGTAGCTGCCAGGTACACAGAGGCCAGAGGTAACCGCTGAATGCGTGGTAACAGCAGCCTTGCACTGTAGCTGCTGGCCTGGAGGAGAGCGCTCCCAGAGCACAGAAATCAGGCCCTGACTTGCTCCGGGAGCCCCACCGCTCGTTTTGAGGAGCGCAGTCACTGAATAACCACTCCTGCTCTGATTCGGTTCCCCGGAGTCTTCCCTCACGCGTGGTGTTGAGCAAAGCAAAGATAAAAGCACCTGGCTGCCATGCTTCTTTTGCAAGAGCCCCAGGTTGGTGTTCAGCACTCATTAGACCCTGTGGGGGAAGGAGGAGGAAGGCTTTGCTTTTCCCAGACAGGCCTTGATGTTGCAAGCCTGCCTGCAGAGTGGGTTTGGATGTGGGTGGCTCAGTGCCAGCCCGTGCAGGCAGCTCTCTGGCTGGGACATCGGGTATGTAATGACCAGAAGTGCAGAAGACTCATTTCTCTGGGTGTTAAAGGCCAAATGTGGGGTGAAGTGGACTTCAGCATTATTCTCCTTGTTGATGCTTTTCAAGTAATACATGCCCTGCGCTCCACGTGTGCTGTGTCCTCAACTCTGACCAGGGAGGAGGCTCATCATGTGCCCCAGCTCTAGAACAAGGAGGAGGAAGGGGTTTTACTTTTGGAGTTCGGGTGCTGTGCCACAATCCAGGATACCTGTTAAGCTGTTTTAGTTGGAGCAGATAGCGGCCTCACATACAGCTGTGAAATTCTCCTTGTTTCTGAGGTAGCAGCTCCATTGAATATTGTGATGTGTTCTGCCCCTGTTTGGAGGTAGAAAAAAGGGCTTACCTGTAGCCTCTGGCTGTAGGACGGGCACCACTTCATGTTTCTGAGGCCGTGACTTCCAAGGCCATCGCTTTCTTAGCTCCAAGAGTCCCCCCGGACTGGGCTGTGTGTGTGCCACTTTTAACTCACAAGCAGAACCTGCATCCTGTCCCCCTTCCTCCCCTTCCTTCTGTGTTTTGCAGTCACTGCCCCAGCAGAAGCTGCGGACCTGGCTGAGTGTGCTAGAATGCGTGGAGGTCTTTGCAGAGATGGGGACAGCCAGGATGTGGGGGGAGATGGGCCGATGGACCATCATCGTCCTCATCCAGCTGGCTAAGTAAGTGCTGCAGGTGGAGGGGAAGGGGCTGTGTGTGAAAGGGGATCTGGAGGGGGCTTGGTGTTACCCCAGGATAAAGGCCAAGCAGGACTGAGCTGCTGCTGATCCTTGAGGCTGGGGGTGTGTGGAGCCCTGCAGTGTGTTGGATGCTGTGCTGGAAGGGAGCACTTACCCTCTGCACAGTTCCCTGAGCAGACTTAAACGTTCCCCTCTTCTGGGGATGCCAGCTTTCGAGCACAGCTCCATAGCTTGGTATTAAAGTCTTCTGTGTGTCTGCCCACAGAGCCATCCTTCGCCTCCTGCTCCTGCTGTGGTACAAGGCTGGCATCCAGACGTCTCCTCCCATCGTGCCGCTGAACAGGGAGCAGCAGCAGCCTCTCCATCCCGAAGGTGAGCCCTCAGTGCTGTCACCGGCCTGGCATCTGCTGGGCCACATCTTGTCCTGCTAGGAGCTTCTAGGGAGCTGTTCAGAGTTCAGCACTCAAAGCTGTGTCGTGGTGTGCTTTCCTTTCCACCCTCTCCAGAGTGCGGGTTAGTTTAGAGACAGTGTTACCCTACAGTCTGGAAGGAGGGGGCGGAAGGGTCAAAGCCTGGAACCACTGGCTGAATTGTGGATCAAGCTGTCCACTGGTCTGATGGTGAGGAAGGAGATGCTAGGCCTGGACAATGTCAGGCAGATTAACTTTTCACACTGTGAGAACTCTGTGTAGTGTTAGTCCTTCAGTAGGTCAAACCTTCAGTCTGGTCTGCCTGCTGCGATGTAGGGAAGGTGCTGCCAGCTCCGGGTTCAGGTGCGTTCCTTTGGAGCCTCACCCTCTGGCTGTTTTCTCCCACAGACATGGAAGGCAACTCCTCAGGGAAGGATCAGACCTATGTTGGCAGGCGTTCTAGCCGTGTTGTGCGGTCTCTTCAGAACAGTAAGTAGCTGAGCCTGTTTTCCATCCTCGTCAGAGCTGTTTCTGCCCTGTGCCCTTTATGTGTGACCTGGGTGTGGGCAGTGAAGAGCAAAACCTGATCAACTTGTATGGGGGCATATCCTGCCAGGGATATCAAAGCAATGGAAATTCAGGCACATGGTGCAAGACCAGCACTTAGAGTTGTCTCGTCCTAAGCGACCTGTGCGGTGGAGACAACCCTACAGCGTGGTAATGATTTGAGGAGCACAAATCTTAGGAATATCTCTCCCTGCTGTGCCTCCTGTGGAGGCAAGCTTAGAGGATGCCGGTCAGCTGCAGCAGCTGGAGAGGGGCAGCCCCAGCTTTGCTGTTTGTGCATCTCTTCAAGCTCTCCCATGCCATAACCTGATCTTGTTTCAGCTCCGTCCTTGGAGTCCAGGCACTGGGGGTCCCCCCAGCAGAGGGAGGAGACGCAGAACCGAAGAGCAGAGGAGATGAACCAGCCTCCCACCCCGCTGGGTCTCCAAGAAACCATTGCAGAATCGATCTACGTTACCCGTCCTCTGCTTCACTGTATCCTGCCCTGGCTGCATGAGGGCACACTGTGCCTTGGGTGCCAGCAGAGGGTGCTACGGCCTCGTCCAACGAGCCCTGGGGTAGGGTGGTACCACACCATGCTCGGGGTTTCCTGCTGCTGCCCTGCTTGTGCGGGGCTCTTGGGACTCCTCCCTCCTCTTACGTCTTGATATCCAGTGTCACCTGCTTGAGCTGTGGGCGCAAGTCCTCCAACACCTTCCCTGGGGCCCTCCAGCACTGCCTTGGAGTGTGTTCTCCTGGGCTCTGCAGAGCTTTCCTGGTACCAGAGGGTCACTTGCCTGCATGCCTCTTGTTCGGCATCTTTGGTTCTTTCTATTCCTTGACTGTGCGTTCCTAGTGTTGAGTTTAGGAGTGTGGGGCCAGAGATCGTGGAAACCCTGGCTCCTCTCAGCAGTCCTGGATATCTCAAGGTCAGTCTAAAAAAGTAACTTTACAGATGGTTGAGGTTGGTGGAGGCTGAGCATCGTGCTTCCCCCTGCTCCCTAATCCAGGGCAGATTGGGCCCTACTGACATATGCACAGGGGTCAGGCTTGGTTTTTAACTGGGAGATTTACACATTTAGGTATTTTCTACACCACTTATAGTACTCCCTGTTCTGTACTGCCCATCAGAAAGCTGGTGCAGACTGCTCAGCATGGAGCTGTGAACAGAGGGCATTTAGAAACCCACTTTTTTTTTTTTTTTTTTTTTTTTTCCTGTTGGCTGCTGTTGCCTTGAGTTAGCTCTGTTCCCTTCTCCTTCCAGTCTGAGCTTGCTGAGTGATCTGAAAGACCTGAACAGGCGAGAGCGAGCGGAGCTGAGGCGACGAACCATCCTGCTGCTCTACTACCTGTTGAGATCTCCTTTCTATGACCGATACTCAGAGTAAGGGGCCCCTGCTGGGCTTTTGCTGAGAATTTCCCTTTTAACAGAAATAGCATCAGGGGACTGGGTGAGCAGATCTGAAGAGGTCTGGGTGCCTGTGACCAGGGTAATACAAGCCCTTGCCTAACAGCTGCCGTTGCTGTTAGTGCTCGCAGCAGCTGGGGCAGATGTCCCACTGGACTTGCTCATACTCTCTCCTTTCCTAGGGGCAGGATCCTCTTCCTCCTGCGCTTGTTGGCTGATTACGTGCCTGGAGTTGGCTTTATCACACGTAAGTGGGCCCCATTGCTGTATCCCTGCTTCTGGGGGGTGGAGAAAAATCACAGGAGCTGTGCAGAATGTTCATCAAGTAGTTTATGACCTGAGGAAGGAATTGAGAAGTCCCTGGGATGGTTAGCAGCAGTGCACCCTTGTTGGTATTGGTGTTGTTATAAACTGGAACAGAAAAAGATCACAGAAGCACAGAATTAATCATTTCTTGGCTATTAGGGACCTGTGCTTGACCACAGTGGTTCTGCACCCTAGCAGGCTGCAGAGCTTTGTCTCTGCCACCTAGGCCTGTTCCCCTGGGCTGCCTTTCCATGGCTGCACCAGTGCACCACAGCCCTGTTTTGCAGCCAGTGCTTCTGCACTTTTCTTTCATCCCTGGTCTGCAATACAGATGTGAGGGGTAAACAGTTGCCTAGAGGTATTGACCAGGAATGGATTATAAACCAAAGGGCTGAACTAGGTCTGCCTTCTCCTAGTCCTTCACCTGAGGATCCCTTTATGGGCCAAAATTTCACCTCCCCCTCTTCCCTGCTGATACGAGGCGGTTCATGGCAGTGATAAGGCATTAGATGAGCCTGGCATTATGGCTCTGTCCTTTCTCTGAGGAAGTCACAAAGCTGGCTAGCTCAGGAGCCACTCCTCCAGCTACTGATTCCAGAGGCTTTGGAGCCTGCATTAATCCTTCTGCCAGCATAAGCATTTTTGCTCTACAGCAGTTCCTTTTGTGTCTGCACCTGCCCATTACTGCTGAGTTGTCTCCCTCTTCCCCGTGCCATGGCTGTGTCCTCCTGACTCACCATGCGCAGGTTTTCCCCTTGGGCACTGCAGAAGCCCTTTCCCTCCAGACCTTGGACACGTCAGCACGGAGGGAGTGATGTTCCACACCGTACCTGTGCTGACCATGTTTCACGCACTCCTGGTCCTGCTCTGATCTCTGGCACTACAGCCCAGAGTTGCCTTCCCTCTTGGCAAAAGTACTTATTTTATTCTTGGGTTTCTCTGAGTTGTATAAGGGGAGATTTGGAATTGTTGGGTATCCTTAATGAGGAGGGGGTAGCTACCTCATACACATACAGCTTCAAATTCTTGCCTTGTGTTCTCTTGTTTCAGGGCCGCTGATGGATTACTTACCTGCCTGGCAGAAAATCTATTTCTACAACTGGGGCTGATGAGGAAATGATGATTCTTATTTGCTAAGCTCATGGCTGAATGTTTCTAAGGAGGGCAAGCAGGCTGGGGGAAGGGGTGTTGATAACGATTAATTTTTAGTTAAACCATCAATGAGAAGCTCCTGTTCTGCAGGGTGGGGAGGGGGGTGTATGTAATTTTTAAACAGATCTTACTGAATGATGGACACTACATGTGCGGAGAGACCCTGGCCACCTCTTTCTGTGGACAGTGCTGTGGCTCCAGTGATGGTGACGGGACGACCTTTTTTAAGCACTTGATTTTTTTTTTTTCCTCCTTTTGTACAGCTGCACTATTATAAAGCCGGGCAGCGTAGTGATTTTTGGAGAGCATTGTCTCCCACCTCACGGCGCTGAGGTTGACCTGCAGCCTGCTTGTGTTGGCCGTGCCTGGCCAATCTGCGTGGAGCGGGCTTGTCTGTCAAATAAACTGTCTGAACTGAAAGAGCTGAGCTGAAGGGCCTCCTTTCCCTTTCAAGCAGGGGATTCCCCTGTGTCTTCTGAGTCTGGCTGCCAGCAGGCCTGTCCCTATCAGAAAGAGCAGCTTTCGCAGTTGTCTATTCAGGGATATACTTCCTGTTTTAATATTGTTTCTTAGAGGCTTTTTGCTCTGGCCTGTATGCTCAGCTATGACTATCTCTAACTCCAGGTGCCTGCTTCAGCCCCCAGTTTCCTGCCACAGTTTGCGGGATGCTGTGCTAGCACCTAACGTGTGCTAAAAGGGTTTGCAGAATGGCTGCCAGCCAGTGCTCAGGGGGGTTGGCCAAGGGCAGAGGAGAGAACTGGAGAGATTAATTCAGCAAATGCTGCTGTGCAGCACTTAATAAAGGGTCCAGCTGAGGCTTGGGCAGCTACGGCTGTCTTCTGTATCTGCTCTGGTAGTTCAGGGACATGTGAGCCATCAGTTTGGTCTGTCAGCCAGCCTGTGGCACTGGGCTGCCCCCGAGCAGCCTGCCTGCTGCCAGCTGGCCTCATGGGTGAGGGAAGCCTTCCTCCTTGGGCTGTCCTGGGGGCTGGCAGGGTGCAGGGCTCGCAGCCTGGGCTTCTGACAAGGAGGATGCTGAAGAAGGTAAAGCCTGGAAGGCTGGGGAGGGGGAGAAGGGCTGGGGCCGGGCGGGTGGCTCCTCTGTGACCTCGCTGCGGAACCTGAGAGGGGTGGGTGACGGCTCAGCCATGCGGTGCTGGCTGCTGCTGCTCGCCCAGCTGCTGGCGGCTGCGCTCTCCCTGCCCCTACGCCAGAGGTGAGGACACTCCTCCTCCTCCTCCTCTCCCCCCATCCCGGTACCTGCAGTGGTGCTGCAGGGGCTGGGTGCCCCCTCTCCTGTAGCCCCAGTGCTCCTGCAGCAGGCCTGGGCTGCCGCTGGTGGTGCCGACGCAGGTGAGTGCAGGAAGGCTTCAGCTCGCTTCCACCTCGGGGTTTCTTCCACAGCTACTCAGTCCCTGAGGACTTCTCCGCCCTCCTGGAGCTACCACAGCAGCACTTTGGCCTGGTGGATGGTACAGCTCTTCCCCCAGCCCCATCCTGTGCACTCACCCCTCCAGGGAAGGCAAGGACAGCCCCCCCAGCCCTCACCCCGCTGTCTGCCCCCAGATTATGGCATTAAACCAAAGCAGCCTCGCTTCAGGACCCGTGCAGCCCGGGAGCGGCCTGCAGGACTGCGCAGAGCTGGCAAAACCAAGCGTGATGAGCTTGATTTGTTGGAGTACTACGACGATGCCCACCTGTGAGCCTGCCCTCTGCCCTGCCCCACGCTGCCGCAGGACAGCGGGGCACACAGGTAGGTGTGGGGGGCAGGAATGGGGGGCTCCAGCCATACCCTCAGGGTATGTGGGGCTAGAGGAGCTGGGGCTGCTCAGCCTGAAGCAGAGAAGGCCAAGATGGGATGTTTTTGCTGTCCTCAACTACATAATGGCAACTACAGAGGTAGCAGAGCCAGATTCCTCCTGGTACTGTAAATGGAAGGGCGTGAGGTAAGTTATGCCACGATCTCTGGCTTCCAAGGTCTGCAGCTGGGTCTCTCAGAGGAAACCTGAGGTACTCCAGCACCTCCTGCACCCCCAAGGGCTGGGGAAATCCAGGGCCCAAACCTACGGCTGTGGGACACAAAGAGCACCGCAGCACTGCTCCATGAACCATCATATTTAATAGTTGTTGCCATCACAGCAGATCCAGCTGAAGCACGGAGACCGCTGGCTGCAGGGACCAGGAGAGGTTTCTGGTGGTGTTTTTAACCTCCCTGGAGATGTGTGCGGCTCCCTGCAGGCTTTAGCCCTTCCCTGCTCCGCTTCTGGCAGGCACCCCGGTCTGCACGGGGCTGAGCCCCACCATGGTGGGGGTGGCTCAGCCCTGCCCCTGCCCCCTGTGGCTGGAGGGGAGAGGGGACAGGGGCAGAGAAACGCTTCCCTCCCCGTGGTGTGGTCGCTGCAGAGGTATGGGGGGGATCTTCCTCACCCCAGGGCATGGATCTACGAGGGGAGGGATGGGGGCAGAGGCAGGGGTGAGCTGTCTCAGCTCGTCCTTTCTCTGGCGCTCCAAGCAGAGCCACTGGGCTCCGTCCTCCCTGCCCGGCAGCCTTGTCCCCGGGGGCCTGGCAGGGAAGCGATGTCCCCTCCCCAGGCAGGAGCCCTCAGGCGGTTCTTGTTGGCTGTAGCTGCTGTGTCTTCATCCTGCAGGAGTCCGACTCTGCCACTGCGTTAAAAGTCACCCCCGAGGGATGTGACGGGGAGCTGGGCCATGGTCACAGGGAGGAGCTGCTGGCACCCCGGCCTGCGGCAGGGAAGGGCTGGAGCAAGGCTGTGCTGCCCGCCCCTCCAGCACTCACAGGCAGGGCACCCCGTGGGCACTTCTCCAATAGAATAAACTAAATATTTTGTACAATAAACACGATTTGTCCAGCCCTCCCCCCTCCCGTCCCCCCAGCCCCAGCCCGAGGAAGGGGAGCCACGAAAAGAGGCAGCTCGGTGCCCCGGGGAGCCCTTCCCTGGGCCCGCTCCTCCTCTGGTCTCAAAGCAGCTCTTGTCCATGCACGACGGGGAAGGGGCGAGCCTTGGCTGTGCAGCAGGCGCCCGTGCCAGCCCCTACTCCAGGTAGATGTCCTCTGTGGGGCACGTGTACTCCACATACTCCTTGTAGAATTGCTGAAAAGCTCTCCTGCAACACAGCACGGAGCAGAGCTCAGCTGCGCCCTCCCCGAGGCATTTATTGAGCCTGTTTTGCTCCCCGTCTCGCCCTTGCTGTCAGCTCAAACCCCTCCTGGCCCCTGGGAGCCTCATGCATTAGCACCCAGGGGCACCGCTGGAGCGAGGGCTCCACCCCAGCTCCGAGCCTCCACACAGCGCGTGGCTTTCAGCCATCTGCCTGCAAAGCTTTGCAGCGGGATTTGTTCCAGCGCTGTCAGGAACACGCTGCCCACAGCAGCGTCAGCCCTGGCCCTGGCCCCAGTCCCCTCGCTGCAGGGGAGAGGAGCCAGGTGCTGCTCCTCCTGTCCGTGGGGAGGGAGCACCTTCCTCCTGCCCCAGCCAGGACTCACCCTACGGACTCCGCGAGCGGCTTTGTGGACTCCTCCGAGACAAAGACATGGCAGGCGAATCTGTGGTCAGCAGGGTGCTTGGTGATGAACCCGAAATATCTGAGGGCAGAGAGCATGGGTGAGAATGGACTGTCAAGACAGGCAGGAACAATTGCCCCCATTGCCCACCTTTGGCAAAGGGGGTCCCAAACCCCAGTGGCCACCAGCTCGCATGGCCCAGGGATGTGAAACCCACCCAAAGGATGCTCTTCACATGAAGCTGTGGCTTACAGGGGAAGGGGAGCCCTCAGGATGGGGATGCTGGAGGCAGGAAGGCAGCGAAGCCTCCATGCACTGAGGCACTGAGAGCTGCCCTGCACCTCCCACTACTCACTTGTTGTTCTTTGGATGGTATCCACAAAAGGAAATGTTCTTCAGCTGGAAAAAATGGCTACACTTGTTTACCTGGGGGAAACAGAGAAAAAACTTGTCAACACGCCTCCCCTCCTGCCCTGTGGGGCAGCTGGTCTCCAGCCCTGGAAATAGGAGCTGAGGCTGAGCCCAGCTCACCACCACAGCACCCGTGGCCTAATCCAGCACCCCGTCCAAAGGCAAGGTTTCCAAAAGGCTTGCTGTGAAGGCTTCGCTTGCCTCCACACAGCATCTTGCTAGGCTACTTACGGAGACCACTTATCAGCAGCCTGCAATACCCAGCTAAAGAGATTACAGGGCAGATCTGGAGGACGCCACTCAAAATAGTAGCAGAAAGGTTTAGGAGCAGCTGAGGGATTACGGATGCAGCTCAGCCCGCAGCATCCCAGCACAACAACGTGCTTGGCAGCTGTGAGGGCACCATCCTCTGGTACGGCCCAAAACTGGGCTCCCAACAGGCTTAGGGGACCATGATGGTGGGCCTACAACCCTTTGGATGGTGTTTCTCACGGAACAGGGAGCACAATTGGGTGGAGACCCTTAATTCCCAAGCTAAGAGCAGCAAGAAGGGAAGGGATGAGATGAGTGGGTACTACCTTGCTGTGCTCCTTGGAGTCGTCAGATTTCACGGCAATCTTGACCCCCCGCACGCTGATCTCCAGGACACAGCTGGAGGGTGGGTTAAAGTGCACTGTAAGGCGGCGCGTGGTGGCAATCTGCGGGGAGACAGAGACACAAAGCCCTGGCACTCATGGGCAGCCCGTGAGGACAGCTCGCCCCTTCTCTTCTCCCTGCTCCCTTGCAGGGGCTCAGCCCGGGCTGGGACACTACCTTCTGCATGGCTGCGCACAGCACGTCGTTGCCCTTGTGATAGGGAACCTGCACCGAGCCCAGGAACTTCACCCGAAACTGGTCCACCCAGTCGCTGTTCTTGGCCAGAGCTGGAAGACAGAGCACGTGGCGGGGATCGTCTCTGCCGGCCATCACCATGCCCCTACCTCTGCACAATTCCCTGCCCAGCATCGGGTACAAGCCCCCACCACCACCGGCTGCGGCTACCCCCATCATTCTTTGCCTGACATCCTCCTTTCCCCCTCTCAGAGGTGAGCAGGGAATCAGCAACATCGCCAACCATCACGGCGGCTTGGTACCTGTTATGTGGTCTGGGTCCTTGGTGACTTCGATAGCGTAGTAGGCAGGAAAAATGCCCCGGTCCCCTGTCCGCATGTTGTAGGCCTCGTACCAATAATCCTCCGCCTGCACCTCCACCAGCAAGGGGTCGTCCACCTCCAGCTCCAGCTCGTCCGCGTGGCGAGGCACAAACCTGGGCAGGGAGTCACTGGCACCCGGCCGCTCTGGCGGGCTGCTCATCAACCTGGTTCTGGGTCAGGGGCAACGTGGGACCCGTGGCCAGCATGGGTGGGCAGCAGGTGCAATTAGCCAAAATCTGGGATGCTGAATGGAGATCTGAGCGGGTTTAGGCTCAAAGGGCAGCAGGACCCCAGCACACACACAGATACCTATCCCCTGGTGCATCCCCCACGTGGCTGCACAGAGAGATCCTGGGTGCCCTGGGGGGTCTCTCACCCCTGAGCTAAGGACAACGGGTTGGTCCCCAGGCTGCCCCTGTTGGAAGCAGCATGGTTTGAGTAGGGATGGCCTTGGGACGCTGCTCGTGCCCACACTCACCTGAAGACGGCACGGTGGGTCTGCTCCTGCTCCTCGCCGTTGATCATGCAGGAGAACAACCCGAAGGACTCGGCACCTGGGGAGGAAGGCAGAGGGGCACGCTGCAGCTCTGAGGGCCAGCACCACCGCAGGTAGGACATGGCCCTCGCCCATACCTCGTGGTTTTAGCTCAGACAAAAAAAACGGGTTGAAATGCCCCCAGCTGTGTGATACGAGGCTTTTCCAGCCCCCCCATATCCCTCGGCCACAAGGGAAGAAATCACAGGCTGTGGAGCCAGCACCTGCTGGAGCTTCTCTATCTCACTGGAGACCCTGCAGGGGTCATTTGGACCAGGCAAGCTCATACCAGGGACCTGCAGGGCTGCCTGGGGACACAGCCCCCCACCCACCTCCTCCCTCCGCCCAGCACTCACTGGAGGAGCGTGTCCGGCCGCTCATGAAGACGTTGAGGAACTTCTTGGAGAAGTGGATGTCTGCCTCGGGCGTGGAGTCCTCGGAGAGGCAGACCGAGTCGCGTTTCAGCGCGTCCTCCTCGTACTCCTCGCCGATGGCTGACTCGTAGGGCGAGGAGACGCAGTTGTCGTAGACGGTGGCCGAGTCGCTCTCGTCGCTGTAGCCCGAGTAGCACTGCTTGAGGCTGACCAGCTCCAGCTGCACGTTCTCATCCACCACCAGCGTGTACTTGACCGAGTCGTAGGACAAGGCGCTGGTGTCCGAACTCACCGACGCTCTCTGAAGGTTGTGGCCCGGCCGGTAGCCGCTGCTCCCACCCACGCAGGAGGCCCGGGGCAGGCTCGTCTTGTCAGGGGAGGACATGTAGTCCAGCACCTCGTCCTCCTCGCTGATGGAGGGGTTGGTTTTCCCTGCCAGGGCCGAGTAGCTGGAGGTGTCGATGTCGGAGCTGATGGACATGCGGTTCTCGCTGGACTGGGACAGGAACGGCTTCTCGGTCTCCAGCGGGTCCGAGTTCTTCTGCACGGGCGTCAGGTAGATCTCCTCCGTGGCCTCCAGCCTCACGTCCGTCTGGTAGCGGATGCGGTCGCGGTGGGCCTCGGGGCCCCTCGTCGTCACCACCACCACGCTGGCTCCGTGGGGCGGGGGCCTGCTGGTGGCCTGGTGCTTCTCGGGGGGCCGGGACGAGGCGACGCAGGCGGGCGCCATCTGGGTGGCTGCTGTGCGCCGGCACGGGCTCTCCGTGGACGTGCCCCGGTCTTTGGTGGAGGTTGTGCTGTTTTGGTGATTGACCTCATCACTCAGGCAAACGTGGTCGTGGGGAGGGGTCTGCTCACCTGCGGGGAGGAGAGCAGCGTTGGTGTTCCCACCAGCGGGGATGCTCCAGGCTCAAGATGGACACGTTCCCATCGGGGATGTTTTCCCCATCCTCCAGCACCGCTCACCCCATGCTGCAGGCTGGGGATCAACTCCCAGGAGCCACCCAAGGGTGCGAAGCCCCTGGCCACCAGCCCCCCGACTCACCCGTTTTCAGAGGGGACGACGACCGGGACACCCGCTCCTGCCAACTGTGCTTTTTCCCCAGGGAGTTGTTATTCAGGGTGTCCTGGGGAGGAGAACAAAGCCGCCTTGTCACCCGGGCAGTAAACAGCACGTGGCAGCCATCCCTCCCCATCCCACAGCCATGCACAGCGGCCGGGGCCGTCACGGTCCCTGGGCACTGCCTGGGACTGCCCGAGCGCTTCCCCACGGTGCCCATCCCGGGGTGCAGCCCACCCTCCTGGGCACGCTTTGCTCCCGGGCTTTGCAGACAGCTCTGGGGCACAGCGCGGGTATTTCTCCCCCAGCAGCAGTTTTTGCTCAAGCTCCAAGCTTGGGACTCTCGGGGTTTTCTCCTGCAGCCGTCACCATCAGCGCGGGAGCTGCCCTGCTCGCTTTGCTTCCCCATCACCACGAAGCTCTCTGCCCTGAAGCCCACCAAGATCCGTGGGATCCCCAGCACCCTGTCCTGTCCTCGGGGCACACACACGGGCCCCATGTGCCCGTCCCTGCTGGCTCCGGGCTCCCACTTCCAGCCACATCAGGCCCTGTGCCACAAAGCTCCTGTTCCCGATATCCTCAGCTTGGGTCGTGCCCGTGGCCCCCAGCATGGCCCCACAGCCTCCCCCTCCCCAGCCCACCATCTATGCACCCCCACCCCCCACACCACCCCCCAAAAATACCTCTCCGCAGGTCTGGACACTGGTTGGGACCAACTGCCCGGGGGGTGCCTTTGCTGTCCCCGTCCCCCCAGCTGGATGTGGCTCCCACGTGCCACCGGCTCCTCGGGGTCCCTGCGCAGGGTGGGACAAGGCTGCCTGCTGTCCCCTTGTCCATTATGCTCCAGCCAGCTCCCCCCCGCCTCCCCGTGTCCCTGCTGCCTTTGTCCCCGGTGCCAGCTGCCCTGCGGGCATTGTCCTGGCTCCGTGCCTTCCTCCTCCTCCTCCTCTTTCTCCTCCTCCTCCTCCCACCCATGGCCTCAGGCAGAGAGCTGGCATCAGCTGCCTGTGCCGGGCTGGTGACACCCAGCTCCGACTACTCCCCATCTGTCACCCACGGGGACACCTGCCTCTCGCTCTGCGCTCCTCAGCTGCACGTCAGCACCACGAAAATCCTCCTACTTGGCAAGGGAAGCCGCTGCCGAGGGCAGGAGGAAGGCAAAAAATAGCCCCGCGCGCAGCGGCACACCTTGCGCGGGTTTGGGAAGTTTGCAGGAGGGATGACGGGGCTCGGGGAGGCCAGCTCAGAGGGGCAGCATGCAGGGCACCTAAACATCACCCCTCACGGGGACGGCAGCGCCTGGGAACACCCTCCATGCAAAAGCAGGGGGGCAAAAGCTCAGGGGGGCAAAAGCCGGGGGGGAATAAAAGCCCCTAAATCCCCTCCCACCCCTGCGGGCTGGTTCTCACCTGGCTGCGAGGCACCTGCGGGAAGAGGTTGAGCGTGGTGGGTCGCTTGGGCCGGTAGCTCTCGGTGCTGGGGGGCTGGGGGGCTTTCTGCAGCGGCTGGGGCTCCGTCTGCTCCTCGGCCGGCGCATCCCCGGCGGCGTCGATGAGGTCGAGCTGCAGCATCTCGGCCTGCAGCCGGCTGCCCTCCCCGCCGCCCGCCGCCCGCGCCGCGCCGCCCGCCCGGCTCACACAGCCCTGCCGGGATTAGCGGCTCGGTCAGGAGACTGGGAGGGCCGGAGGACGGCCGTGCCACTTGGCCTCAGCCTTTTAAAGCAGCAGGGGATGATGGCGCGTCCCACCCCACGTGCCCATCGCCGTGGCTGCCGGCCTTCCTTCCCTCCCTCTGCCCCGCTACAGGCTGGGGGGACTCGGTCCTGACCTGCCTCCCTGGCACCCCGCAGCAGCACTGACCCCAGCACCAAAATAAAGGCAGATTTCCAGCCTCAGCCCGGCCTGCTTGCCCCTCCAGACCACCAAAGCTTGTGGTGGTCGTCGCCTTGTTTTTTTACGCTGGCCTAACACAAAGAGTTCCCCGGTTCTCGTGGCAGATGCCAGGGGTTGTGGCAAATCACCTGGATTTTCACAAGGAAGCGGGAGCAGGGCTGGGGGAACCTGCCAGCTAGACTGGTGAGACCCAGCTAAGGGAGGCGTATTGGAGGCAGCTGCTGACATGCTGCCGAGACTGCTAATGATGCTGCCTCGGCAATCCTGGAGCTGTGGCAATCACTCGGGGAACTCAGAGGAGGGAACGTCCCAGAAGGACGCAGGAGAGCAAAACAGCGCCTGATTCTGAGGAACGTAGGCACGAGGAGTGACGCGCCATTCGGGGCTCGGTACCTCAGAGGGACCTACAACCGCTGCAGGTACACGTTAAGGGGCTGGCACGGGGTGGATGCTGCTTGTTTCCCTCCCTTCTGGCACAGCCCGAAGGCTGGCGGTAGGGAAGAGTTCACACTGAGCCAAGGATGGGAACGAGAGGAAGCCCAGCATTTCCAGGAGCCTTACTGTGCTGTGAAATCACAGTGATCGTCTCCCCACATCTGTATCTTTGTGGCTGGTTCAAGCCTTTTCATGTGCCTGGATCAGGATCAGCCCATGCGGGTTTAATGCAGGCACATCCCTGCTCTTTTCCCTCGGGCACTGCTTCTCTCACTCTCCCGTATTTCCAAGAAGAGTTGTTTTTTTTTTCTATTTCTTGTTCCTGCATTAAACAGTTCCAGCAGCTCCCGGAACACGAATGATGCCACAAGCCTTCGCTAGCTGCAGCCTGCTTTCAGCAGGACCCACCTTGCTGAATTTGGGAATAAGCTGCCCTGTGTTCAAAAGCAAGCAAACTGAGGCCGAACCCAAAACCTGGGCCTTGCACTTGTGCCACCGTGACCCACGTTGCAGCACCCAGCCTCCTTGCCGGAGCCAGCCACGTTTTTCAAGCTGTGTGCCTGAGCCACTATTTCTGGAGAGCTGCTAAAATAGCCCATGATGAAGTCATCATTGTTTTCCCAGCACCAAAAAAAACCACCACACACCCAAAAAAACCACCACCAACCCCCTCCTCTGTCGAGGTATCACCCTTTGCAATGGCATTTTGCTGCTGGGTATCTTTGCCCGCCCGGCCCCATCCAGCAGCCACCTTCACCAGCCTCTCCCAGCTCCAGGGGGGAATTTCGGCACCCGCCCAGCCCTCAGGAGCCCGCTCTGCTCCGGGTTTCAGTTTGGCTCCTGCCCTCAGCCGGGGCCGCGTCCCCACGGGATGCAGCCGGCGCTCATGTGCCGGGGTTATTCCCGGTTTCCCAGCCTCCGCGCCGTGCACGTGGCCAGACCCAGCCAAAACACTCCCCCCGGGCCTGGCTGCTTCACCAGACGCATCCCGCAAGCTCTCGTCTCGCGGGAGCCATCGCCATCGGGCCCGCGAGCTCCCTGGCTCTCAGCGCTGACATTTCAGGCTGAAAAGACCCCCTCGCAGACGCTGCTTTCAGTTCTGCTCCTCGGGCAATCCTCCACATCCCGTCTAAACCATTTGTGCGTATTTTTAGCAGCTGCTTTTTTCTGAGCACGGTCGGCTCCCCTGTTTAGGAACAGCTCGCCTCCGCCTCGCACCCCAGCAGGCTCAGTACGCCCAGCCTCAGGCACCGGGCTCAGTGCTGGTGCCCCAGCAGCCTCCTTCTGCCCTGGGAAGGTCCCAAATCAGAGGCTGCAGGAGGCCACCAGTGCCTCGCCGCCCACAGCCAGCACCAAACACATGAGCACAACACGGAATATCCCCATCCCTGTCCCCACCCCATGCGCCTACCCGGGCGGCCAGGCTCTCCTTGCAGTGCAGGCTGATGCCACACTCATCGGTGATCTCGGAGAGGTCTTCATCCTCAAACTCCTCGAGGCTGATGTCGTGGGTGAGCCTGGAGGGAGCGGAGACCGCGGTCACGCACTGCACGTGTGGGGGGCAGGAGGGCACACCCAGACGGGGCCACCAACACCACCTCCGGGACCAGTGGGGCAAACACTGGGATCACGGGGAGGGCAGGGCCCGGTGGGACACGGCAGGAGGATGGACCCGCTGGGGCATGTGATCACATCGAGACCTGCAGACCTTGCACACACCGCAAACTGAGCCCATCGGCATCGCTCACTGCCCCGATGAGCCCTTTATGGCTCCCTCATGGCTGTCAGCCCCACAGACACATTACTCCCCTTTGGAAAGTTTGCAGAGATTTCCTTTTAGCGGCTGGAAATGTGCTGACTACCGAGCTCCTCGCGTGCTCGCTTGCCTCCCCGGGGAGCCCCTGGCTCCTGTGCATTAAAACATTTCTATACGTGGTGCTACCGCAATGCTCCTCGTGTCTGTTCATTACCGGGGTGGGAAACACAAGAGCCCAACCCAAAAGTCCTCTGCCAGCCATGGGGTGGAGGTGTCCCTACAGGAGATGAAGCAGGGCCACACTGGGAGGAGTCCCACATGCCCCACGGCTGCTGCCTGCAGGAGGGGAGGAAACGCAGAGCAGGATGCTCGCAGAGAAACCTTCAAAGCCCAGATCGATTTCTTCTCCGGTTACAGGGGTCGCCATGGCTGGGCACCATCAGCCCCTTCCCTCTGTCCGCCGAGGCGTGGAAGCACAGTGAGGAGGCACGGGTCCCAGCACCATCCCTGCCTGCACCCAGCAGCAGGAGAGGTGACCCCCCCGCACGCCAGCCCTTTTATCTCCACCACGCCGCATGTTGGCAGCTCCCTCCTCTCGCCCTGCTGAAAAATCCTGCCGGACACGCACATTCCCGCGCCCACGGCGGCCCCATTTGCCGCACGTCTCCCTGCACAGCCAGGAAAACTTCGGGCTCCGCTCGGTGCCAAGTTTGCTGCTGTCCTGCGGCAGCGCCGGTGCGAGAGGGCGATGTGCCCGCAGGCGAGGGGCTGTCACCCGTCCCCATGCACACCCCTGGGGACAGCCCCCGTGCCCCCATACCCAGCCGGTCCCCTACCATTTCTCCCACTGGTCTTCCAGCCAGCTCTCCTCTTCGGCGCTCGACTCCATGCTCAGGGGCAGCTGCATCGAGGAGGACCCCCCAGTTCCCTGGGGCACGCGTTCCCACCCCGAGGCAGACCCCAGCCCGGGGTCAGTTGTTGTTGGGGGGGTGCTGAGCGCTGGGCACCCCCTGCCCCAGTGCAGCCCGTGGCTGCCGGCGCTGCTCCGTCTCCTCACTGCGCAACCCGGGCAAGCTCATTAAAAATAGATGGAATCAGCTGTCCTGGAGGGGGAGAAAAATAAAAAAATAGCCTCCCCAGCTGAGCCCGTGCCAAGTCCCTGCTCTCTGCCGGGGATGCTGACTGCCTCTGCCTGCCAGCCAGCCAGCCCGGCTCCTGGTAGCGCTCCAGCGGCCGGTCCCCAGCACCTGCAGTGGGGCATCTGGTTACCCCGGCTCCTTCTCCTGCCCTTGCAGCATCACTGGCTGAGACAGGGAGGAACAGAAGATTCCCATTAGGGCCCTGTCACAGCGATGGGATGCCTTCCTGCAGGGCAGCGGGGCTTTCTTTTGGCTTCACGCTGCTGGAGAGGGGTCGGCTTTCTGCCCCCATGGCCCTGCTGCCTCCTCAGCCAGCCCCGAGCCACGTGGGCCACTCTGCTGAGCTCCTCTGCCGCCGGCTGCTGCTCCCCTGGTTTGGTGCCACTGGTGGGTTTCACTCCCGACGCCGCGTTTGATGTCTCTCGGCTCCCTTACAACAGTATCCCAGGCTCCATCTTCCCTACCAGCTCTGCCTGGAGGCGTCTGCTCTGTTCAAAACCTTCTGGCTCAATGGAATGAATAAAGAAATCTATCTCTGCGTTGCTGCTGCCCTTTCCTCCTCTCGTGTGGATGCTCCAGGGGCGGCAAGGAGGGTTCTTCTTCACCCCCTGCTCCTCCATGCTGGGAACACCCCTGCCTTTCTCTCCTGCTCCTCAAAGAGGCTAAGAATACCAGCAACAAGCAGCAGCCCTTACTCCCATCAGCTCTATCATGGTTCACAAAAGCTCAAGCAGGCCCTACAGGGACATTTGGGCCAACTTTCCCCTGAGTGCCAGCAGGAGAAGCGTGGGTACCACCTGTGTGCTGCTGCAGGAAGGTGTGGGGCTCTCCAGGGAGGCTGAGCAAAGCCCCGAGGCCAACAAGGACAGCACCCCTGCCAGAGGACACCTCTCAACCCCCCAACAATGCTGGCATCCCCCAGCTGCCACCCGAAAACTGCGAGTGCACAAGCAGGGGCAGCCCCTGCCTGCAGGGTTTGGCTGTAGGAGCAGGGGCCAGGCACAGGGCTCGGCTCCAGGGAGGGTTGGGGTCAGGGGCTCCATCCTGGGGCCTGGCCAGGACAATACAGGCACAGTGGGGGCTCCAGAGAACCCGTCTGCTGGAGTGCCTTAGAACCAGACCAACCTTTGGTCCCCCATCACAAAAAGCAGGATCACCCACCTCGCTCCCCAGCTCAAGGCTTCCCAGACCCAAAGGTCCACATCAGACATGCAGACAACCCGTAGCACTGAGGCTGGTCTCTGCCTCAGCCCGAAAACACTCCCTCGAGCTTGCTGAGGAGGTGGCGAGGTCTCCATCCCCCGGAGATGCTGTCCCTCGTGGGACATCATGGTTTCCTGCAGGCACCAGGCTCCCCGAGGAGCATCACCACAGCTCCTGGCTCCACTCCTGCAAGGCTCTGCCACCCAGGAGCCCCGGCAGGCTGGACAGACGGCCAGCTGATGCGTTTTTCCTTTGGCCCCACTGCTGCCTGCCTCCACACCGTGCTGGGGCCACCACCACCTCTGGATAGAGCTTGGGGACATGGGAGCAACAGGACGGGTGGCCACGGGGCCTCCACCCCTTCTCAGACCACCCCAAACCACATCAGCCACAGGGACCTGCCAGGCCTTCCCCCCCCGGCCTCCTCACGGCTTCAGGGCCAGCCCATGGTGTCACCTGCTGCCCAAGTCCCCTCAGGACCCGAGCCACCAGCTCGTCCCTGCTTAGGCCGCGCAGCACCTTGTGGGGCGATGATGGCTGGAAGGGCAGGACCCCCACCAGGCACCCACGGGACCGCGCTGCCGGCGAGCCCAATGCTCTCGGCTCCCATCCCCTTCTCAACACCCGAGCCCCAGCTCGGTGGCAGCCGTCTCCAAGAGGCAGCGTGAGGGCTGGGCGTGCAGGCTTCCCCCAGCCATGTTGCAGCAGCGCCCAGCGGCTCTGGCAGGCAGCGCTGCAATAGCAGGCGGCTGCAGGAGCCGCCCGGCAGAGGGGCTCCGGTGGCAAAGGTCTGCTGGGCCCCTCGGAGGTAAACAGGGGGAAAAAACACACAGCTGGACACAGCTGGATGCTTCCTCACACGGCCCCGCTGGTCCCAGGGCTCAGGGGATGGTGATCACTCAGCCATGGCTCCACCGCTCCTCCCCACCTCCAAAATCTCACCACGTAGCCACCTGGTGCCGATCCCCCCCCTCACCCAGCTCCCACACATCGCCGCCACAGCACCCCCGAGCGTAAATCGATGGCTGTGAAGATGTCACGGCCGCCAGAGGCACCCAGCTGCCCCGGATGGCCAGCAGGTGATGGCCCCTTACCCACCAAGCCCCCTTACCCGCCGAGCACATCCCATCCCAGAGCTGCTCACGGGAGGGACCAGCAGGTCCAAACCCCCTGGTCCCTGCAGGTTTGGCACCCGTGGCCATCCCTGGCCTGGCCCTCGCCATCTCACGTCCCCACCAGCAGCCTCGCTGGGCACGGGAGGTGTCGTGTCCCCCCTCCCCGTCCCAAATCGATGGGAGCGCTTGGTGGAGCTGCGAGGATCAATCCTGGCACGCTCCCACCTGCTCGCCTGGGGCTCCTGCTCCACGGCGCTGGGGAGGGCAAGGCAGCGCCCGGGATTTCGAGGAAAGGGCTAGAAAAAGGCTCCCCTGGGGGGCGGAGAGGGAGGTGAAGCACTGCCATCAGCGAGAGGTGGCTGAGGAGGAGGCAAGGCAGGTGAGGAGGCTGATGGAGGGGCAGAGGGGGCAAAAGCTGGAGGGTGGAAGAGGCTGAAATGGCAAATGGGGGGGTATATGGGGCCAGCAGTGGTTGGGGGGGGGGGCTGGAGAGGTGCTGGGGGGGTGAGGTGGGGGTGCAGCGATGTATGGGGTGGGGGGGATGAGGGGGTGCATGGGGCGAGCTGTGGGGCTGAAGGATGCTTGGGGAGGATGCAGAAGGGCTGGATGAGGAGGGGGCCGCAGCGGCAGTGCGGGGCTGGGGGTGGGGGGGCTGCGGCGGATGGGGAGCGGTGCCCGGGGCTTGGGGGGGGAGGATAAAAGGGGGGGGGCTGCGGCCCGGGCAGCCCCGTGGGGGTCCCGGGGGAGGCGTCCGGTACCTGAAATTGGGGGGCGAGGCGAGGTGCAGCCCCAGGAAGGGGGAGGAGGCGGGCGGGGATGCGGCTCCTTTCTCTCGCTCCGCCATTCCGCGGCTCTCCCCATGCAGGCGGAGGGAGGGAGGGCGGGCGGCGGGGAAGGAGGCAGGAGGGAGGCAGGAGGGAGGCAGGAGGGAGGGGATGCCGGCGGGGACGTACCTGCTGCTGGGGGGGGGGGCTCCTCCTGTGTACCCCCCCCCCCGAGCTGCAGGACAGATGTGCTGCGGCTGGACCCCCCCCCGCACACACAGATGTGCCCGCAGCTGCAGGCAGAGCCCCCGGGGTAGGTAATGCCATGGGGCTCCTGCCTCAAGTGAGGGGCACACAGGGTCCCCCCTACAAGGGACAGGGCACCCCTGTCACCGCCACCTCCCCCAGGGTCTGCCCTGGGGGGCAGCACCACCCCGGCACCCTCGGGGGTCCGCCACCGGAGTTGGCAGCCCCACAGCAAAGCCCGTGCCCACCAGGGCTGAATGTGTGGCAACGATAATTTAAGCAAGGAAATAAACAGATTATGCACAGGCTCCACTGGTGCAGGTGGAAAAAGCAAGCCCTGAGGCTGCGGGTCACTCCCCAGAACAGGCAGACCCACCCTTGATCCCAGCTATGGCCCAGGGCCCATCTTGGGTGAGCATTATTCAGTGCTCCCTTTCCCCAGCAGCAGGTTTCTGTGCCCGGCCTCTCCTCCCCGTGCACTGCAGGCTCCTTAAAAAACCACGCGGGTTGTGGTGTACACAGAGGCAGAGAAACACCGGTGTTTTTAGGTCCTGAGGCTACTACTGTAAGTGATCGAGAGAACTTCCCCCATTCCCTGCATGCCCATGGGCTGTGCTCCTGGTTATCACTCAAGGCTGTGACAGGCCCATGTGGATGCGTGGCACTGCCTCAGCAGGTCAAACCTTGCAGACAGAGCAGGTCCCATCAGCATCTCCAGCCACGGGGCTGGCTGCCTTCGAGGCAACGGCATTGCATCTTGGCCAAGGCCCAGGCCATCAGCTGCTCCTCCAGAGATGAGCGAGCAGAGCCCTCCGAGGCACACAGCCCTGCTCCCAGCCGGGAGCCTTGGGCTCCTGCCAGCCCAGCTCAAAAGAGATGTCACTCCTGGGCCAGCGTGGACACAGGCACACAGCCACCAGGTGACCGTGGTACCCCCATGGCAGCCTCCCGAAGGGCAGGTTGGCCCTGCCTAGCTCTGCTCCAGCCTTTCTGCCCGCACTACTGCCCTTCACATCCATCTGCTCATGTGCATCACAGAGCCCAGCGTCACGGACCAGGACCTCTGGAAGCCTCTCTGCAGGTGGTGGGATGCAGCCACCAGCCCTGGCAGGCACTGCTTCTGCCACAAAGGCTCGCAGAGCATTGGCACCTGGGTGTGAAAGAGGATGATGCCCAGGACTACTGCATGGCTTCACCTCGCTGCAGCCACCAGCCACAGGATGGACACCTCAGGGGGCTGCAGGGTGCCCTGCCTGCAGCTGGATGGTGCAGGCTGGTCACTGCTCATCACTGCAGTGTCTGACTGCCATAAATAAAGGGCTTGGTAGAAAACAGTCGATTTAGTTACATACTGACTCTCCCTAGACCTTACATAAAACCCTCCATCATCCTCAGCAACATATATGCACGTACATGCCCTGCAAAATAGAGACCACGCTTCTGCCACAGCCAGCATCTCTGCTCACAAGGCATCTATTGTCTTATGCTTTCAAATTGTCTGACTGAACATTGGGTTCACTTCAGAGCAATTCAGCCTTAAATTAAGCCTGAGGAATGGTTATGTGCTGAGAGGTCTGCCTGCTCCTCTCCCCAGCTGAACCAGCTGGTCTAACCCGAGCTATTCCCTCTCCCCCCCAGGTATGGTTGTGCTCATTTCCACTCTGCCCCAATTCTCTGCCCCTGGCTCCCATTCCTTATACCCAGGCACAATTTCTATGCTCAGACCTTTCAGCCAGCTCTTCCTGAAGCCACTCCAGCTCCTTTTTTTGTGAAGACAGAAGAGACACTGGAGAATTTCCCCAACCGCCAGCACAGGGAGCAGGCAATCACTTACTCTGCTAGAAATCCATGGTTGGCCTCTTTACACCTCCAGCCACATCCCTGCGATTCCTTCTACAGAGAGAACAGATACTGCGGCCAGCGTGGAGGAGCCTCAAAACTGACCTGTCCAAGTTTAATTTACATTATCACACTCTAAGCAGGGAAAGCTGGACAGTTCGCTGTCAGCCTGGCTCTTCTAAGGCACAAGCTGCAATTTCAGAGGGTTTTTGTCCATAAGCCACTTTAAGCATTGAAATGTTGCTCCCCCAAGCCCACTAGGTCCTCGCTAGAGACAGAGAACAGGACATCAACATCAAGCACCTCGACCACAGCTGCAATCAGGAAAGCAATGCGTTATACATATTGCCCTTCTGGTAGGTCACACATGGCCTTTTTATCTCTGGCACCTCCGGTTCCAGTGACTGGGTCTGGAGTGTTTGGGGATGATGGTGTCACGCACAAGCAAACTTCACTCCAACCTCATTGTAGCCAGCGACTAGACTGCAAAGTCATGGTGCATTTGGTGCCCATTCATGACTTAGCTAATTGCAAGAGAAAAGGCTCAGTCACTGACAGAAGGCCTGGTCTGAACAATGTTCACATTGTTCATAGCTCTGTAGCACTTCTCTGCCTCAGCGCCCACCCTCTGTGACAAGGAGCCTCCACACCACCCCGTGGAACATCCCAAAAGCCACTCTGACAGCACCAAATCCAGCTGCTCTGTCCCTACGCTCTATATGGGGATGCTTGTGCCAGGTCAGACAATACAGCCACCTAGCCCCGAGACGCAGAAAGCTGTCGTTATCCCAGGAAATGGAAATCCCCTGACATGCTTCCTTTGTTATCTGCTCCCTCCTGAAACAAAGATGGTATCTCCACTAATAGTTATTGATGGGTTTTCCTTTCTCCATGGACTGGTCAGGCCTTTTTGAACTTAGCACCCACAACTGACAAAGAGCTTGACACGAAAACGCCTGTGTAAGGAAGCTGCAGATGCGCTGAATCTGCCATCTGGTAGTTTAATTGAATATGCCCAGTCCTGAACACTACAGGAAACAGCAAACAATCATTTCCCATTCCACTTCTTCAGCATGCAGTTTCACACACCTTTACAATTTCAACTGTAAAAAGATATCAGAGTGGGTGAATCCCAGCCTCCTTAATGTTTCTTGCAAGAGTTTTTTCTTCACCTTTTGTTTCTCACTGTCCTTACCTGTTCTGCTCCAAGGACTGCAGCTCTCCCAGCTGCCACCATCCTCACCACAGATGACGACAAAAACCTTGCAAATGTAATTTCCCCCTCACCCAAAAGCCTTCCCAAAAATCTCTTGGGAGATTTTGCACGCACTCCCTTTGGCTATTACCCCCATGGACCCAGCCCCAAAATGCTACTTACCAAATTAAATAATTGGAATGACAGCATAGAGAGAGTTAACGACATTTATAAAAACAAAACGAGTAATATTTACAGACCATTGCCTAAGCAAGAGACTCTCCAAAAGACAGAAGTCACAATTTCTCTAGTCGAAATGTACAAAGTGCATGTCTTTCCCCTTTCTTCCATCTGCAGCAGAAGATGGTGGGAAGGCCTCCTTTCCCTCATACCTTACTGCCCTCAGTGGGGATAAGATCTGGGTCAGACTGGAGACAAAACCTGCTGATTACTGGGTTATCCCAGGGAGACTCTGGTGGACAGGAGCTTAGAAGAAAGGAAGGCCTGGAAAAGTGACTCACTTACTTGGACAGTCTGCCCAAAGGATTCCCTTGGGAAAGGAAATCTCGGATCAATGCCTCTGGGAGGTTAGTTGGAAGGAAAAGTTATTCAGCTATTCTATTAACTAACTTTTGGACACAATTCCACTTCTTCCACCACTCCAGGTTTCCCAGATACACTTGAGTCAGTTTCTCCTTGCAGTCCCATTGCTCTGGGTTCAAGCATGGGCTCCAAAAGTGAATCTTTTTATCCCAGTCAGAGTGAGACACGATGACCGTGCTCCCCAAGCTGCTAGTTGGCTAAGCTCACATCTAGCCCCACACTATCGGTGCGAGGGTGGGGATGAAAGGTTTTGGACAGCAAATGAGAACAGTGCCGACAGCAGAACATTGCACGGGATTAGCTACCTGACATAATCCCTCTTGGAAACTGCCTAAACAGAGGCTCTTCTGCAGTACTGTGCTGAAATGACATCCTGTAGCAGGACCAGGCCAAGAAGTGTATGGTTAAGAGGCAGAACAGATACATGGTCGTCCTGCTAGACTACAATGCACCAGCCTGAACGTGAATGGGAACAAGGAGCAGTGTGCAGGGTATGAGATACAGGGACTATGCTGCGCAGAAACTGAAAACCACAGATGTCAATACAGGAAAGAGCAAGCATCCACACAGAACGGACAGCGAACTGAGCCCAAGGAAGACTCGCTTCAAGGAGCTGATGTGTGATACATCCTCTACCAGTAAGATGCACTCCACAGGCTACACACTAGACACCGGTCACTCCATTTGAGAGTGCCTCACTCAGGGAAGGAAAGGCTGTAAAGCCCTGAGCCCAGGACTGTTCCCCTACAGCTCACTCACTATGTGGATCAGCAAGCTTTTGGGAGGCTGCTTTAATCATATCAAAGTATGGTTTTATTCTCCAAAAAATTCCTACTTCTCTCACAGTCATCTCCCTGAAACGGCAGGCTGCTCTGAAGCTGCCTGTTGGAGGCAACAGCACTACGGCTCACCTTGCACTAGTAAGATTCTTCTTCAGGGAAAGTTCTAAGTGCCTTTTAAAGGTACAGACAGTTTGTATCTCTTTGTTCTTCTACTACAGTTATCCCTCATTTCTTTTTCATCCCCAGACGTGTACCACCTTGATTTACTTGGAAAGTGTTTACATCCCCACCAGTCTAGCCTAGAGAAACAAATACAGAGATTTTCCTGTTTTCTTGTAGGATGGGTACTCAGCTTGATATTCCAGCAGCTTTCTTCTCCTTTGCAACTACTGAATTAATCTTAGCATACCGTGCTGCCTAGTACTAGTGATGAGAAAGGACATTCACTATTTCTGAGATGTGCAGATGCTGCTCCCTCTATCAATGCAGCAAGTCACACGTGCTGATCCATTGTCAGAAACGACAGATACACTTGGGAGTGAACAAGTTGAAAGAAAGCTTTTGCCCTCTTAAATGAGGGCAGATTTTGGGCATGGCTGAAAAGAAACATTTAGCTCTTTGGAGAGCAGAAAGCCAAATATTCCCAAGTACAAGTAACACAGTGCCCTTTTGTGGCAGCTATTGGAACTACACATTTTTATGAGACGCCCCAGATTTTCTGTTGCAGATCACAAGTTGCAGTCCTTCTGTGGTTGCAGCAGCCTCTACTCTTCGGGTCACCTCCAGCACTCTCACTCTTCACTTGCAAGCTGCATATTGCTGGCTGAAGGAGAAAGCAGAAGAGAGAGTTTGCCTTGAGCTCCCCCACATAGTGAAAAATTGGCAAAACATGCAATCAGTTCCTTTCCTCCTGGAATATGGGACATCTCAGGCAGAAGACTGGGCCTGCTTGCTCCCCTCCTCCACCCTGTGCCCTCACCACATGGGCAAACCTGGCTGCAAACTCAGCCTGGAAGGGGAAGAAACCTCCCTAGAGCAAACCCAAACGTAACTGTGGTCTGTGCTTGTTCTAGTCATATGGTACTGCTCTCTGCTGGACTACCGAGTTAACAGCTTGTCAAGAAAAAGCAAAAACAACTAGAAGGCAGGCCACTGCCAAATTACATGGCTATGCAATTAAGAGTCAGGAGCCACCTTTCTCCCCAGGCAAGTCCATTTTGTTCATTAAACTGTAGGGAACAAATAGAATTGAGCCTTGCTTGCTGTCAGAACAACGCAGTTTAGGCCAGATCATGCCAGAGACTACTCACAATCATAAACTCTTGCCAGGGATCTCTGAAGCAGGGAGGCCTGTCACTTTGGCTCGTTTGTACAGTTCTTCAGTGCACAGCTCTTCTGCTCCCTCGTGTTTGCGCTTTGGCGAAGCCTGGTCAGACTGCGGCAGTCTCACTGCTGGAGAGGAAGAAGAGTCACCGCAACATTTCCTTTGGCTTTAGATCTCCTCACACGTATACCCTAGCCTAACATGCCACAGAGCTGGGAGCAAGGAGAATGTGCAATGTACAAGCACAGAAAGATGTTGCTACAGCCTTCTTAAAAGATTTTGAAATACTTCTTTTAAAAGCAGAATAATTAAGTCCACCAGAACAAACATGAAAGTGTCCTCCTTTGATAGAGGAAAGCTTAATTACACCAGATTAGCCCTACAGTGATCTGCACTCCTCCCTTAAATGGCTGCATATGATCCCATATGAGCAGTAAGAGATTCACTATTCTTCAGCCCTTTTAGGCACGAAGGCTCACTGGGGACCTCTGAAGAAAGCCTAAAGGAAGATGAACATGATCTATAGTTTCCTAGCTACATCCTCCTCTTATTAAGAAAAGAATCTCTCTCCTGCCCATGACGGTATGTCTTAAGTACCCAAATACTTCCAACTCACCTGTACTGGTGCTGCTGCCCTGCCCTGAAGCCGAGTCTGCAACGGGGCCACTGAGATCTTCCACACATGAAGGGACTGATGCCAGTAAACCTAGAGAAACGCAAGATCATCATAATAGAAACAAGAAATATTTGGGCTGGGATAAGCCTTTCACATGCAAACACCTTTGTGATCACAAACCAGCACATGTCATATTCTATGTCATATTAAAGACAAAATCTTTTGCTTTTTTTGTTACTTACAGAGCCCCCTGTAGCGTGACAGCTGCTGGTAGATCTGCTTCATGCGTTCGATGTTCAACCGACTGGTCTCAGCATGGTTCACCATGGGTTTGGGGTAGTCCACCCCAATGATGCACTTGGCTGCCTTCTGCACAGACTCCGGGGCATTCCACGGTTCGTAGATGTATCGTGCGGGGAAGCCCTTTAGTTTGGGCAGATACCTCCTGCAACAAGTTAAAAGATGCACACAAACCACTTAAAGTACAGCAAGATAGCACTCACGGTGCACAGGAAGTACCATATCAGCTACTGAATGACTCAGGCTGACAGATCAAGCAAGAAAGAAGCTCCAGACACTCTACTTACTTAACGTAGTCACCGCTGGGGTCTGTGCGACGTCCAAAGCCCACGGGGCAGTAACAGTGGAAGAACTGCTGGAAGAACGCGCTGCATGAAAGCCACATCCAGCTGCCTGCATTGACACTGAAATCTGCATCCAGCAACAATTCATCAAATACCTGCAGCAATTGAAGGAGAATGCAGTGAGAGCTTCCCCAGCTAGGGCTTCTTGCCAGGAGAAACCAAGAGGCCAGTTCAGAGGGCAAGCACTGAACAGCTCTCAGAAACCAAAGCAGCAGCAAAGAGGCAATCTGCTGGCTCAAGCCAGGTGGCTGGTCAATATATCACACTTCCTGACACCTTCACATAGGGAGGCACTGTCTGCTCACACTGATACAATGCTGGAT
Organism: Netta rufina; assembly: GCF_964035555.1. NCBI lineage: Eukaryota > Metazoa > Chordata > Aves > Anseriformes > Anatidae > Netta > Netta rufina. Next base: position 33,159,156 of record NC_140128.1, on the reverse strand, counting down.
AATCTCTCATGCAGCTACAAACTAAATCACTACCTAGTGTTACAGCAAGCCTTGGGTATTGATTCTAACTGGGGAGGTGTAACAAGTGCAAAGCACCAACTGTGAGAAGCCGGCAGACGCTGAACAGAAGACCAAGCACCAAAGCAGGAAGAAAGAGCCCCTCTGAATGTCCCAGAGCTCACTGCCACTCCAAGAAGCGGGCAGGCTGCAGCAGTAACTCGCTCACATCCATGCACAGATGCAGCACTTTTAGCACCTGACTCTGACACACTTTCAGCTACGCTCTGCTTTGACAGCCTTCTGACAAGACGCTGCTTCTGCCTCTACTTTCTGCATAGGGCAATATGTGCACCCAGTAAGTTCAAGCTGTTTGTCCCTTCCAATGTCCCAAAAAGAGTGGCTTTTACCTCTTTTCTTGACAGAATCTAGACTCAGATTTCACAGTCACGGAGCGTTCCCTGACTGGCACGGTGATGGATTACACAATGAGGAGAAAGGTCCAGTTACAAAGATACATTGAACTTGCAAAGGAAACAGACGGACTGATAGCATTTTACCAAAATAGCTCCCCCAAACCCAAACCCAAATCCCAGTCCTTGTTTACCAGTGGGACCCACTAACAGTTAGCTGTGGTAACTGGAGACTCTTGATACTGTTTGATCCCTCATGGTAGAAGGCAGACTGTTGGCAGGCCAGGAGCCTGCTAACAATTCCTGTCTTCCACACAACTTTTACATGCCAAGCAAAAGCCATACCTGTGTGCCAATCCTTGCAGCAAGTGCCAGGGAGACTTTGCTTTCCTTATGGCCTCCTACAAGCCTCTGGAAATGCCAGACTCACCCTGACTCCTGACTCCCAGCTGATCCAGAGGTCGCCCCTGGTCAGGAAGCAGGCCACAGCGTGCCTGGCCAAATGGTGGATCCACCCTTCCTGCCTCAGTTGGGTCATGATTGCATCGATCCAAGGGAAACCTGTCTTGCCCTCTGCCCACTTTGCCAAGGCTTCAGGGTTCTTGTCCCAGGGGATCTGAATGCAGATGGGGTTCCCCTCCATGCGATCAAACTTTGGGTTGTTTGTGGCTGCTGTGTAGAAAAATTCTCTCCATAGAAGCTGTCCGTACAGAGAGAGGGGAGGAGTGCTGTTCCGCTTCACCTGCAGAGGAAGGAACAAAAGCATTCACAAGCAGGGGAGGACTGGCTTCATTATGCTGAGCTGCAAGACACCCATGCATTTACACACAATTCTCAAGTCTGTTACTGACAACTTCCATAAAGGAGCTCAATTCCAGATCATCCTTTAGCAGAAACCCCGGGTGGTGATGTCAGAGCATGCTTTTAGCCCACTCAGTATGCTGACAAGTGACTTGAGCCACCCATAACCAACAGTAAAAAGCCCAACGTGGCTCATGACAGGGGTCCAGGCTGAAGAACAGGGTACCAGCAGATATAAGGGCTGCTCAACTACATACAGGAAAATCACTTTTCCTTACCCGAGAGACTCTTCTGTACCAGCAACAAGCTTTACCCAACAGTCGAACACAAGTGAAGCAATAACTGTTTTTGCAGCTGTTCCATCACGCTGTCTTGGAACCAGAATCAAGCTATGCTCAAAACCAGACAACCTTTTGTCTTACCTTCTTATACAGCTCCCAGAGACGATAGTAAAATAAGCGGCAGGACAAACAGCCAAAACGCAGGTAGGGACTGAGTCCTGTCGGGCTGGCCAGCAACGAATTGGCGTTCATCCTCGGTCTTTCGTAATTTGCAACCCAGGCCTAAATACATTCAGGAGAAATTAGCCCCAAAAGAAAATAAATCCCAAACTGTCAGCCACTGCTAAAGGGCAGGCCTCTGTGCAGGTGGCACGGTCACTCAGGTGTGGCAGCACAACCTCTTTTATTCATTTCCAGCCACCACTGGGAGAGATCTCAGGTGGACAGCTCCAACCCCACACCCCATACATGTATTTCTGCAGCTGGGTCAGCTTCCGTGACTTTGAAATTGTTTGCCTCATGTGTACTATAGTGAAGAACACAAGCCCCATAGAATAAATTTGGGTATTTCAGCTAGGGGCTAGAGGAATAGTGAGATATGCTCAGTGAGATATGAAGAGACTGATGTACAACGGGAAGGTACTCTTTTATGAGCATGTGCTCCTAGTAACTCAGATAAAGACAAAAGGAGATGGTGCATAGCGTGCAGCACAGATGGAGCAACTTGCAGGAGGGTTTCCAAGTTTGCGTTCCTCTAAAGGAAACAGTGGGAGGAAAACCAAGGAAAAGAATCCTATGTGCTTCTAACAGCAGTATAGTTAATATACAGCTCTTCTTCTTCACGTCTGAAGAAGCCCAGAACTCCCTGCTCCACAAACAGCCTAACATGGCAGGAGTACTTGAAAAATACCAAATGCCCCTGCCATAGGGCAATGTAGTGACCGTTGCTAAGATGAGCAGGAAAAGAGAGCAATGGCTGATGCAACACATTTTTTGTTTGGACCCACAGCCTGCAGGAATGACCACGTAAATAGCAGGGGGTTACCTTTCTTTCCAAGTGTTTATCCAGCCGCGCCAAAGCTTCTGTCTCCCCTCCCTGCCAAACTGCAGGGGCAAGACCCTCTGTGGGGAAGCCTGAAGGAAAGAACTTTGTAAGATTTGAAGCCAAGTCTACACAAATGATACAGATGTGAACAAATGTAAGCAATGGCAAAACAAGTTAAAATACTGCAGTTGCTTATCATGGCTTATTTGCTGCTCTAGTCTTTCTACAGCAAGCCAGTCATTTGGAATATGAGGAAAACCTGTTCACAACACTGAGACTGCCAGGCTCGCTCCCTGCAACGCTTCAGGCAACTTTCTGGGGACCTTCCCCACTGGCCACATCCTACTTAGCCTGTGTATTGGCAATACCCGCAGGGCTCTTTGTTCCTTGGGCCACAGCTGCTGGCGAAGGAACGCATGCTTCACAGGTTTGCCTTATGAAATATCTTGCCATGACCACCAGCTGCTCACTAGAGAGCCTGTTGCTCCTCAAAAGGCTCATTTTCTGTGGAAAGCTGGTGCTTTAGTGATGAAGAACCAGCACAAAAGTGGAAGCAATAATGCAGTTTCCTCACAGTGCTCCTGGCTGACAAAGGAGCTTCCCCTGACAGTGAGTGGACCAATGTAAGGTTGCAGAAGGTCTTGCACAAGGCCAGACACAAAGGATGCAGATCTATCCAGGACTGCAGCCCTTAGGATAGTCTTGTTTGAGAAGTCCCCCTTTTCCGTAACTCTTAAGGTACAAGGTAACACTCCCACGAAACCAGCACGGAGCCTCCAGAGCCACACACACACAGACAGTATTCTGCATTAACCTTTCCTTCCCTTGCATTTAAATTCACTTCCTTGACGTAGGCCTCGCACTTCTCATGCCTCAGTTCTCTATTTATCCTCCTCCTCCCAAAAAAATACAGGCATATAAGGAAGAGGAGGCAAACACCAAGTTTCCAAGGACGAAAAAGCATAGCAGGGTAAGTGAAAGAAGTTTCAGTAATATCTTCTGTCTTGCTAAGCTCTCAAGTAGGTGGTGCTTGGCAACAAGTGAATGACATGATGTGTGCCTGGTACAGAGTTTACCTCTTCAGGTCTGTTACACAACCTGTCTAGGACAGCAGCTGGGAAGGACACGAGACACTGATACAGTGGTTGTATGCTCAATAGCAGAGAGTGTAAGGACAGATGCAGAACGTTTCAGAGCAGTGCTAAAGGGATGTTGTGCATCCATGGTAGTGCAAGAGGGAGCAGTCTGGTTTCTCAGGGTCCAGCACTGGCTGAAAACATTACTTTGCTTCTGTGGCTAGAAGCAACCCAGGTCAAAAGACAACACTGGACCTGTCCTGAGCAGGTGGCAGCCACCAGAAAGTTTCAGTAGGGTCATTTTGGGTGCCAGTTGCCCCCTGACTTCACTCTCAACACATACCCAGCTCTTCCAGGGATGGGACCCCGTACACATCGTCGTGGTTCTCCTGGATGTCCACTTTACACGTCTCCATCTGCTGGCTTGTTACGCTGCTCACTGGCTTCTTTGGGAGCTCCATACGGCTAATGATGGCCTGGAAGCGTTTGTAGGTGAGAGGTGGCTTGTTGCCGTTCAGCTCGATTATCCTAGAAACAAAATAAGCAAGGTGGCTTAACAGCCTCGCTACCACAGGAGGGACAAGGAAATGACAGCAAAACTGTATCCTGTTATCTCTGCTCAGGATAGACTTTCTGTTCGGATAGAGAAATGCTTACAGCCCCAGATTCCACTGGATGCATCCCTCAAAGGGATATTTAAAAACAAGAATGCAAACCAAAAAAAAAAAAAAAAAAAAAACACAACATGGAAATCCATCTCTGTGGGAAAAAAAAATCACAGAAAGCTCCAGCTGAATCAGGCTTAGCCACACATCTTTCTCCCAGAGCTCTTCATCAAATCCCTGTATGAAATCTCAGTCTGAATACTGTCTCCCCAAGCTGACAAATCCCAGACCTGCATCTGTTTCCTAGCCTGATTCTGACCTTACTTCCCCCCGTCCGACACAACAAGTCCCAGACTGACAGCAAACCCTCCTCCACCTCTCCCAGACCAGACAAATCCTATTTTGCGTCATTCCTCTCGATCCTGGCGATTACAGAAATCACCATCCTCCCTCACGCCATAAGGTCATGAGCAGACCTGTTCCATGCTATTCCCCCGTGTCAGACCACACCATGGAAAAGGCAGCCACGGCTTCCCCGTTTCTCTACTTCTTTAAGCACCCAGGGCCCGCTAGGGCTGCGTGGACTCAATTTTTCTTGTGACAGAGAGCACGGAGGCCTTTGGGAGCGTGCCTGGACAAGAGAGAGGAAGGAGTTAACAGCAAAGCAGGCAGCAGGGGAAAGCCAGCATTACGTAAAGCGGAGGCAGCCAGCCCCACAGCTCACACAGAGCCGCAGCAGCGCTGCCTTCCCCACCCAGCACGGTCAAACAGCTTATGCAAGGGGCTGGGCTTGGAGCCCGGCGCTTCAGCGGACGCCATGTGCCTTCCCTGCCCTTCCCGGCGGCCGCACGTGTGGCGAGGAGGAGCGACACGCCGGCCTGCCCCGGCCCTGAGCCCGGCCTCACGTGTGCTCCGTGTCCCCGCGCTGCCACCATCCAGCAGAGGCTCGGGGCTCCGGCGCAGGGCAGAAGGGAGCTGTGGAAAGAGGCAGCAGGGTGGCAAAGATGGAGGAGATTTCATAGGAAGCCTCCTGCAGTTTCTGCTCATTTTGATGTGTAGTAGGTGCTTGAAGAAAAAGACACCGGCCTATGGGATAGTGTAGGGAGGGCAATTGGGATGTGCACAGAGAGCAAAACATGGTAAAGGTGTAGGGCAACACCATGAGCAGTGTGGCACAGCACCCTGCAACCAAAGGTACCGAGGGGAGCCTTACAAGCAGCACTGCTGCTGGGAGAGGAACGAGGCCCTTCCAGTTGCTGCGAGCACTCCAGAGAGCCTTACTCGATCCCCGAGGAGTTCAGCACTTGGAAGTGAAAACGTGACAGCGCTGCACAATGTGTGCCCCGCAGTGCCTGGCACGGGGGCGGGGAAGCTGCTGCTGCTTTAGCACTGCCTCTTTTTGCAGTCCTCTCCCACCGACCTGCCCGCGCTGCAGCTCCGTCTGAGACCCGCGCTGCCGGGCTGCATCTGCCATCCACAGCTCCTGCGAGCAGCTATTTGGAGCACAGTGCTGCGACGTGCAGGTGGATGCCTCCTAGCCCTGCCTGACGTCCTCGAGACTCTGGATGTGAGAGAAGTTACCTACGACGGCTTCCAAAGGAGCCAGCTGCTGGATCTGGGACACAGATCATTAAGAGACAGGACTAGGACAAACTGCACATTTTACAGCACCTGACGCTGCCATTATGCAACAAAATTTGCATCTTGCACAATACTGCCATGAAAAGAGATGTCAGAGCCTGGGTTTTGTACAATATTGGCTATTATACAACGCACACCAAATATTTTAATGCAGTTCAACCTACTGCACAAAGCTTTTACAGGAAGCCCCATAAGCAGGAGCCCTTTTCCTCCTCCTAATGTCATTCTAACCGAGGCAGTACAGTCTTGCAGAACATTCCCCCATGACAGACTGGGCCACAAATTAAAGACAGGACCGTCCCCAGGATTTAATGCTCACACATCATCCTTCTTCTCCAGTCCAATTCAGCCTGCATGTGGCACAAACTGCATCATTTTAGTTCTCCTGGAGCAGACCACAGAACAGCAGAATTGCTGTGTTCATCATACAAAACCCGACCTTCCTGGTGTTACTGAGCACTCACGAAGATGGCTGTGCTACCAGAGCAGCAGTACGCTGCCCAGCACTATCTGACAGCAGTACCTGGATGCCAGGTATGAGGGGTTTTGACTGTCACACAGTCATTTATTACACCAAGAGCTCAGGCAACCAAAACCTGACCGCAGTTCCAGCACTGCTAGGGTTACAAGGGATCCTACAGTCAGCCACCTGCGACAACTCAGCGCCTGCAGCCCTCCAACGCACGCCCCCAGAGGTGTCAGCGTCTGACTCACATCTCCACAACAGTGCCCCAGTGGGATGGCTGCGGGGCGAGGAAAAGCTGCTCCTCTCAAAAACCTGACAGCTCGCCCAGCTTGCCAGCGGCAGGGCCCCATCCTGGCAAGGCACTGGCTGTGCTCCCACCTGCTCAACGATGCACCCCACTACCAGCTCACACATGCTATTTGGTGAGCCCCGTCAGCTTATGCAATTGCTCCGGTCTAAATCCTTGTGCTAGTGAGCCTGTGTAATAAATGCATAGATGAAAAGAGCAGTATTTCTCCCGATTCAAAGAGAAATACCTTGCAGAACCAGCACGGTATGCAAGCTTCCCCAGTGCTTGGTTCCTCCAAGTTAGTCAGCACTCCTATTAAAAGGCATTTAACTCCTGTTTCAGCCTGATACCAGAGTGTCTGAGGTGAAGCTGCTCCTGATGCGTGCTACAAACAAACAAACAAGCTCACGATGCTCCTTTCTGGCATAAACCACTCCCCCCAGCATGACCCCGGCCAGCTCGGGATTACAGACACCGCAGTGCTGACCGTCAGCAAGCAGTTTACAGAGGATTTAGATCCTCAGGAGAAGAAAACAGGCAGATGCAGCGAAGGGACAACAGAGCCTATCATCTGGAAGTTGTCAGACAGAATAATTGCTAAGTAAAGGCTGCGAGCAGGCTAAGCTGATACCTAAGAGATTATCTTTGCTGACTTGTACACTCCGAACATTGCCAACCTTGATTGGGAATCCCCAGGTTTTTTAGGACTATTTTCCGGCATCAGTGTTCATTTTCTATGGCCCCCTCCTTGTTTTGGGGGAGAGGAGAGGAAGGAAGCTCTGACAACCACACAGCTATGCTGGTAGTGCTGAGGACATTGTAACCTTCCTGCTACATAAAGCTGGTCAAATTCACAAGTTAGGAGAACAGGTTTGTTGTAGGCGTTAGAAAGGAGCTGGTGGTGGTGGTACCCAGAGGATACTGCAGGGGAGAAGGGAAGGACTGCTGGAATCATTTATGTCCAAGTGAAGGACTAGTCAGTATTGTTTAAAAACAGGCCTGGCTATTTTGTAAAGAAACTTGATTAAAGAAAGATGAGAAGTAGGACACCACCCCCAGGTTATGAATTATGCAGGAAAAAAAGAGTAAGCTGAGCAAGGGACAACTCATACCATGAGCTAAAAGGCTGGATAAGATGACTGGAGGGCAAGAGCCTCTGTCTGAGAGAGACTTCCAGAGAAATATAATATTAGAGCTGCATTACCACCTGCTGAGAAATCCCAGAGATGCCAAGAAGCAGGAAATGTCAGAGTAACTGGAGACTTCAACTGCCTCCACGCAGGCTGGGTAGCTGTCACAACCCACGGCCTGGTATGAACATAAATGCCATAAATGACTGCTCCACGGAACGATTCATCAGGAACCCTTAAGATGGAAAGGCAATTCATGATTTGTCTTAGGCAGCAGGTAAGGTATAGCTGAATGTGCTATTTATCATGTCTACTCTAACCATGACTTCGGCATGCATCAATTTAGCATCCTTCCGGGATCAACAAAACAATAATGGCTTCTATTTTGAGAAGAGAACAGAATAAAAATAGGAAGCATGCTGAGCAAAAAGAAGCTGAGAGGTAAAATGCTGACAGACAACACAGAGATTATCTGAAGATGACATGTCAGGGGAAAAAAAATTCAATAAAGGCACATAAACCATTAAAAAAGATTTCAGAAAGATCACTAGTCAAAATAATAAAAGAATAGCATCATCAAAGATAATAGAAGGCAAAATCCTTTGGGAAACTGAAGACTAGAAAAAAAAATGGTAGGTTAAACAAAAGCCACAAAAGCAGTTCCCTGTGCAGCTCCCAACCCAAAAGAAAGCTTGAGAAAAATTAAAAAGAAAAGCATAAACAGAAAAAAAAATCCCTTTGCAGACACTCCAGGATATCTGTAGGGCAAAGCAGCAGATTAGGCATTAAAGAAAAACTGCATTTATTTTTTGCACATGTATTCAGTATGGAGACATTCAGGGAGGTTTCCACACTGCATCTCTCTAAGGAAACGCATCAGGAGATGTTACTGACTGGGAGGTCAGCAGGAAATAGCACAAAACAAAGCTATGCTGGAATAGCAACAGTTGCCAGGACCAGCCAGCACTCACAAAAGACTTCTAAAGGACATGGAGAAATAGCTGCTGCATGTACCACTTGCCTTAAAACCGTCCAAACGCTATGAAGAATAAAGGCAAGCATGATTCCAGAATTAAAAAGCATTTCAAGGCATCAGAGGGACTACAGAATAGAAAATCTGATATGGGTATTAGGCAAAGTGGTAGAAAATACTAATAGAATCAGTGAATGCATGTGTATATGCAATACACTGGAGGGCTGATTTGGCTTTGGTAATGGGAAGTTGTGCCTCAAAATCTATTAGCTACATTTGAGCACAGATGCAAAAGAGATTTGGTTGATTTATTCTACGTTCATTTTCGGAAGCCATCTGACAAGATCCTTAACTGCAATTTTTTTTAAAGAAGCCAAGGATAAATTTAGATACGTGACAAAGTCCCTGCAGACAGAAGATTCTTGTTGAGATGCATGATAAAGTAAGAATCCATTTTTTGCAACAGAAGGAGAAATCCTACACAGAGCTGAGCTAAGGCTTCTGCTGCTCAACATTATTCATAAATTATCTGGGAAAGGACACAAAAAGAGCATGATGCCAAAGTTTACTGATGCAATAAGTTACCTGGGACAGCTGAAAATGAAAGGCAACCTAAACATTTCCCTATACACCTCATGCGTCTTCTAATGCAAAAAGTAGACAGCGGTGTCAGTCTGCTCATGAGACAGGTGAAAAACTCCCCTCACCCCAAAGGCAAACATTTCCACACAGTATGTCCTAAACTGCAATGCTTCCCACTTCCCACAGGAAATTATGTATGCTGAAGATTTATAGGAAGAAACTTCAGCATTACTGGTACAAGAAAAAGAATCCAAAGGAAAAAAAAAAAGAAAGCAACCTATACGAATGGTACTGAAACATGATTGAAGTCAAGCATACCTTAGAGTCTCTGCTGAAAGACTGTCTCCACTGTTTAAGATGATCATCTATACATATAAATGCACAATAAAGACAAGGCATCCAGAGTTTAGAATAAGATTAGTTTGCCCCAATCTACTTTGTTCTACTTCTTTCAGCTGTTCTGGCACATCCATCAGTTAAAACCCTGCCTTCATAACCTGTTTGAGACAACAGCTCAGACACCTTTATTACAGTGAAGCAAAAAAAACCAACAGTCCACGCAGTGAGGACATGCTCAAGGAAATCAATCAATAAGGACGCAGCTAAGCAACTTAAATGACTGTGAAGTACAGAGATTAGTTAGCTTGAGGCAACACCTTTCCATGCATTCACGTCACTGCACTTTGACGCGCTCTAATAAAAAGCGTGAGTGCACAGAGTAATCCTGTTGACACCTTCTAGGCTCACCCAGGATGACAGCGATCAACGCATAGAGATCAACGTAAACGAGGAGCCTGAAGTCATCCCAGACGCGACAATCCCACCCGAGCCCAAGCAGCACCTCTGCCCCTGCTCTGCCCGTACCTGTCCAGGTCATACAGTGTGTGGGAGTTCTCGATCACCACCTCCACGCCAGCCTCCTTGGCCAGTTTGACAATAGCTGCATCTCTCTCCTTCCCAAATGGCTCCGAGTCGTATTCAAAGGTGAGACGAGTGACTCCCCATTCCTGCAAGAAACACAATACACAGAGGTGTCACACAGAAGGCTTTTCTGACCAGTATGGTTACTAAATTGCAGAAATTGTAATTGCCACTGTCAAGTCCTGGGAACCTAGAGAGGGTGGTATTTTTATGTGGAGACTATGATCAATTAATAACAATACACACTATTTTTTCCCATATCTCTTTACAGCCATCACTTAGTAGAAGACCAATGCCCAAGCCAAAGGCAACAAATGTGGTAGAGAGAATCACAGGACAAAGGATGCCAACTGAGTAACCTTTCTGCTCTGAACAGTAGACTATGATACTGCGATTCATATTTAAAATCATCCTAGCAGAGCTGTGAACCCATTCTGTATCTTCACACCTGTCAGAGATCCCTCATAGACCATACAGAACAGGCCTTATGAAATAGCATTCAGCCTCTTCCAGGCTTTTCCAGCACACAGTTTGCTCTCAAAGACTATGGCCTAGTTTTCCTCAGAAACTGAATCCTATGAGAAGAGGTTTAATGGTTTCCACAGTGACCCTCCAGAGGCATCCATCAAACAGAGCAGCAGCCCACAGATTTGTTTAGCAAACACTCCAGTCAAACACAGCCAGAAATCTGCAGAGACACTTAAAGAACCCCTCACACAACTAAGACATGAACCAGTCTCCAAGTGAGACAGCGTGAGTCACTGCCGTGTGTACAGGACAGGCTCTTCCGCCTCAGAACCAGAGGCATCAGAAACACAAACAAAGCCAAGAAGCAGATGTTATTAGGTCACTGATGACCACTGAAAAATAAATACCAAAGGCAGGGATGGGAATCTAGAAGCAGAAAGCAGCCAGACAAGCATCCCTGCCTTTCTAAACTCTTAGAGATTGAATCCTGAAAGTAATATTAGGAAGGACAGAGAACTCTAACCGTTATGTACCACAATACACATTTCAGAGAGGCCCCCTATTCTTTTTTCAAAACATGAACACAACAGAACACATTACTCAGAGCAGGCGTTAAACAGACACATTCCAGGCCCTACAATGCTCCCCACATAGAAACTTGATTTAACAGCTTCATTTTAAACTTTTCTTTTATAGGAAAGACCATACCAGCTAGAAGGCTTGGAAAAGATAGTGTTGGTCTTGAAGAAACATGTATTGCTACTTTGAAAGAAAGGAATGAAAAAAATGCAGTTAAAGTTAAAAGAGATTTTAGGTAAGAGTCTAAAACTTCAAATTCAGTTATTTTCTGCTGTTCTGAGAAGCCCAGCATTGTACGTGCTACACAGGAAGCAGAACACAACCTGGAAACAGCAAACTATATTGCAATAAATTGCTGCATAACAACATATAAAACACGCAAAATAAAAGTCGTGACTGACTTCTCTTAGTATCTGGACTATAGCAAAGTAAAACCTGAAACATAGTAGGAAAAAAAAACATGCACAAAAGGGATCATGAGCAAACTTCAGTGAACAAACTACACACTTTTCTTTTGTAGAAGAGGTAGGTTTACAGATATTTGTTCAGAGGATAGGAGACCAAAAAAACTACACTACAAAGGTTAACGCAGAGCTAATGAGTACACTTCATCCATCTGCCTCACTGGACCCCTGCACACAGTGCCTTTACAGCAACTGTTACTGCTGAACATACTTCAGCCACTGGCAGCAAGAGCAGAAATTACACTGGACCTGAGTGTTGCATTACTGCATGTGATGGCTCCCCAGAACAGCTGAGAGCAAAGCATGAGCTGCTGCTGTTCTCTTGTCCAGCCTTTGCTGTTCAGTGCAACAGCTCTTTCACATGAAAGCCAAACATTTACCCTTTAGTAGCATAAAAACCAACATTCTTTTCAGCTCTTACAGCACATGTAAGATATTCATTAACCCACCTGCCCAGTCAAAAATGACTGTATTGAAACCAAGGTCTGGCTGATTCCACAACCATCTCTCCAAACCCCAGATTCTGCCAACTACTTGTAGTTCTTTGATCAAAGTGGATATGTTTCTCCCACACAGCTTCAATTATCCTGTGAATACCTAGTCCTTGAACTAAAATAAGGAGGGCATGGACTACGAATAGCCAGAACTTATTTGCAGATCAAAAGATAAAAATAACTCAGATTCTAAAAAGGCTAAAAGCAGCGCAGAAGTTGTGTCATGTGTTAACCTGCAGAAGCCAAAATAAATATCAGGGCACTTCGTGACCTGCATAGTCTGATTCTCCTCCCCAGCACCACCCTCCTCCCAAAAATACACATCAGGACCGCGTACAGCAGGAGGGTATTCACTCAAGTTTACCTCTCTTTCTCAGCATCTGGGCTAGTGCAGGCTTTGGGGACACTGGTTCCTTCAACAGTAAGTAACGTACAGTCCTCATGACAAATACAACCCATAAGATGATTGGAAACCAAGCTTTTTTCCTTTAGTTTTGTCTTCCTAGCAAAGACACTCTCAGAAAGCTTCAAAGACAATGATAAATACAACCTTAGGGTAGGACAGAGAATAGTGAGTCACATACTTTTACTGCTTGAGGAACCTTTATATTCAAGGAGATCCTCTTGCCAGCCCTGCCTGTCTCATGATCTGCAGCTTTGATATATCACTTTAGAAACACATCCCACCAATCCATCATCCACCACTGAGGTCACTGCATGTTCCTCTGTCCTAAATGGTACATCAACAAGGAGCTCAGACCCGAGCTGTGTACCGCTGCTGTGCTGACTAACTGCAGCCTTGAACAGAAGCAGAGAAAAAAAAAAGGTCAGCTAATGTACAGGCTTCTGAGTTTTTGAAATTATAACACAAAGCCTTATTTGCATTTCACCTGTAGATCATTTTCTATTTGTCTCTAAAGGTGTATGGATATGGCACTTTTCCTGATTAAAAGCAGCAGGAAAACAATGTCCAGAAAGGAAGAAACTCTCAACCCAGAGGAGTGGGTGGATTACAGCACAGCCTTGTGAGGCTTGAGCTGCAGAAACAAAGGCAAAACCCACTAACTGCAAAGAGAAGCTCAAGCACCCTGGTAGCGGGTTACACAGTGGACAGTACTGAAGTTAAAGAGAAACCAGGGGATTGCCAACAATGAGCAGATAATTAGTGAGCAAAACCAAAGGTACCAGTGGGACATTAGTTTTTTCTCGCTACACTTCAGAAAATTAGTGTATCCTCTTACTTTAAAGAGTCTTGGGAAGACATCTGTCGGCTGTCCTCGCACCACAAACAAGCGAGAATTGAGCTTCCTTAAACTGTTGTCCAGATCTTCCAGGGACTGGAGCAGAAATCTGCAGAGAAGAAACGAGAGCAGTTACTGTCAGTCAGACTGGCTACAGCCAAAAGACAAGTGAGGAAGATTTACATGGAACTCCAGCAAACCTGCATTAGCAATCAAACTGAAAGTTAGGACGAGAAATAGAAAAGAAGAATTATTATTCATTCCCAGTCTACCTACCAATGTTACGAGATTGCCGTACCAGCCAGCTCTTGGCCATTCATATGCATGTTCTGCTTGGCCAGATGCAAGAGCTCTCAGTTTTTTCTTTTTTTTTCTTCTTGCAACCCCTACTCTTCCCATGTTCTCTCTCAGAGCTGTGAGTACCCCCTGACACCTGCTCCTTCCACATTACATCACCTGCATGGAGAAGAGCATAAACCGTACAATTCACATTCTTTCATGGGTTCTGTGACACACGGGATTTTGCATGAAGAAGAAAGATGTCCATACACTGTTTTCAGGAAAGCAATGAATTACCACAAGTTTTAAAGTTCTGGCTCAGAGTAGGGAAGGGCATGGCAGAGAAATGTACACTCACAGCAGGGAGATGTACGCTCCTAGCTCATCAACAGCAAGAGACTGAGCACCAAAACCTCCCAAGGCAAGAATTATCCATACTTAGAATGGCTGCAAACAGAACAGCAAGTTATCTTCCACCACCAAGACACAAAGATGAGAGCACGTCAAGGCATTCAACTATTTCCATCCATCCCCAAACCATTAAAAGGCATTTAAGTGCTTTCTGCATTACGCATTTAAGCTCTTAATGTTGCATCTTGCTGGTCCCCCATTTTGCTACGAAACATCTCCAAGTGTATCACCTTTACTTTTGCATCCACACATCATAACTTTGTCTACCTCTGTGAAAGACACCAGCTTTAAAACTTTAATCTCTGCGACAGCACGTGGCACTGCTGGCAAACTCACAACCATGAGTGAGCGACTGTCTGCCAGCCTCTGCCTCTTCCACACCGCTACGTGCCCACTCTGCACTGTGACCTGCAAGACACGAGTGTGTCTGTATCAGCTCACTTAAGACCCTGCATAATTAAGAGGAAAGCAAAGCTACAACTGCTCTGCAAGCTGGGTGCTTCTTCCCCACACAACTGCACTGCCCGTGATGGGAATTGCAAGCTTTGAGGCAGAACAAGCTCCTCCTGCACTTCTAGGAGAAAGGCCCTAAGGGTTCAAGGCACGAAGGAGCAAATACCCAAGTACAGAAGACCAAGAAGCAGGTCTGGGTAACCAGAACAAACCGCCCACCTTCTGGCTGTTAAATAGGAATATCACCTTTCCAAGGTGTTGTGAAAATTAAACACGTTAGTCCTATATGGCTCCCACATGCTGTGCAATTACACGGTAAGGGATTTTCAGATTGATAAATGTCTGGAGGCTAGGTAAAACACAAATGCTGGTGGAGCACAGACCGCAAAACACAAGTAAATGAAGAAAAAACAGCAAAACAAATCCCAGGCTCCCCTTGGGAAACAAGGGAACTCCAGTAACTGTGTGGAGCTTGCTAAGACATTTTTGCCTAGCAGCCAGCGGTGCTAATTCCTGACATTTTCAGTAGGTGCACACCTTCAAGATAACATGATTTTGTATTTTAAATTCATACACTCATATATATTTCTATGACCAGAACGTAAATAAAACCACTGCCTGCTTCCCTCCCTCCATACCGTGGGTGGAAACAAACAAGGATTACACGGATCAGGAATTACTCTTTTGGGGGCCCTGCTTGGGTTCTCCCGAATGAGGGCAGCTGGCAATAACAGCAGCACGTGAAAGGCATTTCTGCCTGCTGTAAGCGCGGTGTGTGGACAGATCAATTCAGGCTGCTAGTGAGCAGGGACAGCACCCACGAACTCCTGCAAATCAAACGCCTGCATTGTGGTGATTTCTGCACGTTTATGGTTTTTTAGCCACTCTCCGAGGCGTGTTCTGGAAACGCTCGGCAAGCGGCCGCTCCTCTGGGACGGAGCTGAGCTGGCAGTAGAGGCACTGGGGACACCCACGGCTTCCCCGGGCGGCCACGCTCCGCCACGTGAAGCTGCGAGGTGCGCTTCCAAGGGTTTCTGCCCAGGTGGCTGCCCTGTCCCCAGCCCCTGACAGCGGGATGCGCTTCGCCTGTGTGCGGGGGAGCCTGGCGGAGGTGAATCCCTACCTGGGTTGGGTTTCCAGGCGCTTGGGCATCCGAGACCTGACCCAAGGGCGTTATGTAATAATGTCACTGTATGGACGGGCTGCGCAGAAATGACTCACCCTTTAAGTTTGCTTGTACCTGGGGGGGCTTACGGCTCCAAACAGCCACAGACCCCGGGGGTGGGATGAGGGGGGAGCAGCACTCCCAAACCCACCAGCAGCCGCAGGGCAGAGGGGAGGCATCACGCAGCTCTACCTGACCCTAAATTAGGGGGGGGAAAGCCCTTCCCAAGGCGATGCTCGGGACCACCACCGTACCCCCACCTCCCCCTGGAGAGAGGCAGGCAGCCAAAAAAACACCCTCCCCCCCCCCCCCCCCCCCCCATACTCCTCGCAACCCCAACCCGTGCGGGGGGTTCCCCCATCGCCCCGCACTCACCGCCAGCGGTTGATGCCCACGGCGGAGGAGGCGGCGAACCAGGGGTCGAGGATGTAGATGCAGCGGAGGGAGGCGGCTCCCCGCAGCGCCTCCTGCAGCGCCGGGTTGTCGTGGAGCCGCAGCCCCCGGCGGAACCAGTGCACGGAGCGGGACGGGGCCGCAGCCGCCGCCGCCATCACGGGCGACCGCAGCCTCCGCGCCTCGCCCGCCCCCGGGACCGCCCCGCCGCGGCATGGCCGCGGCGGGGCGGTCCCGGGGGCGGGCGAGGCGCTGAGGCGCCGGGCTCCGGCTCCCTCCAGCGGCCACAAAAGGAGCCTTCCCCCCCCAGCCCTGTCACAACAAACACTTTATCGAGCGTTTTTGGGTGTTATATGGTTAAAAGTTTATTTATTTTTTTTTTTCCTCAAGCGCTGAAATGGTGGTGACCGGCTAAAATGGCGGGGGGGGGGGTTGTGAGGGAACGAGCCCCGAGCAGTGAGGGGGGGTACGAAGCTGGTGTGGTGTAAATCTTCTGGAAGGAGCTCAGGGCATGGAGGATGAGTGTTGTGAACCCCAGGAGATGTTGTGGGATCGCCCTGAGGGAGGAATCGCCTCAGAACAGCTTTTCCTCTCCCTTCTGTCACTGAGGGCAGAGGCACGCTTGCTCCTCATTAAGGCAGGCAGGCTGCTTCAGAGAGCACGCTTTCCCTCAGAGGAAAAGGTGCAGATGCATCACACCTGCTTTTAACATCATTCCCAAACTAAGAACCCAGAAGGCAAGAAATACAGGCATTAGAGACCTCATCAGGATGAGCTACTGACCCACTGGAACATGGATTTGAGGTACTGCTGCTTCTTAGGCTTCAGACAGGAAACAACCAGACAGGAAAGAGGAAAGAATTTCCAACCCTTCACATTGAACAAGGAAACAGGAATAAACTGTTACTGTCAATTCCTTTGCAGCAGAACCATTTACTGAGGACTATCCCCAACAGCTTGGCCATTTGGCTCCCCCTCATGGAGGTTCAGGATTGTGTAACTTCACACTCTGAATTCAGTCAGCTGTCATTCTAGATCCCTAAATACACAAAGCTCCCATCCCATTCTTTGACCACTATATGCCCACCCCACAGAGATGGGAATTGCTCAGATTAGGTCAGTCGCAGTGGCCATTTTAGAAAGACATCTGTGAAAACTGATACTTCTCTAGAACACATGCTCTCACCCTGTCTCTGAGCTGGGGAGATCCAGTAGACAAGACATAATTCATTTAGCTCTTTGGCTCTGGTTCCTGACACAGCTCCCCGTACCATTTGCAGGTGAATTTTTCCTGCTCCGTGCTCTTCTCCGCAGGAGGAAAGGAGCTCTGACGGTTAATTCCCAGGTACAGAAACAGGTGCAGGCTGAATCTGCCTACACACCAGTCTCATTTTTTTCACTGCTTTTTAGATTAGGATCCTCTTCCACTTTTCTCATTTCCAGCCCTTTTACCCATGTGTAGGCAAAGGAGCCCCCCAGCACCATCAAGTTACTTGTCCACCACAAGAAGCTCTTTGTCTCCTCAAAGTAAATAACAGCCAGCACCGTTTGGGCACAGGCCTTGGCTGTCCCAGACACATTGTGGGTGAGTGGGCTTGTGAACTTAATCTGGAGTCCAGTCACATACCCAATGGCAAAGCCAAACACTCCCCCCAGGGTCATCATGCCCCAAAAAGTGGGGTTTCCCAGCTTGTCGAAGTGGTAGAGGGTGTGGAACTCGCCCAGCATCATCATGAGGGGGAAGAACAGGACACAGGCATTCAAGTTGTTGTAGAAGGTCAGGTGCCAGATGCTACCATCCACCACAGGCAGCACCTTCTTGGTGTAGATGGCATTGAGGGAGACACAGAGGCTTGCTAAGATCCCAAAGAATATACCTGCCCATGACAGAGTGCCCTCTGCTCCTTCCTGGTCAACGCCCAGCCAGAAGCCACCTGCAACAAAAGAAATCAGGCATAATATGTACATCTGATGAAGGACTCAAAATATACAGTTGGTGATTCATCATCTACCTAATATTGAACAACCACAGCCACAAGCAGAGACAGGCTAGAAGGCTTCCCCTTTCTATTATACTAACCCGCAAAGTGTCATGACTACTGTCCTGGGAAGATTTATTTTAGGAGTGCAGGTAATTTATTGTGCTATCATTCAGTCTCATTCTCACACTGAGCAGGAAGCAGGAGTTTAGAAATTACAAAAGGACATGAACTAAAGCTACTGTTTGTGTACAGGTCACTTTTAGAAGATCATATGATTTTTATTTTTATTTTTTGAAAAGACAGCAAACTGGACATGTACGTAGCAAGAAATACTCCTCTTATCTTAGAGGCTTAAAGAAAAAAAAAAACTAGGGAAAAGTATCACAACTCACCTAAGCTTTGCTGCACTGTTAACAGTAACAGAAATAAGTCAGAAAAGATGGAAAGATGGTAAACGCATGAGTTAAAATACAAAAGACTTTGATCAAAAGAAGACTACAAAGTAGAAAGGCATCCTCACTGTACTAAACTTCTTCAATGGGCAGAACTCTTTAACCAGCTCTGAAACAGGAGCTACAGGCTCTTTTGCTCCAGGGCAGAGAGGGAGACTTCGCCCCATCCAGCTCTTCAGCAAAATATAAAAGGAGAGATCGGCTACTGAAGGAGTGCTGCAGTGCTTCTGCATTAGCTACTTTACATTAGAAGCCATGAGGGAAGTTGCCTGCAAGTCAGCCAACACACGCTATAAACTAAGTCCAAGTACAAAAGAGCTCAATGCACAGACAAGGATGACAGTGTCTGGCCACAGAGGATGCTTGGCTGTGCTGGCATACACAGACAGGCAATGCTCCTGCAGCAAAGGGAGATGGAGCCAGGGGACAGAGCCTTAGAGAAACCTGGAAGGCTGGTAAATGCCACAGACTTGGGTAACACCTGAGCACGAGGCCAGCTAAAGCCAACTGCTGGCATCACTTGGTGGGGGAAAGAGTCGCTGCTCAGCCAGACTGGCTCTCCTGTTTGCCTCTCATATAGAGAACTTGTCTCATCTTTCTGAAGTCCATCTGCTTGTCTAAGCACCACCATGAACACACGTCCACATGGAACTGAAGTCAACGTTTCACCATCCTTGGCATCAAAATGACCCTCTAAACGGAAGGCAGCTTTTCACTTTATTGGGCCTTTGGAGCAGAAGGCTTGTAAACAATTCCCGTTAAGCTAGTCAATGCCCTGCCCTACTTCCTCACCACACAACCAGATTTTCTGGTGGTGCTTTATGCTTGATTTGATTAGCTAATCTTGTCTGAATTGGCAAGCTCCATTGTATGGTCCCAACAATGCTGACAGTCTAAACAAACACTTATTGTTTTCAAAGTTAATAATTAACATTCACTTGAAAATAGGGAAGAAACAACTAGTTCTGTAACGGCCTTTGTGGGGGAAAAGACATGGTATCATCTTAAGGCAAATGAAACTTCATTAGAGGATTGACAGTTATTGCTGCTTAAGGAGAGCAACAGTCAAGTGATAGCGATTTCCTTTCCTAATGACACCTGTGTGCTCCAGACACAGGAAGCAGACTGCCTAAGGCAGAGCAAGAAAAGAGCCCTCTGATGACCCCATCGCATCCAAAAGCACTCATGTATGAGGGTGACTTCCCAAGAGGAAGGAGGGTTCTGCTTGGTTCATTATTTGGGTTCAGCATCCTGTTCTGAGTGTTAGGCCAGAAAAGCACTACCAGCCACTTGAGGTGGTCAGGGCTTTGCCTGCCACCAGGGGTGGGAAGGAACACGTGCAAAACGCAGGTAGGAAGGGTTTTGTGTGGGAAGCAGGAACTTTGCATTCCCCTATCCTGCAGGAACAAAGACTGAAGACTTGAGGTGCACCAGCAGCAACAGCCAGAGAGCAACCAAGAACCTAACAGGCGTTAAGCCCATAGGCTGCAGCCCAGAGCAAGACACCACAGTCCTGTTAGCCTGGTACCTCTACAGTCGCCTGCCTGACCTCAGCAGAACCCCCTCCTTGGGCTCTCTGAGGTTTGGGGTGGGCACAGACCCCCCCTTCCCACTCACCTATGATAACACCGCAGGCCAGGAGGGCGTAGAGCGAGGTGGTCTGCTTGAGCAGCAGGTAGGAGAGCAGCACGTTGAAGACAGTGGTGAGCGAGCGCCCCACGTTGTAGAAGGCCACGCCGACGTGCTTGAGGCAGAGGTTGTTGGAGGTGACCATGCCGATGAAGACGACGGAGAGGGGCAGCACGCTGCGGGACACCTTGAGGTCGAGGCGCAGGGCGGGCAGCCCGGCACAAGGCGTCCCGCAGGCAGCCCCCAGGCTGAGCCCCGCGCACAGGGCGGCCGTCATGGCGCACTGGAAGAAGGTGACGAAGAGCGGGGCGTCGAGGCGCAGCGAGGGGCTGTCCAGCAGGTACTTGTTGAGGAACACCATGGTGATGGAGGTGAACCAGTAGAGGCAGACCACCAGCCCGATGCGCAGCGCCCGCAGCACGAAGGGCGCCCGCCGCTCCTCGGCCGGCAGCAGCGGGTCGGCGGCGCCGCCGCCCAGCGCCATCCGCAGGAGCCCGGTCCGCGTCAGCTGCGCCCTGCTCATGGCGGGCACAGGCCGTCAGCACACGGCCGGGACCGGGGCCGGGCCGGCCCCGCTCCGCTCCGCTCCCCACCGCCTCGCCCCCCGCCTCCGAGCCCCGCTCACCCGCTGCCACCACCGCCGCTGCCTCCGGCCCCGAGCTTCCCGGAGCAGCGCAGCCCCGCCCGCCGCCCTTTATTCACGCCCCGCGGGCGCCGCTCGCCACCTCCCCGCGCCGCCATCTCGGGGAGGGACCGCGCCGCCCCCCTGGGCAGGGCCTGGGGGGAGCCATGAGGGGACCTGGGCCGGGGGGCGATCCCCAGGGCTCGGACACGGGTTGTTTGTCCTGGCCCATCGGAATGGCTGTAGGGCTCCTGGCCTACGTGATCTGACATGGAAAGTAAAGACTTGTGATGTGGAAAATAAAGATTTCTGCTCCCCTCCCCACCTTTTAAGTCACTCCTCTTCCGTTTATAGTTTCCTACATAAATCTCTTCCCTATACCGTTTCTTCTTGCAGCAGCTTGCAGGTTTTCTTTAATTTCTGTCTCAATTATTTCCCCATGTTACTTGCTGCAGCGACCAGGAGCAAGGCACTGAGCGTTGACAGCTACGTTGCCATCCTCACCTGTAGGACTTGGCCTCCCGGTAAAAATAATAAGGTGGGGCTGATCGTATCTCCAGAAGCAAATCCGCTGCACACCCTGCTGGGACTGCAGCTTTTGTAAATACCTGAGGGGCCCGAGGGATGCTCCGTGAAATAAGAATCTGGCCCCAGTGCTGGCACCCCAGAGCTGGCAGGGACATGGGCTGAGATGTCCTCATGGGACTGAAGTACTCATACAGACACTCTGGGTATGCTCATATCAGCTCCAGTTGTGCTCAGTAAGCACAGGCACAGAGCTGTTGTTTCAGACTGCCATCAAATTTGGGAGGGCAGCCTCCAACCCTACAGAGCTGTGCTGCTTGTGGCACTGAAGGAGGCTCGCCCTGCCAAAGCTCTGGAAGCTGCAGGATCTGAACGTCACCTGGGCTGCCGGTATTTCAGCTGGGTTGGGTGTTTGACATCAATGTGCTCTGACACGGAAAGGATGTGGAGGGGAATTAAAAACTAAAGGATGAAAGACTTCAACAGAGGTCACCTGCTCACGGAGCAGCCTCTCCCTGTCATTAAGGAGGTTACTGATAGCCACACCTGTGCCAGAAATAATTCCAGCCCTGCAATCTCCTATCAATGTCCTTTATGTGCTAGTTGGAGCAGGTGTGATATAGGTCTTGTGTGTTCAGTGATTTTCTAATGTGGGTTTTGCCCACAGCATGCCATGGAGTATAGGTCTGTGCTCTGCTGTCTGAGCCTTATTTACATAAGTAAATTTCTCATTTTTATGGAGGTAAATAAAACTTTTCCGGTATGACCTGAATGAAGTAGACATGGTGACATCTGCAAACAGCTCATAAAGATACAGAGAAGTGTTGGCTGCCTGAGCCCTCTTCCTGCAGTGTTAACTTGGAAAGCTAAACACAAAAATGTCACTGCCACTACTATTAACTACTCCAGTACTGAGGTGCAGCCTGCGCTGATCTCTGCACCCCGCTGCAGCAATGAGCTGTGCAGGAACTAACTGACCCCTTTAAAGGCAGCCTGGGTGCTGGGGTAAGCTGCACACACACACTCTCCTGCTGAAGTGATTATGCCACAAACCCAAGTCATTATTCTGGGTGTAAAAGACCCATCTGCCCATACTCACAGGCCAAAGCGTCCCACCTTCTCTAGACAGTGTTTTATAACAAAGGAGTGTTTTCCCTACCAAACTCTCTAGCATGTTACAGATTCAAACTGCCGAACGGGACAAAATAAATTAACAAAATTAACAAAATAAAATAAAGTTAATAAGAGATTCCACAGTGGTGTGCTGGAAATTTCTGACCAGGAAGAGCTTGTCTTGGTTCTAGAGGTCTCAAAGGCCCCTTACACATACACATGGCTTCAGCATCACACATGCATTTTGAATTTGAAAGAAATTACCTCTTTGCCCCAATAATGTTGCAAATATGACCCCATCAGAGCCAGATGGAGAACAGTTTTTCTCCTCAACTTGCTCGTGTTGTTCAAAATATCTTCTCTAAACTAAACACAGAAATTAGAAATGGAAAAATGAATCCCCAACCCTCAATCCCATCTCGTCTGCTCGTTCAGCACATAGAAGATTGCTTTGTCCTGCGCAAGTTTGAAATATCCCAATCAATAAAATGTTCATTTCTTCTCTTGGGAGATTATTCTCCAGACTTATAATACATGCATGGCACGTCTACGTGGGAAAATTGACCAGAATAGCTATCTCAGCCCTGACAATATAATTCCCTGATGCTGACAGTGTTTTCCAAAATAAAAGTGATTTATTTGCAGATAATCACGTAGTTCTGTGATAGTTGCACTGGTCAATCTCCCTAGGCAGAGCTCGTCTGCAGAGATGGCAATGGTTTTGACAAGTGCTTTGAGTAAAGGCTTGCCTGGGTGGAAAAGCTGTCTGGCAGAGTTACTGTGCCATAGCTGGCCTGCCTGCCTGCCTCGAGGGATGCTCTGCTTCGGGGCACAAGAGATTTCTGAGGAAAGGTGGTAATTAATAGGTTATCATGTGAGCTGGAGCCATTGTGGCAATGCGGGCTGGCCTCTGGCACAGCACCAGCCTTGGGCTTTCCTGAATTAATTCCTGCTTGAATGAAAGCTCATCTTTTAGGGGGAAAAAAAATCAATCTTGTCTAAAAATACATCCAGGAATACTAAATTTGGTGGGACACTAGCAATATGAGTCCAATGGCTGTTTGTTTCCCTCTAATAGCACACACTGCTCCATGCTTGGACTTGCTGGGTTCAGGATTTCAATCTCTGGATCCTGTTACGACTTTGCTGATGTTTTTACAAGCACGCGCTTCCAGGCTGATGAAGTTACATTTTAATCTAATTTTGAGAAGTTCAATACATTTGACTTCCTTATAGAACGTGCTTATTACGCTACAGCAGCAGTGACTGCCCTCCTTACGCACACAAGGCCTGGGCATTTTCCTGCCTGGTTGCACATTAACGCGGCACCACGCCACCAAGAACCAGCCCAGGATTGTTCCTGCTTTAAGAGAGCGCTGCCTCAAGTTCCCCAAGTGCTTTCAAAATAGCTACCACTAGCTTGGGACCCAGTTTTGCTGGGCTGTAGGCACTGGGAAAACTGGATGTCACAGCAGCATCCTTGTGCCCACGTCCCCAGAGGTGCCCATGCTCCTGGGCAGGCAGCAGCACTCCTGTGTCTTTCCCAATCCTTCCCCATCTTAACACCAAAACCTTTTAAAATAAGGCAGAAACTCCCCGGGAAAGCTCTCCCTTTCCTCCCTAACTTACTTGACCTACTTGAAAGGCAGCAGTTGGGCTGAATACCCGCAGCCCGGCTGCTAAAACTGGGGTGTCGGTGCATCCCGGCGGGGAGGCGGCACGAATCCCTTTTCCCAGCTGCACAAGAGACCCGAAGCTGCCGAGCATCAATGTTGGCGACACTTGGCGCTGGGGACACTAGGGGGCAGGGCTGGCACGCTTTTGGGGCTTTCCCTGCCTGGCCTGGGCGGGACTAGGGGGCTGGAGCCCTCCTCTTGCCGTCCCACATCGCCTCCCCCCCCGCAGCAAAGGCGATGCAAAGCCACTTTTGGGGCCACACCGAGCGCTGTAGTGCCCAGCCGGGGGTGACCAGCGTGTCCCTTGGTCCCACAGGTGACATGAGCACCCCTGGGACCCCCCCAGGCTGCCCCCCGGCCCCTCCAGCAGCCAGCAGCATCCCGCCTGTCCCGGCTCTCCGGGGCTGTGATTTATGAGGCAGCCCCTTGGAAACGCTCCGAACCCAGAGCTTAAGTGCTGCTGAATGGCAGCATTAATTACTATTAAAAACACACATTTATATCTCTCTCACCTGCTTTAAATCCTGGGAAATTAGATTCCCTACCCATCCCTTCCAGCCCTGGTGGCAGCTGGGGGTGTTTTATGGCCCTATAAAGCCTTGCAGTACCTGCTGTCTATATGGGCTTTTATTTATGAGGCTTGCTGGTGGCACTGTTTGAGCTTCTCCCTACCCCCATTTTGGTGCTGTTTCCCCTGCCAGGAGCTGTCCCCACAGCTGCCCCTCCTGCAGGGCTCCAGCTTACTGTTTAGCTCCATTTCCCCTCATTTCCCTATGTGCTTCCCTGGGGAAAAGGGTCCATGGTGGCAGCACACTCCATGCTGCTCCTGGTGGTGGGATGTGCAGGTTTGGGCAAAATCACAAAATGGGGAGTTAAATGGGGAGCCCCCAGCTACTCTGGCACAGCACGCAGTGGGTGAGAGCACCGGCGGTAGGTGTGTATGGCAATTTGTCTCAGCCTCTGTACTTTTTTTATGTGGAAAAGGGATTCAGGGAGACACACACCTCTTGACAGGCTTCTTAATAGCCTCATTTGCTTGTCCTTTGCTGCAGTCATGCCACTTATTGTCAAAAGTCACCAGGGGCTGGGAGATGAGCAGCCCTAAAACCCCAGATCACAGAGACAGCAGCTTGCGTACATCTACCACTATGTTTGTGTAGGTCCTACAAATATTACAGCCTTTCTTTTCAGAGGGTGGAGGCGAGCTGTGTAGATGTAGATCCTGAAATAGCCAGCTTTTCCCTAATGGACTGCAGCAGTTCTGCAGCTCATGGTATGCTGAACGCCTTGACGGAGCAGTTAAAATCTCACCACGCCTTGGGGCTGAGAAGCAAACCCCATTTTGCTGGGGGCCTCTTGCACCCACACAACGGAGGATGATGAGGTGGAGAAGAGCAGGGGGCCGGGAGCTGTGCTCATCTCCAGGGCTCTCCCATATAATGTCCCTGTCCCTGGCTCTGCCCTCCGAGCACTTCTGGGCCCTCAGACCTGCTGGAGACCAGATGCTGCTCTGGGGAATTGGCCAAATTTGTGTGCCTGTGTCAGCCTGCCAGGGAGAAATTGATAGATATCTCTGCCTCCTGACTCCCAGGCTGAGCATGCTAATTTATAGATTGGATCTGTCGCTCCTGATAAACGATATCTTACTTCCCTAATGCCGCCTTCAAATTGAGTTTTTAAGGCTAGGTCAGACAGGGAAACCAAAGGGTGACTCCGCTTTCTCTTTGCTTTGGCTCCGTTCTCCGTGGTTGGGCTGAAGTTGGCTTTTCAGACTGAGGACAGAGCCAGGAGCTGTGGCTGATGCCATCCTCGGTGGCCAAGTGGCTGCCTCAAACCAGGCTCTGAAGCCCCACCTGCCTCCTCCAGGTGCTCACTTGGACCGAAATCCCTGAATCCAGTTTGGGCACGGCAGCCCCTGCAGGATGCTTGTCAGTATAGTTAGTAACACACGTTATTTATGGAGCAGCAACGCCATTTCCCTGGAAATGAAAAAATCCCCAACCAACCAACAAAAACAAACAAACAAAAAAAGAAAAACACACAAACAAATAATAATAATAAAAAACAGCCGATCCAGCAGAGAAGAGGCATTTCCCATAGGGGTGCTGAACGGGACAGTGGATGGGATGGTGATGGGATGCCCTGTCATGAAGCACACAGCAAAGATGCTCCAGCTTTGTTTCCCTCCTGCCTGTGTCCATCCCCTTATCTTGCAGCCTGGCTGAGCTGTGTGCTGGGGCAGGGGATGGAGGGGGACCTGAGACCTCACTCAGCAGCCCCAGCTTGCCCAGGAGCACAGGACGACACCAGAAGGCTCCCAGCTTTCCCCCTGACCATGCTTGAAGCCAACAGAGAGCCCGCTGGCACTCCTCGGGGAAGAGCAGCAATTCCCTTTCTCTGCCTGTGCCAGGTCAGGTGTGCCGAGCATTAATCCCTCCAGGGGATGCGCCTGGATCAGCACAAACACAGCTTCTCCAGCAGCAGAGAGGAGCAGTTTCTGGAGCGCAGCCAGCGGCTCAGACCTGTACATATGTGAGCAGCTTTGTTCCTCCTCCGGGGAGCTGCCTAACAAAGTTGAGAGTTGGCCAAACACCCAGGATTAAGCATATCACTGCTCTAACCCTCCGGAGGTTAGGGGAGCGAAATGCACATGTGTGCGGACCCGTTCGGCTTGTTGTCATCGAGCCCTGGATATTTTCTTGTTATCCAAGAAAGGAACTTGCTGAAGCCGCCTCTTTATGCCCCGAGCACCACTGCAATAACCCAAAATAAACCAGGCCAGTGAATCCCTTCCAAAGGCAGTGAAAGCAGCAGCCAGAGTCGGGGCCCTTCCACTCACCTTCGCTGAGCCCTAACTCTGAAACCCAACGAAACATCCTCATTTCCCAACTTCCAGAAACCTCAGCAGCCCAAGTTTCCCTGCACGACCATCGCAGCTGATTGAGACAGCAAATCCTGCGGCACATCGGAAACTGAGAACGACGGAGCTGGGAACAATAAACCGAATCTGAACTTCCAATTAAAGAAACACAGAGGAGACGGCTGCAATTCGATCCAGATTTAATTCAATCCAAGCTTCCCCCGTTCAAGGCTTGTTTTTCTCCCCCATCCACTGCAAGAAACCTTGCTGCTGAATTTAGGTCAGGCCTCACCCCCTGGGGCTGCTGAAACCCAGCTCCAGGCAAAGCCCTGGAGATTTCCTCTCCCCACCCCGATATCTGACCAAATAAAAACTCCCCTGACAAAGCAGTGGCTTTGCTCCACCTGTGGCTATCAGCACTGCAGGCTACGGGCAGCAAGAGGGCTGCTGGCTCTGCCCCAGTGCAGGGAGCTGGTTGTGATGGCAGAGCTGGGCTTTTGGGACAGTGAGCAGGGCTGGGTGAGCAAAGAGAGGTTCACCTGGGGGCAAGGACAACCCAAAATGATGTGGTGGGAGCGATGAGGCTGTGAGGGCAGTGGTTGGGGCCAAAACCGTGCTCTGTGGTGTGCAGGATGGAGCCTGTGGTGTACGGAGCACAGCCCCAGCAGCAAAACCAAAATGTGGGTGAAGAAGGGGGCACCACACCATCCCCAAACCCCACAGCTCTGCTCCCTCCTCTCTGCCAGCTCCCATGCCCTCTCAGGAGGCCCCATGCTCCCAGTCGGACTCCCCCAGCACCACAGAGGTGCCCCCTCTACGGAAACCTCCTCTTTTTACCAATTACTTTATTTATTTTTTTTTCACCCAGGCCTTTGAAGATGGTTGTTGCCATGGAAACGTGCTTTAAAGCATGCCTTTTTCCTTCCCTTCATCTCCGGAGCCTCTGTTGCCATAACAGCCGCATCCCACCCCTCCCTGCTCCCCGACACGGGGCCAGCCCTGGCCCCACGGGTCCCCCATGGCACGGGGGTCCCCGAGACGCTGCCTCGTGCCATGCAGGGCAGGGGTGGCCGGCGAGGAGCGTGTCCCTTGGCCACGGAGCCGACAGCAGGGCACAGCACGGGAGGGGACAGCAGGGACACACGGTGCCTGCCCACCGGCTGCGGCAGAGCCAAGGCTTAACTGAGAGCACATTGCTGGCTGCCATCGCCTCAATTAATGCGGCCCTGCTTGCTTTAGCAATTACCTGCCCGTGGCTCCCGGCCCGCTCTCGGATGGAGCTCTCCTGCCAGGAGTCACAGCCGATGAGCGCAAGTGGGGAGCAGGCAGGGAGGGCACCTTCGGGCAGCCTTACCCAGATCCCATGCAGGCACCTCTCCTGTGTGCCTGGGCACCGGCTTGCTGCTGCCCCACGCTCCTGCTGCAGTTCTCCAGCAAGAAAAGTGTGGGTGACAGCAGCATCGATGTCCCCAATGCGTGGGGCTGCTGGGGAACAGTGCTGGCAGCCACCAGGAGCAATGGGGCCACCAGTCAGGGACACGTAGAGTGAGCTGTGTGCTCTGAGCGCAGGGGAGGCTGGCTCCCAAACACCTCCTCGCCTGCTAAGCCGCCCTACATCAGCTGAAGGGTGAGCGCAAACAAAAGTCAAAGGGACCGACTTGTTCCAGGGGAGAGAGAAATATTGCCTGCGCTCTCCAGAGGGCAGCAGCAGTGGAGATTGAAATGGTCACGATGCGATTTCCTCGAGACGCTGTTGAAAACTGCTACCAGGCTTTGCTTTAAACTAATCAGAGTCCTTTACACGGCATTAGGAGCTGCTCCACACCACTGCAAGGGCTGTGTCCTACCAGTGCTGAGTGTGCGGGCTGCGCCTGACAGGCCCGTGCTGGCACCAGATTGATGTCCTTCTTGTTCCCGATAAGGATCCGAAGCCTCCTCTGGGTCCCAGCAGCGATTCTTTTATCCTCCCTGATTGTGGCATCCGCGCTCCCGGTGTCCCCGGGGACGCATCAATCGCAGAGCTGCAGGCGCCGTGCTGCTATCGGCAGCGATGATGGAACAGCTACAGGAGCAGCTGTCATTTCTCCCTGTTTGCGTTTTGTTCTCGGGCTATCAGCGGGACGTTTTCCGCCAGACACCTATCAATCTGCCTGCCCGACGGAGGCTGTGTGGCTGAGGATGCCGGAGCCAAAGCCTGCCCTCTGCCGTGCTGCCTGGCACCAGCTGAGGGCACGGGGACCCCTCTGTGGTGCCAAAAAGCCAGATAACGACAGGCCCATGTCCCATGTAATGCCTCCCTATCCATCACCAAGCTCGCGGGCCGTACCTTGGCTCTTTGCTCAAAAACCTCAGGGCAAGGTGACTCAGCTGCTGCAGGCAGCACCGAAATGAAGCACCCGCATCCTCCAGCCACCCGGGGAGAATGCCTCGGCCCCGTTTGGTGCCCTGCTTGTCTCCAAGCAGGAGCCTCGTGCTTTGCAGCTGGACCTGCTGCCACACCGAGAGCTGACTGAGCTGCTCAATGCCACGCAGGGAACCCTTTGATGCTGTCCCTATGGCTGTGTCCTGCTCTCCTGACATGTCTGGGGTCCAGCTGCCCGCTCACCCGCACCTCCTCCAGCCCAGCCGGTGTTACAGCAGTGCTAATTAAGCAAATACGTCTCAATTCTGATGAAGAACTATATGCAAATCTGTGCGATGCTTCGCAGCGGGATGCGTTTTAGCAGTCAGCTCTGCAGTCGCGTGCTCCTCCTCGGGGAGTGCCAGCTGCATGGCGAATGAGCCCGATCAGGGGCTGGAGCCTCCTGAGCCCCCCAGCCCTCGCTGCCTTCACACCCAGCCAGAAAAAGCTGTTCCTCCCTGCACAGGACCATGGGCTGGGGCAGGGGCTAGTTTCTCTTGGCATCTCCTTGACAGAGCCTGGCCTTTGCCTTGTGCACAAGCAGGGGATCAGCCACTTCCTCGGTCAAACGGCTGGGCCCAAACCCCAGGTAGGAGGTGAGGGGTGAGCTCCAACATTCAGCTCCACCTGCAATGCCCAGGGACACTCAGTCTTTGTTATCCTCCCTTCTCTGGTGGATGGGCAGAAAGATTTTTTTCCTATTTTTTTTTTTTTGGCCTGTTTATAGACTCAAAATAATTAGAAACAGAAAGGTTTCTTACCTTTTTCCACGAAGATAAACTTCTCCAGAGACAGCCTTTGTGCATATTGAACACCGTTCTTGAAGCTTCCCCCACTGCTCTCTGGGAGGCACTCGGCACGTGAGGCACATCAAAGGTAATGCAAAGCACTGCTGAGATGCTACAGGGGGGAGGAAGAATCATACCAATGACATTTTAATCTTGGAAAGAAAAAGTGGGAAAAAGTGCTTAAAATCCTTGCCTGAGAAGAAAAAAGGTAGAAGGGTCTGGTTGGGGTACAGAGGGTTGTTTTCGGGGCCATTTTACCTCCTTACCAGGCCAAAACCTCCTCGAGCTCCCAGAGCTGCGAGGGACGTACGGAGCAGAGGTTCCCTTGGGCTTTTTCTGACCAGGCACCAAAATGAGCAGTCCTCTGAGGGTGGGAAGTGGGAAGCAGGAGCAGCGGGTGGGCTCCATTCCCTGCCCTCACCCCTTGGCCACGCTCCCTCTGAAATCCACCCCGCTCCTCCGCACACCTCGGCTAAGCGGCTGAACGTCCCGCCACAACCCATGCCGCGGCGCAATTAGTCAGTGCAAATGGGGATTTTAATTGCCCCGGTGATTTACGGCGCCCGGGCAGTATAATTAAAATTCATTCTCAGGCACAGGCAATGAGGCGTGCAGGAGCACCAGCTCCTTACTGGAGTGACTGAGGCGCCAGCTGCAGCCGGGAGGGCTCGCACCAGGCACCAGGTTGGTGTCCCCGTGCCCACCTGTGTACGGGGATGTTGGTGTCCCCGTGCCCACCCATGCACAGCACTGCCCTGACCCCAGGCATCCCGTGGGCAATGGTCCTTCTGCTGTCCGCAGGAGGCTGTGATGAAGCTCCACGATTAACCACGCAGAGGGGGACTCAGCGCTGCGCTCTGCTGCCGGCCCCGCTCCCCATCGCTGCCTCTTTCTCCCTTCCTTCGCTGCGAGGAAGGAGCTTTGTCTCTTGCCAAATCCCCCGTCTGTGTTGGGGGATTGGGGTGAGCCAGGCGTAAAATGAAAATAAATCACTAATTCCTCCTAATAATGCCTGATTTCCTGATTTGATATCCCACATTAATTCTAATTACTCACCCAGAGTCAGGGCATTAATCAAGGCGTTAAAACTTCTCCTCGCTTAGCAACACGGAGCCGCCGGCAGCTGGCAGTCCCGGTGTGGGCTCTGCCTGTCCCCACCATGGCTGTGTTGTGCTGGGGGGCTTGGAGGAGACCCCAGACCCTCTGCCCCCTGCCCTGGGGTGCCTGCTCCCAGCCCAGTGCCCCTTTGCAGCCACCAGGCAGCACCAGCCCACGCTGGGGTTTGCCCGTGTCCATGAAAGGCAAACTCACTTGTTCGAGTTATGACGCAATTAACATTTCTTCTGATTATAATTTTTTTTTTTTTGGTGTTGAAAGGATTAATATTGCATTTATTCACTAGCTGATTAATTTTTTTTTTTTTTAACTCATCAGTTGAATAAGCTTTAATTTGGATGGTAATTAACTGAAATATGTATAAACTCAGAATCTGCACTCGGTTTTATTAGCCTGCCTTACCTGTCCTCGATACAGGACAAAAAAGCACTCTCAACATGCACTACAATTTATGAAGGGCAGCATCAGACACAGCAAACGAGCTAGGCTCGGTTTCTGGCTCCGGCATCCTCACAGATTTTCAGAAGAGCAGACCTCACTCGGTCGGATGTCACTGCTAGGACAGAAATGGCAAGCAGCCTTTCTGCTTTTTCAGGTTCGCAGCTTCTCAAATTTGACTGAGCTCATCGTTGACAGCATTTTCTCTGCACTTCAAGAGCCCATTACTGTTGCCAAAATCTGTTTTTGTATTTCATTCCAGGTCTCAGATGCTTCCCGAGCTGTTGGCTTGGCATTAACTTTTGAGCAACAAGCACGCGTTTCGTGGGTACTGACACTTACATGGCTTTAATAGCCTACAGGAAACTCATGCCTTGGCTTGGTGTTTTGAACCAAAAGAGTTAATTTTTAAGAGAAATACGGAGCTAGAATACTTTCAATTAACAGCAGTATTTAAATATGTCCTGCTCCCGAGGTCCGGGCACTCGCTGTGCTCTGAGCTAGAGAACAAAGCAGAGTCCTCCCGCACTCAGAGCTAATTGGGCTTGGGGTCTGGCGGCCCCAAACCACACTGACTTCTGCTCCCAGAGCTCACCCCTCTGAAGTTCTCCTTTAAAGGGAAACCAAACACTTATGGTAAAAAGAGGAGCAGAAAGCCATGCTGGGGGCAAGGAGCACGTGGAGCCCAGCACATGCTGAGCCTCACCCCATGTCCCATTCCCAATGGGGATGGGATGGCCGCTGGCCCCACGGGGATGCTCACAGCAGCAGCAGCTTTTAAACTAAAACCCCACCCTGGCACCTTTGGAGCGTACAGCCTGTCTGTGCAGGGATTGCTGCCTTGCCTTCTTGTTCCTCTCCTCTGTAAGCTGCAGGTCAGTGGTTTACAGCCTGGGGTCAATGTATCTTGAGGGTGCCGTGAGCTATTTCCCAGCCTAAGAAAAGCGAGCCTCACCACAGCCTTACAGACGCTGTGCAGGAATTTGTGGCTCCATGGGAGTGTTTTTAGGAGGTGTACAGCTGGGATTGCTCACAAAGCTCAAGACGAGATAGATGTGTTCACCCAGGAGGGTTTTACAGCCTCCATACTCAAACTCACCTTTATTCCCTGGCTAGTGCACAGAATTAATTACATTTCTGCAATGCTAGCATGACCCTATAGCAGCTGACTTGCCATCACCCAGCCTGGCCAGACAAATCCCTACCCTGGAGACCCTCATGATCTGCAGGACAGACTGTGCTCAGCCCCACCAGGCTACCCTAGTGCCAGAAGGGACAGGGAATTGGGCTGCACCCAAACACCCCGTCCTCCCTCTGCCCGTGCAGCAGCACGCGAGCACTAACAGGGACTTCATTAACGTGCACGGCCTCCCCGTGCCATCTCCAGGTCTCTGCGTGCCACTAAATCATCTGGTTTGGAACAAATTCACTGGGAAGAACTACAGCAAGTCAAGCAGAGGTCTGGGACACAGGAACAATGGCCCATAAAGCAAACATGCAGCAGTGCGCTCAGCTGCCGGGGATGCTGCTGGCACATGTGGCTGGGAAGATTAATATGCACCGAGCAAGCAGGAGCAGGGAGGGAAGCTCGCAAGGTTCCTCTCATTAGCTCATCCTTCCAGCTGAGTTAATGACTCCCAAGTTTCACCCAGCCCTCTCTGCAGCTGCTATGGAGAGGCACCACAAGTTAGTGGAGAGCTGAGTGTGTGCGTGTGATGGGGGGCTTCAGATCCCCTCTGGATCCCCCTGGGGGAAGGCTCTGCTCCCAGGACACTGGGACTGGGTGTAGGGAGGCAGGAGGGGACACTGTGCCCTGCCACCGCTCCCTTTCTTCTACATGGGGACAGAGCAGGAGGGTCTGGTGTATCACAAGCAGCAAAAACAGGCAAAAAGGGAGCTCAGAGGAGAGCGTACACAAGGAGCAGAGAAGTATGGGACACATGGGTAGTAGCCCTGCATGCACAGCAAGACAACTGATGGCCCAGCAGGGGTGGCAGCATACCTGCAGCCAGCTCCCAGGGAAGGTAAGGTCCCTGCTGAGGGACCCCATCCCCCTGGGGTGGGCATTAGAGCCATACAAAGCAGAGCTGGGACAAGCGGACCGCTGCAGGAGGGCCTGGGATATCTGGCAGGGCAGCAGCCGGAGCAGAGCCAAGCAGGGAGGAAGGATTACTTCTGCGGAGGGCAGCTTGTGCCAAGGGTATTTTTTATCCTAATGATCGCAGGCCAAACCCGAAGAAGGAGCTCAGTGGGAATAGGACTAATACATCAGCCTTGTAAGCTGTGGCAGCACGGGGCAGGATTCTGCTCCAGAGCAGCGTGGGACCGGGTCAGGAGCCTGGCTAGAAAATGATGGTGGAAAGCCTGGGGGGCTTGGCACAGAACTGGTGCAGCCGGGTGCCTGCACATGGCAGGAGGAGGCAAAAGCCAGCCCCTTACCTGTGCAGGAGAAATCAAGCTGGTGCCACAGGGATGTGCTGCCTGAAGGTCCAGGACTTCAGGGGCTCCCCAAAGCCAGCCAGCTTCATCAGCCCCATCCTGGTTTATACTGATACCAAGGCTGGGATCCCTGGTGCTCAGCATCCTGCATCCCCGCTGCCTGCTGTTATTCCCTCCACAGGTGAGCTGCGAGCAGCCACTCTCCCATGCCCTTCTCTGATATTTTTCTCTGGCAGCCTCTCTCCCACCTTCTCCTCCTCCTTTATTCTTCAACTCAAGAGCCGAAATGAAAACACCTTCCCCAACAGCCCCTGACAACAGCGGGAGGGAAGCCAGCTGCATTCTACTGATTTGCAAAGAAAGAAATACAGAGAAACGTCTTGATAGCATCGTAGGGAAAAAAAAAAAAAAAAAAAAGGAAGAAGAAAAAAAAAGCGGATGCTGTGCTGCACTCAGCCGTCTCAGGAGACTGGGTCTCTGCTCCTCTGACTGTTTGAAGCCCGGCTCAGTCCCCAGGGATCTCAACAGCTCCAAAGCTGCTGACGAGGAGCGAGAAAAAATCAGACACGTTCTCTGCTGGCAAAGGCTTTCCCTGCAGAAATCAAAGGATGCTGCACAGGAGCAGCACGCCGGGTACAGCCAAGGAGCAGGAGGCTGAGGGGAGCTGAAGTGGCACTGCCTGGGAAGGCAGAGCAGGGCTGGAGGATACGTGGCTGCTGCTTAAGGTCTACAGGAATATTAACCTCCCTGGGGAATGGGGTCTCTTCCTCTCCTCCCAAGTGAACTGGGTGAACTTGGGGTACTGGTGCAGGGCTGCTACCTTCTGAGTTGCTAGCATGCTGTCCTCCTGCCCACATTTGTCACACGTGGTCTCCAGGCCACTCACCTCACCTCAAACAATCCCAGCAGAGAAGCACGAGGCCACCCAAAGGCAGGTATCTTGAAGCCAAACGAGCACCAGTTTCAGTACACTGTCTCTTCACGCAGCCTAGAGCTGGTGCAGACAGAAGGAAGCAGGACATCCCTGGTGTCTCTGGAGGAGGAAGAAGGGAGCTGTTCCCAGAGCCTGGGAGAGGGCTCCCCGGGCTGCTCACTGCATCAGGCAGCAGTAGGGCAAAGCTCCGGCACCTCTCCT